>NC_056741.1:455210909-455903409 GCF_019279795.1 Protopterus annectens | reverse complement strand
TGTATGAGTGCAGTAATCAGTCTGTTTATAAGTTTATTTAAGTTTAAGTTACTAAGCCTTAATCCTGATGTGTTTGTATATAAATAACAAGGCTGCTTGAACCGAACCCACAACTGTTCGTCTGTTTTATTCTGACTGGATGAGCAACACCTGCATAGGGAATTTTGTCAAAAATTTTAGCCAGGTCAAATATGACTGTCTTCTGTCATTGCTTTGGTGACCTTTTCAAAAAAAATCCACCAGGCTGAGTAAGCATGACCTCCCCTTGATGAATCCAAACAGAGACTGGTCATGTGTTTAGAGGTTTCCTATGTCCTGATTCATTAATTCCATAATAATAAGTCTTTCCATAGCTTTGCGTATGAGGCTGGTCAGGCTTATCGTTCTGTAATTACCAGGATTTGTGGAAGGTCCACCCTTACACAGGTGATTGTATCTGTTCTCCATTCATTTGTTACAAAACATGTATGGAGGCTGAGACTGAACAGTTTGTTAGAGGTATGGCTAAATCGTGCTTCATGCTGTTTAAGATGCACCAAAGCATATTACCAGGACCCATTAATGCAGTTATTTTTAGCTTCTGATGGCACGTTTGAGACTTGGTCTTGTGTAATAATTTGAGGTAAGCCAGTTTCAGGTATATCTTGAGGGACAGATGTATTGGAGAGAGGGGCAAAGTTAGAACTAAATTTACTAGCCAGGATGCTCGCTGCATCTTCAGCCTCACTGTTAGTAACATTGTTAACAATAATCTCAGCGTACTGCTGTGTTTTGCTTTTGAGATTACGAACATAACTAAAGAATGCCTTGTGATTGCCTTTGGTTTGGGTAGCTATTTTAGCCTCAAACTTGGCTTTGATGGATTTTATTAAACTTGAGTTTGTTTCAGTGACAAGGGCTCTAGCATTCTGGGAATTACTCTATTTACTTTCGGTCAAAAATCTTTTCATTTTATTATAAAGCATGTTGATAGTTCCACCATGTGGGCTTGTGTCTGGGGATTGCCCTGCACTTGTTCCTACAGGGTACAGCTACATACATGTAGCTGTTTACATGCTAGTATAGCGTGGCGGTGTACATTTCTGAGTATTCAGAGGAATTAACTGAGTTTGGTGGGTATCTGAAGCTTCTTACAGACTTCTTTTTTCAGTATTTCAGCTGCTTTCCATGCAAGATGTTTAAAAAAGTTGAAGAACTGGAAGCAGCTTTTATGTTCTCATTCTAACCAGTTGATGTATTTGAGAGGGGGGCATGACGGAAGCAAAATATAGAATGACAACCTTGGATAAAATGTTGGCACTTTGAGAGGCTACTATTCAGACTGCAGAAATAGTGTTCCTGAAGTCTGGTGGCTAAGTGTGTAGAGCACAGGAAATATGTTTTTGGTGGAATGGACTACTCTGCTGAAAGAACAGATATGAAGTAAGAGACTGTAAACATTTTTCTTAACATAATTACTCTGAGTGAAATTTCCCAGACTGGTCTTGACTTGTTTCCCTGTAACTGTGACTAAATGGCCTAATTCTTTGACTGAAAAGGGTCTTTTGACCTACGTATGTATGGTCAACAAATGTATAAATAAATACAATTTAGTGGATGTTGTTAAGACTTTGGGATCTTGAAAAAGAAGTAAACATGTAAAAACAAGAGTGCGGTATGCCCTGTTGCATATTTGAGAGCTATACAAGTGTCCTCCCACTGTTTCTTTGTAAACTGCCTCTCCAACCTCTCTTCCTAATCTTTTCTAACTTCTTCTAATCGACTCTTACAGTTACAGTGCCATATTTCATACTCCTTACTAACTATTCCTTTTTTTAGCAGGTTTTGTTCCAGACACAACCAAAAACTCAACCAGAGCTATTCTTTCATTTAGCACTCCCCTACCCCTTTTCTATCTCTACTACTTTATCATGTTCATAGGTACTTACAAGGCATGCAATCCAGGGGACCATTAAGGAGCCATGCCCCAAATCCCAATTTTCACAAAGCACAGTCTAGATTAGTGACTTTCTCAAGGTCACACAGTAGGCAAACGAAGATCAAGAGAATCAAACACTGAACCATAGGAAGTAGCTTATTAATAGCTCAGAGCCTTAATCCTTTGTGCCAAATGCCAGACCTGGTCAGTCTCTAACTTTCAATCCAAACGTCTGCAGAAACTTGCCAAACTTATACCAGAAGGAAAAAAACAGAAAGTCGACTACAGTCCTCTGTCCAATAAAATGACTACAGTTTTGATCCCTTTATTGTGTTTCCCATTTCAGACAGACTAGGCAAAAACCTCCTGCCACAGGATGAAATATCCTACAGTCCTCTTGATGGTAAAGCACAGCAAAAGAATACCTCAAGTGCAATGAATAAGCATGAGCTAGAACACCCTACTACAAGGCGGTTTCAAGGCAAAACAGTATAAGCAGCAAACAGTTAAAAGAAAAACAAAAGCACCTATTTTGCAAAAAATGCACTTAAATACACAGATAATACCAGGTAACAGCAGCAATCACTTGAATAATGAGAAACAAGTGCAATAACTTTGTCTGGATGGCACTGGTTGCAAGTAAAAGACTTCTGAATTTCAGGCTAGGAAGCTAAGCTTTGCTGAGCTTTGTGCAAGTGCAACAATCTTATGCCATCAGGAAAAACAGAAAACAAACCACTAAGTCCTCTGGCTAATAAAATGACTTTACTTTAAGCCCTTTATTGTGTTTCTCAACTCAGACTGACAAGTCAAACACTTTCTGCCACAAGATGACTGATACCAGTCCTCCATGTAAAAACATTAAAAGAATACCTCAAGCGAAATGCTACAACAAATAAGCTTAAACACTAGCTAGAGCACCTTACTATAAGGTAATTACCAGGCAAAACAGTATAAGCAGCAAAGAGAAGAAAAAAATACACTTTTTTTTTTAGAAATACCAGCTCCATAATAGTAGTAAGGCAGAATATAAATACTTGCTAGTGTAATTCTCTTTCCCTGCCAATAATCCCTTGTTCCCACAAATCTACCAATATTGTCTTTCTTTTCCTCTTCTAACACTATTGCAGTCACTCTTGCAATCAGTATTACTCCATTTCCTTTGTCCCTGATACTCTGCTTAATGTCCATTCTGAAATCATTTGCCAAATTCACATGCTCATTTCTAAGTGCGTCTATGGTAACATTGCTATTTGTATCTTACACTTATTAATGTAATACAGCATTCATTCCTTTTTGCTGTACCCGCAGTGCCATTTACATTCCATGTTAAAATTGATAAGGCAGTCATTCTGATAAAAAGTTACTGCTGTCACAAATTCTGCATGACAATTCATTTGAATGTATGTTTCCAACTTGCAACTCACATGCACAACCTAATGCTTGGTTAGCTGACATATCCAGTCACTGCTTCTCACCTATATTTCAACTCATGTCCTATCTTCCTGGACGTTTCACTTCAATAAAACACTCAAGAAAAAATAAAACTAAAAATATTTTCAAATCCATTTAACTTGCAACAAGCACACAAAATTACATACATTTTCCAAAAAGCTAACTTACCCTCCATACAGGTGCAGCTGTCCCAAATAGACAGGTACAGCCACAGGATTTACCCATTCTAACATTAGGATTTATCATGCTGTAATCACATGCTACAGCCTCGTCCTTTTCTCAATTTTCTTCCATATGTGAAAACAACTCGCATGCCCTCAGTTAACTGTTTTTTAGCCTTATGAAAAAGTTCACTGGCTACCTTTAAATGAATAAACTAAACTGTGCATGATTATACCGAATAGTAAAGCACTAAGGGTGCTATTTAATACAGAAGTACAAAGGCTGCTGGACATACAACTATTTATAAAGTCTTCACATTTCACAGTATCAAACTTCATTTTTTTTCACTGAGCTGCTTGCCAGATCCCCTTTAAATACTAATTATGATGAGTCATTTCCTGGTTAGCTGCCTTTCCCTGAAAAACTCACAATCTCCAATTGCAGGCATTTGCTGGTAAAAAAAAAGGCAGCTAATAGCTTTACAAATGAAAGAAACAGCTCACTTTAAATACTAGAAAACTTATCATTCCTTTCATTCTTACCATTTTTTAGTCTGTTTGAAAATGCTTCCCTTGTCTGCACAATAAACTCAAAAATTAGTCTATACCTCCACCTGTATAAAAACATGGGAAAATATTACATTTTAATGTAAATATATCAGCGATACACTGTTGCATTCCCTCACCAGCCCACAATCATAATATTAGGCTATACTTCCACCCACATAAAGGCAGGGGAAATTACATTTTAATACACATATAATATGATGAATACTCTTTCACATCCACCAGCAGCCCAAGATCACATTATACTGTTAATGTCCAACTTGTATCTTGTTACAGTATAAAATCTGGCTACATTACTATCAAGAAAAAGTTCTTTCTTACTTTAATATCTTCATACTTTAATATCACTAGTGTAAACAGCATTCACTGATCAAGACTCCCCACCACTTCAAATACAAAATATCTCTACATACTATACGGACCTACTGCACAATATAATATGCAATTTGCTTCAACAGCATTATTATGCATTGACTAATAAGACCAATACCTTTTTTTATTTTTTTACTTAACAGTTACATCTTCAGTTCCTTCACTGTCCTTCTAAACATTAAAAACAAAGTGTAAATCATGCTTTACAATTCTCCCACCAAATCAGCACAGTTTTCAAACTTCCAGCCTTTTAGCCACTTCTTGCAGGAACACAGTTTTCATTGTCTAAACCGTATCTAATGGAAATGGCAATCTACAATTCATAAATGTATTTCCTAAATTCACATTACTGATGGTCTTCTTCCTCATCATCTTGACCATCCAACACTGGTCACTGGTTCAAGTCCAAGGTACTCTGATTTTTCTAGACAGCTCCTTGGCTTTTGCTGTTACTATCATTTTCCTTTGGAAAAAAATGGAAATGGTTTCCACAGCAGGTTCTCTCTATGGGCTTTGTCATTGCAAGAACAATGAGAATCAGAGTCCCCTTCCACCTACTGGTCACCTTTTGTTGGGCTAACTTTTTTCCTAATTCTTTCTTCACCTGTTCTGCATCAAAAATTGTCTTTGATCCTCCAAGAAAAAAACATTCTAAAGACCACTAGATACAGCAACTTTAATCTTATGCCTGTCTCTCGGCATCCCCTGAATGAGGGAATAAAGTTGAGTCTCTTCTCCCTGTTGTACATTGAACAACCATTTCTGACAAACACTCTGGTGCCCCCAATTTGTAATACTTTACTCTTCTGACATAGCTTTTTCAAGAGCAGCTCCTTCGCCTTATAAGACTGCAACTTTAGTAATATTGGGTCTGAGCTACTTTTTCATGGCGCGATTTGCAGCATACATATGATGTGCTGTTTTAATTAACAAACCCTGCTGTGAAATACCAGTCCAGTTGCCTATCTGTACTTTCATAAAATGAATGCAATCTGTTCCTTCCAGTTGCTCTGGCAAAGCAATAAAACTCATGTTTTCTCTGTCTGCTCCGTTTTCTAAATGTACTATTTTTTGAAACAGTTCTTCTTGAGAAGATTTATACTGTCAATCTTTTCATCATTTCAGTCTCTGAATTCTGCAGTTTTATCAGCTCATCTGAATAGTTACATAAAGCTTCTTCTGTTCTTTCCAGCCTTTTGTCATTTGACTTTATATATTTTTCCAGTGTCTCACTTGTTTTGAACATATCTGAATGCATCATATTTTTTTCCCCTAATTTATACCAGAGCTGAAACCTAAACGTTTTTTTTTCCCTGAACAGCTACAAGGTTCTTCCCCACCAATTTTTTTTATCTCCTTGTCTAGTTAATTTTGCCTTGCTTCCCCCAGATCTCTTCTTTTCTAACACCTAAGCAGTGTAATGACTAATCAGTAACTACATTTTACCATTTTTTGCATTACTTTCATTTATCACTTATTCATTCTCGTTTATGCTTTTCAGAATGCAACCATCTTGGAATCCCCCACTTTTTTCATTCTTTTGTCTTACCTTTGAACATAATCCAATAAATTAGTATTTAACTTAAGGAGCTGTGTGTACAGTTCTCACACTGACAGGAATCTCATTTATTCCATAATCATACTACTCTGTAAATTTTCTACTTAATTTTAAGACAGCCCTTTCTTAGACTGGCATTTAGCCTTATCTTGTGGCAGCTGTGAACTGCTAGAATTACCTTTTTTTTGCCTTCATTTCACCATATGAGCAGAAATAATAAGCTACAGCATCACAAGAAATTAATGTATATTGACAGTTTTGATCTTCCAGCATTACAAATGCATTATTTTTAAACTAACAATCTTGATAAAGACTCTGCTCAAACACTCCTCTCACACTCCCTTGTCCTGACAGCTCTAGTGAACAAGCCTCTGTATTAAATGTCTTTCTCTTCATGTCTTCCAAAAGAGATAAACAATTGCTCTGACTCTTGATTTTTGTATAGTTTTGCACAAATAAAATCTCAGTCGTCTATCAATATGCAAAGACTTTAAGGTTCTTCCCCTTTGTTTTTAAGCTTTCAGAACAAAATGAGGTGAATAGCCAGATTCAAAGGCAGGTCTATTATCACCTTAGAAAGTACTTGTCTTTGTGAAAATAAATAAAAATAGCTCTTTGCACATTAAGGCAGGCAAGTCAAAGATTCTTCAAGCAGATATGAAGATCACCAAAATCATCATGTTCCAAAAAATATACTTGAAGAGAATGTAAGCAGCTTGTTCAATATGTGTTGGGGTGAGAGGGTGAGTTTTTCCAATATGTAATTTAGGTTACAATATATAGTAACAATTATTTTGGATGGTCTGACGTGAAATAACCACTTAGGAACTGCTTAATTGGTAAATGAGTACAAAGTGGGGGGGGGGGGGGTTCTAAGATCAAACAATTTGCTAATGCTGAAACACATACCTTCAAAAAATAGCCATGTTTTGTAAAGATACTTGACAACAAGCAGAATTGAGATTATAATGTCTATCAAGGCATCACAGGGAGAAACATTTCCCTTTGCTAGATATGACCCCCTTGTGTTTTTTTCTGGCCTCCTCCTCCATAATATTTAGCACATCCTCACAAAATTGCTGATAATGCTAGATAATCCTAGTTGTCAGCTTTAAATTGCTCAGGTTGGGCTGCAACAAAGACATTTTCACTTGCCAAAGCAACAACATTGGTTCTGACCTTACTAGACTCAGCAGAAGGAAGAAACTGTGCTGTCTGGGCCTAAAACGGGCTATCTTTAACACTTTTGCCCTCCACTCATTAATATTTTTCAATACACTGAAGATCAAAGTTATCTGAGACAAAGCTAAAAGAAACAGACCTATCCAAGGAATGGAGAAAGAATCCAGCTTCCAGGTTCCTCAAACTGCAATCCCCAGCCAAAATTCCAAAGTTACTTGTCTTCTGGAGAAGCAAAAAAAGTCTAATTCTGGCACACTCCACCTGTGGGTCACATTCAGAAACACAGATATAGGCAATCTCCAAACTCTTGACCCCACACAGTTTGGCTTTGTCAAGGGGAGATCCTGCCTGCTGAACCTGGTGGACTTCTTCAAGGCAGTCACCAAGGCTGTGGATGAGGGTAAGGCAGTGCATATAGCCTACCTCGACCTGGCCAAGGGCTTTGATACCATTCCCAACTCAGGCATCATTGACAAACTCACCAAACTAGGCATCAATCCTTACATCACTAGATGAGTTGCAAACTGGCTCAGCGAAAGGACCCACAGAGTGAAAGCTGCAGATTCCAAGTCAGACTGTCGACCAGTCACGAGTGGAGTCCCACAGGGCTCAGTCCTGGGCCCTCTCCTGTTTGGCATCTACTTCTCAGAAATCCAGGTCAACACAGAAGGACTTTGTTTGACCAGGTTCACTGATGACTGCAAGCTAGGAGTCATTATCAACTCCCCAAGTGATGCAGATATCCTATAAAAGGGCCCCTGTGAGACCAATGACTGGTGTCGGAACCACGGCCTGAAGCTTTAAGCCAAAAAATGCGTTACCATCCCCTTTGGAAAAAAACTCAGTTCCCACGAATTACCATGTTGATGGGAGCCCACTGAACACTGAAGGGGCCATAAGAGATCTGGGCATCCAGGTTGACAGACACCTCACCTTCAAACACCACATTGCCACTGTGGTTAGAAAGTCCTTCTATGTGGCACATCTTATAACCAAAGATTTTGCATCAAGGAAGAAAGAGGTCATCATACCCTATGCTCATCCCTCATTATGTCAGTCATCGAATATAACACCCAGTTTGGCATGTACCTGACCAGACACCTATGACAGATGGAAAGGCCACAAAAGTACCTCACAAAAAGGAGCCTAGGCCTTAAACACATGTCCTAAATGGACAGACTCAAGAAACTTCAGCTGTTCTCAGTCTCTTATAGTCTACTTAGAGGTGATCTCTGCTTGACTTACAAAGCCATGTCCGACCCAGCCCTACTTGAAATGCTACACCTAAAGAAATCCCAATCCCCCCACGCCACACGCTCTAGAGATCACAACCTTATTACCACCATTAACAGAACATGCTGGAGGGACAAATTCATCTCCCAAAGACTGCCCATACTCTGAAATAAGCTTCCCATTCATGTCAAGCAGAGCACCTCGCTGGCCCTCTTCAAGAGAAATCTTGATGAGTGGATGGGTAACAGAAAGTTCACTCCAGGGATCATTCTAGTTGCCCTATTGGATAGGGGCACTGTGAACTAACATCAGGTGGCATGGTGCCTGGCCAATTATTTTTGGGCTCGGCTTGTAAAGGCTCCAGGGCCATTAGCCTAGTACACACCTATGAACATTTCTATTCAGCATATATTCACAAAAGTCTAACTGTGACCTGCTTAATGTCTGCTAAGACATTCTCCTGGGATGGAATGCCAATTGCTCCAGTACTCAAGCCTGACTCCTGGGCTATTTCCCAAGCTTGCACAGTCAGTCTGTAGAAAATGTAAAAATGAGTCTTTCCTACAACTAATGTTCCACATCACCATGGCACTGTCCTTAAGGGCACTTTTAGAGTTGGAACAAACTGTCAATTTATTTTACATTTACATGCTTATTTCTCATGCCCTTGGCGCATATGTCATGGATGTTGAGATCTTCGACATGGGCTCATCATGTAGTCTCTGAAGAGACTGTGGTGAGAGCCTGGGTTTCTACAGCCAGTTTGAAAGATAACATGGGGCAAAAAAAAACTTGTTTTTTACTCAATCATAGCGCCTCATTTATATAAGCTTAAATGGGCATGTTGGGGTCTCAAGAGATGGGAAATGTTATAACCATCTCTTCCTAAGGCACAAATGTAATGGTCTCATGTGTAGTCTTGCTAGGGGGCCATCAGCAACAACAGGCTACATACCCTAGAATCTTCAAAGAACAGAAGGTACTTGGATTAATTTTAAATACTGACACTGAGGTGCAGAGTAAGAGGGGTGCTGCACTCCTGAGTGTGCTGACCTTCATATGAGATGTTAAGCGAGGTTCAACTGGCCTGAGTTGGTAGTACTCATGTGGCTGAAAAAAATCCCATAGCACTTACTGAAAAAAACAGTAGGGGATGTTCCTGGTTTCCTGATCAAATTTCCTCTAGTCAGTATAAACACCACCTCAGGTCTTTCCAGAAAAGAGGACAATGGCTTAGTGTGACTTTCCTCTTCAGCAAAGAGAAAAATCTTAAGGAATCTCCTTCTCTGATGGTGACTTTTACCAAGATGGTCTGGAAAAAAGGGACAGAGAGTAAAGAGTACTTTGCCTTCATGGAGAAAGGTGTTTTGCCGTTCTGTGCCCAATAATACCATTAGAAACAGCACTTTTCTTGCAGCACTCAGATAAGGCATGGAGGGATTGAGAGAGAGAGAGAGACCTGATCTTCTGTACCACATCAGGGTAAAGTGTAAGGCCTTCTGGATTCCTTTTACAGAGATCACCTGACTCAGCAATCTTTCATGTGAGGGTAAATATGCATGCATGCTCTTGAGCCTGCAAAAAAGCTATGACCTGAACCAAGCACCTCTTGAAAAACTTGACTGCAACAGACAAGCCAAAGGGCAAGAACTGAACTGTAAAGTGAGTTCACCCTACTTCAAATTTCAAGTGTCCTCTCTAACCCTGCAATGGGAATATGGAGGCAGACAGGCCTTGAAGTATACACATTTTAAATTCTGGTACTAAGAGGAACTTCTTTAGCCTTGAAAGGTCTAGAATAGGCCTCAAAGTCCCTTATTTTCTTGATACAAAGCAGTCTGGAGTAGAATCCTGTACTTTTCCCCCTTTTTGTACTCATCTATTCTTCTTTGGTCAAGGAAATCCTCTAACATGAATTGAACCAGGATACTTTGCTCCTGGAAATATGGGGAAAAACTGAGTCTGCTCTTGAACTGAAGTCTGGAACCTTGTCACAGAATGTTGAGATCTGCATTATTTTCACCCACTCTTTAACAAGCAGATGTAGGCAGCCTCCTATTTTTAAGGAATGTGAGGGAGGGATGGAGATTAGATTTAGGAATTGGGTGTGGTAGGGCAGGATTTCTGGGTGACAGAAACTGCCTGACTGAGTCATAGTTGCTCTCCCTCTGCTGCTCTCAGTTCTGAGGGCCTCCAGGCTTATCTTTTTGCAATGCTCATCACTTTTACATGTAGTACTGATTCTTCCCTTTAAGCTGCTTTTTACCTCTGCCTTGTTTGGGGAAGAGTGGCCAGCTTTTCTTAAGTAGTTCTAACTGTATTGTGGTCCCTGGGAATTGAAAAGAAACTGCTTAATGTGATGCATGCTCTTTCCTTTTTCTACCAGCCTCTTAAAAAAAAAAAAAACCTCATAGATCTGAAGAGGAGGCCCATATCCTAGAGGGCACTAAGGAGCTCTGACTTCAAATGATCTGGAAGTGGCTCTGCCCTCAGCGAGGTATGTCTATGACTGACAATGTACCTGCTGCACTGTAGTGCTTCACAGCCACCTTTTTTGGGACTGCTTTGCCATCTGAGTAGAGAGGAAGCGTAAATCAAGCATATCCTCTTTTAGCTCACTGACCTCGATCCTCTCTATCTTATACTTCAGCTTGCCAAGGAGTGACTTCTGAAACTTAAGCATTTGGAGTCTGAAAGTTCAAAGTCCTAAAAGCCAAGGTAGAAGAAATACAAGTCTTTTCCCACAAAAAGGTAGAGAACTCTTCTCTTCCTATTATTTGGAAAGAGTTTTCTGAAGATGCTGAAGTGAGTCTCTAGGCAGAATCCAGGAACATTGAAAACATTTTAGACATAATGCCCTGTAAAAGTACTTATGTGAAACCTTGGCCCTATAAGAAGGTTCCATTAATACATTAATGTATGCATAATGCAGTACTGGAGGAGGAGCAGCAATAGGTTTAAGTTCACACAGGCCCAGGAAGACCCTGGACCATAAAAGACTACATTTTTGCATCCCAATGGAAGACTTCTTTCATCCTGTGAAGGGTGTCCCCAAAAGACAGACCCTCTGGTTGAGAAGCAGAAGCCAAGGTGTCGTTGGTGTCAGATTCACAGGAAGAAGGGGTAGCATTAGGCCCACATACAGTAGTTCATCCGCCTTAAGTTCAGGGTAGCAGAATCCACCACCTGTACAGGTTCTGTTCTCTTTGTAGAAGGAACCTCTTGGCATCTGTGAAATTTGCAGTGCTGAAACCTGCTTGGATTTCAAAAATCCCAAATACTGGACCACCTGGAAAAGGTCTCTAGATGAAGTCTGGGTTGTGGGTTGAGTAGATGAACTACTTGGCCTAGCCTGAAGCAAGCTACTGGGCACTGCTTTGCATTTAAATGTTTTAAGCCTTAGCTAAAATGGGTAATGGGCCATAGTGTCATCAGGAAATAGACAAGTGCCCAACACCTCACTTTTGGCCTCCATGGACCACACCTTGAATGAACAGCAATGACATACCACCCCTTCTTGGCTGGCTTCTGCTGCAGGGGTCTCTCAGTAAGGCCATCAAGCGGACCAACAGCACAGAGGTTTGGGATGGGAAGGGCATGTCTAATGCCAATGGAGTGGTGTCCTACAAAAGGGTCATGCCATAGGCACTGAATGAAAACAAGTCTGAAGATGAGCAGGTGCAAATGCACCTCAATGATCTTGGTATCATCAGCCCTATGGAAAACCTTGAACTTAGTATGACTGTCAATGGTTTCTCAAGAGAATGCATTTCGAGAGGAGGATCACAATAGCCTTAGTCAATACCATGATGAAACGGGACCAGGTGCACAACTTTTGAGTAAAGTATTCCTGAAAAGATTTTGCCTTGTGACAGACTGCCCCTGGCACAAATCTGGCTCAGTGTGGATAACAGTCCTTGTCATGCTCAGGGCCTAGACAAAGCACACAATATGCATGAAAATCTTTGTGAAGAATGTTTTCCACATTGTAAGCAATTGTAATCAATTATTAACTTTCTCTAGTTCAAAGAAAAGTCACTCTCATCATCAGACATCTCCCAAGATATAAATACAAAAAAAAAATTATATTGGTGACTACGGATACAGGAAACACCAAGGATTAATGACATTGAGCTCTGCATTCAATGTTCGCAAACTGTAGTAAGAAAGACATAAAGATGGTGTTGCCACCTTTATATACCACCTACTGCCTAATGACCAAGTGAGAGGAAGCTGGCCAAGGTCAGCAAGAGGAAGGTAAAGCTTTGGGAGTTGGGACAGCCACTGTGTTCCTCCAAGACGGTATTCCAGAAGTGATGACCGAATACTATGATGAACATGCAGTGTTGCCACAGACAATTGTCAGCCACTAATATCAGGCTGGCCTTGTCTTCCTTTGAAAAGGACCCTGAGGATGAGGGGATAACACATAGGAGGCACTTGTTTCAAGTAATCAAAAATACAGCCTCAGCCAGAGCTCCCCTTCATGGCAATTTGCCACAGAATTTGAGAATCTGGTGAGTATTGGTGCAGGCAAATTTCTCTGCCTTTGGGGTACCCTATGTCACAGCCAATTTGTGAAAGGCTTCTAGGTTTAGTTTCCATTCACAAGGGATGGATATGCATATACTCAGATCATCTGCTTAGGAATTATGGCCTGGAAAAAAAAAAAGGTCTGCAGCTGTAAATCCAGATAGATTGCCTAGTTGTGTGCAAATGTGCTCTTTCTACATAGCTACTAAGAAAGTACAGTTTTGTACCTACCATAAATGTAGATGTTCGAAGATCCACATTGCTGCAGTCCTTACACTTGGGTAGTCCGCTGTCCTCGGTCGGCCCGAATATCAAAGTATAAGGCTGACGTCGGTCAAGGCGCATTTGACTGACATCAGGACGTCAGGGTACAAATGCGCATGACCGACGTCATATCCTCAGTCTTTTCTTGCCCCAGATGTCAGAAGACCCTAAAAAGAAAGGTCAAAACCAAAAGACAGCAAACAACCAACCAACCACCCTTGCACTAAAAATATGTACAATATATACAATATACACCATATTGACAACCCAACCCACACAACCGCCTCTAACTACAGAGAGGAAGGAGGGAGGGTAAATTGGACTGCAGCAATGTGGATCTTGAACATCTACATTTATGGTAGGTACAAAACTGTACTATGTTCTTCATCTCACATTGCTGCAGTCCTTACACTTGGGTAGAATTCCAAAGCAGAGGTAAGGGAGGATGGCCAAACTATAAGGAAGCAGGAGCTGCCAAAATGCCCTGCAAAATAGCAGTGGCAAAACCAGCCCTAGATTTAGAATAAAGTGGAAGGTGATAATGCCTAGAGAAAGTATGCACTGAACTCCAAGTAGCTGCCTCCAAAATATCCTTAGTTGCCACCCCCCTCAAAAAGCTGTCAAGTGGCAGTAGCCCTAGTGGAATGAGGCCTAATCCCAGCTGGAATCTCCTTGCCATGATAGGAATAACAGAAAGCAATGCAAAACCCAATCCACTTAGAAATAGTTTGTTTTGACACAGGCTTGCCCTGAGAACTCAAAGCAAAAGAAACAAATAACTGCTGAGACTGCCTGAACCCTTTAGTTCTGTCCAAATAATATCGCAACTGCCTGTGTACATCTAAAGTGTGCAAAATCTTTTCCCCTTTATTTTGGGGATTTGCATAAAAGGTAGGCAAATGAATAGTTTGGTTTAAGGCCACACTAGAAACCACTTTAGGCATAAAGGAAGGATTAGTACGTAAAGATACCCTATCCTTATGGAAAATTAGAAAGGCTCAACTGCCATAAGGGCCTGCAACTCAGAAACCCTTCTTGCAGAGGTAATGGCCAAAAAAAAAGCAGTCTTCCATGATAAATATTTCAACTCGGTAGTAGCTGCAGGCTCAAAAGGTTGTAGAGTGAGTTTCTCCAACACAAAATTGAGATCCCAAGCAGGAGTAGGAGCTCCACGTGGGGGTCTTATATTCTTTGCCCCTCTAAGAAATTGCTTGAACAAAGGATGAGAAAACAATGGTGGGTCACAATCATAGTGAGCCGAAATTGCTGCAGCATGAACCTTAATAGAAGAGAAGGACAAACCTTTGTCCAGTAACTCAGTAAGATATTGAAGAGCCACACTTAAATTAGGCTCAGAAACATCAAAATCCTTTGCTGCACTCTAAAATAAAAATCTCTTCCATTTATCTGCGTACACTTTCCTTGTACTAGGCCTTCTAGCTTCCAAAATAACATTCAAAACTTGCTGTGGAAGTTGAGACCCACTATGGTTCAAAACAGAATATGCCAGGCTGTTAGGTGAAGAGAGTGAAGCTTGACATTGAGCAAATGACTGTCCTCCTGAGACAACAGGTGTGGAATCGAAGGCAAAGGCCATGGAGGCTCCCGTACCAGGCTTCTCAGTAATGGGTACCAATGCTGTCGAGGCCAATCTGGAGCTATCAAAATCATCCTTGGCTTGTCCTGTCTGGCCTTTAGTAGTACCTTTGGGAGGAGAGGCAGAGGTGGAAAGGCATACACATGAAGATTGCTCCAATTGAAAGAAAGAGCATCCACTTTCCAAGCTGTGGGATGAAACCTTTTCGTGCAAAACTTTGGCAGCTGGTGGTTTAGTGGAGAAGCGAACAGATCTATGTCTGGAGTTCCCCATGACACTGTCAATTTCTGAAATACATGAGGATCCAATTTCCACTCGTGGGGATCCATAATTGTCTGCTCAACACATCTGCTAAGGAGTTCTGTGCTCCCGGCAGAAACCTTGCCTGAAGATTTAGCTGTAAACTGAGAGCAGTCTCCCACAAAATCATTGCTTGCCTGCATAGAGGATAAGAATGTGTTCCCCTTGCTTGTTGATGTACCACATGACAGTTGTGTTGTCTGTTAGAATCAACACCTGCCCTGGAAGAAGTAAATCCTTGAAAGCTATTAATGCAAACTGGACTGCTAACATCTCCTTCAAGTTGATATGTAGATGTTGTAGTCTGGCAGGCCACTTGTCTTGTATCCACTTTCCATTCAGATGAGCTCCCCAAGCTTTGTCTGAGGCATCTGTCGTTAGAATCTGACTCGCCTCTGGCCGGGTCACAGAGAGTCCCTTGTTTAGGTGACATTCCTGAGCCCACCACAACAATTCCTTTTGAATGCAAGGTATTATTTGAATGACAGTGTCCAGATCCTGGCAGTGCTGTGTCCATACATTTTTGAGATACCATTGTACCTTCCTCATATGCAGTTTGGCATTGGGAAGCACCAGAATACAAGATGCCATGAACCCCAAGGCTTGAAGGACTGTCCTTGCAGTCAGCCTGAACTGATGAGACAATTGATGAAAGTAAAGGGAAAGATTCTTTTGTTTGTCCGGGGTCAAAAAGGCCATCTGGGATGCTGTATTCAGTCTTACACCCAGAAAGCACATGTCCTGAGAGGGTACTAGACTGGACTTTATTTCGTTCACAGAATACCCCAGGCATCTTAGCACTGCTATCACATATTCCAAATGATGAAGTAGCTCGTCCCTTCCTTGAGCCAGAATCAGGCAATCGTCCAAATAAGGATAGATCTGTATTCCTTTTAGCCTGAGGAAAGCTATCACTGGAGCCAGAACTTTCGTGAACACTCTGGGCAGTAGATAAGCCAAAGGGCAATGCAGAGAACTGATAATGAGAAGTCCCAGCCCGAAAACGCAGATACTTCCTGCAACTCAGTCTGATAGGAACATGAAGGTAAGCCTCCTTGAGATCCAAAGTTACCATCCAATGATTTTTGCCCAGCAGAGGTAAAAGCTGTTGTAACGTCAACATTTTGAACTTGGGAATGTCCAGATAAGTGTTGAGGGTAGATAAATCCAAAATTGGTCTCCACGTGTTCCCTTTCTTTGGTACTAGGAACAGGCGAGAATAAAATCCTAGGCCCACTTCTGGCATAGGGACCGGCTGTATGGCCCCTATTTGAAGTAACAGAGAAATTTGTTTGTGAGCCTCTATTCTTTGTTGAGGAGGAAAGTCTGGCATGCCTTTGAAAGGAGGCAAGGTATGGAAATAAAACCTGTAACCGTGGTGTATGATATCCAATACCCATCTGTCTTGGGTAATCAAACTCCAATTTTCCTTGAAAAGTGCCAACCTTCCTCCCAAAGGTGCTGCCAGACGAGAAGGCTCTGGCAGCTGAAAAGGTAGGTCATTGGGTCTGTTTACGAAAGGACTGACCCCTGCCCTCACCCGAAGACTGTGCAGGCGAACCCCCTGTTCTAGGCCTGAAAGAGCCCTGAGCTCTGCCCCTACCACGTCTAGACCTACCCCTAGACTGGGAATCATAAGAAGGATACGTCCACCCCTTGGTAGGCCAATTTCTACTAAACTTCGGAGGCTGAACCTGCAAAAAATCTTTAACAGTCTGCATAGACTTAGCCTTGTCTTCCATTTTCTTTAAGACTGCCTCAACAGGAGAACCAAACAACACATCAGATTGTAAAGGAGCATCTAAAATCCTTGTCTTAACATGTTCAGATAAATTCTGATCCCTCAGCCAGGCGTGCCTGCGAAGAACTGACCCAGTGGCAGCCACCCTAGACGAGGCCTGTACAGCATCAAAACCACATTGCAAAGAATGCTTACCCACCTGTTCAGAAACATGTACTAAATCTTGTAACTCTTTACACTCAATACCTTCCGCCAGAGCATCTACCTTAGACTTCAATTGTGCAAGGAGATAGTTTTGGTATTTCAACATGTGAAACTGGCAATTCAAAGCCCTCATAGCTAGAGTGGAAGAAGTATAAACTTTCTTTCCCCATCTATCCAAAGCCCTGGCCTCTTTATCTGGAGGAACCGGATTTTTGACAACAGAAGCCTTAACACCTTTAGGCCCCTGACTAACAGTTTCTGGGTCTGCCCTAGGACTCTTAAAAAGATACTTATGAGCTTCAGGCACCCTGTAATACCTATCCGGTTTAACAGGAGCAGGAGGCAAAGAATCAGGATTAAGAGAAGCCTCTGCAAAAACATCTTCCACCACATCCAGAACAGGGGGTATAGCCAAAGGCCTATGCTGGGGTAAAAACAAAAATTCCCTAAGCCTTTTCCTGGAATCAAAGAAGTCCTGACCTTCCCACTGAAAATGCTCCCTCATGGAATGAAGAGTCTCTGAAAAAGAAAAATCCTCAGGAGGAGAAGCAGGAGTAGAATCATCCACATCAGAATCAGAATAAGGAGAATACTCCTGCAAGTCTTCAGCCGAAGACTCTGAAACATCTGAAGCCTGCTCAAAACTCCCTAGCTCAGGTTCCACCCTAGGTCTCTTATCAGGAGGGGGCAAAGAACCTCTAATCAAAGTAATCAAATCTTCTGCCATTTTAAGCATATGCTTCTTGGGCACAGTTCCTGAAGAACTAGGGGTGACACCAACTGAAGCTAAACCTGGCCTGCCTCTGGGAGAAGCCTTGGAAACAGAAGGAGAGGGCCTAACCACCCTAGGAAGGGAGGGGAGTACAGTAACCTGAGAAGCCCCTTCAGCCTGACCTGCCTCCTGAGAGGCCACATCCTGCAATAACAAAGTCTCTCCCTGGGACTCCAAAGAAACCTCCGGCGGAACCACCGGCTCCACCGACACCTCTAAAGAACCAGCGTCCGGTACGGACGGTTCTTCTAGCCTAGGCTTAGCTGCTTTGTCCTTGCGCTTCTTCGAAGAAGCGGGCGTCGGAGCATCCAACGGCATTTTATAATTGCGCCGCTTCCCGAAGACTAACCTGGCACAATCTAACCTTCTCTTTATAGTGTGCTTATTGAATCTAGCACAAGAGCGACACCCAACAACGTCGTGCTCAGGCCCTAAACAAGGAATACACAAAGTATGATAATCTCTATGCGGTATCTGTTTCCCACAAGAAATACAGTTATTCACTTTTTCTGACATCCGGTAAACCACTGAGACAAGAAAAAACTAAAATATTCCCCAACGGGGTACTTAGCCAACTTTGACTCGGTCTGAAACTCCGAATTCGAAAAATTTCAGAACGCCGAACGGCACTTGCAACGCTGCTTCTGCATCGGACCATGCGGCAAAAAAGACTGAGGATATGACGTCGGTCATGCGCATTTGTACCCTGACGTCCTGATGTCAGTCAAATGCGCCTTGACCGACGTCAGCCTTATACTTTGATATTCGGGCCGACCGAGGACAGCGGACTACCCAAGTGTAAGGACTGCAGCAATGTGAGATGAAGAACATTAACGGATACCCTGCTTGATGATGCACCATGTGTCCATTGTATGGTCTGTGACCACCTGTAACTTCCCTGGCTTCCAGACTGATTTGAAAATCTACAGTGCATACACAATGGCAACCTCTATTTGAAACTGAAATACATTGTTTTGTCAGGGTTGCCTCATCTTCCTTGAGCCATCAGGGATTCTTTGTGCACCCCTAGGCTAGGCCTGTAACAGTTTCTGCCAGGGTTTATGTTAATCAAATGTTCAAAAACAGCATCCCTGACCTGAACAACACAAACAGTTCATCATCTGACTTCTTTATGGATGGCAGTAAGAGTGAAAGCACATTCTCCAATGGGTAGAGAAAGTGGCACCACAGTTTCCTCAGGTAGCACTTGATTTTCCATATGTGCCATCTGACATGTGGACCCATGAGGCTGGAGACAGACATGCATCCTAGAGCATTCAGAATGGTCATTACCAAAACATAGATCTTCTCGGCTGCTTCATGGAAGGCACTCAGCACAGAAGTCTTTTTTTCTGGGGAAAGTACAGTCTGCCCCTTATTATGTTAAGGAATGTGCTTGGGAAGTTTTCTTGTGCGAGAAGGACAGACTGGATTTCTGGTACTTCACTGAGAGCCAAAGGCTGCTTAAGTATTATATGGTGATGTTCAGGGCTTCTGACGGCTCTTCATGGGTCTGGTTAACATCATTTACACAAGCACGGGTAAAACTGTATTTCCATTAATCTGATGTGAGCAAATCCTACAGGTACACATTTGATGAAAACCAGGGGAGAAGTGGACAGCCCAAAGGGCAAGAACCTGAACTGGAGAAACTCTGTCCTGCAAAAATACCTCTGAAATTTCCTGTCCTGCTTGCATATAAGGATCTTTTGTTGACCAAGGTGACAATGATGGTATCCACAAAGAGCAAGATAGAGGGGAATCGAAAGGTTAATGAATATTTACACCACCACAAATCTGTTTAGCTTGGAGAGATTTACACTGATAAATGCAATACTACTTGTACCCCCAGTTCACACTTTCCCAGGACCATAAATGTTATTAGTACTATGTTTGCAGAACCCCTTCTCTTGCTAAGAATAGCCTGTGTTCTACGAGAGCCCCCCAAGAGCATCCAGTACAGTGGTATGAGGGGCATCCCATAAAGAGGGGGGATCTGAACTCCAGTCTGCAACCTAAGGCAAAAAGCTCCCTTATCCGGAGACTTCTGATCAGCTCCAGTTGATTGCTTCTGAAGTGGGAAAGCCTCCCTTCTACCACATGAGGGGAGGGAACTGGGTAGTCAGAACTGAGAGACACCTTTTGACATACAGACTATTGTTCTTATTTCAGCCTGACAGCCTCTGCCTGTTGTCCATTAGCCTTTCTTGAAGGTCATTTTCTGCTTGAACTTTTCAGCACAGAATGGTTTCCAAAAATAAAACTACTAATGCTTTAGCAGAAACTTTTCCCTCTACTTGGGTCTGTTTTTGTCTTGCTTTTCTCCTCTAGCCTTTTTAGTACTTCCTGAGTGAAACGACTAAATAACAGTTCTTTCTGAAAGATGCATTCACAAAATGCCCTTTAACATCTTATAGTAAAGGGCTGTACTTTGAGTCATGCATGTCTTCAATCATTGTATATGAGGAAGATGACCAAGCACAGGTACTGAAGTTGTTGCAACTGCATTTAACTGCAAAATGCCCTGAGGTTTAAAAGGAATTATTTTAAGGCAACATTAGGAATCTGCTGGAGCACATATTCCACGTGTTTTATGATGTCTTAATGGTACTGAACATATAAATTCATCTTCCAAAGTTAAGAAAGTAAACAATTTCTTTGCACATTTATCACGGCTGCAGCCTTCTTTATGACTGGGTCACTTATTTGCAGGCATCAATTTGGAGTCTTTTACTACATCCAGTGATATAACTATGCCGCTTTTCCATCAGATTTTTTTTTTACAGGTATTTACATTTCTCCTCCACTACAGGTGCAGGAGGCTATAAATCCAGCTCAAGCAAGCTGTTAAATGAATCCTTAACAGCTTAAGAAATGTGGGCTTGTTAATATCTAGTATGTGAAGATGTCTTTAGTGGAAGTCTCAAAGCCAACTGTTTGGCCACTTAAAAATTTCCCAAGAAAGACTTCTACTGGGGGAGGTGGGGTTATTCCTAAAAAAGATATATATAAAACAGATTTAGATTCTAATAGCAAATACAGCACTGATGCATGGAATATGCAAGAAACCTTTCTTCTATAGAGTCTCAATTGGATGACTGCTCTGGAAGGGATCTTTTAAGTAGTAAAAGCTATGCTGACAAAAGGTGGGTCTTCCTGTGCAGGCAAGGGGATAGGCACCACCTGCCTCACCACATATATTTTGGTAAAGCACCAGTGACCAGTCACAGCTAGGGCTAAAACAGATGGTGGGAGATAGCTATCCAAGACCCTGTCATCAGGAATAACGGAAGTGTCAGAGGCTTGATTATTTTAATTTTTTTTGCACCACAGAAGAAGTCACTTCATGGTCAGGGCCCACAGATTTCTTCACAAAAACGGCATATACTGAGTGGCTGCCAAAAGTATGTTACCTTATGTTGACCCTAGCATGATGCCTGCAAACTGGCAACAAGCTGTGATTTAGCTGACAAATCTGTTAGGGCCTGTGAAGGTTGCAATGCCAGTAACCGACTTCCAAAAATGCAGCAATGGCTGGCAATATGAAGGTAGGAGATGTCCAAGTTTGGAGCTAACAGAGCTGTGACTCTCTTGGGTCAACAACCTCAGGTTCTCATGGGACTGACATCTGTAAAGCGACAGATTTGGATTATGGAATCTTTTGTAAACAAAAGTTATGTACTTACCATAACAGACCCTTTTATTCTAGTCCATCCAGTATGACATATGGTTCCTAGAACCCCTGTTTTGATCCATCTGGATGATTTAGTGCGCCAGCCTTGAGCTCTTCCTAAACTTACTTCCAATAAAACCCTGCTCCTCCCTCATTCAGATTGAGTTTGACATTTATTATTATGTGCATCTGTACTGCCTTTGACTAAAGATGAATATCCTTAGATGCCAGCATGGCAGGTGGAAGAAAGGCGGACTATCGTATCAGATATACTTGAATGAAAAGAAGTATGTTTTGGTAAGTAAATAACTTTTGTATCCTATTCATTCAGTCTGACAACATGTGGGTCAAAATCTACTGCTGCTCGAATCCTGGGTGGCCTTAAGACAAGAGTCCTTTCAGGATAGAATTCCCAAAGGAAGCCCTGGCCCTGGACATATGGCCCAACTTTTAATGCCTGATGAATGTATGGGTTGAGGACCACGTGGCAGCTTGATAAGTTTCATCATATGAGAATACCCTGAAAAAGGCAGCTGATGTAAAAACTGCTCTAGTGGAGTGAGCCTTTGGTTTGGTGAGTAAGGATTTACCTTGAGAAGTGTAGATAAAGGAAAGTCTGACAACAGTCTAGACACAGACAACTTCCTGTTTGCCCACTTTGTTGTTTGCAAAAGACGAACCACAGGTCTATATTACCACATCGAAAACCTACACATCAAATGTCTTTTTGCTGACCACTAAACATTGAACTTCCACTTCTGTAAATGGCCACTTCAGCAATTTTTTTCCTACAGGAAAAAATCGCTTGGTCAACCAGTAACAGCATACAATTTCAAACCTTTCAGAGTGGGGGGGGGCTTTGCCTCCCCCACACCCTCCAATGTGGTGGGCAGTGCCCCCAACCCCCAACTAAATATACCAACTCTGAGTTCGCACTACAATGGTTAAAAGGACAAATTCACGACAATGACCAAATGATTTTTTCCCCCCCAGGAAAAAAAGTTGCTGAAGTGGCCAATCGCAGAAATGGAAGTTCGATGTTTAGCAGTTGGCAAAAGTGCATTTTTCGATCATGGTATGTAGTATACTTTCAGCTGGGTTTTGGGATGAAGTGAAGAAAGTGGGTAGATTGATGGCCTGATTCAGGGACAGCTCACTGACTACTTTGGGCATAAAGGTACGGTTGGTGCGCAAACAAGAAGTTATGTACTCACCATAACGTTCGATGTATGTAGTCCATCTCACCTTACATTCTTACCTGTGGGTTTGGAGCCAAACCTCGGCTTCGACTCGGCCATACTCTAGCTCGAAGTCTTAATTAGCGAGTGGTATCCCATCATGCAACAGGTCTGTTCCCCAGATCTTGTTTGCTGCAAGTTCACACACATACACACTGAGAAGAACAACAACCCCAAAAGAAAGGACTACTGGCACCTAGAGACAATACCTCCAGGTCCTCCAGGAGGGGGAAGGAGGGAGGGTTAGCAAGAATGTAAGGTGAGATGGACTACATACATCGAACGTTACGGTGAGTACATAACGTCTTGATGTTATGTAGTCTAATCTCGCCTTCATTCTTACCAGTGGGACAGCATCCCTTGCACCTTGATCTTGTGTGGCTCAGTGAAAAATACTCTTGAGCACAGTGGAACCAAAGGAAGATCTACTTCTAGAGACCAGATCTAATTTGTACTGACTAATAAAGGTATGAGGCAAAGCCCATGTTGCTGCAGCACAAATATCATCCACAGACATCCTAGCCTGAAACGCAGTTGAGGTAGCCACAGCTTGTGTAGAATGAGCCTTCACTTTATAAAGGGTAATTCATTGCCACTGGAAGCATAAATAAATAAATGAGATGCAATCGGAGATCCAGCGAGACAAGGTTACCTTAGAAACGGGAAACCCAAGTCTAGTGTCTGAAAATGAGACAAACATTTGATCTGATTTCTTGAAATCTTTCATCCTATTTAAATAGGAACGCAATTGTCTGTGAACATCCAGCTGATGAAACTTAAATTCTGCCTTGTTGGAGAATTCAGGAAAAAACACAGGCAACTCAATGGATTGGTTGATATTGACAACAGAGGCAACCTTTGGAACAAAAGAAGGGTTGGTTCTTAAGGAGACACAATCTTTGTGAAACACCAAATAAGGTGGTCTAATCGATAATGCTTGGAGTTCAGAGACCCGCCTAGCTGAAGTTATGGCTACTAAGAATAGTCTTCCATGACAAGAATTTAATGTCACACACAGCTGCGGGCTCAAAGGGAGTTAAGGTGAGCTTCTGTAGTACAAAACTGAGGTCCCATGGCATCACTGGATCAAAGACTGGAGGCCAGAGTAACAATGTCCCTCTCATAAAAGCCCTACAAAGCCTATGAACCATAAGGTTGGGCTCATTAGCAATGTGAAAGATAGAAATTGCTGCCAATTGCACTTTAATGGTTGCCGCGGCAGAACCTTAACTAAACCAGTTGAGAAAGAAATTCCAATATTGCAGAAATAGGTGCTGTATAAGGATCAATACATCTCTCACGGGCCCAAATAGAAAATCTCTTCCACTTACTGGAATAAATCTTCCTGGTAGAAGGCTTGTGGGAAGATGATAGAATATGGACCACTTCCGGGGAAAAATCATGAAGCCCGACTAAGGACGGAACTGGAGCAGCCAAGCTGTCAACCTGTGGGTCTGAATGGAGGGATGGAACTGTCCTGACATACGAGCCAGATCTGGAACTGGGTCCAGAATCCAGGGCTTGTCCATTAGATAGGGTTGAAGGAAAGGAAACCAAATCTGACGAGGTCAGTGTGGGGCAATGAGGATCATTTTGCTCCCCACAGACTGTGCTTCCTGAATGACCTTTGATATCAGAGGTAACGGTGGAAAGGTGTAGAGAAGACCGGAGGGCCAATCGTGAGCCAGAGCGTCCCTGGGTGTCTCCCCCTCCAGGGGGATAAGGGTGAAGTAGCTGCTGCATTTGGCATTGAGGGGGCTGGCAAATAGATCGCAGCAAGCGGACCCATCTGTGGAATATCTCTTCTGCAACGTAACTGTTCAGGAACCACTCATGAGGCATTAGGAGAGGTCTGCTCAGCCTGTCGTCAATCACGTTGGACTTCCCTTGTATATGCGCTGCAACTAGAAAGCGTTGGGAAGACACCGCCCACTGCCAAACTGGAAGTGCCTCTCTGCAAAGGGGGTATGATTTGGTTCCTCCCGGTTTGTTCAGGTACCACACCACCGACATGTTGTCCGAGTGGATTGTAATTGTCCCTAGAGGGAGAGAGCTCTGAAGTGCTTACAAAGTACAGTTTTGTACCTACCATAAATGTAGATGTCCGAACTGGATAGCATCTGCAGTCATAACAACTGGGTTGTCCTGTCGTCAGGCAGCCCTTCAGTCGGCCGGATTCCAAAGTCCGGGTCCGGCTTCGGCTGATGTCGCACTTCACCCGACGTCATCTCTGTTGGTCTTCGGGTATAAAGGCATCAGCCGACGCCATTTTCCTCAGTGTTTCTTGCCCCAGATGCCAGTAGCCCTCTTGGAGGCTAAAATTTGGATAGATGCCAATGTTTCCAAAAAGATAGAGGTAAACACAAAAATAAGCATGTATGTACATATATACAAACAAATACACCATAAAGGACTCCCCCCACCAGCTAGCTATTAGGAGGGTAAAATACCTAGGAGTACCACAGAGGGAAGGAGGGAGGGTAATCCTGACTGCAGATGCTATCCAGTTCGGACATCTACATTTATGGTAGGTACAAAACTGTACTATGTCCTTCATGGATGCATCTGCAGTCATAACAACTGGGTAGAATACCATAGCCAACTAGGGAGGAGGATCAAACTAGATTATGGTGTGTTTAGGATCCCTTGCAGTACAGCAGTGGCAAACCCTGCTCGGGATCTGGAATATAGAGGTAAGTTATAATGCTTGGCAAATGTATGCACGGAGGTCCAAGTAGCCGCCTCAATAATGTCTTTGGTTGCCACTCCTCGTAAGAAGGCTGTGGTAGTGGCTGTTGCCCTTGTAGAATGAGGTCTTATGTTCTGTGGAATTGGTTTTCCATGGAAGGAGTAACAGAATCGTATGCAATTTCCTATCCATTTGGAGATTGTCTGTTTGGAAATAGCTTTTCCTTCCCTTCCGTTGCATAGGCTACAAAAGTTGGTCAGTCTTTCTGCTATTTTTGTTCTGTCCAAGTAGTAGCGTAGCTGTCTATGTACATCCAAGGTATGCAGTATTCTTTCCCTCTGTTTTGTGGGTTGGGAAAGAAGGTAGGTAGGTGGATTGCCTGGTTTAAAGACACTCTGGATACCACCTTAGGCATAAATGTAGGATTAGTCCTCATGGACACTCTATCTTGGTGGAAGATTAGGAAGGGTTGCACTGCCATTAAGGCCTGTAGTTCTGAAACCCTCCTTGCTGAAGTAATTGCCAGTAGGAAAGCAGTTTTCCATGACAGGTGTTGTAGGTCTGCTGTTGCTGCTGGTTCAAAGGGTGATAGTGTTAACTTTTCTAGCACAAAGTTTAAGTCCCAAGCTGGCAGAGGTGGTTTCCTTGGAGGTTTTACATTCTTGATTCCTCTGAGGAACTGCCTGAGCAAAGGGTGCGAAAAAACAGGTGGATCAAAGCTGTATTCTGCTGAAATAGCTGATGCATGTATCTTGATAGAGGAGTAGGACAGGCCTGAATGAAGAAGTTCGGCCAGATACTCTAGAATGTTAGGCATATCTATGTTTGACACATCTTTTCCTCTTTCAGTACTCCAAATGACAAACCTTTTCCATTTTCCAGCATAGTTCCTTCTTGTTGAAGGTCTGCGTGCTTCAAGGATAATGTCTTTAACTCTTTGGGAAAGTTCTGGGTTAGCTGTTGCTATGTGATGTTCCATGCAGTCAGTTGCAACGTTTTTAGGTTTGGATGTATGATGCTGTAGTTGTTCTGAGTTAGCATCAAAGGCATCAGGGTATTGGCCACATATTGTTCTGAGACATGCTCCTCAGCAGTGGGTACCAGTGTTGTCTTGGCCAGTTTGGAGCTATCAGGATTATCCTTGGACGTTCTTCCTTGATTTTTAGTAATACTTTGTGTATCAAGGGAAGAGGTGGGAATGCATATGCTGTCAGGCCTTTCCAGCTGAAGGAGAGCGAATCCACTTTCCATGCCAGTGGGTGGAATGTCCTTGTGCAGAATTTTTTGAGCTGGTGATTGAGAGGTGATGCAAATAGATCTATCTGAGGCATTCCCCATTTCTTTGAGATGGTCTTGAAAATGTCCGGGTGCAGTTTCCATTCGTGGGCATCCGATGTGGTTCTGCTTAATATGTCTGCTAGAGTATTTTCTTTTCCCGGTACAAAAATTGCCTGTAACTGGATGTTGTAGCTGAGTGCCAGGTTCCATAGCTCCAAAGTCATTCTGCATAGGGGGTATGAATGAGTGCCTCCCTACTTGTTGATGTACCACATGACTGTGGTGTTGTCTGTCCTTATCATCAACTGGCCCTCTTTGAGAAATGGTCTGAACCTTTGGATTGCCAGTTTTACTGCCAGCATTTCTTTTAGGTTGATGTGCAGGTGAAGTTGATCCTGTGTCCACAATCCTTGCACGCATTTGTCCAGCATGTGGGCCCCCCATCCTAGGTCTGAAGCGTCTGTTGTGATGGTCTGGCTTGCTTGACATCTGCGAAAGGGTAGGCCTGGGTTTGTCTGGCATGCCTGAGCCCACCATAGGAACTCCTGTTTTAAGCATGGAATTAGTGGGATTTCTGTTTCTAGGCTGTGACTGTGTTGGGACCATAAATTCTTTAGGTACCACTGTAGTTTTCTCATATGTAGTCTGGCAAGTGGGACCAGGATTATGCATGATGCCATGAAGCCCAAGGCCTGCAGTACTTTTCTTGCTGTTAACTTGTTCAGCTTTGTTAGTGCCAAGAAGTAAAGAGGGAGTTCTTTTTGTTTTTCTGCAGTTAGGAATGCCATTTGTTTTACTGTGTCCAATTCCGCGCCCAAGAATGTCCTTGTTTGGGATGGTATCAGCCTTGACTTTTGTAGATTGACTGTGTATCCCAGTGCTTGTAGCAAGTAAATGACCCTTTGTAAATCTGTTGTCAGTTTGCTTTTGTTGTCCCCTTGTAGCAGGCAGTCGTCCAGGTATGGGTAAATTTGTATTCCCTGTAGTCTGCAATGTGCAATTACTGATGCCAGGCATTTTGTGAATACTCTGGGCGCAGTAGATAAGCCAAAGGGCAATGCTGAGAATTGATAGTGCTCTGATCCTGCAAGAAATCTGAGGTATCTTCTGCAGATTGGTCGAATGGGGACGTGCAGGTATGCCTCCTTGAGATCTAGAGTTACCAGCCAACACTCCTTGCCCAGCATGGGAAGAAGTTGCTGTGGGGTCAGCATTTTGAATTTTGGGACAATGATGTATGTATTTAAGGCGGACAGGTCGAGAATTGGTCTCCAACTTTTTTCCTTTCTTGGAACTAGGAATAGTCTTGAGTAGAACCCCTTTCCTTGCTCTGCAGTTGGCACCTTTTCCACAGCTCTCATGTTTGCTAACTGCATTATCTGTTGTAGAGCCTCTGTTTTTTAATTTGGAGGTAGATTTGGCATTCCTCTTTTGATTGGTAAAGTGTGGAAGTGGAACCGGTATCCTTGATCTATGGTTTGTAAAATCCACTTGTCTTTTGTTATATAGTGCCAGTTTTTTGAAAATAAGGTTAACTTTCCGCCTAGAGGAGCTGCTATTTGTTCCCTGGTAGGCGGATTTAGGATTAAGTCACTGTGGTTGTGTTGATGTAGTGGCAGTGGTTGTGTCTGTGCCTCTGTTGTTACCTTGCCACTGTCGTCCTCTGTAGGCACCTCCTCTGGATTGGTTTCTGCCTCTGGAACGTCTGTTTCTGCCCCTTTGAGATCTAGTGGAGTCAGGAAAGGACCAATTTTTGGCAGGCCAGTTCCTGCTAAACCTTGGGGGTTGAACCTGCAAGAAATCTTTAACCGTTTGAACGGATTTTGCCTTTTCTTCCATTTTCTTCATAACCTGCTGTGCAGGTGTACCAAACAAACTTGTCTTATCCATAGGAGCATCTAGTAACTTTGCTTTAACATGATCCGGTAAAGCTTGCTCCTTTAGCCATGCATGCCTTCTTATCACTGTGCCAGTCATGGCTGATCTAAATGAAGCCTCCAGTGCATCATAGCCACATTTTAAGGAATGGTTACTAACCTGTTGTATGTTATTTACCATTTCTAATACATATTTCTTATCAAGAGATTCATCAGTGGTTAGCTTTTAGTTAACTGATCAAGCATAAACTCTTGGTATTGTATCATGTGAAACTGACAGTTTAAAGCTCTAGCTGAGAGAGTAGCTGAAGTGTAGACCTTTTGCCCCATCTGTCTAATGACCTTGCTTCCCTTTCAGAAGGAATAGGGTTTTTAGCTATGGTCGCGGCTACTGCCTTGGGACCCTGGGATATAGTTTCGGGGTCTGCAAGAGGGGCCTTGTAAAGGTGGTGATGAGTGTCTGGCACCCTGTAAAATCTGTCTGGTTTGGCAGGGGCTGGAGGTAAAGAATCTGGAGCGGAGCAGACATCATTGAAAGCATCATCCACCACAGAGAGAACAGGAGGTATAGCTAAGGGCCTGTGTTGTGGAAGGTGCAGAAAAGTCCTAAGTCTTTTTCTGGAGTCTGAAAAATCCTGTTGCTGCCATTGGAACTGCTCTCACATGGCATGTAAGGTTTCCCCAAAGGAAAATTCTTCTGGTGGGGAAGCAGCTGGAATGGATTCTTCAGCATCAGTGTCTTCAAAATTGGGGAAAGGAGCCTCTGGCTGGTCAGTTATGTCTGATTCATCGGCTGAATCATCAGATGACACTGGCTCAGGGGGCTCTGCCCTAGGTCTCTTCTCTGGGGGTTGAGAGGCCCTGTCTGGGTGAGATTGCGATCCTCTAATTAATGAAATTAAATCTTTTGCCAGAGTAAGCATTTGAGAACTAGAGGAGGGCCTGGTTGTAGGGGGTTTAACAGGCACTGTTTTAGTAGTCTTGGCTGCTTTAGCCCTGGCGAAGGCCTTAATGGACATGGCTGCTGGAGGCCTAGCAGCACCACGTGCTGGGGTAGAGACATCCAAGGGAATGGTGTCTGATAAGTCAGTGGCAACCACCGTAGTGGGTATAATTTCTGAGGCCGATTCAAGAATGGTAGCAGGGGCCTCAGTTGTAGAGATAGATTCAGCTGTACTTTGATCAGTTTTCTCGGTTTCGGCTGAAACCGAGACACTCATGATTTGCTTAACCATGGTTTCAGCGAAACCGCGGACCGCGAGTGTCGGTCTTTATCTTTGCGTTTTGGCAGATTGGGAAGTCGGAGGATCCGGCGGCATAATGTACGCAAAATCAGAACCGAAAACTGTTCAGCAAACTCCGACCGGCGCTAAGCGTTCGTCGGTTGAAGGAAGCACAGGCGAACAGGCTGCTACGTCGTGGGCTGGGCCTAGACAAGGCAGACAATAAGAGTGGAAATCTTTATGAGGTATTTGTTTCCCACAGGTTAAACAATTATTAACTTTTTCTGACATCGGCTGAGGCAAGAAAGAGTCCCCAACGGGTACTTAGCTTTAGAAGTCTTCAAGTAGTATTCGTAGAAGTAATCTCTGGATCCGACCGACCGGCACTTGCGAACAGCTTCTGCTTGGCCACGCGGCAAGAAAGACTGAGGAAAATGGCGTCGGCTGATGCCTTTATACCCGAAGACCAACAGAGATGACGTCGGGTGAAGTGCGACATCAGCCGAAGCCGGACCCGGACTTTGGAATCCGGCCGACTGAAGGGCTGCCTGACGACAGGACAACCCAGTTGTTATGACTGCAGATGCATCCATGAAGGACATCGCTAATAGCACTGCTCCCATCTCCAAGACATTGATATGCAAATGGGTCTCGTGATCCTGCCACGTGCCTTGGACAGTCCTGCCAAGATAATGCCCCCTCACCCGATCTGGGAGGCATCTGTGATCACAGTGGCAACTGGAGAAGATGGGACAAAGAGCTTGCCACGTTGAGATTGCTGGCCTGAAGCCACCAGCGTAGATCCCGCTTGCACGAGTCTGTAATCAGAATAAAATGGGAGAGTGGGAGATGCTGCAGTGACCATTGGGCGAAAAGCAGCCACTGAAGAACCCTCATGTGCAGTCTGGCAAGGGGAAGTAGCATGATCGTGGCAGCCATGGTCCCTAATAACTTGAGGACCACTTTTGCCCTGGCCTTCCTCAATGGTAGTAAGGGATAGACCTGCTGTTGTAGATCCTGAATTCTCTCTTCTGATAAGAAGGCCCTCATGAGCACCGTATCTAGTTCGGCGCCGATAAAAGTGACACATTGCGAGGGCAGCAAGGCAGATTTTTTCCAATTTAGAGTAATTCCTAACCATTGGCACAGTGTAATATTGGCGTCCCTGGTCTGTAACAGTAGATGCCTGGTGGTGGCAGAAAGGAGCCAGTCGTCCAGGTACAGAAACACTTGGAATCCCTGATGTCTCAAGTGAGCCGTTACCACTGCCATGCATTTGGTGAACACACTGGGGGCTGTGGTGAGACCAAAGGGCAGGGCGCGAAACTTAAAATGACTGGCTCCCAGACGGAAATGTAAGTGACTTCTGGATACCCTGTCCACCTTGATATGGTAGTAAGCATCCTTGAGGTTGATGGAGCACATCCACACATCTTTCCCTAATAACGGGAGAATTGACTGTAACGTGACCATGCAGAACTTGGACTTCTCTACATTAAGGTTCAAACTGCTGAGATCCAAGATGGGTCTCAGGTCCCCTGCTCTTTTCAGCACCAAAAAGAATCTGGAGTAAGTCCCTAATCCTACTTGGTCTGCGGGGACAGGCTGGATGGCTCCCTTTGAAAGCAATTTTTTTTTCTAAAGTTGCGGAATCCCTGTGACTGGATGGAACGTCTGGGATTCTCTTGAATGGCGGGGGTGGAGAAGAGAAGGGGATATGATAACCTCTGGAAATTATCTTTAATATCCACTCGTCTTGGGTGACTTCTTGCCAGGCTTCTAGGTATAAAGAAATGCGACCCCCAACCGGATCCAGAGACGCACAGTTGGGCCTCCCTTCAGGAGTGCTAGTAGGGAGAACCACAAAAGGAATCACGGTCCCCCTGGTTACGCGGGCCTCCCTCTGCCTCTAGGGCGGCGTCTACCTGAATTTCCACCCCCTCCCCTGCCTTTGGAGGGGGAATCACTTTGTGTGCCCTGAAAAAACCTCTGCGACTTCCTGAACCACATTTTCCCACCCTTCTGGCCCTTGGGGTAAGGTTTAGAAGGCATGGAAAAACAGACTCCCATGGCAGAAGGGTTTTTCCTTCCTGCTCGCACCTAGTGAGAGTGTCCCTTACCTTGCTTCTGAACAACGATGAACCATCAAATGGAGCATTGGTGAATGTAGACTTGAAGGCCTCCGCGTAATTTCACAGGCGCATCTAGGAGTGTTTCCTAAGAGAGACTCCGGAACCCACAGCCCTACTCGCTCTGTCGGCTACATATGAGATCAGCCTCATGGAGGAGTTGGTAAGGAAATTTAGGGTAGACATCTGTGCACTGACTTTCTGTGCGACGGCATCAGAAATGTTACCCTGTAGAGAATCTCCTAGCGCTTATAGGAGATCTCTCTGGAGCCTCGTAAAATGCATCAAGTAGTTTAGCGACCGCAGTGTAAAGGCCGTTGAGGTAAACACACGCTTCCCATACCTGTCCATAGCCCGGGACTCCTTGTTAGGTGGATGGACGGTAGACGAAGTTTCAGCAAGTTCCTTCTTGGTGGCCACTGCCACCACCATGGCATCTACTGGAAGGCCTTTAGAATAGATACTCCTTGTCAGAGGGGGCAGACAAAGACTTATTGGGTCTCCTTGTGACTAGTTCCACAGTGTCAGGAGTTTTCCACACCTTTCGACAGACAAGATCTAATAGCTCATCAAAAGGGGGAGAAACCCAAGAGGCAGAGGGTTGATACGCGAAAGCCTTCAGGAACACTGACTCCTCATCAGAAAGGGATTTGGATGGCCAGTCGCCTCTCTGTTTCAGGAACTCCAGGATATCTGAAAAAGAGATATCTTCAGAAGACGATTTGGGGGACCCCTCTGACTCCTCGAGGTCGGTATCTGACGTGAGAGACTCATCCGGGAAGTCAAGGTGTTTCCTCTTACACAATCTCTTTCTGGCGGGCTCCTCAGGCAAAAACTCTGGGGAGACGACAGAAATTAGGGGACCACTCATGGAGGAATCCTGAGGCTTAGGGTCTCTGCTGCCCATGGATACAGCGTGATCCGAACGGACACCAGTGCTGGAGGGGACAAATATCGGTGCCGTAGGATGCAGCTTCCAACCTGGCCAGCACACTCCTCATAACCTCGAAGGCTGATCCCCCTGGCTCCAAAGGCTGACTAACTGAAGATGAAACGGTAGTAGCCCTCGGCGCCGAGGAGATGAGGTCCGAAACTGATGTCAGGTCCAAGCTCACTCGGGCCGAAGCACCGAGAGAAAGGCTCGGAACCGGTGAAGATCGATCCGAGACCTCCCCTCAGGTCCGACCAGAGGACCGTGAACCCTCAACCCCGTGGATGGAGCCGATGGGGTCGGAGTAGAAATTGGAACCGAGAGGCCAGGCGAGGTTACTGGAACCGACCTAGCGGTAACCGACGGCTCTGACAACTCTGGCTCCAAAGGCCGAGAAAGGCTTGGAGGAGGAACAACAAAGGATGAAGAGGCCATAAGCTCTGGAGCCGAATGGGTCGGAGCCGAAATCAATTCAGTCAACACCGATGACTGAAGCAGTTTCTTCACCACCCTATCAACGTTCTCATCGGAAAGGGACCTGGAAGATAAAGTAGATCTGTATCTCCCTACAGAAGGGGACTTGCGTGAAGGAGAACCCGGTCGAAAAACTGGAGACAGGCTCCAAACCAAAATATCCGTGACTGGCTCTGAAAGACTGGGAGCCGATACGGACTTAGTCAATAGACTACCTTCTTTTGTCACTGAGGGCAATGGAACCAAAGAAGGAGAAGCTGTTCTAGCAACTTTCTCTGGCAGCTCCGAAGAAACAGACGGAGCCAGAGAGTGCTTCTTGGATGTCTTTTTGTCCTTTTTTGCTGGAGAGGATAATGCACTGGAAGACTTAGCCAAGTCTTCCTCGAAGGAGTGTTTAAGCAGTCCTTTCAAAATGAGCTTGTTCTTCCTCTCCTGTAGCACATGGGGACTGAAGGAATGACAAAACAAGCAGGACTCTTGGAGGTGAATAGCCCCCAAACAGTACACACACACAGAGTTGCCCATCAGTTAAAGACATTTTATTGCTGCATTCAGCACACTTTTTAAAGCCCGAAGGCCAGTGTTCCTTAGGATCCTTGGACATGCTGAAAGGAACAAATTAATACGTACACACACTAGACCCAACTAACAAGAAACAGAGCCTCTAACTGAAACGGCCCAGAAACCGGCAGAAAAACAACAGGGAGGACTAGGTCCTCTAACTCAAACGGGCCTAGCCCGGGAAACAAAGGCAGGAAAGCACCACTAGCCAGACACAACACTAAATGCTAACATAACAGAGCACCAAACCAAAGACCACACAGGAACAATGGGGAGGACTAGGTCCTCTAACTTAAATGGGCCTAGCCCGTGGGGAAAGGAAATGAATGGGATACCCTGTCACAAAAAATAGCCAGAGAAACAAATACAGGCAGTAAAAAGTACAGTTTTGTACCTACCATAAATGTAGATGTTCGAGTGCTAATACAGCTGCAGTAAACACAGATGGGTTTTCTGCCATCAGGCGGGTCCTCGGTCGGCCGAATTCCAAAGTCTAGGTCCGGCGTCGGTTGCTGTCGCTTTCTCTCCTGACGTCAGTGAGGCAGGGGTATATAAGACACAGCCGACGCCATGTTCTTCAGTCTTTCTTGCCCCAGATGTCAGGTGCCCCCAGCAGGAAGGCAATACATAAATTATATTTATATACATGCAATGCAATATAATCCAAAATCAGTAGTTGCAAGCAAATATACCATAGAAGGATAACCCAATCAGGTTGTATGAAAAGGGGGTTAGGCCCTAGGCCTTTACCAAGAGGGGAAGGAGGGAGGGAAAACTGTACTGCAGCTGTATTAGCACTTGAACATCTACATTTATGGTAGGTACAAAACTGTACTATGTTCATCGTGCATACAGCTGCAGTAATCACAGATGGGTAGAATCCCAAAGCTACGCACAGGGTGGTAGGCACTAGGTGGAACTGGGATGAGCCAGAATGCCCTGCAACACAGCAGTGGCAAAGCCTGCTCTAGTTTTGGAATATAAAGGCAGGTGGTAGTGTTTTGTGAAGGTATGCACAGAACTCCAAGTGGCTGTCTCCAAAATATCTTTGGTAGGAACTCCTCTGAGGAAGGCTGTAGAGGTAGCTGTGGCCCTGGTGGAGTGGGATCTGATGCCTGTAGGGACAGATTTTCCATGATAGGAATAACAAAACCGTATGCAGTGGCCTATCCATTTTGAAATTGTCTGTTTGGTAACCGACTTCCCTTGAGCCCCTACAGCATAGGACACAAAAAGTTGTTCTGATTTCCTGAAGGGCTTTGTTCTGTCCAAATAATAACGTAGCTGCCTATGGATGTCTAAGGAGTGTAGCAGCCTTTCCCCTTTGTTTTGAGGATTGGGGTAAAAGGTAGGTAAGTGTATGGCTTGATTTAAAGCTACCCTGGATACCACTTTAGGCATAAATGACGGGTTGGTTCGAAGGTAAACCCTGTCCTGATGGAAGATGAGAAAGGGCTGCACAGCCATGAGGGCTTGTAGTTCCAAAACCCTACGAGCTGAGGTAATGGCCAGAAGGAAAGCTGTTTTCCAGGACAAATATTGCAAATTTGTTGAGGCAGCTGGTTCAAAGGGAGGCAACGTTAATTTTTCTAGAATGTAATTAAGATCCCAGGCTGGTATTGGTTGTTTCCTTCGTGGTCTTATATTCTTAGCCCCTCTGAGGAACTGTCTTAAGAGTGGGTGAGAGAATAAGGGTGGATCCGTGTTGAATTCTGCAGAAATGGCTGAGGCATGGATTTTTATGATGGAAAATGAAAGTCCACTGTTCAGCAGCTCAGCTAGATACTGTAATACCTGAGGCAAATTCAGTTTTCTAGGGTCCTGGCCTTTTTTCTCATTCCAAGAGCAAAACCGTTTCCATTTTGCGGAGTAAGCCTTTCTAGTAGATGGCCTTCTGGCCTCCAAAATGACATCCTGCACCTCTTTGGGGAGTAGAGTCTGTTGTGGTGTTAAGGAATTTTCCATGCAGCGAGATTGAGTGTTTTCAGCTGACTGTGAAGAGTTTTGTAGCTGTGCTGAGTCAGCAGAAGAGGCATTAGAGGTAGGGACCAGGGAGGAGTATGTGTTAGGCTCCTCAGGAGTGGGTACCAGTGTTGTCTTGGCCAGTCTGGAGCAATCAGTATCATCTTGGTCTGTCTGCTCTTGCTTTCAAGAGCACCTTGGGCAGAAGAGGCAGAGGTGGGAAAGCGTAAACTGTCCATGCTGTCCAACTGAATGAAAGGGCGTCCACTCTCCAGGCCTTTGGATGAAAGGTCCTTGAACAAAACTTTTCCAATTGATGATTCCTGTGGGAGGCAAAGAGATCTATGTCTGGCCTCCCCCACGCTTGGATTATCTTTGTAAACACTTGAGGATGCAACTTCCATTCGTGTGGATCTGTCATATTTCTGCTTAGATGGTCTGCCAGCGTGTTTTCCAAACCTGGCAAGTACTGTGCTTGAAGTTCGATTTGCCATTCCAGAGCCAAGTTCCAAAGTGTCACGGCTAGTCTGCACAGGGTGTATGAATGTGTTCCTCCTTGTTTGTTTATGTACCACATTACTGTGGTGTTGTCTGTTCTTATCAGTAATTGTCCTGGATGCAGGAGGTCCTTGAAAGCTGTAATTGCATTTATCACTGCTAGTATTTCTTTTTGATTGATGTGAAGGTGCTTTTCCTTTTGGGACCATTTGCCCTGAATGCACCTGTCTGTCATGTGCGCCCCCCCAGGCGTAATCTGAGGCGTCTGTTGTGATGACTTGATTTGCTTGAGGCTTGCAGAATGGGAGACCTGTGTTTGTTTGACATGCTTGGGCCCACCATAGAAATTCCTTTTGCAAACATAGAATTATTGGTATTATTGTTTCCAAACTGTGGCTGTGTTGAGACCATAGGTTTTAGGTACCATTGAAGTTTCCTCATATGCAACTTTGCACATGGGATTAAAAGAATGCAAGATGCCATGAAGCCCAGAGCCTGCAGGATTTTCCTTGCAGTAAGCCTGGTACAATTTGCTAGTATTTTGAAGTACTGAGTTAGTTGCCCCTGTTTTTCTAGCATAAGATAGGCCATCTGGGTGTTTGTGTCCAAGTTGGCACCCAGGAAAGTTATTTTCTGAGATGGTGTTAGCCTGGATTTCTCTTTGTTGATTGTGTATCCCAGAGAATTCAGTAACCGTGTTGCATAAGCCAAATGTTCCAGAAGTATGTGCTTGCTGTCCGCTTGGATCAGGCAGTCGTCCAAATAAGGGTAAATTTGTATCCCTTGAAGTCTGCAGTAGGCAATTACTGATGCCAGGCATTTCGTGAATACTCTGGCGCAGTAGATAAGCCAAAGGGCAATGCAGAGAATTGATAGTGGATTGAACCTGCAAGAAATCTGAGGTATCTTCTGCAGCTTTGTCTGATTAGGACATGCAGGTATGCCTCCTTGAGGTCCAATGTTACCAGCCAAAACTCCTTGCCCAGCATGGGAAGAAGCTGCTGTAATGTGAGCATCTTGAATTTTGGTACGAGTAAGAATGTGTTTAGGATGGATAAGTCCAAAATGGGTCTTCAGTCGGTTCCTTTCCTTGGTACCAGAAATAGTCTGGAATAAAAACCTTGACCTTGTTCGTGAGTAGGTACCTCTTGAATAGCTCTCATGTCTATGAGCTTTGAAATTTGTAGTTGTGCCTCTGCCCTTTGATTGTGTGGCAGGTTTGGCATGCCTCTCAGTTTTGGAAGAGTGTGGAAATGAAATCTGTAGCCTCTGTTTATAACGTCCAGGATCCATTTGTCTGTTGTGACAATATGCCAATTTCTTGTAAATAATGCCAGCTTTCCTCCCAAGGGTGCTGCCAGCTGAGACTTGCTTGGCATGGAAAGGAGGGAGTCATTGGGTTTGTTTCCTGTATTGTTGTGCACTGTCTTCGCCACCTCTTGGTGCTGGAGTTTGCCATTGCCTGCCTCTATATGATCCTTGTGATTGTCCTCTGCCCCTTGTGCGCCTGTATCTACCTCTTTGGGGCTTGTCCGTGGCTGGAAAGGACCAGTTTTTAGAAGGCCAATTTCTGCTAAAACGTGGTGGTTGAACCTGTAGAAAAGCTTGGACAGTTTGCATAGATTTGGCTTTTTCTTCCATTTTCCATAATATCTCCTCAGCATTAGTACCAAACAGCACATCCTTTTGTAAAGGAGCATCTAGAAGTTTAGCTTTCACATGATCAGGCAAGCTTTGTTCCCTAAGCCAGGCATGTCTACGAATGACTGATCCTGTAACAGCAGCTCTACTTGAGGCCTCTAGGGCATCATAGCCACATTGTAAGATGTGTTTACCCACTTGTTCTGCACTATGCATCATATCCTGCAACTCCTTCAAATCTGGTTGTTCAGGTTGAGACATTTTATTCCTTAATTGTGATAACAGAAACTGCTGATATTTAAGCATTAAGGCCCTCATGGCTAGGGTGGCCGAGGTATATACCTTTTTACCCCACCTTTCTAAGGATCTTGACTCTCTTTCGGAAGGTAGTGGATTCTTAGCAGTAGAGGCCTTCATTCCCTTGGGGCCTTGAGAAATGGTTTCAGGGTCAGCATTATGGCTTTTGTAGAGAAATTGGTGAGAGTTAGGAACTCTGTAGTACCTATCAGGCTTGACTGGGGCAGGAGGCAGGGAATCCGGATTAAGGCAAGCCTCGAATAAACATCATCAAGTATGTCCAAGACAGGAGGTATCGCCAGAGGTCTGTGTTGAGGTAACAAAAGAAATTCCCTAAGTCTTTTCTTGGAATCAGAAAAGTCTTGGCCTTCCCAATGGAAGTGTTCCTCAAAGTGTGCAAGGTTTCCCCAAAGGAAAAATCCTCAGGAGGAGATACAGAAGGAATGGACTGCTCTGCATCCGAATCTCCAAAAGGGGAGTAAGAGTGTTCCTCTACATCAGAATGTTCTGAAAAAATGGAGCCCTGATCAGAAGAGGGAGAATCTTCCTCCACTCTGGGTCTCTTGTCTGGAGGGGGCTGGGAACCCCTGATAAGAGTAATTAAATCCTCAGCCATTTTAAGCATCTGCTTTTTAGGCATGGGGCCTGGAGATGGGCCCTGTGCAACAGGCCTCCTGGGATGCCTGGCTGACTTGGATTTAGTAAAGGCCTTAATGGAAAAGGAAGATGAGGGTCTAAAGACACCATGGGTGGAAGTGGACCTGTCCACATTAGGAGGCTCAACACTCACAGTGGCTTCGGTGGTTGTAGTCTGGGTAAGGGCCGAGGTACCTGCGGTCTCGGTTACAGAAGACACCGCCAAAGAAGTGTCGTCGGTAGTCAGGGACTGCATAGGCGTCTCGCTGAGAACCGGACCACGTGTAGCCGGTTTTGGCGTGGTGTCGGTGGGGACCGCGGACCTCACGTGTCGGTCCTTGTCCTTGCGTTTTTTGGACAAAACGGTAGTCGGAGTCTCCGACGACATTTTACAATCAAAGGCTTTACCAAAAAAGTGTTGGGCGAACTCCGCCCGACGCTTAATGGTGCGTTTATTGAAAGTAGCGCAAAAGAGACAGCCCGAGACGTCGTGGTCTGGGCCTAAACAAGGTATGCAGAGGGAATGGAAATCCTTATGCGGTATTTGCTTCCCACAAGAAATACAATTGTTAACTTTTTCTGACATCGGTCTGAGGCAAGAAAAGTTTCCCCAACGGGGTACTTAGCTTTAATGAAGACTTCGGTTTCCAATTTTTCGTAAATTCAGGAGCTGGCCGACCGGCACTTGCGAACTGCTTCTGCTTCGGGCACCGCGCGGCAAAAAAGACTGAAGAACATGGCGTCGGCTGTGTCTTATATACCCCTGCCTCACTGACGTCAGGAGAGAAAGCGACAGCAACCGATGCCGGACCTAGACTTTGGAATTCGGCCGACCGAGGACCCGCCTGATGGCAGAAAACCCATCTGTGATTACTGCAGCTGTATGCACGATGAACATCACCACTACCACACACACAAAAAATAACTTTTTCGAGAAAAAGTCAACAGTTTATAAAAATTTTATAAACAATATACTTAGCCATAGCCAAAAGCGAGGCCACATCTGAGCTTAACAAGCGGCAAATGAGATCTGGGAATAGACCTGTTGCATTATGGGATACCTCTTAGCCACGAGCCAACTGAAGACTTCGAGCTAGAGTACGGCCGAGTCGGAGCAGAGGTTCGGATCCGAACCCATGGGTAAGAATGAAGGCGAGATTGGACTACATAACATTACACCTTGTGTCTTTGTGGAAAACAGTAAAAGGATGGGAAGCCATAAGGGCTTGTAGTACTGAGACCTTTCTGGCTGACGTAATGGCCTTAAAGAGTAGGGTTTTCCATGTACAATGTTGGAGAGAACAATCTTTGTCTGGCTCGAAGGGGGGGGGCAGTGTCAATTTTTCCAGTACAAAGTTAAGATCCCAAGGAGGTGGGCTGGGCTTCCTTGGGGGGGTCTGAGGTGCAGAACCCCTTTTAGGAAAAGTTTAACTTCCAGTCCAGAAGCCAAAGGAGGGATGAGAGGCAGACATGCTAAGATGGCAGAAAAGTGCTTCTTGATGGAGGAACAGGATAGTCCATACTTCATTGATTCACACAGGTAAGACAGGACCACTGGGGGTTCTACTACCAGTGATTGCAAGTTGCGTTTTTGACACCAGGCAGAAAATCTTTTCCACTTTGAAAAATATGATTTTCTGGTCTCCTGCAAAACTTGAAGCACGTCCTCTGTGTAAAGGTGTGCGAAGGGAATCAATGCACTATCACCCACAGTGTAAGGCTCACAGAGGACAGTTGTGGGTGTATATGAGTGTTCCTCTCTCCTATGTGAGCAGGTCCATCTGTTTGGGTAACTTGCAATGATTGCCCTTGGCTAGATGAAGTTGTAGGGGGAAACAGTGCTACCTTGGCCAATAAGGAGTCAGCATCAAGATTTGAGGTTGTTCTTTCTGAATTTTCAGCAGAACTTTTTGTATGAGAGGGAAGGGGGGGATGCATAAGCATACATCCCCTTCCAAGGGAATAAGAGAGCATCCCCATACTTCGGGGTGTGGTACCCTGGAGCAGATGGTTGGAAGGTGTCTGTTCATGTTGGAGGCAAACAGATCCACATCTGGAATACCCCATTGATGGACCAGGTCCAGAAACACATCTCTGTTTAGCATCCATTCTTGAGACAAAGTCATGGTCCTGCTAAGAGTATCTGCCATCACACTGTCTGTGAGGGCAAGTAGACAGCTTAGATGTTGACTTGTCTGTCCAAGGCAATTTCCCATGCCTACAGGGCTAACCTGCAGAGGAGGTAGTACCTTGCCCCCCCCCCCCCCGTCTGCTGATGTACCATAGCATCATGGTATTGTCTGTGTACCACCTCAACGTGCCTGGAAGCAGATGATGCTTGAAAATTTGAAGGGCTAATATCAGGGCTTTCATTTCCTTGATACTGATGTGTTCTTTCTGTTGAGAGAGGGTCCATGAGTTTCTCACTCTCCATTCTCCTAAGGTTGCTCCCCAACCTATGGTTGAGGCGTCTGTGAAGAGGTCTTGTTTAGGGGGCAGGGGTTGGCTCCAATCTGAGCTATCCACCACTTCAGTTCCATGGAAAGGCATGGGAGCATTGGAATCATACACTCCAGGGGGTGCAGATGTTGTTTTCATACTGTCATCAAGTACCATTGGAACTTTCTCATGTGAAGTTTTGCCAGGGGAAACATGGGGATGGGGGAGGCCATGAATCCCAGGAGCCTGAGGAACTCCCTGGCTGATATGGCTTTTAGAGGGAGTAATTCCTTGAAGTAAGTAGTCAGGGACAATAATTATTCTGGGAGAAGACAGGCCATCATTTTTTCTGTTAGGAGCCTGCACCCCAAGAACACATGATCCTGAGAAGGAATCGGGGATGATATTTTGAGGTTTATAGTGATCCTAGGTTTCTCAAGAGGGAAATTGTGAAGTCTAGATGTAGTAGAACCAAGGGAACTTGACAGGGCCTGGATCAGGATATCGTCTAGGTGTGAAAAGAGTTGGATTCCCTTTGTGCTGGCAAAGGCAATGAGTGGTGCAAGGCATTTTGTAAACACTCTTGGGGCCACAGAGAGACCAAATGGCAAAACACAGAACTGACAGAGTGCAGAACCCACTGAGAAGTGGAGGAATTTCCTGAAGAGGGGATGGATTAGAATGTGTAAGTATATCCAAGGATACTAAGAAGGTCAGGGGTAGGATCAGGGGGAACAGGGTAGGAAGAGTGTGCATGCGAAAGGAGGGAACCTGAAGGAAGGTGTTGACATGGGATAAATTCAGGATTGGTCTCCATGGACTTTCTTTCCTAGGAACTAAGAACATCCTGGAGTAAAATCCCTTTCCCCTTGCATGTGCAGGGACTTCTTGAATGGTTCTTAGATTCAGGAGTTCCTGAAGAAAGTACAGTTGTGTAACCTTACCATAAAATAGATGTTAGAGTGTATTCACTGTTGCAGTCATCACACTTGGGTTATCTGCCTGCAGGAAGCCCTCAGTCGGCCCGAATACCAGAGACTTAGTATTTCTGCATCTGATGCTGTTACTCTAGGACTGACGTCAGGGGTATAAAAACAGGCAGCCAACGCCATTACATCAGTTTTTCTTGCTCCAAATGTCAGGAGCCCCCCAAATAGGGAGCTAAGTTATGGTGGGGAAAACACCACCAGTAAAAAGTAAATATCAATACCAATACCCCTGAAGGGGGTGAGTAATAGGCATAGAGAGGAGAGAAAGAGAGAGAGACAAGCGGGCTGGAGGGAGGGGAAACAAGGACTGCAACAGTGAATACACTCGAACATCTACATTTATGGTAAGTGTACACAACTGTACTATGTTCTTCGTGTTTCACTTTTGCAGTCATCACACTTGGGTAGATTCCCAAAGCTGAAGAAGGGTGGAGGCAGTCAAGAGGAGTTGGGGCAGGCTAGTATGCCTTGCAGGACTGCTGTTGCAAAACCCACCCTGGATTTGGAAAAAAGACAGGCAGGTGGTATTGCTTGGTAAAGGTGTGTACAGAACTCAAGGTAGCAGCTTCCAGGAATGTCCCTGGTAGGGACTTCCCTGAGGAATGCTGTAGAGGTAGAAGTTGCCCTAGCGGAATGTGTTCTGACCCCCTGAGGGGCTGGTTTCCCATGGTGCTTGTAGCAGAAATGGATGCAGCGTGCTATCCATTTGGAAATTGTTTGTTTTGAAATGGCCTTGCCCTCTGCCCCTAGTGCAAAGCTGACTAGTAACTGGTCAGATTTCCTGAAGGGCTTAGTCCTATCAAGGTAGAATCTGAGCTGTCTGTGCACATCCAAGGAGTGCAGGATCCTTTCCCCTTTATTTTGAGGATTAGGGAAGAAGGGTGGTAAATGGATAGATTGGTTGAGAGCCACACTGGACACCACTTTGGGCATAAAGGAAGGGTTAGTCCTGAGGGAAACCCTGTCAGCATGGAAAATAATGAAGGGTTCCACAGCCATAAGTGCTTGTAGCTCAGACACTCTTCTAGCTGAAGTGATGGCCAGAAGCAAGGCTGTTTTCCAAGAGAGGAACTTTAACTCTGCTGATGATGCAGATTCAAAGGGGGGAAGCATGAGCTTTTCCAGTACAAAGTTAAGGTCCCAAGCAGGGGTGGGTGCTCTCCTTGGTGGCCTTAAGTTGTTTGCCCCTCTCAGGAACTGTTTGATAAAAGGGTCAGAGAAGACAGGTGGCTCAGTGTTATAATGAGCCGAAATGGGAGAGGCATGGATCTTAATGGAGGAGAAGGATAGGCCCCTGTGGAGTAGATTGCTAAGTAATCCAGGAGTAGAGGCAGGGAGGGCAGGGTTATGTCCTCTCCTTTAGACTGAATCCAGGAGCAGTACCTTTTCCACTTATCAGCATAGGATTTTCTTGTACTGGGTCTTCTGGCTTCAAGAATGACGTCCAGCTCCTGCATGTTTAGGCTGGTTACTGGGGGAGAATTCAAGGAATAAGACATGCTGCAAGATTTAGGGTTTGCAGTTGCGGATGCAAGATCTGTCCCCCTGCTGGTTGGGAGGGTGGCCTAATGGTTAAGGTGTTTGCCTTACAAACACAAGGCAGCAAGGCAGGGTCACAAAGGGAATAATTGGTGGCTGGGCAAATGGCAAGAGAAGCAAGTTAGCTGGCTAAAACTACTAACCTACTGAAAACCTACTGAGAGAGCAGGGTTGTGTTCTGGTGTAGGTGCCAGGGTGGCATTGGTGACAGGCTGTGCAGGAGTGGGTACCAGTGTTGGCGTGGCCAGTCTGGGGCAATCAGAATTGTCCTTGGTCTGTCCTGTCTTATCTTGAGCAATTCTCTTGAGAGAAGGGGCAGAGGGGGAAATGCATAGATTGAGAGATTTACCCACTGGAAGGATATGGCATCCAATTTCCAGGCCCTGCTGTGAGGTGTCCTGGTGCAGAATTTGCTGAGCTGGTGATTGCAAGGGGAGGCAAAGAGATCCACCTCTGGGGTCCCCCATTTCTGAATCAGAAGGTTTAAGGTGCTGGGCTCTAATTCCCACTCGTGTGGGTCTAGGAGATTTCTGCTTAAGTCGTCTGCCAGTGAGTTTTGTTTGCCTGGCAGGAATTGAGCTTGCAGATAGACCTGCATGTCCAAGGCCGTGTTCCACAGGGCCATGGCTAGCCTGCAGAGTGGGTTCCTCCCTGCTTGTTGATGTACCACATAACTGTGGTGTTGTCTGTTTTTATTAGCAGGTGTCCTGGTGAGAGTAAGGATCTGAAAGCTGTCAGAGTGTGCTGCACAGCTAGCATCTCTTTTTGGTTGATGTGCAAATGAATTTGACTTGGGCTCCAGTGGCCCTGAATGCACTTGCCGTCCATGTGTGCCCCCACGCATAGTCTGATGCATCTGTGGTTAGGGTCTGGGCAGCATGGGGTTGAGTAAAGGGCAGTCTTGTGTTGTGGTTGCATGTTGCTGCCCACCAAAGGAATTCTGTCCTTAAGACAGGGTATGATAGGAATGACGGTTTCCAGATCCTGAGAATGTTGGCACCAAAGACTGTTTAAGTACCACTGAAGTTTCCTCATACGCAGTCTGGCATATGGAATTAGTAGGATGCATGAGGCCATGAACCCTAGGGTCTGCAGGACTTTCCTTGCAGATAGCTGGGTTCTGGTTGGCCATTTGAGTAAAATAGTCTGTCAGATAGGCTTGTTTTTCTGGAGTGAGGAATGTCATCTGGGATGCTGTGTCCAAGCTTGATCCCAGGAATACAATCTTTTTACTAGGGACTAGCTTTGACTTCTTTTCGTTGATGGTATACCCCAGGGAAGTTAGAAGGTTTTTTACAAATGTCAGGTGCTGCAACAGCATTTCCTGACTGTCTGCCTGAATCAGACAGTCGTCCAAGTACGGGTAAATTTGAATATTTCTCTATCTGCAGTAAGCAATGGCTGGAGCCAGTTATTTTGTGAATACTCTGGGAGCAGTGGATAAGCCAAAGGGAAGTGCAGAGAACTAATAATGCATAGATTCTGCCCTGAAGCATAGATATTTCCTGCATGACTCCCTTATAGGGACGTGCAAATAGGCTTCTTTTAAGTCTAGGGTGATTATTTTATTTATTTTATTTATTTTACATTTGTTTACCGGGCTAGTCCAGCTGGATATATGTCCATTTTCAGTAGAGGCCCGGGGAGAAAAGCTCCACTACATACTACTAAACAGTGTCAGATATACATCAATATACAATAATAGGAAAACAAAAAAAATATGCAATAAATCTTATAACAAGTTGTATAAACTTTTGAGTAGAGTCTAAATGTAGGATGGTAAAAAAGAAAAGATGAAGAAAAATTAAATACTCTGTAAGAGTATATAGAAGAGAAGAGAGAGAAAGGTTGTTAAGGAATCAGATAAAGATGGGGAAAAAAAGAGAGCTAACCAGGGTTATGACAAGAACAGAGCCAATGGTTATTTAGAAAGAATTTTAGTTTAGTTTTAAATAGGGAGAGTGAAGTTAGGGATGTAAGGTCTTGTGGTAAGTTGTTCCATATTTTGCCAATTGAGTTGGAGAATATGGAGTCACCTGCTGAATTTTTGGATCGGGATGTTTGGACCAGTATTTTGTTGGTGGAGCGTAGGTACTTCTGATTATTATAGGGCGTTATGAGGGTGGAGAGTATTGGGGTGTTGTCAGGGTGATGTAGGGCATTATGGGCAATAGTGAGTTGATAGTATTGCATGAGGTGTGGTAGTTCAAGCCACCCTAGCTTCTTGAGATTTAAACAATGATGAGTTCTATATGGAGAGGCAGTTGCAAATCTGGCAATATTGTTATATGATGTAGTAAGTTTTTTAAGATTATGTTTAGAAAGATTTGTGTATATGGAGGAAGCATATAAGAGGGTTGAGATTAAGTGGGTTCTAGCTATTGTAATTTTGGCTTCAGGGTAAGAAAAGATTTGATTCTGTAGAGAGCCTAGTTTTCTGTTGGTAGATTTTATTGTAAGATTAATATGATTGTCAAATTTTAATTGATTGTCAATAGTAATACCCAAGAGTTTTGTTGTTTGGTCAGGAGAGATAATGGTCCCATTATCGGATGTAAGTGTAAAATGGATAGAGGAAGACAAGTGGGTGGGTGAAAAGAGCAAGAGTTTGGTTTTCTTGGGGTTAAGGAGAAGACAATGATTAGAGAACCATTGTTCTATAGTTGAGAAGGATTTTTGTGTGAGAGAGTGAAGTTCTGACTGTGTTGAGGCTGAGCAAATGATGGTAGTGTCGTCTGCATATTGAATGCAAGTTGTTTGTGGAGTAGCTAGATGAAGTTCATTAATGAAAATGGAAAACAAAAGAGGACCTAAAATAGAGCCCTGAGGGACTCCTATAGTGGTGGGGAGAAGGTCAGAGAGTTGGTTGTCCCATAGAACTGCTTGTTTGCGGTTGTCTAGGTAAGATGAGAACCAGGATAATGCAGGGTTATCTAGAGAGAAAGATTTTAAACGATGGAGAAGAAGCTGGTGATTGACCATGTCAAAGGCTTTGGACAGGTCTACGAAGAATGCTGAAGAAGGAGTATTATTGTTGCGATTTTTGTTAATTGAGTCAATGAAGGATAGTAAGGCTGTGCTAGTACTATGGTATGGTCGAAACCCATGTTGGCAATTAGCTAGGAGTTTATGGTCTAGTAGGTGATTTAGTAACTGTTTATGGATACACTTCTCCATAATTTTTGCAAGCGGAGATAGTAATGCTATAGGGCGGTAGTTAGAGTACTCAGTAGAGTCACCTCCTTTAAAAAGAGGCATCTTTGGCTAGCTTAGGAAGAAGCTCTGCAGGGTGAGCATTTTGAATTTTGATATCACCAGGAAGGTGTTGAGAATCGAAAGATCTGGGATTGGGAACCAAGTGACCTCTTTTCTGGGTACCAGGAAAAGTCTGGAATAGAATCCTTGACCTGTCTGTTCCGCAGGAACAGGCTGAATTGCCCTTATAGAGAGCAGGGACTGAACTTCATTTTGTGCCTCTGCCCACTGATTTGGAGGAAGATCTGGGAACCCATTTGGGGTTAGCAGTGAGTGGAAGTAAAATTTGTACCCCTGGGATACAATGTTGATCTGTTTTTGGTGATGGAAATCCAGTTTTTTGCATGAAGGGCAAGTTATCCTCCTAGGGGCACAAGCAGTTCGGCAGAGGTGAGGAGTGAAGCTGAGAAGTCATTGGGAATTCTTTCCGTAAGGGGGTGGCTTAGCACTCCCTGCTTTAGAGGTGGAGGCACTCCATTGCTTAGATCTCTGCATACCCTGGGAATTTAGTCTGGGGGGGTCTGTTTCCCCTGGGTCTAGTTTGAGATGGCCTTGAGGGGGCTGGAAAGGACCAATGTTTTGAAGGGCAATGCCTACTAAATCTAGGAGGCTGTACTTTCAAGAATTCTTTGACTGTCTGCATAGATTTAGCTTTTTCTTCCATCTTTTTAAGAACCTTTCTGCTTTGGTGCCAAACAGATTGTCCTTGTTCAAAGGAACATCCAATAACTTTGATTTCACATGGTCTGGCAAGGTCTGCTCCTTAAGCCAAGCATGCCTTCTCAGTACAGAACCAGTGACTGCTTCCCTGAAAGATGCTTCTAGGGCGTCAAAGCCACACTGCAATGTATGCTTGCTGACTTGGCTTGCAGAATGCATAAGCTCTTGCAATTCTTTATTTTCTGCACAGTCTGTAAAGGTAGATATTTTTGCTTAGTAATTTCCATAATATATTGTTGGTACTTCAGCATGTGAAACTGACAATTCAAAGCCCTAATGGCTAGAGTTGCAGAGGTATATACTTTCTTACCCCATCTGTCCAAAGCTCTGGAATCCCTGTCCAAAGGGGTGGAATTCTTAGCTGTAGTTGCTTTGATACCTTTAGGTCCCTGGGAAATGACCTCTGGGTCAGCAGTAGGATTTTTGAAAAGGAATTTGTGAGAGTCAGGTACTCTGTAGTACCTGTCTAGTTTCCTAGGAGCTGGGGGTAAAGTATCATGAGTAAGACTGGATTCCATAAAGACATCAACAACAACTTACAGGACTGGGGGTATTGCTAAAGGCCTATGTTGTGGCAAGTCTAGAAATTCTCTGAGTCTCTTTTTGGACTGAGGATAGTCTTGGCATTCCCAATGGAAATGCTCTCTTAAAGTATGTAAGGTTTCACCAAAAGAAAAATCCTCTGGAGGAGAGGCAGAGGGAATGGATTCCTCTGCATCAGAATCCTCATAAGCAGATAAGGACCTGTCTTCATAATCAGAACTCTGAGTCGTCGGACTCTTGGTCTGTTGAAGCTGCTGGGGACTGATCTCTTTTTCTCTTAGCAGGGGAAGGCTGACTTCCCCATATTAGCATAATAAGGTCTTCTGCCATTCTAAGCATTTGATGTTATGGCAAGGGAGTAGGTGCATGCGCTTTGGTCGTCAGTTTTCTAGGCATAACACGTAGTTTTGGCCTTAAAAACTCAGTCGTTTTAGACAGAACTGAAGTCAGTTTGTGGCGAGCATTGGTAGTACAAAGAACTTCCTCAGAAACCAGTGCCTGCTCAGCGGCTCCGGACCCATCCAAGGTAGAGACATCCACAGGTTCCACAGTCGAAGAAGAGTCTCATGGCATACTGGACTCCAAACGGGTCTCAGTAGAGGCCTGCGAATCCACTGAAGTGGGCATCAAGGGCTGCGAAAGCACCTCACTGAATGCCAGCGAACTGGCGACTAGCTTAACGTAAGCATCGTCGGCAGCTTTAGACCTGTGCAGTCTGTCTCTGCTTTATCCTTACGTTTTTTTCGGAATATTGGTAGTTGGATGGCTTAACAAAGCCAATTTGGAATATGGAGATCGAAAACAAAAGTATTTAGCAACAAAAGGGCCCGATGATGAATGGTTCGGGCACTGAACAAGGCACAAAGCCGACAGCGAGGTACGTCGTGGTCTGGACCTAAACAGGTGATGCAGTAAGAATGAAAATCTCGGTGTGGTATTTGCTTTCCTCAGGCAAGACAATTGTTAACTTTTTCTGAAATCGGTTAGAGCAAGAAAAAAGGATCCCCAACGGGGTACTTCGTTTTAGAAGACTTCAGGATGATTCAATTCGTAAACGAAAACTCAGGTAGTGGCCATCCGGCACTCGTGCAAACTGCTTCTGCTTCGGGCTCCTCGGCAAGAAAGACCGATATAATGGCGTTGACTGCCTGTTTTTATAAACCTGCCGACCTGATGTCAGTCCTGGAGTGACAGCAACCGACACAGAAATACTAAGTCTCTGGTATTCGAGCTGACTGAGGGCTACCTGCAGGCAGATAACCCAAGTGTGATGACTGCAACAGTGAAACACGAAGAACATCTGAGGGGAAAGAAGGCAGCTGTTCTTGAGGGGGTTGAGGAATGCCTTTGGGAGTAGGTTTGGTCTCCCACATCATGAAGTATCCCTGTTTTATTATACACAGGACCCATGAGTCCTGGGTAACCTGATTCCAAGCGGGTTGGGAGAGGGAGAGACGCATGGAAAGTGGGGTTTTTGGATCCAGTGCCTGGCAGTCACAGGCTACCAGGTATACCCTGAAAGGGCTGTTTAGTGGCAGGAGTAGAGGGAGCTGGTCTGGTTGAGGCCTGTTTTCTGGAGTCCTTCTTGCTTTTGGCTGGCAACTGTCTGGTTAGGCCTTTCTCACAAAGGAGGTTTTGGTAGTGTAATTCCTTTGGAAGCCTGGGATTGGAGAGATAGAAATGTGTCTCAGATCCTGTAGCTCTTTGCCCTTCGTTTGGAGGGCCTTACAAAGGTCAGCAGCCACTGAACCAAATAAATATTTCTTGCCTAGGGGTGCGTCCAAGAGTTTAGACTTAATGTCATCAGAGAGAGGCTGAAAACTAAGCCAGGAGTGTCTCCTAATGATAGAACCTGAAGCAGCAGCCCTACAGGAGGCCTCTACTGCATCATTACTGCACGTAATAGAGTGCTTGGTCACCTGAGTGCAGGAATTCAACAGGGTAGATACTTTAGCCTTAGCTGGGGAGTCTGGGAGGTCCCCTAGTTGTTTAGGCACATCAGCTAGCAGAGCCAGAGAAAATATGGTTTGTGGCTTTGATAGCTAATTGCTCTAACTGCTAAGGTAGCAGAAGTGTAGACCTTTTTACCTAGCCGCTCCATTAACCTGCTCTCCTTGTCAGAGGGCAGGAGGGAGGTGGAAGGGAGTAGCTTAGCAGTTTTGTCTGTAGCCACAGCAATGACGGAAGGGTCTGCAGAGGGTGCTTTGTACAATAATTTAGCATCCTTAGAGACCTTTATAGAACCTGTCTGGGTGTTTGGGTGCAGGAGGTTGTGAATCCGTGTTTTTGGAGGCAGCCAGGAATGCATCCAAGAAGGCAGGGTGTACTGAAGAACAGCAGATGGGTTGGGAGACTCCATTTGCAGGACTTCATAACAACTCTTCTAGGTTTCTGTAACCTGACTGCTGTCCACTTAAAAGAATTATTTCATCTGAGTAATCATTTCCCTGAAGGTGATATCTTCTCCTGGGGAATCTGTGCCATTAGACTACTCCTCTTGGGAAGTATACCCCAGGGGGGAAGCAATTTGTGAGGTAAAAGTGAAAGATTCATCCCCTGATGAATCCTCTTCTTTGGATGAAACATCTGGAGCAGTTTACCTTTGGCATTAGATGTAGTAGGGGCCTTAACCAGAGTAGAGGGCCTGGTGTAGGGCTAAGAAGGCATTCAAGAGGACTTAGGTGATGGCCTGCTGGTCATAAAGTTGCTCGGAGGCAGCGGGCATTGGTGAAGGAGCAAGATGTTTCATTTTTTGCTTCCTCTTTTTATGGGTCTCCGACACAGGGGTATCGGAGATCTGGCAAAGAGTGGGAGGGCTGGACAGCACTCAACAATAGCAGAGCTAACATCCTCATGAACCACAATTTGTGAGACCCCACACGGGCCCTCGGATATGATGAGCCTAGGGTCCCCCTCGGCAACTGATTCGGATACCTACCATTCCCTCTGGGACATGCCTTTGGCTTCTTTAACAGTTTCCACCTGGGTACCCACCAAAGGAAGGTCCAAGGATTCCAGCTCGGATCTCGGGCCTTCATCGACCTCGGGAGGTGCGGCTGGAAGGGAGGGCGCAGCAGTCAGTTCGGGCCTAGACTTTTTGGCCTTTTTGACTGGCAGATCATCCAAGGGACCAGACATCAGATCCATCGCTTTGACCAAACATTTCAGACGTTGGTTTTCTAAATAAAGTTTTAAGGCAGGTAATCGACTCCTGAGGGTTTTGGGAACAAAGGCCTGACAAATATTACAAGTAGTATGGTTGTGTTTCTGGCCTAAGCAAAACAGGCAGAGCTCATGCAAATCTTTATGTGGAATTTGTCTTCCACACCTACTCTTGTCCTTTCTACCTAACATGAAAAAAACCCACAGTAGTAGCAAAGGATAATCAAAAACTCCTGCAGGGTGCTTATCTGAAGTCAAATAAGATGAGCGCGTCACATAGGATCAGCCTTCCGAAGAAGCGACGGTCGGAGCAGGCAATCACACAGGTAGTAGAAAAGTTCTGATGAAGGTGCATGCTTATGTCCATTTTTTACCCAACATCTATTTATGGCCGATGTCCACAGAGAGAGATGCGGGATGTCACACGCACCCTAGCGGTAGCATCTATCTTTTGTAAAATAGCCGGACGTATGAGAGTCGACCAGAGGCGAACTCCCTTGTGTTATGAATACAGCAGCATATGAGCAGAAGGACATCACCATTGCCTTGCACTGATTAGTTTTCTGTATGAACTCGGTAACTGGTGGAATGACTGGACAAAGAATCCTTGGGTTTCTGAGCCTGGTGAGGGAGAATGGCAAAACAGCGACTAAACTTGTTACCCTTCGGGGTCACAAACAGATCGCAGCATGGTTCACCCCAGAAGTGAAAGATATCCCTCTCTGTCACTGTATTTAGGGACCACTCAAAGTAGTATGAGATTCCTGCTTAACCCGTCAGAAAGATCAGTGAACCTTCCAGGGATGTGTGTTGCAACCAGAAAACGGTGAGAAACTACAGCCCATTGCCAAATTCCCATTTCTTCTCAGCAGAGTGGGTAAGATCTGGTTCCCCCCGCTTATTTATGTACTAGACTATCACAATGTTGGTCTGGATACTGATTACCCCTACAGGACAACAGTCCTGCAGTCGCTGCAACACTAGGACTACTCTCATCTCTAGAACATTTATGTGAAACAAGCTTCTAAGTTTGACCATCAACACTGCACCATTCTGCCCTCATAATGCCTCCCCACCCAATGGGGATACATCCATTGTTACTGTTGCCACTAGAGGGGGAATCTGAAAGGGTCATCCAGCTGAAACCAAGGGTGAATGAAGTCACCATTCCAGATGATTCCTACAAAACTGAGTTATTCTGATGGGAAGGGCCACAGAATTGTGTTTTTGAGATCACTGAGATTGGAGTAACCACTATAGAATTCTCATGTGATACTGTATGCACTGTACCATAAGAATCGCTGCTGCCATTAATCATAAGGCTCCTAACCCTAGCCTCACCGGATACCGATCTATGTTCAGGAGAGCCTGAACTGATATTTTCAATGGTGCAACTCTGACCTGTGGAAGGAAGATTCCAGTTAGTGCTGTGTTCAACAGCCAGCCCAAAAACACTATCCATGAAGTATGGACCAGAATGGATTTTTTTAAAATTCACCATGATACAAATTCACCATGATATCCAGATGAGGGTGCAAACAAGAAGTACGTACTCTTTCGCTTGAACAAAGGACTCTCTTGAAAGTGATAGCGAAGAGCCAGGTTCATAGGTAGGTACTAGGCTATTGGCCCAAGGGCCTATGTAAGCCTAGCCAACAAGGTTCCCTGGCTTACACCACCCAAGAAAGTTAATTTCCTGTGCCACTGTCGAGCAGAGACACAGATGTGATCCCTGGGGTGTATTTCCTAATTCCCATCTACACATCAAGATTTTTCTTGAAGAGTGCTAATGAAGAACTTTGCTTGACACAGATGGGTAGCCTGCTGCAGAGTATGGGAAGTCTCTGGGACAGGAATCTATCCCTCTAGCATGTCCTGTTTATTGTGGTGACAAGGTTTAGGTCCCTAGAGCATGTAGCTCAGAGGGATTGGGATTTCTTTAGGTGTAGCATGTCCAACAGCTCTGGGTTTGACATAGCTTTACATGTTAGGCAGAGATCACCTTGGAGTAGGCGATATGCTACGGAGTAAAGCTGGAATTTTTTGAGATGGTCAGTGTAGGGCATATGTTTGAGGCCAGTAATCCTCTTTGTGAGGTACTTCTGTGGCTTTTCCAGCAGCTGCAGATGTCTTGTGAAGTACATTCCAAAAGGGGCTTTGTAGCTTATAATGGATCTGAGTGTCGAGTAGAGGGGAACAATGACATCTTTTTTCCTAGATGAGAACCCTTTTATGATGAGGTGTGCCACGTAGAAGGACTTCCTGACTACTGTGGCGGTGACTATCAAAGGAGAGACTACTGTCCACCTGGGTCCCAAGGAATCTTATCACAAATTTGGTGTTAAGTAGATTGCTGCCTATGTGGTAGTTCATGGGTACAGAGTTTATACCAAAGGGGATGACACTGCACATTTTGCCATTGAGCTTGAAGCCATGGTTCTGACACCAGGCATCTGTCCCAGCGAGTCCCTTTTGTAGGATCCAATCAACGCTTCAAAACGACCAAAAACTGAATGCAAATAAGTCCCAATGGAGAAGCACGCTAGTAAACTATAATACCACCTTTAATGTGAACAATAAGCACTCAAAAAGTATAGAGCATGAATTAAAATGCTTCGAAAAAACAAAAATAAAACGGATGTGTAACTGATCTAGCGCTTTCATCCACCAACATGTGGATTTCTTCAGGATCAATTAATCAATTACATAAGCTAATTTATATCTTTTTTGGTGCCAAACTTCATTACAAAGACAGTTTATGTCATTCTGAATAGTAAATAATAAATGCATATCTCTTAAATCAATACTTTAAAACCTTACAATCTCACAAAATAATTAATACTTGACATGTACTTTATATGCACTTCCCAAACCAAAACTTCCCTAAATTTCTACATCCAAAAATGTACATATAAAAATGTTCATTAGTAAAACACTGGGGATATATATAAATTTACTTGTTGCAAGTCATAACATGCAGCTATGTCTGAACACAATTGTTTAAAAACAAGTAAAAGGTTATAAAAAGTAGTAAATATAATTCTATGGGAATGTATAATAATGTACCAAAGGATAAAGTAAAATCTGATAAAACATGTGTCATAAAAATATATTCACTTTACAATAAATAAAACTCTATAAATTATTCATATATAAATACATAAATAATTAAATAATTTTCCTATTATAAAAACATATTCTACTGTTGCTTCACAAAGATGCAACGAGCAAGGTACTGTTCGTCACAGCTCAAGCCCTAGAGCTAGAGCTAGTGCCAACACTAACTGTGATAATAATCATAAACGAGTATTTGGAATAGATAATTTTATAACTACTGATATATGCTTTGATAATATGGATCAAGGTGATGTGAATGATGATGTTAATCATGATAAATGTACTGGCACTTTACGAGATTTAATATATTCACTGGGGAAGAATTTAAACATTATCAGGGGAATCAAAACTGATAATGCATATTTAAATACATGTCTGACACTCAAAATAGTCCCTAAGGGACTAAGATTTTTTAAAAAGCCTATGGGAATTTTACTTAATGGTCAAACAAGTAAAGAATTTGAGACATTATTTGACAATGTTGGGTTTGATTTTATGAAATTATTGATAAAGAAAAATGATGAAAAATTATGTAAAACTATAGATATGGTGGAGAAGCTTAATAAAGCTATAGCTGAAGACCTGTTGTTCGATCAATGGGAAAATTTATATTTAAAACAATTTACAGAGGCTGAACGAAAAGCAAATAGTATAATATCAAAGAAACATAAAAAAATAGAGGGGGATATTAAAGATTATAAGAACAACACTGTATAACCTTGGAAAAATGACACAGGGAATTATAGAGGGAACTATGATGTAATAGAGGAAACAAATAATAATTTAAATAATTATGCAAATTATGGGAATAATAGAGACAATGAAAATTTTTAAAGGGGAAGAAACCCAAACGTGAAAGGGAACTAGAAATGGGGAGAGAACAGAGGGAGAAGGGGACAGACACGCATATTTTACCCGAAATGGAGGGAAAATTATTATTAAGACAGGATGTTGGTTCGAATTGTAGTAGTAAAGAATTAATAAAAACCAAAGACATATTTTTAAATGGAAAGGACACTAAAGAAATTATAGTTAGTAAAAATGAATTTAATATCTTTAATTATATAGGAATGGAAATTAGTGATGAATGTTTTACACTATTTACTAAAGGAATGAAATTCTTCCCGAGTAATCGTTTTAAAGTTGTGGACAGCATCATAGAAATTAAGAAGTATTTAAGGAAGATTAATTTAGCTATACAATTTAATACCACCAAGGGTATAGGAGAATGTAACTCAACAAAGCTAAAGAAAAAGAGCACGTATATACCCCAGACCCACCCCAATGTGGCCATGTATGAAAAACTGGTAACTAAAGAAATTTATTTATTAGAGAAAAACACTGGTTACAATAAGGATAAAAGTAATTTGAGTGAGGAAGAACTTCTGTTAATTCAGCGGCTAAAACAGGACAATTCAGTACGTATAATGAAACCGGATAAGGGGGGAAGGATAGTATTATATGATCAGAATCAATATTTAAACAAAATGTTTGATATTCTAGTTGAGTCTGGAAATTATACATCCGTATCAATGAATGAGATTAATATAGGATATAGGCGGATAGATATGTACCTAGAAGAAGTATTACTTGATGGAAGAATTGATTTAGGAACTTATAAATACTTAACAGTGGACCACCCTATTTTAGCTACCATAGTGGGGATTCCCAAAGTACACAAAAATTTAACAGACCCACCATTTCGTCCGATAATATCAGGAAGCAGATCCAAAACTTTCCCTATGGGAGAAGCTATAGACACTTGGTTGAAACATATATATGATAAAATACCCCATTTGATAAAAGATTCTTGGCATTTTTTGGGGAATTTAACACAACAATTATGGAAAGAGGGATTGATTTTCATCACAGTTGATGTGATAGATCTCTTTTCGTGTATCCCTAAGGAAGAAGGGCTGGATAGCTCTTATGAGAGTATTAGACGTTATTCTCATTTGGATGGGGATCGTATTAACCTTATTATGGAATTCATGACCATTATACTGGAACATAATTACATATATTTTGAAGGCGAGTATTACAAGCAGATACAAGGTATCGCCATTGGTGCTGCATGTGCCCCAATATACGCCAATATGGTCATGCTGGAGTGGGGATCCGAAAAATTATTTAAAAGTGAATACTTCAGGTATATTAGGTATTACACAAGGTTTGTGAACGATATAGTCATATTATGGGAGGGACCTGAAGTAAAAATAGAGGAATTTATAGGATACTTAAATAACACTAGTCATTATTTAAAATTTACCCACAACTACAGTGGTATAGGTATAGCATATTTGGATACCTATATATCTAGTAAAGAAGGGAGTTTTACATCTCGTATATACAGAAAGAATACATTTTCGAATAATTATTTAGAATATACCAGCTATCACCCCCACAAGACCAAGAAAAGTATATTTAAGGGACAATGCATAAGAGCGGCAAGAATGACCTCAGAATACAACGACATGTTGGAAGAAATAGACTACATCAGTGGACTATTTAGAAATGCGGGGTACCCTCCCAAACTTATGAATGAAGTCAAGAAATATGTAATAGGGGAATGGGAGAAAAAAATTTATCCAGTATTAGGTAAATTTGTAACCAATAGAAGTACTATTGAGGATAATAGAATGGATTATAAACGAGCTTGTATATTAGAATACAGCCCTCAGGTTACACTAATAAAACCGATACTAAGAAGGTACTGGAATATGCTAACAGTGGATAACACTGTGAGGGAATTAGTGGGAGATGCACATATATTTGTGTATAAAATGAGAACCAACTTGAAGCTCATATTTGAAAGAAGTAACGGAAACGAAGGCAGTAGAAGTCAAGTTATAGGTACTAAAAAGTGTGGATGCTGTAGATATTGCCAACATATATTCGAGGAGGATAGGTTTATTCTAGGGAACATCAATAGGACTAGAACAACATTTAAAAGAGGGAATTGCAACACAAAATATATTATATACATGGGTATATGTCAGGTATGTAGTAGTTTTTATATAGGAAAGACAACGAATATTTAAGAGAAGAATATATGAGCATTTATATGCCATAAAGAAAAAAGATAGTAAAAATGCTTTGTATAGGCATATAGAAGCTACTGACCACAGCCACGGTTTTAAATTTGCAATTATTGAAAAAGTACGAATGAACACAAGAGGAGGCAACATGAAGGCATTATTGTCTGAAAGAGAGGTAAAATGGCAAATATTAACTGATGCATCTACCTCACCAGGATTAAATGAATATATAAGTATAAAACCTATACTGCAAATGGTACAATAATTATTCTGATTTATTAGATCAATATCTCTACTCAGTTCATTTATTTTGGAGGGTATAATTTAGTACTCAACATGATACCTACAGGACTTTAAAATGGAGATTTTAAACAAAATAGAAAAAATAAAATTCATATAAGTATTTTTATTAACAAAGGATTTTATAATAGGAAAATTATTTAATTATTTATGTATTTATATATGAATAATTTATAGAGTTTTATTTACTGTAAAGTGAATATATTTTTATGACACAGGTTTTATCAGATTTTACTTTATCGTTTGTTACATTATTATACATTCCCATAGAATTATATTTACTACTTTTTATAACCTTTTACTTGCTTTTAAACAACTGTGTTCAGACACAGCTGCATGTTATGACTTGCAACAAGTAAATTTATATATATCCCCAGTGTTTTACTAATGAACATTTTAATATGTACATTTTTGGATGTACAAATTTAGGGAAGTTTTGGTTTGGGAAGTGCATATAAAGTACATGTCAAGTATTAATTATTTTGTGAGATTGTAAGGTTTTAAAGTATTGATTTGAGAGATATTTTATTTGACATTTATTTATTTTACATTTGTTAACCGGGCTAGTCCAACTGGATACATGTCCATTTTCAGTGGAGGCCCGAGGAGAAAAGCTCCGCTATCTAACAGCATGATAATCAAACAGTCTTTACAAAGTACTTAAGGTGTTACACACATGAGAGAAAAAGTAAATACACAAATCAAAAATTAAAGCATGAAAAATATGTACACAGTAAAAAAAAAAAAAATTTTAAGCACAGAACATACTTTGGGCATTATAATGACAATGTGAAGAAAGTACATAAAGATAATAGGAGGTAGTGCTTTAGCTTGAGTATTGGAAAGGGTAGAATAAGACAGGATACAGTAGGATGTTTGAAGGTAAGCAGTAGAATAGGGAGGAGGGTATAGTTACAGGATTAGAGAGAGCATTTCTTAGTGGAATAGCTTAGAGCTGGGAGAAAGAAAGATGTTTGCAAGAGTAGTGAGGAGCAGAAAGATCAGGTTGGGTAGTTGCATGAGCATAGCCTGTGGTTGGATAGGTAGTGTTTTAGTTTAGTTTTAAATAGAGAGTTGGAGGTTTGGGTTGTCAGGTCAGGAGGAAGTTGATTCCATATTTTACCAACTGAGTTGGAAAATATGGAGTTACCTGCAGTGTTCTTAGATAGAGAGGTTTGGATCAGTATTTTACAAGACGAGCAAAGGTTTTTTAGGTTGTTGTAAGGCTTAATAAGGGTGGAGAGCATAGGTGTATAATCAGGGTGGTGGAGGACTTTATGGGCTATAGAGAGTTGGTAGTATTCAATCAGGTGGGGTAGCTCTAGCCATCCTAGGAGGTGGAGATTTCTGCAGTGATGTGTTTTATATGGGGAGGCAGTGGCAAATCTGGCAATGTTATTGTAGGTAGATGTAAGCTTATTGATGTTATATTTGGAAAGGTTAGTATATATAGCGGAAGCATATAGTAGTGTAGAGATAAGATGAGTTCTGGCTATGGTAGTTCTAGCTTCTGGAGTTAGGAATGATTTGATTCTGTAAAGAGAACCTAATTTTCTATGAGTTGCTTTTATGGTTGAGTTAATATGAAAGTCAAATTTAAGTTGGTTATCAATAGTTATGCCTAAGAGTTTGGTTGTTTGGTCTGGGGAGATAAGGGTACCATTGTTTGAAGTAAGAGAGAAGTTAATTGAGGGGATTGGTGTGTAGGTAAGAAGAGGAGAAGTTTAGTTTTCTTAGGGTTTAGAAGAAGACAGTGATTAGAGAACCATTGCTCTATGGTAGTAAAAGTTCTTTGGGTGAGGTCGTAGGTCATTTTGGTTAGAGGCAGAGCAAATGATGGTGGTATCATCAGCGTATTGAATACAGGTAGTAAGAGGTGTGGCAAGGTGTAGGTCGTTAATAAAGATGGAAAATAAAAGAGGACCTAGGATTGAGCCCTGAGGGACACCTAGAGAGGTAGGAAGAAGCTCCGAGAGACTGTTGTTCCATAGCACTGCTTGTTTCCTATTTTGAAGATAAGAAGTAAACCAGTTTAGAGCAGTGCTATCAAAAGAAAGAGATTTTAAGCGATGAAGGAGTAGTTGGTGATTCACCATGTCAAAAGCTTTTGACAGATCTACAAAGAAGGCTGATGAAAGAAGATTGTTGTTTCGGTTATTATTAATGGAATCAATAAAGGTTAGTAAGGCTGTGGTGGTGCTATGGTAGGGACGGAATCCATGTTGGCAATTTGCTAGGAGATTATTGTATAGAAGGTGATTAAGTAGCTGTTTGTGGATGCATTTTTCCATTATTTTTGCTATAGGAGATAGCAGCTAATAGGGCGGTAGTTAGAGTATTCAAAAGAATCACCCCCTTTAAAGAGAGGGATGATGTGGGAGATTTTCCAGAGTGAATGTATAGTACCTTCTTTTATGGTTCTATTAATTAGTATAGAGATTGGATAGGCAATAGCTTTAGCTCCTAGCTGGAGATATTCTGCTGGGATTTTGTCGGCTGAGGGTGTAGAAGGTTTAAGTTTTGAAGTAGGTTAAGTATATAGGAGGTGGGTATGGGTTTAAGATGAAATGGTGGTGGGGTGTAGTTCTGGTTACCTAGTAGAGCAGGGTCAGGGCTTTGTTGGTTGGCTAGATTAAGTATTGCAGAAGTAAAGAAGTTATTGAAAGCATTTGCAGTATGCAAGGGAGAGTCAGGGTGGGAGCCTAGTGGACTGGGAGTTTCCACTTTCCCGGGGGAAAGAAGTTTGTTAATAGAATTCCAGAATTTTTGTGGTTGTTGTTGGGAGGAACTCTGTAATTGGGTGTAAAAGTTTTTTTTATCTTGTATGATAGCTATTTTAGTCGAATTTCTTTTTTGTTTGTAAATGAGGTGGTCAAGTGAGTCTTTAGTAGTTCGCCATTTAGTCCAGGCTTTGTTCCTACTTATTATAAGTTGTTTAGTATTACTTGTAAGCCATTGTGCTGTCCTGAATTTCATGCGTATAGAGCGCATGGGGGCATGATGATCAAGAATGGTAAGGAAGGTATTGTTGAAGTGGTTAACTGCGCTGCCTAATGGCAAGGTTTGCAGAGGTGACCAGTTGACTAGGCTAAGTTCGTATTGAAACTGATGGGGGTCAAAGTGTTTTTTGCTGCGAGATAATCAGATAAGTGGTGGTTTCGTTAGGTATGTTTTGTGCCTGATAATGTATGTTAGTGAGTGGTCACTTAGGTCATCTGGGAGGGTTCCTGTAGTGTATTTTTGTTGGGGGGTATTTGTTAGGATCCAGTCTAGTATAGTTTCTTTGTTATTGGTTTTATTTGTTCTAGTTGTTGAATTAATGTTTTGATGGAATCCATGGAGGTTAATATGGGTAGATGGGTTCATTTGTTTGCATATGTTCCAATCAATGTTGAAGTCGCCTAATAGTATAGTTTCTTGAGGGAGAGTGTTTGTGACCCAGTTAAGTAGGCCTTCTAATAAAGGGGGATTGTTACCTGGAGGAAGATAAGCACAAATAATATTTATAGTTTTGTGTGGATTGAGGGAGAGTTTGGCTGTAATAATTTCACTATTAGTGTCATTTGGAGGGGTAAGGATAGTTTTGCATACTTCTAGTCCAGTTTTATAGAGTATGGCTACTCCGCCCCCTTTTTGTTTTGGACGGTCTTGTCTTAGGATGTTATAGCCAGGGTGGATAATTTCATTGTCTTTATAGTGGGTTTAAGCCAGGTTTCTGTAAGGCAGAGAATGTCAAACTGTTGGACTTCTAGTAGGGCGTGAAGAGCTGGGACTTTGTTGCAAATGCTTCGGATGTTAAGATGAGCTATAGAGAGAGATTTGGGAGATGGGGTGTGTGGTGTAGACTTAGATTTCATATGTTGGGAATTAAGGGAAGTACGACAGTTTCAGGGCCTGGATTAGGGTGTATGTCCCCATCTTGTAATGACAAACTTTGTTTGAGTAAGGGTTTATAGTAGTAGATGTGTTTTGAGAGTGTGAGAATAACGTATTTAATATGTAAGAGACGATGGTATTTTGGTTCAAGGTATGAGTTGTTATATATGGGGCAGAGATAGGTAGTGAGTATAGTTGGGGGGGTAGTTAGGGTGTGTTTATTTGGGATGCTAACAGTATAGCTTAGAGGTAGCTCATAGTAGGATATGATATAGGCAGTGGAGAGGGAAGTTAATACAGTTAGTAGAAGGAGTGGGAGGTGTGTGTGGGACATGTTGAGTTGAGTAAGAGATTGTATTATTGTAAGGTATGTAGTCAGAGAGGTTTTGTGTGGGTGAGGGTGGAGAGTGTTGATGAGTGGGTGGAGACAGGAAGAGGCTGAGATTGGTGCAGAATATGGAGGGTGTGGTTATGTGGGGATAAATGTAGAGGTTGCAGGGGCGGGTGGGATTAGGGGGCAGGGAGGGGAGCGGAGTGAGCCCGCAGGGCGAACGGAGCGGGGAAGAGCCAAAGGAGTTGGAAAGAGAGAAAACAATCAGCCAGGTAGAAGAAGCAGGTACTTGAGACTGTGATAGCGTGACTAGTAAGAAGAAAGTGAGTGTGCTAAAAGCAGATGTACTGTAGACAGATCACTAAGGGAAGTAGATAGGCCAAGGGAAGGAAAATGTGTGAAATGGTGTAAAGCTCGAAGTAAAAGGCAGGGAAACCAGTGAGCTTATCAGAGGTAGAGAGAGAGAGAGGAGGTGTAATAACAAGGGTGCTATGTAGTAGGGGAAACTTAGAAGCAGGTTTGAGGAGGGAGGTAGTGGGAGTATAGCAGGAATGGAAGTAAGGAGAGCAGAGCTGTAATTAAGGGAGGAGAGATAGTGAAAGAAATAAGGGTGCAATGGCAACGTAGGAAAGAGGGACCTAGTTTGGAAGATAATGGGGACTGGTGCTGGCTGCTGGCAGTCCTGGGCGGGTTGGTAGGCTGGGCACGCAGTTACAGAGTATGGGGTAAAAACTAGGCTTTACATACTTAGGCAGTCTTTCCTTTAGGTATTGGACGATAGGCAATCTTAATGTCTGGATGTAGATAGAGAACACAGTTCTGGACACAGTTCGACTCTGCCTATAGGGCCAGGAGTCCTATATTACATGTAGGTTGGTCCTGATAAAAGAGGGATAATATTTACAGAATGACATAAACTGTCTTTGTAATGAAGTTTGGCACCAAAAAAGATATAAATTAGCTTATGTAATTGATTAATTGATCCTGAAGAAATCCACATGTTGGTGGATGAAAGCGCTAGATCAGTTACATGTCCGTTTTATTTTTGTTTTTTCGAAGCATTTTAATTCATGCTGTACTGAACCTATCTGCCAGGATGTTGGCAATATCAGTTGGTTCTGTAATTTTCAAGCCGTTGTGCTGTAACTCAGAGCAGATCTAGGTGTTGCCATCGAGATTCTTGACATAGCTACAGAATGCTTTGTGGCTGTCCTTAGAATTAATGGCAATTTTGTTTTCGTAGCTAGCTTTGGGGGATCTAATAAGGGATCTCAGCTTCTTACTGAGGCTGACCAGGGAGTTCTTCCACTCATGGGATTTTACTCTCTTTTGCAACAGTTTCTTCCTTCTGTTGTACAGTTTGTTTATGGCAGGGGACCACCAGATTGGCTTCCTTTTTTTGGAGGACCGTGTCTTGGTTCTGTTTGGGATAGCACGGTCCATGCACTCGTGTAAGTGCTTACAGAGTGCATTTGTGTAGGCTTCAGCAGTTGTAACTGTATTGTCCATCTGCATGGGTGTCATGAAGTTTACCACATCTGACTTAAGAAGCATGAAGTTGGCTTTGGAGAAATTTTTTACCTTGGTTTCCTTAATATGGGGTGGGGGCGAGAGCGGGATGTGGATATCAAGGCTGATTAGTTTATGGTCAGATCGGACCAACGAGGAGTTGACTTCAGGTGTGGACCACCAGTCACTCATGTTGGTAATGACTAGGTCTAGGATATTGTTGCCCCTGGTGGGGGTGTGGATAAGCTGATCCAGGGCATTAGCATTTATGAATTACAGAAAGCGTTGAGCTAAGGAGTTGGTACACAAGTAGTTTTCCCAGTTAATGGTGGGGTAGTTGAAGTCGCCCATTATTAGGGTGTTTGGTTGAACCCTAATATTTTCCAGTACATCAAGAAAAGAGGAGTGGGAATCCTGGGGCATGGTGAGGGATCTGTAGCAAGCTACAATTTGGATTGCAGTTTTGCCCAGAGTTAGTTGCACTTGGATAACCTCGGATGCATTATGTTGACCAACTAGCCTGGAGGTGTGGATATCCTTAATGAATATGGGCACACCTCCGCCTTTGGTGTTTCAGTCCAGGTTACATGGTTGAAAAGTGTGGTATGAGTTATAGCCTTGGTAGTGCAGGGGTGCTCTCTGGAGCCTTGAACCAGGTTCTCAGTCACTGCACAGATATCGATGTTCTCCATTTTAAGGAGCGTTTCGAGTGAGTGCATTTTGAGATTTAGACTTCTAGCATTGAGTAGCATTACCCTCAGTTTTTGCTTGCCTGTTTCTGTTATGGTGGTGAATTTGTCATTTGAACCTTACCCAAAAAAGGTATTGGAAGATTTTGAATCCTTGAAAACCTAAAAAACAGAAAATACTGAAAGGAGACCACAAACTGCAGTGTGCTCTGTTAGCACTTTCCTTGCTTTAATTATCACAGAGCTTCTTCAAACATCAAACCATGGAAACTTCCTTCTTTTTATACACCAGCTTAACAAATCACAATAATCCAACAGTTAAAACAAACTGAACAACACATTAAAAAATTTATATAACACAACACCAACATTACATTAAACATACATAATATTTAATACTTAAACCTGTCATTTTTTATCCTGTATTTTGTACCTATTTATATACACTAAAAACTTCTAAAAAAAACTATTAAAACTTTTAACCTGGCTGTCAATAGAAACACAAAAATCCAACACAATATAAAGTTTGAAAAAGTACTAATAATCACTAAACTATTAAATGTTGAAATTAACACAAATCACTGAATGTTTATATAAGGCATTGGAGTTATCTTTCTTTTTAATAGCTTAATTATGTTGGTATATCCTTTTCCTAATTATCTTTCTTTTTAATAGCATAATTATGTTGGTATATCATTTTCCTAATTATCTTTCTTTTTAATAGCTTAATTGTGTTGGTATATCCTTTTCCTAATTATGTTTCTTTTTAATAGCATAATTATGTTGGTATATCCTTTTCCTAATTTGATTTCCATTTTTTCCTACACAGAAGGCAGTACATGACAGACAAAATGCTACATATGCCACCCTTTTGTATTACAGTCAAAGTTACCTCTTATTGGTAAAACTTTTCTGTATTGCCCAATAACCAGATTATTTGTTTTATGAATAAACCTACTCTTACAACAACCGCATTTACTCATTCTCCCATTAAGGACTCTGGTTCTCATCAAATTTTTATTTTTCTAAAAATATTTTTCAAGTTACTTCCTCTCCTATGTACAACTGTAGGAGTATTATGTTAATTTTAAGAAGTTTGTTTTTTTGTGTGTATTGGAGAAGGTTAATAAGAACGAAAGAGGTGGGAATTGATCTTCCTTTTTGGAATATCGAGAAAGTTTTTGGCAATTATTATTGAATGCCACTCAACCTCCTGGTATTACTAAGCAGTATTTTCATCAGTAGCTTACTTGCTTTGAAAGCTGATAAAATTTAGGGGATGAGTGTGTGTGTGTGTGTGTGGGGGGGGGGGATTTAAAACATTTAAAATCTGGCTTTCAACATTTAATAGCTGGTGTTGTGTTATACAAGTTTTTTAATGTGTTCAATTTAACTACTGGATTATTGTGATTGGTTAAGCTGGTGTATAAAAAGAAGGAAGTTTCTATGGTTTGATGTCTGATGAAGTTCCGTGATAATTAATTAAAGCAAGGAAAGCGCCAACAGAACACCCTGCAGTTTGTGGTCTCCTTTCAGTATTTTGTGTTTTTTGGGTTATCAACAATTGTTTCACTCTAGTTTACTGTCCTTGAAAACCTAGATGAGCTGCTATGACCACCATGCATTTAAACACCCTGGAGGTTGTAGGGGGACAAAGTGTCAGGTCTCTGAAGTGAAAGTGACGGGTTCCCACAGGGAAGCACAAACATTTCCTCTTTATCTGAAGGCACATGTCCTTGGAATCTGCTAAGCACATCCACTGGTCCTTCCAAAGACAGGGAAGAGCCGAATGCACCCATGAAAATTCGATGTAATCATTTAGAAGATTTAGGTGCAAAACAGTCCAGTGGTTCTTTGTTTGTTTTGGAACCAAAAAGGAAATGAGAATAGAATTCTGACTCTTACTGGTCTGGTGCGACATCCTGAATGGCTTTTTTTTGTAACAGGAAAGTAACCACTGGAATGGCAGCCTTTGTCTGATTGGGTTGGACATCTTGCAAATGAGGATATGTTGGTGGTGCTCCAAAAATGGAACACGATAGCCTTTGGATACTATCCCTCTTGCCCATCTGTTTCATGTGACTGTGAACCATGGATGAGGGCAGACAGATATGGGTCCCCTGACTGCATCCACAGTGGAGCAGTCAGGCAAACTTCAGGGGTTCTGGGGTTATCTGTCCAAGAAGAGCTCTCTGAATACCTGAATTTGCATCCTCTGCCTCTGGGCCTGGGTTCATTGAAGTGGTAGTCTCTGCCCTGTTCTTCTCTGTCACGGGAGGAATGAAATGGATGGTGAGACTTCAACATCAAAGAGGTTGAGGCCCTTTTTGATTCCTGGAAAAGGTGCAATGAGGGGACTCAAACTTAACTCCTTCTGCAGAAAGAAGTCTTGCTATCCTGTTAACTCTTCTGCATCCAGTCGTTCACTGTCTGGCCAAATAATGTGGAACCTACAAATGGAGCACTAGTGAAGAATGCCTTAAAATTGTCTGTAAAAATCACATAAGCACCTCATGGTTATGCCAATTCCAGTAGCCCTCACTGATCCCTCACTGATCCATCTACTGCATTATGAAGTAGGTGCATGGTCAGTTTGGTAATGTTTGACACTGTAGACAGAGTAGCCTGGAGTTGTTTCTGTGACTCCAGCAACTGGCTTCTTAAGAGTGGTAACACCTGCTGAGCAAGATCCCTCTGCAATCTGTTCACATGAGAGGTGCAGTTCATGGCTCAACTCATTAAAGAACCTGAAACGCACACACCTGCATCCCTAGTCTATCCAAAGCCTGGAACTCCTTGTTGGGCAGATGGCTAGAAGATGAGTTTTCGGATAACGGTCCTTTGGTGGCTGCCACAATAATAATAGAATCAACTGTGTGCATTGGGGTTGCCCAAAAGGGATTATCCTTGGGGGGGGGGGGGGTTCAAAGTATCATGTCTGGTTTTCTGTGAACTGACTCTCATGTGTCAGACTACTGCAATGTATTCTTGACTGATAAATTCACCATCTTATCAGCTGGTGGGACCAACCAGGATGCAGAATGGGTTGTCCTGGGGATTCAAACATTTCTTCACACAGAGGGGAGTACAGCTGGTCAGAATCCCTTCTGTCTCATCAGCTCCAAGATCTCAAAGGAAATGTCCTGAGGAGGGGATTGAGGGGAGCCCTCTGTTATCCGAATCAGTGTCTGATGTGACAGATTCATTAAGTGAGTAAATGTGCTTCCTCTTACTTGCCTTTTTCTAGATGTTTCAGGGTTTTATGCATCTGAATCTTCAGAGGGCTGTCTCTGCGCAATCAGAGCTGGTTTGGGGTATACGAGGCAATGCTGCCCAGATGACACCTGATCAGAGGCCAAGCCCACAAAGCGAGGGTAACAGGATGGATCCATTGTCAGGGACCTTGTGGATCCACCTTATGAGGAGGACTGATTCTCCCCAGTGCATGTAATACCCCCTCCAACCTCACTGGGATCCAATGAAACCCCCCTCATAGTCAGGTCTAACTCCCTAAAAAGAGTAAGAATCAGTGCCAAGGTAGGAATCCTCAGATCCCACTGTGTGAAAGGCATGGAGGAGGGCTTTGGCAGCAAGGTCTCAAAGGCTGATAAGACTGACAGAGGAAGAGGAGCAGGCCACCTGACTCTTCGGCCCAGAGACTCTGTCACTGGCTCTGACTAGAGCTTAGACAGTAACATCGAATCCAACTTGTCAGAAGATGATGAGAATTGAATCAGGGACTCTGAAGTCACAGGATCCAGATGATCCAAGGGAACCGGAGCTAAAGTACGACCAGTATGGGAGCCGGGATTGGAGTAAAATGTATCAATCCAATTAGCTTTGGAGTCTACAGAGTGGAAACGACCCCCTTCTCAATTTAGGTTTTGAGGAACCTCTGCAGCAGGTGATCCAAGCCAACTTCAGAGGTCCTCTTGCATAACCTGAATGATCTGGTAGAGAGAGCACAGGAAGAATTACAGGGAAGTTTGTCTTTCTTTGGTGTAGCATGGATGGTAATGGATGTCAAGGATTCTGGATCAAGTGGAGGAGTGTACTTAGGAGTATGACTACATGCTCCTTCAGCCTCAGAGTCCTCAGAGTTGAAACAGGACACAAAGACTCCAGCAGGCATATCCTCGATTCTGCATCCTTCTGTTTGAAGACTTGTCTGACTGCTTCTTGTTCTTGGAGGACTCCTGACCCAGGGGAAGGAGCTCTTTGAGGATAGGTTTGTTTCACTTGTCAGACAAGGTACACAAGTCATGAGTGTCTTGAGGCGGGATCATATGCCTGCATTTTGTACTGTTCTTGAAACTTGTTTTCTGATTCATTGTAACACACACTAGAATACGGATGCAATACTAATAGAATCACAACAACTATGCAAAGATAAAGGTGTTGCAATCAGTGCATACTGAATATGCATGCATTCAGTAACAAGAGCTCCACAACAACTATTTTAAGTATCTAAACAGATCTTAATAACTATGTATGCCTAAAATACACACTATTAACACAAAAAGAGAAATACTGTTAATCCTAAAAACTAGCATACCACACTAATGAGTATCTATAAGATAAGGAGGTAAAAGATGGTGAAAGCTGAAAGGGAAGGGCAAGGACTTCAAATGCTCGCATCCAAAAGGAATGAGAAAAGGTCAGAAATTAGCTAAACAGCAGAAAACACTTCATGATGATCCCAGAACTGAAAATCTGACCAAAATCACCTCCTAATATAAATAAAAGGCGGAACACTTATCTACCACATCTGCAATGCATCTCCAACAGACAGCAAACGAGATCTAAGTTAGTCAAGGAGGAGCAAGGTAACTGTGGGAAAAAGTTTAGGAAGGGTTTGAGGCTGGAGCAATACATTAGCCAGATCAGATATGAGCAGGGGTTCAAGGACTCTCATGTTGGAATACACTAAAAATTAATATGATCTAATATTTAAGCTTATCTATCTTACACTGATGCTTAAAACACTTCTTGTACTCAAAGTAGATGTCTCTCCCTCATTAGAAGGGGATGATACTCCCTGTCCTAAGGTCAGAAGCTTTTAAGCTCTAAGAAGGCCTTCAGGTTATAAGGCTTTTGAAGTGGGGTTTTCTTGTTAAATCAAGTACTGTCTAGTCTTAAACATTTATTGGTTTTCATTAAGACAGAATAAAAACTGAAGATGATAATTATTTGGTGGTACTCATCAGCCAAAGGCACACTTGTTGGTGACCTTTTCTAAAGATGTCATCATCCCCAGAAGAATATTCAAAATAAATGGCAAAAAGGTCACTACAGTAAAGAGCAGAAGCAGTACAACAATTATCTAAAAAAAGAAAAAATCCTGACTTAAGTACCAGCAGCAGCTCTGATGGGTGAATCAACACACTTTCAATGGGTTAATAATTCCACCTGCTCCCCCCTTTACAGTGCATGTCCCACTGATATCTGCAGAGTAGGGTGATTCCAGCCACATAAAGGAAATAACCAAAGTTAGGCTGGACAGTCCAATGTCAGCAGAAGCATAACATCTACTCAAAATGAATGATACTGCAACAATAACCCTTCCAAGATAAACACATAGGTTTCTACTTTGAAATTTAAGACCGTCTTATATCAAGCTTCTAAAAAGGCTACAGAATATCCTCAAGAGATGAGGGTTACTTAACCATGACACTTACTCTTCTGTGATTTCTTCAGGTAAAACCTCACCATGAAAGTGAGCCTTGAACAGTTCCTGCAGACAAGATGCAACTGTGGACAGCTGATCAGAATCAAAGTCATCCTATTGGGGAAAAAAATCTGAAATCAGTTAAAATGTCAAACACACTTTTCTGTCTCTAACCTACCAAAAAAAAAAAAAATTGTTGAGAAATGCATATTATACTGAACAACCCAGAGTCCTGAGTTTGCATGACGCTCCTTCAGCAAGACATTTTAGGCCTGACTAAAAAACTAAATTCTCCATTGATGCTGCAATAGTTATATCATTCACATGTACAACAGCCAGTTTCCACGTAAGCAATAATGGCCATACCATTTGTCTGGGGATATCTGGTAAAAGAAGGATGAGCATGACAAGGATACCATGTTGTTCCCAACAGGGAAGCTGTCGTCTTTTACAGGGTACACCCACATGGAGAATAGTAAAATTGGAAGCTGAGGACCCAGAAAGATGAACAGTGACAAAGCAAGGGAAAGGGGAGGAAAGGAAATGAAGACTACACAGCACTAAGTATGAAAGAAAAGAAAGCAGAGTTGAGGGCAAAAAGGAAATGAAGACTACATAACACAGCGCTATGGCCTCCACTACTTATGTGTGAATGGACTAAGACATGAAGGTCATGGAGTCACCGAAGACTATAGGAATAATATGCACTTTCAGTCTTAGCTGTCCACGTGGCATCACAGCCTTGGTGGGGCATAAAAACAGTTACATGTGATCTGTATACCTAACCAGCCAGCAAAAATGAAAAAAAAAAAAGTACAGGAACAAATAACCATCTCAGGTTATCTTGCAATTAAGGGCATTCTACCTCACAGTTTAAGGCACAGAATAAGAACTAGTTCCACTCCTTGAGTCTTGGTTTACACAGTATGTTACTTTAAGCAAGACACTAGGCATTGCTGGAGGGGTGATCTCTGAAGATATTGTGCTTCCTGTGTTTATCCAGTTAAACAGAATTTAAAAGTTCACTGTAGACTGAAAGGGAACTAAAAAAACTGGTTCTAGCTGTGTACAGTGATACAGATATAACAGACAATCACTTACCTCTGTTATTTTCTAAATAAAACTCTGCAGTTTTGCAAACAGTCAGGCACACATTTTTGTACAGGAATGCAGACTCTGACAGTATATGAAGACAACTTCACACATGCCTACTCAGCCAATATACCTAGCTACTGCAGAAACTAAAAAAAAAACTGCTTAATCAGCTTATCCCTCTACCCCCAAGCCTCAGAATCAACACATATCTACTCTGTGCATTTACAAATTCCATTAATTCTTCTTTAAATTACCTTAATTTGTTTTATAAAACAATGTAACTCTATAAAAGTTGTTCTAGAATGGTATTAAATTATTCCACTATTACAAAACTCCAGAGACATTCCCCATCATGATCTTCTTGCCACCCTCCCAAACATACCAACCTCCTCCTGCACTACAGCGTGAAGTACATCTGTCCATCATATCATTACTGCTCCCCTCCATGTTACCTAATTACTAGAATCCCCTCTTCTCCCCTACTCTTGTCTTCTCTCCCAACATACAGTTAATGAGTATGAGTAATCTAGTTCCCAAAGTCTTGATTCCCACTTGAAGAAAAGGCTACAGCTGCAAGTTATCATTTACAGAAAACCTTGCTAGCAAAGTGCAAGAGCTACACCATCCCAGACAGGGGAGACAGAAGCAAGGAATAATCCAGCCAATACAAACAGCGCACTCAAACATCAATTGATACTATCAGCATTCAGCACCCACTAATCTTTTTTTCAATGTGTTTGCCACAGTAGACAGAACACCTGAGTGGAATTCCAAGTTATGTCCTAAAGTAGACAGAAGGAAATCATGAAAGGACAGCCCTCACAAAGAATGCGCAAATTCACTAGAAGAGGTTTAAACTACAACTTTTCCTTCAGTAGTAGTCCAAGCAGACAGATAGAAAAAAATACTTCCTAAAGGCCGAAGCTTAACTATCCTGCAAGTCTGAAGTAGAAAAAAAAAAGAGGGAATTTTCTTATTCCATCTAGTGAATGGCAACCCCCCCCCCCCTAGAAACTATGTGCTTATCATAACGCTTGATCCTTTTCATCCAAGTCAACCCAATACAAAAGTTTGCAGCCACTTCCCAAATCCAGTCTGGATATTCACTACTGCTCTATGCCTTGAGCTCCTTTAAACCTTCCCATAATCTCATGTGAGCCCTCCCCATTTAGACTGGGTTTGCTGCCAAGCCTCCATATGTACCAGAAAACCAGCATCATTATCTGAAAAAGCAATGGAAACATGACAATTTGGATGTGAATGGAGAAAGGTATGTTGTATCAAGTAGACTTTGATAAACAGGATCAAATGTTATGGTAAGTAAATAACTTCCATGTGCTACTTTCAGTCTCTCTTTTTAATTTCTCCAAGTCTTTTAGGTTTCTAATAGCATGAAGGGAATGGACTCCATTCCAAAGTCAAAGTATGATTCCATTCCTAAGTGAAAGTATGATCATAGTTTATGAAATTAGTATTGTTTCAATCTCTGATGTCAGACAGAAGTACTCTTCGCAGCACCCATAATGTGCCCAGTAATGACTCCTCCTGCAATTCATATGTAATTACATGTACCGGTAACATTTCTAAGCACGACTGTTGCTCCTACTACTATTGGAACTGTCTGGGTATCCTTCTTCCAAACTGCCCTCATTTCTGCCTGCAAATCCCACTATTTTATGGCTTTGTGCCTCTCTGTACACAAAATACTGTAGTCATTGGGTGCAGCAATTTCAATGATCAATGCAACTTTAGTCTTCTCTTCTTGGACTAACATATATATATATATATATATATATATATATATATATATATATATATATATATATATATATATATATATATATATATATATGGTTTTCTTGCATCTATTGTTTGAACTGTTGGCAAAAGGTGATACCATATGATATAAATTTCATTATTTTTATAATGCTTTGTGGCATTATTTCATCTACTTCAGTATTATAATGTTTGCACAATCCCCAATCCAACAGTATTGCCACATTAATATGCCTCTCAATATACAGTCCTTCTGCCATTAGTACATCACAACTAGCAACAACATGTGCGATTGTTTCCAATTCTGTTTTACAAAACCTACATTTGTCAGTTTCTCCCACATGTTCAATGGACTTTGTAAACCAATGTGTACATAGTCCACAATTTCAGACCACCAATATTAACCATTCGTTTTTTGGTTTAAATTCACCTCTCCTTAACCATTCTAATCAACATCAGGTTGTTCCAAGAGTTTTCTGTATTTGTAACTATATTTATGCATTTTCCACATTTCTTGCCTTCTCATCTGATCTTTCACCTTATATTCTTGCTGTTTTTTGGCACATTCAGCTGCTCCCTGATTTTTCATGTTCTTCTGATTTGAATTCCATTCCAGCTTGACACCAATATGCTTCTGCGAAACTAAACAGGGAACTCATCTTAGACTTATTCTCCTCATCAAAAAAAATATACTTGTAGAGGAAATAAGGCAACCTCTGTTCTTCTTTTTTTAAAAAATACTTTAATAATCCACCACAGGGGAATAGAACGCCATCCAGGAGCTCAAAACCACAGCAAAGACAGCAACAAAAAGAGCATAAATGCCAATAGAGTCCACTGCGTTTTCGTTTCAGAAACTTCTTCCGATGAAACAGAATACATACTGAAGTTTCATAATTAACAATCACAATTGACCAAGGACTGCTCTGAAACTGTCTTTTCTTAATTTCTCAGGTGGAAAAACAGGATAACCTTGTATCAGTAGGCTACTGTGGTCATAGTTTAAATTAACAAACACACAGTATTGATCAGATATTGGTACTATTTGGTATAGTGAGCGTTCGGTGTTGTGTTTTTAATATTTTTTTAACTTTGTCATGAATATTTGTATATTAGTAAGGTTTTTAAACATTCTAAGTCTCTAACTACGGAAGTTTTTATTAAAAAGAAGGAGTGAATTAAGCCTTATACAGGAAATCTATATATGGTATTGGCATTTTTAATTGGTTAATTGGCCAATTAATTATTGAATTATGTGCTGAATTTCAATGTAGAGAGTATTTAAGAGCATCATGAAACTTCAGTATGTATTCTGTTTCATCGGATGAAGTTTCTGAAACGAAAACGCAGTGGACTCTATTGGCGTTTATGCTCTTTTTGTTGCTGTCTTTGCTGTGGTTTTGAGCTCCTGGATGGCGTTCTATTCCCCTGTGGTGGATTATTAAAGTATTTTTAAAAAAGAAGAACAGAGGTTGCCTTATTTCCTCTACAAGTATATTTTTTTTGGTGAAGTACTGTTTTTTATACTTGTCTCCTTTTCGCTGTTTGTACTTATTCTCCTCATGTTTTAAAGCTTTCATTACGTTTAGGTTTTGTGAGATATGTATGCAGTGCTACAATTGGAGATGCATGTAATCAATTTTGAGGAGGCCCATACCTCATTCAGAACTGGGAATATATATAGTCTTGGTATACACTTCTTCTTTCGGCTTTTCCCGGTTAGGGCTCGCCACAGCAGATCACCTGTCGGCTCATGATTGGCAGTGAAGTTTTTACGGTGTCGAGTTGCCAGCTCGGCACCCAACCTTCCACGGAAGGCACACACATGCAAGCACTCACGCCTAGGGCCAATTTGGAGTATCCAATCCACCTAGAGCATGTCTTTAGGATGTAGGAGGAAACCGGAGCACCCGGAGGAAACCCACATGACCACAGGGAGGACATGCAGACTCTGCACAGAAGGCACCCCAGTCGAGGATCGAACAGGAGAACCTCTTGCTGTGAGGTGGCAATGCTAACGCTGCACCACCGAGGCTGCCCAGCCTTGGTATACACTGATTTTTATAAATCATTTGATTTGCATGAAGCATCCTTCTTGTTTTCCTGTCCAACAGATCCAATACCTTTTGGGGCCAGTCAATCAGTCCAACTCTGTTCCTAGATGTCAGCACTGTTTTCAGTATTAATTTTAGTCTTCTAAAATATTCCTAAGTTCTATTCGCATTTGTTCATGTTTTATAGTGGATCTTTCATAAATTCCCAAACATTTATATACTCCCTCTTGCTCAAGTTATTTTATATCACATTCCTGTCCCAGACTGATGTTTTCTTGGTGCTGCAGCTTTTCTGCTTTAAAGGTTGCTTTTGCACATTTATCAGGAACAAATGACATTCTTATATTGCCTAAAAAAGTTTTGACCACTAGCAGTTGTGCTTTCAGTTCCTCATCTGATGAATTATACAGTTTTAAATCATCTACTAAAAGGAAATGAGAAATCTTAACACTTTGTTGTTTTCTGGGAGCCAAATTGTAGCCATGGCTTAATCTGTTAATTAGACAGCTTAATGGATAAAGGGAAAGGCAAAAGAGCAGCGGTGACAAAGAATTACCCTGGAATATCTCCCTTTGAATTTTTATCCCTGGAATAACTATTTGTCCTTTATCATGGCTTAACTGCAAAGTGGTTTATCACTGTTTCATGGCCACTGTAGTGTAACTGATCAGTGTACAGTGTGTCATACATTTTTAAGCACTCTTTAGTCCATGAATGTGTCATACTGTCAAATGATTTTTTTATAGTCTATCCATACCATATGTAGATTCTTCCCCTTTTTACAGTTCTCCATTATGACTTTAATAACAAATGATCCTTTGTTCCACATAACTTTCTTTCATTACCCTTTTGTTCTACTGCCATGATTGAGTTTTCTTCTAAATGACTATAAACTCTATTGGCGTCAATTCCAGTGTACAGTTTATAAGTCGTCACAAGGCAAGTTATTGGTCTATAGTTTTTAGGATAGCCTGCAGGTTTGCCATTAAGTAGGTGTACTGTTTTTCTTGTTGTTAACTAGGTTGGTGCCTGCTCGGGTTGCGCATATAAATAGTTCTTACTCATGGCTAAATCTTCAGGTAAAGATATTAATACTTTTGGCCAGAAGTTAGGTACTCCATGTGGGCCTGGGGTTTTCCAATTAGGAGGTTTTCTCAACTTTGTTTCAATCTCTCTGTCTGTCATCCCATTTCATACGCAGTACATCTGAACTTTTTACCAGTCTGTATGGTCTGACAGTTGGGAGAGAATACCAAGCTACCCAAAATCTCAGGTGGCATCATGACAGGATAACTCTTTGAGAAGTGAAGTTCCAAAGTTAGCTCTGTTTCTGGAAACGATGTCCAGCTTAAGGTGTTCTGAAAATGTTTGCAATGTAGAATATGTGATAAAAATTTCTGAAAAAGGTTGAAGAAGCTGTAGATCTTGTGGAATGGGCTTTAGGTTTTGAAGGTAAGGTCTTACTGTTGTAAGTGTAGACAAAGGAAATAACTACCTGAGAGCCATCTAGACAAAAACTCTGGAGTCAAGTCTGTTAGGACAAAAGAAAAAAGGCACAAACAGCTGAGTGTCCTTCTGAAAACTATGGTTCATTGTAGGTAGAATGTGAGTTGACTGTGGACATTTAGGTTGTGTAGCAGTCTCTCTCCCCTACTGGAACAATTTGGAAAGAATACAGGATGAATAACAGACTGGTTACTATTATTTTCAGAAGCCACCTTGGGAATAAAAAGATGGGTTAGTTCTTAAAGTAACTCTGTCCTTGTGAAAAATCATGTATGGCGGCATAATAACAAACAAGGGATGTGATTCTGAAATTCTTTTAGTTGATGCAGAAGACATGAAAAAAAAAACGTTTTTCCAAGATAAAGACATGAATTCTGCAAATAAAGCTGACTCATATGGAGATTTTGCTAATGTTTCTAGGACTAAATTTAAATCTGAGGGTCCTTAATGAGAGGGCAAAGAACTCCTTTAAGGAGAGCCTTGCAGTTTATGAGAGAATGAATTATTGTTTTCCTATCCGGGGTGGTAATTGGAGATGGTAGCTAATTGTACTTTGATAGCAGAACTGCTGGAAATTGCTTCAAATAAAGAATGCAGAAATAAGAAGTTATGTACTCACCATAACGTTCCATCTGAGTAGATAAACTTCATTTGTCAGCAACCTATGGGTATCGGATCCGACTTCGGATCCAAGCCGGCAGTTTTCAACAGCTTAGATCCGAGCTCCTAGCTCCTCCCCTACCCATAATCCCCTGCCAACCCTGACTGACCTCAGATCAAGTTTGCCCCCAAAGCAGAAACTGCTAGAGATTTATCAAATTCAAAGACCAACTGTGAAGAAAACAAATGTAAACATTCGAAGGTCAAGGGGAAGGAGGGGGGGACGGTTGCTAACAAATTAAGTTTATCTACTCAGATGGAACGTTATGGTGAGTACATAACTTCTTAATCTGAAGTAGTTAACTTCATTTGTGCAGCAATCTATGGGACAGAGTCCCCAGCTACCTGATCCTTGGGCGGCCGTCATAGAAGGATGTTCCGGAGCACTGCAGAGCCGAAGGATGCTCTCCCCCTGGAGATAATGTCCAGCTTATAATGGTTGATAAAGGTATGAGATGAGGCCCAAGTGGCAGCCGAACAAATATCATCTAAGGATACCCTGGATCTAAAAGCAGCATAGGTAGACATAGATCGGGTAGAGTGGGCACGGACTCCCTGAGGTGCGGGCCTACCAGAACTTTCATAAGCCAAACGGATACATTGCGAAATCCATCGAGACAATGTGACTTTAGATACCGAGTTACCCAAATTCATTTTGGCAAAGGAGACGAACAACTGGTCGGATTGCCTATGACCAGATGTCCTGTGAATATAAAAGCGAAGTTGTCTATGGACATCCAAAGAGTGTAGTTTGTATTCCCCTTTGTTCTGATAATTAGGGAAGAAAACTGGCAAGTTAATGGACTGATTGATATTCGACTCGGAAGCAACCATAGGGAGAAAAGAGGGATTGGTCCTGAGATAGACTCTATCCTTGTGGAAGGTTAGATACGGGGGTTTCACACAAAGGGCTTGAAGTTCAGAGACCCTTCTTGCCGAAGTGATAGCGACGAGAAAGGCCGTCTTCCATGACAAATACTTGAGATCCACTGGAGCTGCAGGCTCAAAGGGGAAAGCTGTCAAGGCCTGAAGCACTAACGTCAAATCCCAAGGAGGTACTACTTCCTTTACTGGGGTCTGAGCAGAAAGGTGCCCTTCAGAAAGGTCTTGCACAATTTTGCGGTGATCAAAGGACGCAGTTCATGTCCGACATGGTAGTGAGAGATAGCTGCTAGTAGAACCTTGACAGTGGAGCAGCTAGCTCCCTGGTGAAACAGTCCTGATAGGAAGTCTAACACAGCAGGTAAGGGAGCTGTGAAGGGATCCAAGTTTTGATGTTCCGCCCAAATAGAGAAATGTTTCCATTTACTACTGTAAATCTTCCTAGTAGAAGGCTTGCGCGCTGCTACTAGAATAGCTTTGACTGGGGAAGAGATGCCGGGAGTCCTAGCTACGAGTGGAACTGGAGCAGCCAAGCCGTGAGCTTGAGATTGTCCAGGTTCGGGATTGGGAGACCCAGAGGGTGGGAAATCAGATCCGGGAGGGGATCTAGAATCCAAGGAGGATTCACCAGATGAGACCAAAGGTAAGGAAACCAGGTTTGATGAGGCCAGAATGGGGAAATGAGGATAATCCTGCTCCCCAACCGACTGGCTTTCTGTAGAAACTTTAGCATTAGGGGGAGAGGTGGATAAGCATAAAGCAGACCGGGAGGCCAAGCATGCACCAGAGTGTCTGTCGGGGATTCCCCGATGTGGGGAATTAAAGCGAAATAGCTGTTGCATTTGGTGTTTGAAGGAGAGGTGAAAAGATTGCAACAGGACTGCCCCCATTTGGCAAAAATCCGATTCGCTACCTGCGGATTGAGAGACCACTTGTAAGGGGAAAGGATGGTGTGACTGAGTCTGTCCGCCAGGATGTTGGACCATCCCGGAATGTGTGTTGCAATGAGAAAACGATTGGTGGAGATCACCCATTCCCACACTCTCATGGCCTCTCGACAGAGTGGGTAAGACCTGGTTCCCCCCTGTTTATTGATGTACCAGACAACCGACATGTTGTCCGTCTGGATCGCAATCGTTCCTACAGGAAGAAGGTCCTGAAGTGCTTGCAACGCTAACAGCACTGCCCTCATCTCTAGGACACTGATATGCAAAGAGGTCTCCGTGTAGTTCCACGTGCCTTGGACAGTCCTGCCCGAACAGTGCCCCCCCCCACCCGAGGCGAGAGGCGTCTGTGGTCACCGTGGCAACGGGAGGGGCCATAGAGAAGAGGCGTCCCGTCTGGAGGTCCGGGGATTGCAGCCACGATACGAGAGCCCTCTTGCAAGCCCTGCTGAGGGGAATGGGATGACTCAGGGGGTAGTGACGAAAAGACCATTGGACTTGGAGGGTCCATTGTAAGACCCTCATGTTCAGACGTGCCATTGGCAATAAATTGATTGCCGCCGCCATTGAGCCTAGAGCCCTCAGAACCAATTCCGCCGGAGGAGCTGAAGATTGAAGGATGGCCCACACATGAAGCCTCAGGGTTCAAAGTCATTCTGGAGTTAAGAAGGCTACAAAATTGATTGTGTTTAACCTGGCCCCAATAAAGTCTATGACCCGAGTCGGGGTGAGAGAAGATTTATCCGTATTTATTGTGATTCCTAGCCAGGGAGCAAGGCGAAGAAAATAGTTCCTGGCTGTGCAGAGTAGATGCCTTGTCGGGGCGGTCAGGAGCCAGTCGTCCAGGTACGGAAAAATCTGAATTCCTTGGAGCCTCAGGTGGGCCACTATAACTGTTAACACTTTGGTGAACACCCTGGGGGCTGAGGTGAGACCAAAGGGGAGAGCCCTGAATTGGTAATGACTGGCTCCTAACCGGAAGTGGAGAAACCTCCTCGATCGTCTGTCCATTAGAATGTGGTAGTACGCATCCTTGAGGTCTATAGAGCACATCCAATCGTTCTCCCCTAATACGGGGAGAATGGATTGAAGAGTGACCATCCGGAAATTCTCTTTGGTTACAGACAGGTTCAAGAGGGAGAGATCAATGATTGGCCTTAAGTCCCCCGTCTTTTTTGGCACCAAAAAGAACCTGGAGTAATAACCTGATCCGAGCTGGTCTGGGGGGACGTGTTGGATGGCTCTTTTTTCTAGGAGCTGCTGTATTTCCGCAGCTGCGGCCTCCCTCTGATCGGCTGGGACATCAGGGAGGTGTTTGGGGAAGAGAGGGGGGGTAAGAGAAGGGAATCTGGTAACCTCTGGATATGATGCGAAGCACCCAGTGGTCTGCAGTGATGGACTCCCAAGCTGCCAGGTGCCTCGAGAAACGTCCCCCAACTGCCTCCAGAGTGGAGCAGTCGGGCAACCCCTCAGGGTTGCTGCGTGGGCCGGTCAGAAAAAGGTTCTCTGCACCCAAAGTTTTTCGGGCCCCCTCTGCCTCTAGGGCGGCGTCCTCCCTGTCATCCTCTGACGCGGAAGGACTGGGGGGTCCCTAGCCGACTGGGACTGTTGCGACTTCCGGAACCACATCTTCTTCTGTCCCTTTTGGTTCTTGGAGAAGGACCTCTGGGGAGCAGAGAAGCGGACTCCGACAGCAGACAACGTCTTCCCGTCCTTTTTGCTCTGGACCAGGGTGTCACGAACGGTCTTCCCAAATAGGGTAGGACTATCAAAAGGGGCATTTGCGAAAGAGGGTTCCGTGAAATCACAATGCCGGAGCCAGGCCTGACGCCTCATGACAAGGCCTGCTCCGCTGGCTCTAGCGGCTCCCTCCGTGGCATGGGATAGTAGCCGCATAGAGGTATTAGAAATGGACCTAAGAGTGGCCATATGGGTGGAGTACAGCTGTCTGTCCTCCGCCGACATGGACTGCGGGGGCGACGCAGCGTATTCTTTAATAAGATCCCGCTGCAGTCGAATAACGTGTGCCATATAGTTCAGTGACCTCACCGAGAAGGCCGCTGAACTAAACACCCGCTTCCCTAAGCGGTCCAGCGATCGGGACTCCTTGCCCAGGGGATGGGCTGAGGGACTCTCTTGAGCTAGTTCCCTCTTAGTGGCCACCACCACCAACATGGCATCTACCGGGGGACCCTTGCTCCAATGGGGCCTATCCGCAGGGGGACTGAGAATCCTGTCGGGGCGCTTTGGGACTGGCTCCACAGTGTCTGGCTCCTTCCATGCCCTGGTGGTAATCAGGTCCACCAGGGGGTCGGCCGGAGGGGACACCCAAGAGGTAGAAGGGTCTGCTTCAAACGCCTCCAGGAACACGGATTCGTCCGAGGTCGGCTTTAGGGCAGACCACCCGCCTCTGATTCTGAGCATTTCCATGATATCTCCAAAGGAGACATCCTCGGGGGGGGGTGACCTTGGGGTGCCTTCCCCTTCCTCCAAATCCGTGTCTTCAGTCAAGGACTCAGGGGAGTCCACATGCCTCCTCTTGCACTTCCGCTTGTGGGGGATCTCCTCAGGGGGGGGGGGCTGTGCGAGGAGGCCTCACCAGCAACATCCTGTTCCAAGGGAATGACCTGGGACATTGAGGCAGGCTGTCCCTGGGGCTGGGTGATGGAAGTCGGACCCAACAGAGAAGGAGTGCGGGGTGGAGCTGTGGCAAGGACCAGGGGCCTGGAAGCAGTCGACAGAGCCCTCTCCACCACGTCGAACGGTGAGGGAGAGCCGCTCTCTCTGGGATCCGAGAGCAGACCCTCACTCGGATCCGACAGGTGGACCGGGGCAGGCACCGAAGCGATCGGATCCGACGGACCAGTATGCTCCGACCTGGATGGCGCCAAAGGCATACTGAAACCCTCGGATCCGAAGCTCAGCCCTCGGCTCCGAGAGCTTGGATCCGACAAAAACGGACTCGATAGGCTCGAGGGAAGCATCGGCGCCGAAGTACCCGAGACTGTCAGCGCCGACCCACCCCCGGTTCCAAGGCTGCCCGACTCCGAAGGCTCCGAGCCCGGGAAGCAGGACGGAGAAGGAGCTATCGGGGAAAAGAAAGGGGTCGAGCTCCCCCCCGGAGGGGGTGGAGGCAGGAGCACTCCCATCTGCAGTTGGGCCTGGAGGAACCTTCGCATCATCCGGTCCAAATCTGCATTGGAACGGCTGCGAGTGGATCTCGATGAGGCCACCGAAACGGGACAAAAGTGCCACCTCGATGACCTCGAAGGAGATCGGGTCTCCTCCTCCTCAGGACCCGGTGAAAAACAGGGAGACCGGGAAGCCCTGGAGGGAGAAGACCGCTTAGCCGGGGGGCCGACGCGGAAGCCTCGGCTCTCTGCTTGTGGTGCTTCTCCCTCCTTTTGTCTTTCCTGGCCTCCCTCTCCTCCGGGCCTACAGTGGGATGTTGAGTCCCGGCCAGGGGGAGAGAGGCGGGAGTGGCCACCGCGGAAGCCACGGTAGGACCGGAGGCCGAAGCCGAATCCGGGGGCAAGAGACCTGCCAGGATCAGCTTGGACCTCCGGTCAAGTGCCCTGGGGTTGAACGCCGCACAGATGGAACACCCAGAGGAAAGGTGTCCAACCCCAAGGCACAGAACACACCGAGTGTGGCCATCAGCCGGTGAAAGCTTATTGCCACACTCGGTGCATTTGGAGAAAATGGGTTTTGGGGCCTCAGACATCTTAAGCTAAGGAGGACACACACGTTAGGCCCCAACACGCGCACACAGACCCTGACGAACCAGCGAGGGAGAGGGAGGGAAAAAAATAACTAAAAGAAGAGTTTAACTAGGGTTTACAGACCAAAGGGATCTAAACACACAACACTCACACTAAAGAGATAGAAAATGAAAAAAAATTTTCTCTCAAAAAATAGCGACCAAGCCTGGAGCTCGAAAATCCAGCTGCTGACGACAAGCACGGCAAACTAGATCTGAGGTCAGTCAGGGTTGGCAGGGGATTATGGGTAGGGGGAGGAGCTAGGAGCTCAGATCTAAGCTGTTGAAAACTGCCGGGTCGGATCAGATACCCATAGGTTGCTGCACAAATGAAGTTAACTACTTCAGATCTGTAAATCACCTGTAATAGAAAAAGAATACAGATCAAATCATTAACAGACAACTCACACGGTAAGAATAGCAGGCTCCAGGTCCGACTCTAAACCATTCACAAGTGGTGTCCCACAAGGCTTGGTCCTGGGACCCCTACTGTTCAGCATATACTGCTCAGAAGTACAGGCAAACACAGGAGGACTATGGCTAACCAAGTTCGCCGATGACTGCAAACTGGGAGCCATAATTGACTCTCTGGCTGACACGGACATTCTCCAAAAGGGCCTTACTGAAACAGACACCTGGTGTCAAAGTCATGGTCTCAAGCTAAATGCCAAAAAATGCATAGTCATCCCGTTTGGGAAAAACAAAACACCCATGAATTACCACGAAGGTGGCAGCCCCCTTAATACAGAAGAGGTAATAAGACATCTGAGGACCCAGGTAGATAGTAATCTCTCCTTTGACAATCATATTGCCAAAGTAGTTAGGGAATCCTTCTATGTAGCCCATCTAATTACTAAAGGGTTCGCATCTAGAAATAAAAAGGTTATAGTGCCCCTCTACTCGTCACTCATCAGATCCATCGTAGAGTACAATGCCCCATTTGGGATGTACCTCACAAGACACTTCCAACAGCTGGAAAGACCACAAAAGCACCTCACAAAGCCATGTCCAACTCAGAATTGATGGACATGCTCCACCTAAAGAAATCCAAGTCAATGCGAGCCACTCGCTCTAGTGAGCTAAACCTCACCACAACAATAAATAGAACATGCTGGAGGGATAGATTCCTGTCACAGAGACTCCCCATGCTTTGGAACAAAATTCCTAACTACATTAGGCAGAGCCCCTCAGTAACACTCTTCAAGAGAAACCTTGACAAGTGGATGGGTAACAGAAAATACAGCCCTGGGATCACTTCATTGGCTCTTCTTGACAGAGGCTCAGTTAATTAATCAATAGGGCAGCGAAAGCTGACACACTCTGGCTAGGCTTACAAATGCCCTCTGGCAGATAGCCTGGTACCTACCTATGAACCTATTAAGTGGTGGCCCAGATACAGAAATGTCTTCACTTACTTTTTTAAATCTTTTGAGTTGACTATCTACAAAGTGGAGAAAACGCAGATTACATTCTTTGAAACAGAAGTATGCTTGGCCATTACAGGAACTAGAGAAACCATGTGGTTAGCTTGAGGTTGTGAAGCTCCCAGTAAGGCTGACCAGTGGGGTGTGAAAGAAGATCTGGTTTTAGATTAGAAGCCAACGGGGCCTCCTTCAAATGAGGCCTAAGCAGAGAAAACTAACTCTGTCTTGGTTAGTATGGAGCAATGAGAATTATCTGTGATAAGCAAGTTGATGTTTTCTATAGAAACATGGCTGTTAGTAGAAGAGGGGAAAAGGAATAAAGAAGACGGGGGGGGGGCACTGATAGATAACAGCAGCCCTGAGTGACTGCCCCCACACGGGAACTAGGATGAAATATCTTCTGCAGTTGGCATTAGAGGGAGTGGCAAACAAGTCACAGCAAAGCTGCCCTCAGTAACAGAAAATTTATTGAGCCAGTGATGGACTGCGAGACCATTCATGAGGCTTTATGACACATCTCCTGAGCTTGTCCACAAGCCAGCTGGACTGTCACAGAATACTCACTGACAGTTGAAAAGTGATCTGAAACCAAAGCCCACTACCATAATCTCATGGCATTTCTGCTAAAGGGGGTAAAATGTAGTTCCTTCCTCTTTGGTGATGTACCAGACCATCAACTTACTGCCTATTTGTATGGCTATTTAAGATGGGTCTAGCATGCAGATCACTGAAAAAATCACCAGAAGAGGCCAGCACCCTGGTAGAATGTGCATGAATAAAAAAGAAAGCTGCCTGCTATGATAAGAACAAAAATAAATGCCCTTAGAAATCCAGGAGGATATGGTTTGCTTAGACCCTGCCAAATTAAATTTCCTGGCTTGAAACGAAATAAAAAGCTGCTCAGATTTCCTGATAGGTTTTGTCTTGTATAGATAATATCTGAGCTATCTTTGTAAATCCAAGGCGAAAATAACCCTCTCACTAGGATTTTGTGCACAAGGGAAAAAAGAAGGAAGATGAATTGACTGATTCAAGGACTAATCATTCACCACTTTGGAAGCATAAAAGAAGGAAGGTAAGAAGAGGCACCCTATCGTTGTGAAATCCCAAAAATGGTGGAACTGTCATGAGCGCCAAGTAGAGAATCCTTCTTGGCAGAAGCAAGAGCCACCAACAATACAGTCGGCCCAGTACAATGTTGTATGGGAGAAGGAGAAACTGCAAGTTTAAAAGGTGTTGGTGACAACTTCTCTAGAACAAAATTAAGGTCACAAGGAGAAGGAACAGGCTTATTGGAGGCTAAATATTAAGAACCCCCTTTAAGAAATCGTCTGACTTGAAATCAAGAAGCCAGAGGTTAATTCAAAGGCAGACAAGTAGAAATAGCTCTCAAATGAGATTTAACTGAAGAATATGCCAAGCCAGAAATGAGCAACTCACGCAAAGAACTGTAGGAACACCTAAAGAAAAAGGGTCTGGGTCATGCTTGAGACACCAAACAGAAAATCTCTTCCAACTAATCACATAAGATTTCCTAGCAGTGGGTTTTCTGGCCTCCTGCAAAACTCAAAGTACATCCTCAGAAAACTGGTGTCTTAAAGGAATGAAAACCCTATCAAGCAAAGTGTCGGGGAAAATGAGGATGAATGAGAGTGAGAGATCCCTTATCTTGTGTGAGAAGATCTATCCTGTGAAGCAAATTATGATGACTATCTCTGGTCAGATGAAAGAGAATGAAGAACCAGTGCTGTCTGTGCCAAAAGGGGAATCACCAGCAAGACTTTGGACCTGTCCCATACTACACCTTGTGCAGGGCTTTCAATTGTAAAGGAAGAGGAGGAGAGGCATACAGAAACATCCCCTTCCAAGACAAAGACACGGTGTCTACTTCCAAGGCCAGAAAAGTTGGTACTCTTGAACAGAACTGGAGAAGTTCGATGTTCTGAGAGGAGGCAAAAAGATCTACTTGAGAAATACCCCACTGATGTACTATTGCATAGAAACACTTCCCTGTGAAGCATCCATTAGTGAGGATTTGTCCTGGACCTGCTCAAAGAGTCTGCCATAAGACCATGCACTGAAAAAATGTAAACCATCAGAAGAACCAACTGATGGTGGACTGGAAAGCCCAAGCTTGAAGAGCCAGCATGCAAAGGTAAGATTTTGTGTCCCCTTGATTGTTGACGCACCACATGACTTAGGGTTACCACCTGTCCCACTTTGCGAGGGACAGTCCCTCTTTGGGTGGTTGTGTCCTGACCAAAAATATTAAAAATGGCAAATGTCCTGAGATTGTAGGACATAATTATGTCCCATATTTTATGTAATAGTTGCATAAAATAGTTATTTCTGTATCTAAAATACCTAAATGTTACAACAAACAGAATAAGCAACTAAACTGCTACAAGAATAAGCTTTTATTTAGGCAAAGAAGTAAAGTTCTATCCTTTGTACTGAACATGGGTATATGTCGGCCTGTAAAATCTGATGTGTGTCCCGAAAATGTCCCACTATGATCATTTGAAAAGGTGGCAACCCTAACATGACTGTGGTACTGTCTGTAAAAGCCTTTAGAAGACCCAGAACGCCAAGGAAGTTGAAGACCTGCAGAACTAGATAAGAGCCCCATCTCCTTGAGCTGACATTGTCTGCCAGTTGTTGATGGGATCCAAGACCGGGGATCTTGAGGTTGTTGGATGCTCTCTAAAATTAATCTGAAGCATCTGGATGCAGTTCCTGAGAAAGGAGTGTAATCTGAAAAGGCAGACCTGTATTTAGGGGAAATCTACTGAATCCAACATTGCAGCTTGTGCTTGAGACAAGGCAAGAGAGGAACAAGATACTCCAGAGGATGACACTGCTGAAGCCAGTTTTGAGATACAACTGAAATTTCCTCATGGGATGTTTTGCAAAGTGAGCCATGGGAATGGTGGATGCCATGCACCCAGAAGCTCACAGAAATTCTCTTGTTGAAAAGACTGCAAGAGGTAGACGGGACTGAAAATAAGCAGTCAAAGACAGGACCTTGGGAGTCAACAAGCAAGCAAACCATCATTGGAACTGTCTGAATCCTGCAAGCCAGGAACACTTGGTCCTGAGAGGGAGTCAAGACAATCTTTTTGAAATTGAAGGTGAACCCCCACACTGCACAGAAGAAGCATAATGAAGATCGTGAAGAAAGAGGTGCTGACAGGGGGCTTGAATCAAATGATCATCCAAGTAAAGGAATATCTGAATTCCCTGAAGTCTGCAGAAGGCTACCAAAGGGGCCAGACATTTGGTAAAGGCCTTCAGAGCTGTAGAAAGACAAAAAGATGAGCAAAGAACTGAAAATGAGAGGAAGAAACAAAGAAAAAAAGAAGTTATGTACTCACCATAACATTCCATGTTTGTAGTCCATCTCGCCCTTCATTCTTACATATGGGATCAGAGCCGATCCTTGGCTGCGGCTTGGCTCGAAGTCTTCTAGCTGGCTTGTGGCTAGGTAGGTATCCCATGGTGCACCAGTACAATCCCCAGATCTTGTTTGCTGCTAACTAGGAGAAAAAATAACAAACATACACAAAGAAGCCAATACTAAAAGATCTCCAGAGAATAATGATGATAATATTTTTCTGTCTCCAGGTACTTCCAGGATGGGGGTAGGAGGGTGGGTTCGTAAAAATGAAGGGCGAGATGGACTACAAACATGGAACGTTATGATGAGTACATAACTTTTTATGTTCTGTAGTACTACCTCACCTTCATTCTTACATATGGGACAGCGTCCCTAGCACCTTATTCTTGGGTGGCTCAAGGAAAAATACTCCTGAGTACAGTGGAACCAAAGGATGCTCTACCCCTGGAGATTAGATCCAATTTGTAATGAGTAATAAATGTGTGGGGGGTAGCCCAAGTTGCTGCTGCACAAATATTATCAAGTGGGACCCTGGCCTGAAAGGCTGCAGAGGTAGACTGAGAACTTGTAGAATGAGCCTTAATTTTGAAAGGTAAAGGTCTACCCTCAGAGGTGTAAATGTAAGCTATACAGCTAGAAATCCAATTTGAGATGGTCACTTTGGAAACTGGTAAACCTGACCTGGATTCGGAGAAGGAAATAAATAATTGATCTGATATCCTGAATTCCTTCGTCCGGTGCAAATAAAAACATAATTGTCTATGGACATCAAACTGATGAAACCTGTATTCTGTTGCGTTGGAATGATTTAGAAAAAACACTGGACGTTCTATGGATTGGTTTAAAGTGTTATGGAAACAGGCCTTGGGGACAAAGGAGGGATTAGTATGAAGAGATGCTCTGTCTTTGTGAAAAATCAGATAAGAGGGTTTTATAGATAATGCTTGTAACTCTGACAACCGTCTGGCAGATGTGATAGCCACCAGAAACAAAGTCTTCCAAGACAAAAATTTCAAAGGCGATGAATGAGAAAGTCTCAAGGGGCGGAGACATCAATTAGGACAGAACAAAATTCAAATCCCATGAAGCAACAGGTTCTTGAAATGGGGGTCTTAACAAAGTGATACCTTTGAGGAAGGTTTTGCACAGCCTATGTTGCATCAGATTAGAATCTTGTATGCCTAGATGAAAATTAGAAATCGCTAACAATTGAACCCGGATAGTGGCAGCCGTAGATCCCTGGTGGAAAAGCTCAGACAGGAATTCCAAAACCACCAGAATGGAGGCGGTATAAGGGTCAACATTCTTTTTCTCAGCCCAGATAGAGAATCTCCTCCATTTACTGGAGTATAGTCTCCTTGTGGAGGGTTTATGAGAGGACGTTAGGATATGAGTCACCGAGGGTGAGAAGTCATGAAGCCTGACTAGGGATGGAACTGGAGCAGCCAAGCTGTCAAATTGAGGGTGTGTAAAGCGGAATGAATCGAGCCTGACATGTGCGTTAAGAGATATGGCACTGAGTCCAGAATCCAAGGATCATCTAAGAGAAGAGGCCCAAGAAAGGGGAACCAAACCTGATGAGGCCAGTAAGGAGCAATGAGGATCAGTTTGCTTCCCAGCCGTTTCGCTTACTGAATAACCTTGGGTATGAGAGGAAAGGGAGGAAAAGCATAAAGGAGACCCAGGGGCCAATCGTGAACGAGTGCATCTCTCGGTGACTCTCCTAGAGGGGGGATGAGGGAGAAGTAGCTGCTGCATCTGGCATTGATCGGGCTTGGCAAAGAGATCGGAGCAAGGCTGTCCCCATCTGCAGAAAATCTGCTCTGCTATTTCCTGTTTCAGAAACCACTCATGAGGCATCAAGATTGCCCGGCTGAGCTTGTTGGCTATCACGTTGGTTGTCCCTGGAATGTGTGTTGCCACCAGAAAATGCTGGGAAGATATCGCCCATTTCCAAACTCGAAAGGCCTCTCCACAGAGTGGGTATGATCTGGTTCCACCCTGTTTGTTGATATACCATACTACCAACATGTTGTCTGATTGTATCGCAATCATCCCCAGAGGCAGAAGGTCGTGGAGTGCTTGCAGTGTCAGGAGCACTGCCCTCATCTCTAGAACGTTGATATGCAGATGAGCCTCGTGATCCTGCCATGTGCCTTGGACAGTCCTGTCTAGATAATGCCCCCCCACCCTATTTGTAAGGCATCTGTGGTCACAGTGGCAACGGGTTGGCGAGGAACAAATGGAGTGCCCTTGGTCAACTGACTGGGTAGTCCACTAAATGAGGTCCTTCTTGCAAGAGTCTGTGAGCAGTATGTGATGAGATAATGGTAGGTGCTGAAAGGACCATTGGGACGACAGTAGCTACTGAAGAACCCTCATGTGTAGACTGGCTAGCGGTACTAGTAGTATGGTGGAAACCATGGTCCCTAGAAGCTGAAGAATAGTCTTGGCTTTGACCTTTCGTAAGGGGAGAAGACATTGAATTTGAAGAACCAGATTTTGTGCCCTTTCTACTGGAAGACGAGCCAACATGTCTACTGTGTCTATCTCTGCGCCTATAAAACTCACAGACTGAGAGGGCAATAAGGCAGATTTTTCCCATTTGATAGAAATCTCCAACTGGGCACAAAGTTGAATAGTAGCATCCCTGGTCTAAAGAAGTAGATGCCTGGTGGGGGGGCGGTCAAGAGCCAGTCATCCAGATATGGAAACACCTGGAATCTTCGATGTCTCAGGTGAGCTGTCACTACTGCCATACACTTGGTGAACACCCTGGGGGCTGGGGTGAGAACAAAGGGCAGAGCACAAAACTGGTAATGACTGGCTCCCAGCCGAAAGTGTAGATGACTCCTTGACACTCTGTCCATATTTATGTGGTAGTAGACATCTTGGAGGTCTATTGAGCACATCCAAGTGTCTTTCCCTAATAACGGGATTATAGACTACAGTGTCACCATGCGGAAACTGTCCTTTACTGATTTGTTCAATCTGCTGAGGTCCAAGATGGGTCTCCATTACCCTGTATGTTTTGGCAATAAAAATAATCTGGAGTAAGTTCCAGATCCTATTTGGTCTGCTAGGATGGTTTGGATGACTCTTTTTGCCAGTAACTTGTTGACCTCCACAGTTGCCTGATGTGATTGGGTGGAACATCCGGGATCCTCTTGGGAACGTAGGGTGGAAGAGAAAAGGGTATGACATAACCTCTGGTAATAATTCTTTGTACCCATTTGTCTTGAGTGACACTTAACTAGGCTTCTGGATACAAACTAATGCGACCCCCGACCGGCTCCAGAGAAGCAAAGTCGGGCCACACATCAGGAGCGCTGGTTAGGCTGGCCCCAAAACGAATCGCGGCCTCCCTGGTTTTGTGGTCCGCCCCTGCCTCTAGGGCGATGTCTACGATTTCCTCCTCCTCCTCTGCCTCTGAAGGAGGAGTCATCCTGTGCATCTCGGAAAAATTTCTGGGACTTCTTGAACCACATCTTACCACCCCCCTCTGACCCTTAGGCTATGGTCTAGAGGGGACAGTAAAACGTACTCCCACGGCAGAGAGTGGTTTTCCTTCTTGCTCACACCGGGTGAGTGTGTCCTTTACCTTGGGTCCAAACAATGAAGAACCGTCGAAGGGGGCGTTGGTAAAGGTAGACTTGAACGGTTCCACAAAATTACACAAACGCATCCAGGAATGGCATCTTAGGAAAATTCCTGAACCCGCTACTCTACTCGCTCCATCAGATGCATACGAGATAAGCCCCATGGACGAGTTGACAATAGAGTTCAAGGTGGACAACTCGGCAGACACCTTGTCAGGGACTCCTTCAGTACATGCACCTTCTAGAGAATCTCCTAACTCCTTAAGGAGATCGTTCTCAAGCTGTGTGTAAGGTAGTTCAGCGATCTAAGAGTAAATGCTGCTGAAGAGAAGATACGCTTCCCGTATCTGTCCATCATTCGAGACTCCTTATTCGGCGGATGAACAGAAGTAGTAGTTTCCGCTAGCTCCTTCTTAGTGGCCACCGCTGTCACCACCATGGCATCTACGGGAACACCTTTAGACAAAATTCCTTTTCTCTGGGTGCAGAAAGAAACTTATCTGGTCTCCTGGGGACTGTCTCCACGGCATCAGGAGTATCCCACACCTTCCGACTAACTAGTTCCATTAGTTTGTCGAAGGGTGGAAACACCCAAGAGGCTGAAGGTTGAGACCCGAAAGCCTTCAGGTACACTGACTCCTCATCAGAAGGGGTGACAGTGGGCCAGCCGCACCACTGCTTAAGGATTTCCAAGATGTCTATGAAGGAGAAATCATCAGAGGACGACTTGGGGGACCCTTCTGGCTCCTCAAGGTCAGTGTCTGAAGTAAGAGACTCATCCTGGGAGTCTACATGCTTCCTCTTGCATATTCTCTTCCATGGGGGCTCCTCAGAAGGATATTCCGGGAAGGTCTCAGAAGAGTGGGGGCTACCAGCTGGTGGCTCCTGAGGCTGCGAGTCTCTGCTGTCCAGAGAGAGTAGGAGCTGAAACAGAAGTAGGTGTCCTTGGGGGGAAGAGTGTCGATACCCCTGGTAGGAGCTGATGATCGGGACAGCACACTCATCATCATCTTGAATGCCGACTTCTCCGGCTCGGAAGACCTCCTCAGCTCCAAGGAGACCGAGGATGCCATCGGTTCCAGAGCCATCAGCTCCAAGATAGATGTAGGATCTGAGGCTCAACCTGGCCGACGCGCCAAGAGGAATGCTCAGAACCGAAGAGGTTTGGTTCCAGGCATCCCTGTCAGGGCCGACCGGGGAGCTTCGACTCAGACACCACGGACGGCACCAAGAGTGTTGGTGCAGAACTCTGATCCGAAGCAACCTCAGGGGGAGCTGGAACCGAAGGTTCCATCAGTGGTACCAAATGCTCCATCTCCGAAAGATCAGCATGGCTCGGAGGAGGAGGAATCTCCAAAGGGGCGACGGACTCAAGAGGCCCCGGAGCTGACTGGGTCAAAGCCAACAACAATTTAGGTAAGGCAGATGACTTCAGCAGTCTCATCACTACCCTCTCCACATCTTCTTCCGATAAACATCTGGAAGACCTGGAGGACAGAGTATGAGAACGGGATCTTTGCAGAATAGGTGACTTTAATGTAGGGGAGACCGGTAAAGGGTCCAAAGACTGGCTCTGTTGAATACTCTCAGTTGTCGGCGCCGACCCTGTAACCAGAGTAGTAAGAGACTCGATCAGCTCTGAACTCAGTGGAGCCAATGAGATAGTAATTTTGTCAGACTTAGTAATTTTAAGAGGCAGCTCCTAGACACCAGCCGGTGCTGGGGATGGCCTCTTAGAGGATTGGACTTTTCCGTTTTAGATCCCTGAGATCTAGCAGAGGAGGAAGAATTAGCCAGATCTTCCTCAAAAGAGGGCTTTAAGAGACCTTTTAGAATCAGCTTATTTTTTTCTTTCTTGTAACACCCTAGCACTAAAAGAGTGGCAAAATAAGCAAGTTTCTTGTAAGTGGATGGCCCCCAAACAGTAAACGCAGTTACTGTGGCCATCCGTTATGGACATCTTCTGTGAGCATTTTATGCATTTTTTTAAAGCCAGATGACTTATGGTCTTTGCCTTCCTTAGACATCTCACAGAAGATGAACTCATACACACACACACACACACACACACACACACACACACACACACACACACACACACACACACACACACACACGAAAGAAAAAGGGAGGACTAGGTCCTCTAACTTAAATGGGCCTAGCCCTACAGGCACAGTAAAGAAACACCACAAGGACTAGGTCCTCTAACTAAAACGGGCCTAGCCCCGGTACGAAAGAAAGGGAAACTAGGTCCTCTAACTAAAATGGACCTAGGGGGCACAGAAACCAGTACAGAGGCTTGCAAACACACTAAAACAGTAATATAATCTGAATTGAGAAAGCACAAAGAACAAGGTCAATAGAACTTCGTTCTGTCTGTAACACTACTAACAGAAAACATCAGCAAGCGGAGGCTCCGCAAAAAAAAAAAGAAGTTATGTACTCACCATAACATTCCATCTGAGTAGTTATGCTTCATTTTTCTGCAACCTGTGGGTATACGGATCCATATCGGATCTGAGCCGGCAACTTTTTTCTAGCATCTGCTCCAAGCTCCGAGCTCCTCCCCTTACCCATAATGCCCTACCATCTCCTATCTTCCCTCAGATCAAGTTTGCTGCAACTAACAATATATATGCGCAACTCAACCCAATAACCAACCTGAAAACAGGATAATGTCCGGGGGATGGAGGAAGGGAATGTTGCAGAAAAATGAAGTACAACTACTCAGATGGAACGTTATGGTGAGTACATAACTTCTTTATCTGAAGTAGTTAACTTCATTTTATCTGCAACCTGTAGGACAAAGTCCCCAGCTACTCCGATCCTGGGAGGCCCTTATGGAAGGATATTCCTGAGCACTGCAGAGCCAAAGGATGCTCTACCACATCGAAATCAGATCCAATTTGTAATGGGAAATGAAGGTATGTGAATTGGCCCATGTCGCTGCTGCACAAATATCGTCCAAAGGTACCCTGGACCAAAAAGCAGCAAAAGTCGCCATGGACCTGGTAGAGTGAGCCTTAACTATACCAGGAGGAGATAAATCTTTTGCTTTGTAAGCATGTGAAATGCAAAGAGTGATCCATCTAGCTAAAGAAACTTTAGAAATAGCTTTCCCCATAAATGCTTTGGAAAAGGAAACAAACAGTTGGTCAGTCTTGCGGAAAGACTTCTATTAAGATAAAAACAAAGTTGTCTATGAACATCCAACAAATAGAGTTTGTATTCACCTTTATTTTGAAAGTTGGGAAAGAAAACGGGCAGATTAATGGACTGGTTTATGTTTGCTTCAGATGCCACTTTAGGTAAGTAGGAAGGGTTAGTATGGAGGGAAACCCTATGCTTACGGAAGACCAAATACGGAAGCATGGCAGACAGAGCTTAAAGCTCAGAAACTCTCCTAGCCGATGTGATGGCGACTAGGAAAGCTGTCTTCCAGGATAAAAATTTTAAGTCCATCGAAGCTGCGGGTTCAAAAGGAGGTGCTACCAATGCCAGTAAAACAAAAGTAAGGTCCCAAGGAGGAACAGAATCCTTGGCAGGGGGCCGTAGCAGAAACGCACCTTTAAGAAAAGCATTACACGGCCTAGAGGAGGCTAAGGTCATGTTGTCTTCACCAACGTGAAAACTGGAAATGGCTGCCAATTGCACTTTCACTGTGGAGGAACTAGCTCCTTGCTGAAAGATACCAGACAGGAAGTCCAACACCGCTGGAACAGGAGCTGTAAAGGGATCTATTTCTCTCTGTGAAGCCCAAATGGAAAAACGCTTCCATTTACTGCAATATAGTTTCCTAGTGGAGTCTTTAAGAGTGGCCACTAGAATAGATTTTACCTGGGATGAAAGACCGGGAGTTCTGGCGATTAACGGAACTGGAGCGACCAAGCTGTTAGCTTGAGGCTGCCCAGATCGGGTGGATGTGTCCCCGACGGATGGGAAATTAGATCCGGGCAGGGATCCAGAACCCACGGGGGAGCTAATAGATGAGACCAAAGGAATGGGAACCAAACCTGACAAGGCCTGAACGAGACAATGAGGATCACTTTGCACCATAGTCGGCAAGCTTTCTGAAGAAACTTCGGAATGAGAGGTAAAGGTGGATAAGCATACAGAAGCCCAAGGGACCAAACATGGACTAGAGCGTCTCTGGGGACTTCCCCTGGTGAGGGAGTCAGACTGAAGAACTCGCTGCACTTCACGTTGGAAGGAGATGCAGAGAGATCGCAGCAAGGCTGACCCCATGCCAGGAAAATCTCCTCCGCTACTGGCTGTTTCAGAGACCACTCCTAAGGCATCAGAATGGCCCGGCTCAATCTGTCCGCTAAAAGGTTGGAGCGCCCCAGGATGTGCGTTGCTATCAGACACCGACCGGTGGAAATCATCCATTCCCACACTCTCATGGCCTCAAGACATAGAGGTTAGGATCTGGTTCCCCCCTGCTTGTTGATATACCAGACGACCGACATGTTGTCTGACTGAATTGCAATTAATCTTAGAGGGAGGACTATGTGAAAGGCTTCCAATGCTAAAAGCACTGCCCTCATCTCTAGAACATTTATGTGCAAATTGGTCTCTGTCTGGGACCATGTGCCTTGGACTGTCATTCCCAAACAGTGTCCCCCCCACCCGAGTTAGGAGGCGTCCGTGGTCACTGAGGGTGATGCAAATGGGAGTCCTTTTGATATCTCCGGTGAAGTTAACCACCAAAGAAGAGATGTCCTGCAGACGTGACTGATCTTGATCATAAATTCCATTGGTAGGTCTTGCCAAGACCACTGGACAGCCAGAGTCCATTAAAGAACCTGTATGTGAAGGTGTGCATACAGGAGAATAGATATGGTGGCAGCCATGGAGCCCAGAGCCCGGAGAACCTCACTTGCTTTTGAAGACTGGGAGTTCGCTATCTCAGCTATGTGGCCCCTGAGATATAGAATCCTGTCTGGAGTTAGGAATATCTTCATCTGCAAAGTGTCTAACCATGCCCCAATGAAGTTTAGAATTTGTACTGGTTGCAAATGGGATTTGTGAACATTGACTGTAATTCCCAGTAGGTCTGCTAACTGAATTAAATAATCTCGGGCCAGACACAAGTGATGCTTGTTGTGAGCAGCGAAGAGCCAGTCGTCCAGGTAAGGAAACACCTGAATACCCTGAAGCCTCAGGTGGGCCGCTACAACTGCCATTACCTTGGTGAACACCCTGGGGGCTGTGGTGAGACCAAAGGGTAGGGCCCTGAACTAAAAGTGACTGGCTCCCAGCAGGAAACGCAGAAACCTCCTGGAGCTTCTGTGTATTTTGATGTGGTAGTAAGCATCCTGAAGGTCTAACGAGCACATCCAGTCGCACTCTCGGAGATAGGGTAGAATGGGCTGTAGGGTGACCATCCGGAATTCCTGTTTTGCTACTGACAGGTTTAATGTTGACAGGTCTAGAATGGGCCTGAAGTCCCCCGTCTTTTTTGGCACCAAAAAAAACCTTGAGTAGACGCCTAATCCGGACTGATCGGGGGGGACCTTTTCGATGGCTCGTTTGAGAAGCAGCTTTGAAACCTCTAGAGCTGCAGCCTCCCTGTGAGCGGGTGGAACATCCGGGAGGTGTTTTGTAATGTTTGGAGGGGCAATGAAAGGAATAGAGCAACCTCTGGATATTATCTGAAGAACCCAGTGATCTGTCGTAATGGACTCCCATGCCGCTGGGTGTAAGGACAATCGTCCCCCGACTGCCTCCAGCGTAGGACAGTCGGGCAACCCCTCAGGGCTTTTGACTGGGTCTATCAGAAAAGGGTTCCCTAGACCCAAAATTCCTGGGACCCCCTCTACCTCTGGGTCGGCGTCGATCCTGTCCCCCTCTGCCTCTGGGGGAATAGCTGTCCTGAGAATCCCTGGAAAACTGAGATTTTCAGAACCACATCTTCTTCTGCCCTCTTTGATTCCTAGAGAAGGACCGCTGAGGGTTAGAGAAGCGGACTCCGATGGCAGACAAAGTCTTCCCGTCCTTTTCACTCTGGACAAGTGTGTCACGTACTGCCTTCCCAAAGAGAGAAGAGCCGTCGTAGGGAGCGTTGATAAACAACGCCTTGAAAGGGTACGCGAACTGACAATCTAAGCCAGGCATGACACCTCATGGCTATGCCTGTCACAGCCACTCTAGCTGCTCCTTCCGTGGCATGGGAAAGTAGCCGCATAGATGTATTTGAGACTGATTTCAGAGCAGACATTTTCACTGAGAACAGCTGTCTGTCCTGCGTTGATTAAGACTCTGGGGACGACTCAGCGAATTCCGAAGCAAGGTCTCGCTGAAGTCGAATCACGTGTGCCAAATAATTCAGCACACGGATAGAAAAAGTCACTGAAGAGTATACGTGCTTCCCAAACCTATCCACCGACCTGGACTCCTTGCCTGGAGAGTGGACTAAGGAACTCTCCTGTGCTAATTCCTTCTTTGTGGCCACTGCGACCAACATAGCATCAACTGGGGTTCCTTTCAACCAGGGTTGTCTATCAGGAGGAGATAAAACCTTGTCAGGACGTTTGGGGTTGGGCTCTACGGTGTCGGGCTCCTTCCATGCCATCGTGGTGATGGGGTCCACCAAGGGGTCTGCTGGTGGGGACACCCAGGAAGTAGATGGGCCCGTGCCAAAGGCCTCCAGGAACACTGACTCATCCCCAGAAGGTTTTGGGGCTGACCAACCTCTCTCTGGCGGAGGATTTCCATAATTTCTCCAAAGGAGACATCTTCGGGAGGTGACCTGGGGGAACCTTCTCCATCTAATTCAGTGTCAGTGGTGAGCGACCAGAGGAGTCCAAGTGCCTCCTTTTGCACTTGCACTTGAGGTGGCCCTCAAATGGGACTTTCAGAAGGGGATCCATGAGTCGCAGGGGTTTCCTCGGGGAAAATGAACTGGGGATCCTCTGGCACGGGCTGTCCCTGAGACAGGATGAAGGGAGTCGTCGCCAAATCCCAAATCCAGGGGGACCAGGGTGGTATCCGAGGGAATGGGCTGGGGTCTCAATCCCTGGGAGAGAACCTTCTCCACCACTTCAAAGACCAAGGGAGAAGTCCTTCCCGGATCCGAAGCGGGGACTGGAGCCAAAGACAGGGTAGCCTGAGGTCCGAGGGAACGGGTTGGGTCCGAAAGAGTCGGAGCCGAAGAATCCATTCCCCCGGGTCCGACTCCCTGTCCGTGGCTCTGAGAGTCACTCGGATTCGAACAAGTCGGATCCGAGGAACTCAAGGTAACAGCCGGAGTAGAGGTTGGAGGAACCGTCGGCGCCAAGCTACCAGCTCCAAAGAAAGTACAGTTTTATACCTACCATAAATGTAGATGTTCGAGTGTATACACTGCTGCAGTCATTACACTTGGGTTATCCTGCCGTCAGGCGGTTCCCTAGTCGGCCTGTGTTCCAAAGTCTTGGTCCGACGTCGGTTGCTGTCGCTTCTTCCCTGATGTCAGTGCGACAGGGGTATACAAGATGCAGCCAACGCCATTTTCTTCAGTTTTTCTTGCCCCAGATGTCAGGTGCCCCCAAAAAGGTAGGCAATTCAAATTGCTAATAAAACATACATAAGAAAAGCAATCAACAACTTTCAGTTACCAGCAAATACTACCCATAGGTAGTAAAGGGTAGAAGACTTAGGTACGTACCAGCAAGTAAGAGGGGAAGGAGGGAGGGTAACCCGGACTGCAGCAGCGTATACACTCGAAAATCTACATTAAAACTGTACTATGTTCATCGTGTTACACTGCTGCAGTCATTACATTTGGGTAGAATCCCAAAGCTGAGGTAGGGTGGCTGGTTCTACAAGGCATTAGGGGTGGCTATGAGGCCCTGCAGCACTGCAGTGGCAAAGCCAGCTCTGGATTTAGAGTATAGAGGCAGATGGCAATGCTTAGTGAAGGTATGTACAGAACTCCAAGTTGCTGCTTCCAAAATGTCCTTGGTAGGTACTCCTCTGAGGTAGGCAGTTGAAGTGGATGTTGCCTTAGTGGAGTGAGATCTAATGCTGTTAGGTACAGGTTTCCCATGGTTTATATAGCAGAAACTTATACAGTGTCCTATCCATTTTGAAATAGTCTGTTTTGAAATGGCCTTTCCCTGTGCTCCTGCAGCATATGCTACCAATAATTGCTCAGTTTTTCTGCAAGCTTTGGTTTTGTCCAAGTAAAAGCGTAACTGCCTGTGTATATCCAAATAATGCAGTAGTCTCTCCCCTTTATTCTGTGGATTTGGATAAAAAGTTGGCAAGTGAATAGTTTGGTTTAGAGCCACACTTGATACCACCTTTGGCATAAAAGTAGGGTTTGTTCTTTAAGACACCCTGTCTTGGTGGAAAATGATGAAAGGTTCCACTGCCATTAGTGGCTGTAAATCTGAAACTCTTCGTGCTGATGTTATTGCCAGGAGCAGAGCAGTTTTCCAAGAGATATATTTTAAATCTGCTGTGTTAGCTGGCTCAAAAGGAGGTAAAGTTAATTTTTCCAACACGAAGTTGAGGTCCCAAGTTGGAGTAGGTGCTCTACGGGGCGGTCTTATGTTTTTAGCCCCTCTGAGGTACTGTTTTAGCAAGGGATTAGAGAAAATTGGTGGATCCGTGTTGTAATGAGCAGAGATGGCAGATGCGTGGATCTTGATGGATGAAAAGGAGAGGCCTTTGTCCAGCATCTCAGTTAAATATTGTAGTATCTGAGGAATATTTGGGTCAAGGCTGTGAGCCTGGTTCCAGGCACAGAATCTCTTCCATTTATCCAAATAGGCTTTCCTGGAACTAGACCTTCTGGCCTCCAGAATGACATCCATAACAGCTTTGGAGAGAGGCATTGCTTGCTTGACTAAGGAATCTTCCATGCAGCCAGGTTTAAAATCTTTAGCTGGCTGTGAAGTATCTGATTGTTATGCTGAGTCAGAAGATGTGGGATTTGAGACAAAATCCAGGATGGTCCTTGTGCTAAGTTCTTTAAGATTGGGTACCAGTGCTGGCGTGGCCAGTCTGGGGCAATCAGGATCATCTTTGGCTCTTCTTGTCTGGCTTTTACGAGTACCTTTGGAAGGAGAGGTAGTGGTGGGAAAGCATATACTTGTAGGTTTTTCCAGCTGAATGAGAGGGCATCCACTTTCCATGCTTGTGGATAGTTAAGTCCTTGTGCAGAATTTCTGTAGCTGGCAGTTCATTGGGGATGCAAACAGATTTATGTCCGGGCTCCACCATTTTTGGGTTATCATTCTGAATATTTGTGGATTCAATTCCCATTCGTGGGGATCCATGATGTTGCTGCTTAAGTCGTCTGCCAGTGTGTTTTTCTCTCCTGGCAGGAAGTGTGCTTGCAGATGAACTTGATAGGTTAGTGCTGTGTTCCACAAGGTCATGGCTTGTCTGCAGAGGGGATAAGAGCGAGTGCCCCCGTGCTTGTTTATGTACCACATAACTGTGGTGTTGTCTGTCTTTAGTAGTAGTTGTCCTGGATGCAGAAGGTCCTTGAAAGCTATAAGGGCATTTTGTACAGCTAGCATCTCTTTTTGATTGATGTGAAGATGCCTTTGTTCTGCGGGCCACTTGCCCTGAATACATTTTCCTGCCATGTGTGCTCCCCAGGCGTAAGCCGATGCATCTGTTGTCAGTGTTTGCCTGGCTGTGGGTTGAGTGAAAGGCTGTCCCTTGTTGAGGTGATAAGCTTGAGCCCACCATCGAAACTCCTGTTGAAGGCAAGGAATTAGTGGCATTACTGTTTCCAAACTTTGACAGTGTTGAGACCAGACACTCTTTAGGTACCATTGTAGTTTCCTCATATGCAGTCTGGCATATGGAATTAGTAGTGTGCAAGATGCCATGTAACCCAAGGCCTGCAGAATTTTTCTTGCAGGGAGTTGGGTTTTTGTTGCCATCAATTGAACATATTGAGTTAGTTGTCCTTGCTTGTCTGGCGTGAGATAAGCCATCTGGGCCGTTGTATTCAAGCTGGCACCCAGGAATATTATCTCTTGTGAGGGCACTAGTTTTGATTTCTTTCCATTTGCTGTGTACCCTAGGCAACTTAATAACTTTTTTACAAATGCCAGATGCTTTAGAAGAATGTCCTTGCTCTCTGCTTGAATCAGGCAGTCGTCCAGGTACGGATAAATTTGAATTCCTTTCTGTCTGAAAAAGGCAATTACTGGTGCCAGGCACTTTGTGAAGACCCTGGGTGCAGTAGATAAGCCAACGGGCAGTGCAGAGAACTGGTAGTGCATTGAACCAGCTATGAATCTGAGGTATCTTCTGCAGTTTTGTCTGATAAGGACATGCAGGTATGCCTCCTTGAGGTCCAAGGTTACGAGCCAAGCTTTCTTGCCCAGCATGGGAAGAAGCTGCTGTAGTGTCAACATTTTGAATTTTGGAACATCCAGGTAAGTGTTTAGAGAAGAAAGATCCAGAATGGGCCTCCAGGCTTTGTCCTTTCTGGGAACCAGAGTCTTGAGTAAAATCCTTGTCCTTGCTCCTGTGGTGGTACCTTTTGAATAGCTCTCATGTCCATGAGTGCTGTAATTTGTTTTTGAGCCTCTGCCCATTGATTTGGTGGCAGATTTGGCATTCCTTTTAACCTTGGCAGAGTGTGAAAGTGGAACCTGTAACCTTGAGATACAATGTTGAGAACCCATTTGTCTTTGGTGATCATATGCCAATTGTGATAGAAAAGTGCCAGTTTTCCTCCCAAGGGGGCTGCCAAGAGAGAACTGTTTGGCAGCTGTAGTGGGAAGTCATTGGGGCTGTTTTTTATATGGTTGGGGCCTGTCTTCCCCTTCTTTCTGGGCTGATGCACCCCATTGTCGAGGCCTGTAAGGACCTTGTGGTTGACCTCTACCTCTTGCACGTCTGTATCTGCCCCTTTGAGGTCTGTCTGTAACTGAAAAGGACCAATTCTTTGTTGGCCAATTTCTGCTAAATCAAGGAGGCTGAACCTGTAAGAAATCCTTCACCATTTGCATAGATTTTGCCTTATCCTCCATTTTCTTTAATACCTCTTCTGCCTTAACTCCAAATAGCACACCCTGCTGCAAAGGTGCATCCAATAGTTTTGCTTTAACATGATCTGGTAACGTAAGTTCCTTTAACCAAGCATGTCTTCTAATGACTGAACCTGTAACTGCTGCTCTACAGGAGGCCTCTAAAGAATCAAATCCACATTGCAAAGCATGTTTTCCCACTTGTTCAGCTGCATGCAATAAATCCTGCATTTCCTTAAAATTAGGAGGCTCTGAGTCTGGAAGCATTTTTTTGTTTCAACTGAGACATCAAATATTGCTGATATTTTAGCATGTGAAACTGGCAATTTAAGGCCCTCATTGCTAAAGTTGCAGATGTATATACTTTCTTCCCCCATCTGTCTAATGCTCTGGAATCTCTGTCAGAGGGGACTGGATTCTTTGCTGATGAGGCCTTAACTCCTTTGGGGCCCTGAGAAATAGTTTCAGGGTCAGCAACAGGGCTTTTATAAAGAAATTTGTGAGAGTCAGGGACTCTGTAGTATCTGTCAGGCTTAACTGGGGCTGGAGGTAAAGAATCAGGATTTAAGCTGGATTCAGTATACACATCATCCACAATATCTAACACTGGCGGAATAGCAAGGGGTCTGTGTTGAGGTAATAAGAGGAAGTCTCTGAGCCTTTTCTTGGATTCTGAGTAATCCTGGCCCTCCCAATGGAAATTCTCCCTCATGGTACGTAAGGTTTCCCCAAAGGAGTAGCCCTCAGGCGGAGAGGCTGATGGAATTGATTCCTCAGCATCAGAATCCTCATAAGGGGGTAAAGAGTATCCTAGGTTTGAGGATGAATCTGAAGAGATGGATACCTGGTTGGATGAGTCATAGTCTGCATCCTGTCTAGGCCTTTTATCAGGAGGGGATGGGACCCCCTGATCAGAGTGATTAGGTCTTCGGCCATTTTGAGCATTTGTTTCTTAGGCATGGAGGTCTGCCCTGGAGAATGCTGTATTTGTTTCTTTGTTTTTAAAGGAGGTTTAGACTTAGCAGAAGTTTTAATGCTTAACTGAGTAGGTCTGAAAACACCCTCTGAAACTACAGGTAGTTCAGCTACTCCGGATCCCTCTGAAGGGTTAGTTTCGGTAGGCTGAAAATCCTGTGCGTCCGAAGGCCCAGCCATCTCCACCTGGGAGTCAGAGGCGGCCTGTGGTTCTAAAGAAGCGGTCGTCAGGGGCTGCGAAGGCGCCTCGCTGAAAACCGGAGAACCGGTGACTGGCCCAGAAGAGGCTTCATCAGTTTTGGCCCTCGGATGCCTGCCCTTGTCTTTGCGCTTTTTATGTATTCCGGTCGTCGGAAGTTCAGATGGCATGGTGTAATTGAATTTTCTGCCAAAATAATGTCTGGCAAAATCAAACCGACGTTTAATAGTGTGCTTGTTAAACCTAGCACAAAACTGACAACCAGTGACGTCGTGGTCTGGGCCTAGGCATGGGATACAGTAAGAATGGAAATCCTTATGAGGTATTTGCTTCCCACAAGAAATACAGTTATTAACTTTTACTGACATCGGTCTGAGGCAAGAAAAAGTTTCCCCAATGGGGTACTTAGTTTTGTAGAAGACTTTGGTTCTGGATTCGGAATGAAAATCTCAGGAGACGGCTGACAGGCACTTGCGAACTGCTTTTGCTTCGGGCACTGCGCAGCAAGAAAGACTGAAGAAAATGGCATCGGCTGCATCTTATATACCCCTGTCGCTCTGACGTCAGGGAAAAAGCGACAGCAACCGATGCCGGACCAAGACTTTGGAACTCAGGCCGACTGGGGAACCGCCTGACGGTGGGATAACCCAAGTGTAATGACTGCAGCAGTGTAACACGATGAACATCCTCGGATCCAAGAGCCCAGAAGCCTACGCACGGATCAGGGAAGGAGAGATGGGGTGGAAAAGAGGCATGGAGGTCGCACCTCTAGAGGGAGAGGGACCTGGCAAGACTCCCATCTGAATTTGGGTCTGAAGAAATCGCCGCATCATCCTGTCCATATCCATGTCTGACAGGCTCTGAGTCGACCTTGAAGAGGCCACCGACTTGGATCTGGCTGGTCTGAGCAGAGCGGTGGAGGGCCTTGGGTCCGAATGTTCCAACGGCTCTGGTGAGAAACGCGGTGACCGGAGCCGAGGAGAAACCGGCCTCATGGTCTTGGATGGAAGGCTGAGAAAGAGCTCCCTGTCTGGGGATCTCTTGCGATGCCTGTCTTTCTTTTTCTCCCATTCTTCTCTGCGTCTTTCCTTTTCCTTCTCCTTTTCTTTATCTTTGTCAGACTCACTGACTGAAGATCTGTCCTTAGAGGACCCATCGCCAGACGAAGAGGGAGGTTGAGTCCCTGTCTGGGGAGGTGCACTAGCGACCGAGGCCAAGGCAGAATCCAGCATGGCAACAGGGAGAAAGCCTTTGGTAACTAGCTTGGCCGTACGATCCCTAAGGGCCCTGGGGTTGAAGCCTGAACAGATAGCACACTGGGTGGATAAATGTGCCACTCCTAAACATATCACACATAAAGTGTGACCATCAGCAAGGGAAAGCTTATGGTCACACTCTGTACATTTTTTGAACACAGGCTTTGGCTGGTCAGCCATAGTCCTGCACTCAAAGGTAAAGGTACTACACCTTCCCAACAAAAAACCACACACACACACAGGTGAAGGGCAGGCCTGACTACTATTCTAATACAAAAAACTTTTTTTTTTTTTACACTAACGACCAACGCGTTACTACAGAAGGGGAGGAAGGGTAATCCTAAACAAGCACACAGATATAATCAAAAGTTTCCACTTACTATCCCTTTTTAGCTCAGAGCAAAGGAGACTACGATACACACTACTGGCACGGCAAACAAGATCTGAGGGAAGATAGGAGATGGTAGGGCATTATGGGTAAGGAGAGGAGCTCGGAGCTTGGAGCAGATGCTAGAAAAAAGTTGCCGGCTCGGATCCGTTATGGATCCGTATACCCACAGGTTGCAGATAAAATTAAGTTAACTACTTCAGATATTATTATTTACAGTACTTAAGCAAGCACACACTGCTTAAACTAAGTGCAAAAGGGGCCTACAACTACTAACATCAAAGGTATGAAAACAGTCATATAACAATGAAGTAATAACTGGCACACAGGATACCAAGTACTATAAGGCCAACGGCCAACTTTACTTAAACAAAATGCACACAAAGGCGCTCTACTAAACTATAGAAATGTAAATACTACACTAACTAGAGCTATAGAAAGTACAGTTGTGTACACTTACCATAAATGTAGATGTTCGAGTATATTCACTGTTGCAGTCATTACATTTGGGTTATCTGCTTGCAGGTAGCCCTCAGTCGGCCTGAATAACAAAGTCTTGGGTCCTTCGTCAGTTGCTCTCCCTTCTTCTATGATGTCAGGTCGTCAGGGGTATAAAACATGCAGCCGACAGCATTACATCAGTTTTTCTTGCCCCAGATGACAGGTGCCCCCCTAATGGGAAGCAATTAAAAAATTAAAAAAAAAATTAAATTAAAAAAAAAAAAAAAAAACTATAGAAATGCAATGATATACCTCCAACAAAAAAGCAAATACACCAAAAAGGCTTTTAAGCATAGTAAAGGAAAGTAGAGGTATAGCCAAAAGAAGTTAGGGGGCTGGAGGGAGGGCACCCAGGACTGCAACAGTAAATACACTCGAACATCTATATTTATGGTAAGTGTATGCTCTTTGTGTTTCACTGTTGCTGTCATTACATTTGGGTAGATTCCCAAAGTTATGGTTGGGAGGAGGAAATCAGATAGGACCAAGCTATAAGGCCCTGCAAGACTGCAGTGGCAAAGCCAGCTCTGGATTTAGAGAAAACTGGCCAATGCTAATGCTTTGTGAAAGTATGTACAGAACTCCAGGTAGCAGCTTCTAGGATGTCCCTGGTAGGGACTCCTCTGAGAAAGGCTGTAGAGGTAGATGCAGTCCTGGTGGAGTGAGGTCTGATCCCCTGTGGGATGGGTTTTCCATGGTGCTTATAGCAGAAATTAATGCAATGGCTTATCCATTTAGAAACAGTTTGCTTTGAAATAGCCTTCCCCTCTGCCCCTGCAGCAAATGCCACCAGCAGTTGTTCAGATTTCCTTTGAGGTTTAGTCCTGTCCAAGTAGAGTCTGAGTTGTCTGTGCACATCTAAAGAATACAGTATCCATTCCCCTTTGTTCTGTGGATTGGGAAAGAAGGTTGGCAAATGAATGGACTGATTAAGAGCCACACTGGATACCACAGTGGGCATGAAGGTTGGACTGGTTCTGAGGGACACCCTGTCCGCATGAAAGATGAAGAAAGGCTCCACTGCCATAAGGTCCTGTAATTCAGATACCCTTCTTGCTGAAGTGATTGCTAAAAGGAAAGCTGTTTTCCAAGAAAGAAATTTTAAGTCTGCAGTAGCAGCTGGCTCGAAAGAAGGTAGAGTGAGTTTCTCCAAAACAATGTTAAGGTCCCAGGCTGGGGTTGGAGCTCTCCTGGTTGGTCTCAAATGTTTTGCCCCTCTGAGGAACTGATTGAGCAGTGGATGAGAGAAGAGGGGAGGTTCTGGGTTATAATGAGCTGAAATTGCTGAGGCGTGAATTTTGATGGAGGAAAAAGACAGGCCCTTGTGAAGCATCTCAGTTAAGTATTGTAAAATCTGAGGTAAATTGGGCACTGCTGTGCTCATTCCTTGAGATTGGTACCAGGCACAGAATCTTTTCCATTTTTCAGCATAAGATTTTCTAGTACTAGGCCTTCTTGCCTCTAAAATGATATCCATCACAGGTTTACTGAGGGGAGGTACAGGAGAGATTAGGTAATTAGCCAGGCTGCTAGGTTCAGTGTTAGAAGCTGAGGGTGCAGAATCTGGTTCTCCTGCAGAGACAACAGGGAAGGAGTCTGAGGCAAGTGCCATAGGGATAAGAGTGACACACTGCACAGGAGGGGGTACAGTGTTGGTGTGGCCAGTCTGGAGCAATCAAAATCATACTTGGTTTGTCCTGTTTGATTTTTAGTAGTACTTTGGAGAGCAGAGGCAGAGGGAAGAATGCATAGATTGATAGGTTTTTCCAGCTGAAAGACAGAGCATCCCCCTTCCAGGCTTGTTTGTGGGGAGTCCTTGTGCAAATTTTGTCCAATTGGTAGTTCTGGGGAGAGGCAAACAGGTCTATATCTGGGCTCCCCATTTGCTTGTCAACATGTTGAAAATCCTTGGTTCCATTTTCCACTCGTGTGGGTCCATGAGGTTTCTGCTTAGTCTGTCTGCCAGTGTATTTAATTTTCCTGGCAGGAACTGAGCTTGTAGGTGCACTTGGTAGCTCAAGGCTGTGTTCCACAATGCCATGGCTAGTCTGCAGAGGGGGCAAGAATGTGTACCCCCCTGCTTGTTTATGTACCACATAACAGTGGTGTTGTCCGTCTTTACCATTAGTTGTCCTGGAAGAATGTGGTCCTTGACGGCTGTCAGAGCATTCTGTACAGCTAATATTTCTTTTTGATTGATATGCAGGTGCATTTGACTTGGGTTCCATTTGCCCTGAATGCAGTTCCCTGCCAGGTGAGCCCCCCATGCACAGTCTGATGCATCTGTTGTTAGGGTTTGGGTGGCAGGGGGTGGTGTGAAAGGTAGTCCCTTGTTTTGGTGGCAGGCCTCTGCCCACCAAAGGAACTCTAGGCGTAGGCAAGGTATGATAGGAATCATTGCTTCTAGATCCTGAGAATGTTGACACCACAAGCTTTTTAGAATCCATTGTAGTTTCCTCATATGCAGTCTTACATATGGAATTAGAAGAATGCAGGAGGCCATGAACCCCAAGGCTTGCTGTATTTGTCTTGCAGATAGCAGGGTTTTTGTGGCCACCTGTTTGAAGTAGGTTGTCAAATGAATTTAGTTTCTCTGGCGTGAGGTAATGCCATTTGGGAAGTTGTATTCAAGCTTGCTCCCAGGAATATAATTTGTTGACAGGGTACCAGGTGTGATTTCTTTTCGTTTATAGTGTACCCCAGACAAGTTAGAACCCTTTGTACAAAGGCCAGATGATTCAAAAGTATGTCCTGGCTTTCTGCCTGAATTAGACAATCGTCCAGGTATGGGTATATTTGAATATTTCTTTGCCTGCAAAATGCAATAACTGGAGCTAGGCACTTTGTGAATACCCTGAGTGCAGTAGATAAGCCAAAGGGCAGTGAAGAGAACTGATAATACATGTAGCCTACTTTGACGCGTAGGTATCTTCTGCAAGATTCCCTGATTGGGATGTGCAGGTATGCTTCTTTTAAATCTAGTGTTGCCAACCAGGCATCGTTGCATAGTATAGGAAGTAATTGGTGAAGAGTCAGCATCTTGAATTCTGGAATCTCCAAAAAGGTGTTTAGAGTAGACAGGCTCAGGATAGGACGCCATGAATTGTCTTTTCTGGGTACCAGGAAAAGTCTCGAGTAGAAACCTTGTCCCTTTTCCTCTTCTGGTACCAGCTGAATAGCCCTCATGCTTAACAGAGACAGTATTTGTTTTTGGGCCTCTGCCAACTGATTTGGGGGTAGATCCGGCTACCCGCTTGGTGTTGGCAATGTGTGGAAGTGAAATCTGTATCCCTGGGACACTATATTTAAATCCCATTTGTCCTGGGTAATGAGTTCCCAGTTCTTTGCATGAAGAGCAATCCCCCCCCCCCCCCAAAGGGCAGTCAGTTGATAAGTGCTTGGAAATTTTAAAAGGAAGTCATTGAGACAGTTTACCATGGGGGGGGGTCTTATTACTCCCAGATTTGGAAGTGGAGCCCCCCCCCCCACTGCTTAGTCCTGTGTGTCCCCTGGGACTGAAACCTGGGGGTTTTGCTGTGTCTGGGTTTGGCTTGAGAAGATCTGGAAGGGGCCGGAAAGGACCAATTCTTAGAGGGCCAGTGCCTACTAAATCTAGGAGGCTGAACTTGTAAGAAATCTTTAACAGTTTGCATAGATTTAGCTTTATCTTCCATCTTTTTAAGAACTTCCTCAGCCTTGTTGCCAAACAGGCGGTCCTGATTTAAGGGAGCAGCCAACAATTTAGCTTTAATATGATCAGGCAAAGATTGTTCCTTAAGCCAAGCATGCCTTCTGAGCACAGACCCAGTAACAGCGGCCCTGCAAGAGGCCTCTTATTAATCAAAACCACATTGCAAAGTATGTTTTCCAACTTGTTCAGCAGAATGCATTAAATCATGTAATTCTTTATTTTCCACAGTTAGGAATCAACATCATTTTCTGTTTAAGCAATCCATTAACATGTTGCTGATACTTTAACATATGAAAAGTACAGTTTTGTACCTACCATAAATGTAGATGTCCGAACTGGATAGCATCTGCAGTCATAACAACTGGGTTGTCCTGTCGTCAGGCAGCCCTTCAGTCGGCCGGATTCCAAAGTCCGGGTCGCACTTCACCCGACGTCATCTCTGTTGGTCTTCGGGTATAAAGGCATCAGCCAACGCCATTTTCCTCAGTGTTTCTTGCCCCAGATGCCAGTTGTCCTCATGGAAGGCAAAAATTTGGATAAATGCCAATGTTTCCAAAAGGATAGAAGGTAAACACAAAAAGTAAGCATGTATGTACATATATACAAACAAATACACCATAAGAGACCCCCCCCCCACTAGCTAGCTATTAGGAGGGTAAACACCCTAGGAGTACCACAGAGGGGAAGGAGGGAGGGTAATCCTGACTGCAGATGCTATCCAGTTCGGACATCTACATTTATGGTAGGTACAAAACTGTACTATGTCCTTCATGGATGCATCTGCAGTCATAACAACTGGGTAGAATACCATAGCCAACAAGGGGAGGAGGATAAAACTAGATTATGGTGTGTTTAGGATCCCTTGCAGTACAGCAGTGGCAAACCCTGCTCGGGATCTGGAATATAGAGGCAAATTATAATGCTTGGCAAATGTATGCACGGAGGTCCAAGTAGCCGCCTCAATAATGTCTTTGGTTGCCACTCCTCGTAAGAAGGCTGTGGTAGTGGCTGTTGCCCTTGTAGAATGAGGTCTTATGTTCTGTGGAATTGGTTTTCCATGGAAGGAGTAACAGAATCGTATGCAATTTCCTATCCATTTGGAGATTGTCTGTTTGGAAATAGCTTTTCCTTCCCTTCCTGTTGCATAGGCTACAAAAGTTGGTCAGTCTTTCTGCTACTTTTAGTTCTGTCCAAATAGTAGCGTAGCTGTCTATGTACATCCAAGGTATGCAATATTCTTTCCCCTCTGTTTTGTGGGTTGGGAAAGAAGGTAGGTAGGTGGATTGCCTGGTTTAAAGACACTCTGGATACCACCTTAGGCATAAATGTAGGATTAGTTCTCATAGACACTCTATCTTGGTGGAAGATTAGGAAGGGTTGCACTGCCATTAAGGCCTGTAGTTCTGAAACCCTCCTTGCTGAAGTAATTGCCAGTAGGAAAGCAGTTTTCCATGTCAGGTGTTGTAGGTCTGCTGTTGCTGCTGGTTCAAAGGGTGATAGTGTCAATTTTTCTAGCACAAAGTTTAGGTCCCAAGCTGGTAATGGTGGTTTCCTTGGAGGTTTTACATTCTTGATTCCTCTGAGGAACTGCCTGAGCAAAGGGTGAGAAAAACAGGTGGATCAAAGCTGTATTCTGCTGAAATAGCTGATGCATGTATCTTGATGGAGGAGTAGGACAGGCCTGAATGAAGAAGTTCGGCTAGGTACTCCAGAATGTTAGGCATATCTATGTTTGACACATCTTTTCCTCTTTCAGTACTCCAAATGACAAACCTTTTCCATTTTCCAGCATAGTTTCTTCTTGTTGAAGGTCTGCGTGCTTCAAGAATAATGTCTCTAACTCTTTGGGAAAGTTCTGGATTAGCTGCTGCTATGTGATGTTCCATGCAGTCAGTTGCAACGTTTTTAGGTTTGGATGTATGATGCTGTAGTTGTTCTGAGTTAACATCAAAGGCATCAGGGGTATTGGCCACATATTGTTCCGAGACATGCTCCTCAGCAGTGGGTACCAGTGTTGTCTTGGCCAGTTTGGAGCTATCAGGATTATCCTTGAACGTTCTTCCTTGATTTTTAGTAATACCTTGTGTATCAAGGGAAGAGGTGGGAATGCATATGCTGTTAGGCCTTTCCAGCTGAAGGAGAGCGAATCCACTTTCCATGCTAGTGGGTGGAATGTCCTTGTGCAGAATTTTTTGAGCTGGTGATTAGTAGGTGATGCAAATAGATCTATCTGAGGCATTCCCCATTTGTTTGAGATGGTCTTGAAGATGTCCGGGTGCAGCTTCCATTCGTGGGCATCCGATGTGGTTCTGCTTAATATGTCTGCTAGAGTATTCTCCTTTCCCGGTACAAATATTGCCTGTAGCTGGATGTTGTAGCTGAGTGCCAGGGTCCACAGCTCCAAAGTCATTCTGCATAGAGGGTATGAATGAGTGCCTCCCTGTTTGTTGATGTACCACATGACTGTGGTGTTGTCTGTCCTTATCATCAACTGGCCTTCTTTGAGAAATGGTCTGAACTTTTGGATTGCCAGTTTTACTGCCAGCATTTCTTTTAGGTTGATGTGCAGGTGAAGTTGATCCTGTGTCCACAATCCTTGCACGCATTTGTCCAGCATGTGGGCCCCCCATCCTAGGTCTGAAGCGCTTGTTGTGATGGTCTGGCTTGCTTGACATCTGCGAAAGGGTAGCCCTGGGTTTGACTGGCATGCCTGAGCCCACCATAGGAACTCCTGTTTTAAGCATGGAATTAATGGGATTTCTGTTTCTAGGCTGTGTCTGTGTTGGGACCATAAATTCTTTAGGTACCACTGTAGTTTTCTCATATGTAGTCTGGCAAATGGAACCAAGATTATGCATGATGCCATGAAGCCCAAGGCCTGCAGTACTTTTCTTGCTGTTAACTTGCTCAGTTTTGTTAGTGCCAAGAAGTAAAGAGGGAGTTCTTTTTGTTTTTCTGTAGTTAGGAATGCCATCTGTTTTACTGTGTCCAATTCCGCGCCCAAGAAAGTCCTTGTTTGGGATGGTATCAGCCTTGACTTTTGTAGATTGACTGTGTATCCCAGTGCTTGCAGCAAGTAAATGACCCTTTGTAAATCTGTTGTCAGCTTGCTTTTGTTGTCCCCTTGTAGCAGGCAGTCGCTAGGTATGGGTAAATTTGAATTCCTGTAGTCTGCAATGGCGATTACTGATGCCAGGCATTTTGTGAATACTCTGGGCAGTAGATAAGCCAAAGGGCAATGCTGAGAATTGATAGTGCTCTGATCCTGCAAGAAATCTGAGGTATCTTCTGCAGATTGGTCGAATGGGGATGTGCAGGTATGCCTCCTTGAGATCTAGAGTTACCAGCCAACACTCCTTGCCCAGCATGGGAAGAAGTTGCTGTAGGGTCAGCATTTTGAATTTTGGGACAATGATGTATGTATTTAAGGTGGACAGGTCGAGAATTGGTCTCCAACTTTTTCCTTTCTTGGAACTAGGAATAGTCTGGAGTAGAACCCGTTTCCTTGCCCTGCTGTTGGCACTTTTGCCACAGCTCTCATGTTTGCTAACTGCATTATCTGTTGTAGAGCCTCTGTTTTTGATTTGGAGGTAGATTTGGCATTCCTCTTTGACTGGTAAAGTGTGGAAGTGGAACCGTAACCTTGATCTATGGTTTGTAAAATCCACTTGTCTTTTGTTATATAGTGCCAGTTCTTTGAAAATAAGGTTAATTTTCCCTAGAGGAGCTGCTATTTGTTCCCTGGTAGGCGGATTTAGGTTAAGTCACTGTGGTTGAGTTGATGTAGTGGCAGAGGTTGTGTCTGTGCCTCTGTTGTTACCTTGCCACTGTCGCCTCTGTAGGCACCTCCCTGGATTGGTTTCTGCCTCTGGAACGCCTATTCCTGCCCCTTTGAGATCTTGTGGAGTCAGGAAAGGACCAATTTTGGCAGGCCAGTTCCTGCTAAACCTTGGGGCTGAACCTGCAAGAAATCTTTAACCGCTTGAACAGATTTTGCCTTTTCTTCCATTTTCTTCATAACCTGCTGGGCAGGTGTACCAAACAAACTTGTCTTATCCATAGGAGCATCTAGCAACTTAGCTTTAACATGATCCGGTAGAGCTTGCTCCTTTAGCCATGCATGCCTTCTTATCACTGTGCCAGTCATGGCTGATCTAAATGAAGCCTCCAGTGCATCATAGCCACATTTTAAGGAATGGTTACTAACCTGTTGTATGTTATTTACCATTTCTAATACATATTTCTTATCAATAGATTCATCAGTGGTTAGTTTTTTAGTTAACTGATCAAGCATAAACTCTTGGTATTGTATCATGTGAAACTGACAATTTAAAGCTCTAGCTGAGAGAGTAGCTGAAGTGTAGACCTTTTGCCCCATCTGTCTAATGACCTTGCTTCCCTTTCTGAAGGAATAGGGTTTTTGCTATGGGCGCTACTGCCTTGGGACCCTGGGATATAGTTTCGGGTCTGCAAGTGGGGCCTTGTAAAGGTGGTGATGAGTGTCTGGCACCCTGTAAAATCTGTCTGGTTTGGCAGGGGCTGGAGGTAAAGAATCTGGTGCGGAGCAGACATCATTGAAAGCATCATCCACCACAGAGAGAACAGGAGGTATAGCTAAGGGCCTGTGCTGTGGAAGGTGCAGAAAGGTCCTAAGTCTTTTCTGGAGTCTGAAAATCCTGTTGCTGCCATTGGAACTGCTCTCGCATGGCATGTAAGGTTTCCCCAAAGGAGAATTCTTCTGGTGGGGAAGCAGCTGGAATGGATTCTTCAGCATCAGAGTCTTCAAAATTGGAGAAAGGAGCCTCTGGCTGATCAGTTATGTCTGATTCATCGGCAGACTCATCAGAGGACACTGGCTCAGGGGCTCTGCCCTAGGTCTCTTCTCTGGGGCTGAGAGGCCCTGTCTGGGTGAGATTGAGATCCTCTAATTAATGAAATTAAATCTTCTGCCAGAGTAAGCATTTGAGAACTAGAGGATGGCCTGGTTGTAGGGGGTTTAACAGGCACTGTTTTAGTAGTCTTTGCTGCTTTAGCCCTGGCGAAGGCCTTAATGGACATGGCTGCTGGAGGCCTAGCAGCACCACGTGCTGGGGTAGAGACATCCAAGGGAATGGTGTCTGATAAGTCAGTGGCAACCACCGTAGTGGATAAGATTTCTGAGGCCGTTTCAAGAGTGGTAGCAGGGGCCTCAGTTGTAGAGATAGATTCAGCTGTACTTTGATCAGTTTTCTCGGTTTCGCCGAAACCGAGACACTCGCGGTTTGCTTAACCATGGTTTCGGCCGAAACCGCGGATGTCGGTCTTTATCTTTGCGTTTTTTGGCAGATTGGGTTGTCGGAGGATCCGACGGCATAATGTACGCAAAATCAGAACCGAAAAACTGTTCAGCAAACTCCGACCGACGCCTAAGCGTCGTCGGTTGAACAGCACAGGCGAACAGGCTGCTACGTCGTGGGCTGGGCCTAAACAAGGCAGACAATAAGAGTGGAAATCTTTATGAGGTATTTGTTTCCCACAGGTTAAACAATTATTAACTTTTTCTGACATCGGCTGAGGCAAGAAAGAGTCCCCAATGGGGTACTTAGCTTTAGAAGTCTTCGAAGTAGTATTCGGTAGAAGTAATCTCTGGATCCGACCGACCGGCACTTGCGAACAGCTTCTGCTTCGGGCGCCACGCGGCAAAAAAGACTGAGGAAAATGGCGTTGGCTGATGCCTTTATACCCGAAGACCAACAGAGATGACATCGGGTGAAGTGCGACATCAGCCGAAGCCGGACCTGGACTTTGGAATCCGGCCGACTGAAGGGCTGCCTGACGACAGGACAACCCAGTTGTTATGACTGCAGATGCATCCATGAAGGACATCTGGCAGTTTAAAGCCTTAATGGCCAAGGTTGCAGAAGTGTAGACCTTCTTATCCCATCTATCCAGCGCCCTGGAGTCTCTATCAGAAGGGGTAGGATTTTTAGCAGTAGAAGCCTTAATGCCCTTGGGCCCCTGTGAAATAGTCTCTGGATCCACAATAGGATTTTTAAAAAGGAACTTGTGTGACTCAGGGACCCTGTAGTATCTGTCTGGTTTTCTGGGAGCAGGAGGCAAGGAATCAGGGGCCGAACCAGATTCCGAAAAAGCATCATCAACGTCTAGTACAGGAGGAATAGCTAAAGGCCTATGCTGAGGTAGGAGTAAGAAATCCCTAAGCCTCTTTTTAGAATCAGAAAAATCCTGGCTTTCCCTGTGGAAATGCTCCCTTAGAGTATGCAGGTTTTCCCCAAAAGAAAAATCTTCTGGAGGTGAAGCAGAGGGAATGGAGTCCTCTGCATCAGAATCCTCATAAGTAGATAAGGGCAAATCCAGATCATCAGAAGAATCAGAAAAAACAGAATCCTGGTCAGAAGATTCATAAACCACTTCAGTCCTAGGCCTCTTAGAAAGGGGGGGGGGGGGCTTGGCTACCCCTGATTAGAGTTATTAGATCTTCAGACATTATTATTTGTTTTTTGGGCATAGAGGCCTGAGCATGTGGCCTGGGCGTCATTTTTTTAGGCATGGTTCGAGATTTAGGCCTAAGAGAAGAAGGAGGCATCAGTTTAATATGCAAGTCTGTAGGCCTGAATACACCTTTAGAAGCCGGTGCCTGCATAGTGGATCCGGAGCCATCCAAGGTAGAGACATCAGCGGGTTCCATAGTTAAAGCATCTCGTGGCATACCGGACTCCGAATGGGTCTCAGTAGAGGCCTGCGAATCAGAAGAAGTGGGTATCAGGGGCTGCGAATGTGCCTCACTGAGCACCAGTGAACTGGCGACTAGCTTAGGAGAAGCATTGTCGGCAGTTTTGGACCTCGGCGGCCTCTGTCTTTATCTTTGTCTTTTTTCGGAATCCTGGTAGTCGGATGGCTAACCAACGACATTTCTGGATAATTAAACCGAGAATCGAAATATTTAGAAGAGAAAACGCACCGACTTGGATAGTGAGCTGATTAATTAAAGCACAAAACCGACAGCAAGGTACTTCGTGGACAGGGCCTAGGTAAGGAATACAGTACGAATGAAAATCTTTATGAGGTATTTGCTTTCTACAAGTAATGCAATTATTAAATGTTACTGACGTCGGTAAGGAGCAAGAAAAAGTTTCCCCAACGGGGTAATTAGCTTTAGTTGACGAAAATTTCAGGAGTCAGCTGACCAGCACTTGTGAACTGCTTCTGCTTCGGGCACCGCACGGCAAGAAAGACTGATGTAATGGCGTTGGTTGCATGTTTTATACCCCTGACGACCTGACGTCATGGAAGAAGGGACAGCAACCAACGCAGGACCCAAGACTTTGTTAATCAGGCCGACTGAGGGCTACCTGCAAGCAGATAACCCAAATGTAATGACTGCAACAGTGAAACACAAAGAACATCACTAGAAAACACTTTCAAAATTGAAAATAAAAGATTTATCCAAATTTTTGAAGAAAATGTGAAAAACTTAGCCACAGCCAAGAAGAAGCACATCCAAACTCGTCAATGTGGCAAACGATATCTGGGGATTGTACTGGTGCACCATGGGATACCTACCTAGCCACGAGCTAACTAGAAGACTTCGAGCTTGTAAATAGGCTGAGTCAAACCCATATGTAAGAATGAAGGCAAGATGGGACTACAGAACATCACATATTTACTGAAGACAGAGTGCAAAAGAATTTGGAGGTAAGTGTCCTTCAAATTCAAGGATACAAGAAAAGCTTGAGGAAGCAACAGAGGAAAAAGTGTTTGAAGACCCATGTACTGAAAGAGGGACCCTTGAGATAGGTGTTGAGAAAGGACAGGTCTAGAATGAGCCTATAAGATCCCTCCTTTCTGGGAACAAGAAACATCTTGAAACAAACACCTGTTCCCTGCTGAGACCTGAAGAACCAAAGGAACAGGGGACAGCTGACAAGAAGACAGATAATGGAAGAAGGAATTTGCAAACCATAAAATAACCATTTTTGGATAATGGAAAGCATCCAAACATCCACTGTTGTCTGTTGACAAACAGGAAAAGAAAGAGTCAGCATGAGGGACAGAAGAATCTGGATGAGGTGTAGAAGTGGCTGAATGTCACAAAGAAGCACATTTGTCAGGGAAATGAGGTTTCTGACCTTTAAAACCCTGAGACAACTTGTCTAGAAAAATTCTCCTAGAATCCTCCTTGCTCCTAGATGGCTGTTTAGCAGTCTATGAATAAAGAAAGGCTTAACTGGATAATTTATCTGAAACACAGGAACAGAAGAGAAAAAAATTGGTTTCAAATCCTGCATAACTTTACCCTTATCCTAAAGGGTCTTCAACAATTCAGCAGCAGCAGTGCCAAAGAGATTGTGGTTGTCTAAGGAGGAGTCTAATAATTTGGGCTTGATGTCTTCAGGAAGAGCCTGGAGGCGTAAACATGAATACTGCCTCATTTGAGATCCAGATGCAGTTGCCCTAAAGGAGGCATCATCAGCAGCATCATAACTGCATTTAATAGGATGACAAGCCACATGAAAAGTGAAGCATAAAATGAAATTGCAGAAAACTTGCCCTGCAAATCAGGCATATTAGCTAGAATGCCTCAAATCTGGAGAGAAACGCAAAGACATACCTAGTCACATGGCTGTGACAACTAATAGCCCTGAAAGCTAAGGCAGAAGTATATACTTTTTTTTACCATACCAGTCCATGGCACAGCTGTCCTTATTAGAAAGTAAAAGCTTAGAAGATGACAGCAACTTGAATGGTTCATCAGTGACTGCAGAAATAACAGCAGGACCAGAGGAAGGGCTTTTATACAAAAACGTTTTTGAGTTTTAGAAAATGTATAGAACTGATCAGGCTACTTAGAGGCAGAAGGTGGAGAATCTGGAGCCTGAAGTTGCAGTGAAAGTATCTAAAAAAAGGCATCCAGCACTGGAGACACTGCAGAAGAGAAAGAGAATCTACTTTGCAAGAATTCTTAAAACGTTTTTTTGAACATCATAAATTTGGGAACAGTCCCACTTAAAATGTTCCATCATGTGAACCATTGTAACCCCAAAGGATAATTCATCCATTGGGGAGTCAAGAGAAATTGAATCCTATTCTTCAGAGCCCAGTGCAACAGGATAACCAGTCTCAGAAGAGTCAGCCAACTCCTCACCAGAGACAAACTCTTCACAGATACATAGACCGTTAATAGGCTAAGAACCTGGGGGGGGGGGGGGGGTCTTTCTAAGCCTAGCCAAGTTTCCCTGAAAGAATGATTCCTGTATCTGAATAGGACACTGAAAGCCAGCCATTTATAAGCTAAATCTGTCCATAAGGGACATGGGTGCTAGGCCCAGTGTAAATGACCTATTCCCCATCCACTGGTTTAGGTTGTGCTTAACCTGGGTAACAGACAAACTCACAACTCAGCTTCACATGCCTTTTACATAGCAGGGGAAGTCTCTGGGACGCATCTGTGTCTCCAGCATTTTCTGTCTAAGTCAAAGATGAAATTCAGGTCCCTAGACCTTGTACTTCAGGTATTCTCTGACTTACGAATATGTAGAAGATTCATAAGTGTGGGGGTTGCAGACATCTTATAAGCCAGGCATAGATCACAACTCAGCAATCTATAGGATACTGAGTAGAAGAAAAGGGTTGTAAGGTGCCCTGCATTAGACGGGTTTGTTACTCCCTTTATTCTTTTTGTAAGGAATCTCTGAGGTCACTCAAGTTGCTGCATATGCCTGGCCAGGCACACACTGAAGGGAGCACTGTAGCCTATGACTGGTCAGATAAGGGCGGAGCATAGTGGGATAATGACCTCTTTGGAACTAGATGCCATGCCCTTATTTAAAAGTTGCACAACATTAGAGGATTTCCTCACCAATGCAACCACATGGTTGTCAAAGGTGAGGCTATCGATGTGCGTACACAGATCCCTGACCACTGGGTTGACTCTTAGGGGCGTATTATCAACATGGTAATTAGCCAGGATGGTCGATTTCACAAAGGGAACAAATAATGCATTTCTTACTACTGAGTTTAAGATCACAGCTTTGACACCATTCATTAGACAAAGACAGACCTTCTTGAAGAATACTACTGTCTGCAGGGGACTCTCTAATAACCCCCAGCTTGCAATCATCTGCAAACTTAGTCAGCCATGAACCTTCAGTATTTGCTTCCATTTCAGAGAAATAGATGCCTAAAAAAGAAAGAACCCTGTATGGAGACCTAGGGGACTTCGCTACTGACTGCGTCTTGTTGTAGGTGGCCTTACCTATTTTGACCTCCTAGGTCTTAGCAGTGAGCCAGTTGGTTATCTAGCAAGCTATAAAAGCATTTATACCTAATTCAGTGAGCTTGTTCATAATATCCAAGTATGATATTGCACCAAAAGCCTTGGCTATGTTGAGTTAAGCTGTGTGCATAGTCTTATCTTCATGCAGTGCTCTGGTGATCCTCTCAAAAAAGTCCACCAGATTTAATAGGCATGACCAGAACCCATGAGGTCTGCACTAGTCTTACTCTGCTTGTCTACCACAGAATTTTGCTCTGAAGGAATGTAGGATGCCTGTAGACTGAGACTGCACTACAAAGCTATATCCCAAGCTAACATGGCTAGTCTGCAAAGGAGGCACAACCTGATTCCCCCTGCTTGTTGATGTACCGCAACCGTGGTATTGTCTGTGATAATGTGAAGAGGTCTCCGGGACCAAAGATGATCCAGAGAGTTGGGTCCTTGATCAGGGTAAGCATCTCTTTAATATTTATGTGCTTGAGTCTGTCCTTGGTACCTCCCCACACCCTGCACTTTTATCCCTCCTTAAACTGTTCCACAAGCAAAGTCCAAAGCATCTGTGGTAACACCAACTGCTTTAGAACAGGGAGGGAGAATTAGCAACCTGGATTTAAGTACATCTGTTGTCTCCACCAAATGATTTCACTTCAGACAAACTCCAGAAAGTACAGTTGTGTGCACTTATTGTAAATGTAGATGTTCGAGTGTATTCAGTGTTGCAGTCATCACCTGTGGGTTATCCCTGCTGTGGTAGCTCTCGGCCGGCCCGGATACCAGAGTCAGTGTTTTTGTGTGCCAGCTGCTGTAGCCTGTAGTCTGACGTCAGGTCATCAGTACTATAAAGCAAGGCAGCCGACATCATTACATCAGTTTTTCTTGCCCTAATCCATCAGAAGCACAGGGGAAAATAGAGTAGTGGTCCTGTTGGCTAAGAGCAACCTTGGGAAGCATATGTCCCCCTAGGGGAAGATGTGAAACGGGGATGGAGGGAGGGAAACCAAGACGGCAATAGTGAAAACACTTGAACATCTGCATTTATGGTATGTGTACACAACTGTACTATGTTCTTTGTGTTTCACTGTTGCAGTCACCACCTGTGGGAGGACTCCCAAAGCTGAGGTAAAGGGTGGAAAGATAGATAGAGTCCAAGATATGGGTCAGTAGGCCCTGCAAAATTGCAGAGGCAAACCCTGCCCTAGACTTAGAAAAGAAAGGTAGGTGGTAATGCTTTGTAAAAGTATGGACAGAGGTCCAGGTGGCTGCTTCCAATATGTCCCTGGTAGGTACTCCACAGAGGAAGAAGGTGAAGGTTGCCCTAGTGGAGTGGGTACGGATCGACTTAGGGATGGGTTTCCCATGTAGTCTGTAGCAAAAATGGATAGTGTGAAATCCGTTTGCAAATGGTTTGTTTGGAGATGGGCTTCCCCTCTACCCCTGGGGCAAAGCTTACAAGAAGCTTGTCAGTTATTCTGAATGGCTTAGTGTGGTCCAGATAGTATCTGAGTTGTCTGTGCCATCTATTGAGTGTAGAATTCTTTCCCCCTTGTTTTGAGGGTTGGGAAAGAAGGTGGGAAGGTGTATGGCCAGGTTAAGGGTCACATCAGATACCCCCTTGGGCATAAAGGAGGGATTAGTCCTCAGGGAGACTATGTCTGCATGGAAACTTATGAAGGGCTCGACAGCCATGAGAGCTTGAAGTTCTGAGACCCTTCTGGCTGAGGTCATAGCTAGTAGGAAGGCAGTCTTCCAGGAGGGGTATTTCAATTCTGTTGAAGCAGCAGGTTCGAAAGGAGGTATGGTTAGTTTCTCTAACACATAATTCAGGTCCCAGGGTGGAGTAGGAGGTCTTCTGGGAGACGTGATATTAGAAGCCCCTCTGAGGAATTACTTAATCAAAGGATGAGAGAAGAGGTGTGGGTCTGAATCAAAATAGGCAGAGATGGCCGAGGCATGGATTTTAATAGAGGAAAAGGAGAGGCCACTATTGAGCAACTCTGCTAAGTAATCCAGGATGAGAGGGATGGAAGGTTGGGAGGAACTGCCCCCTTAAGATCGTTTCCAGGATCAGAATCTTTTCCATTTTCCTGCAAAAGATTTTCTTGTGCTGGGCCTTCTGGACTCTGTGATGATGTCCAGGACCTGTTTGCTTAACAGTGACTCCTTGTTAGTTTTAGTGTATGAGCCGTGCTGAAAGTTTGAGAGTCTGTAGGTCTGGGTGCAGTACCTTCCCTCTCTCCTGGGTCAAGAGGTCTGACCTTAGGGGAAGCAGCTTCGGGGGCTGCAAGGTCAGACTACTTATTAAGGGGTACCAATGCTGTCTGAGCCAATCTGAAGCGGGGAGGATGGCCTTTGGTCTCTCCTCTCTTATTTTGATCAGAATGTTGGGAATAAGGGGTAGAGGAAGGTATACGTACACAAAGAGGGAGCACCAGGGGAAGGTCAAGGCATCCACCTTCCATGCTAGGCAGTGATACTCCCTGGTACAAAACTTGTGCAGCTGATGGTTGAGGTGCGAGGCTAAGAGGTCCACCTCTGGGGTCCCCCACTCCTGGGTGATTTGCAGAAAGATTTTTCTGTGGAGCTGCCATTCATGGGGGTCCAATAAGTTTCTGTTTAGGTGGTCTGCCAGTGTGTTGCTGAGCCCTGGTAAGTATTGGGCAATTAGGTGTAGCTCCATGGAGGTGGCTGTATGCCACAGACGCATGGCTAACCTGCACAGGGGGTAACATTGGGTGCCCTCCTGCTTATTGATGTACCACATCACTGTGGTGTTGTCTGTTTTTATAAGGACCACCCCCTGGCCTGTGATGGAGTTGGAAGGAAGTCAGAGCATTTTGCATTGCCATCATTTATTGCTGGTTGATGTGCAAGTGAAGTTGCTGGGCATTCCAAAGGCCTTGGGAGCACCTGCCTGCTAGGTAAGTCCCCCAAGTTACGTCTGAAACATTGGTGGTGATGGTCTGGCTGGAAGGGCGGAGATGAAGGGAAGCCCCTTGTTAATGGCACAATCCTCTGCCCACCAGAGAAATTTGTCCCCTATTCAAAGGATCACTGGGAGAGTGGTCTCTAGGGACTGAGAGTCCTAACATCAAAGGTTCTAAGTACCACTGAAGCTTTCTCATCTGAAGCCTGGTGTGAGGGATGAAAAGGATGCAAGATGCCATATATCCCAGGGCTTGCAGGAACTTCCTCGCAGTGAAGTGACTTCTGGAAGCCAGCTGGGTGAAGTATAGAGGCAGGAAGCTCTGCTTTTCTGGAGATAGGAAGGCCATTAGGGTTGCTGTGTCTAGCACAGCTCCCAAGGAAACAATTTTCCTGGTGGGGTTTTGCTTTGATTTTTTCTCGTTGATGGTGAACTCTAGGGAAGTTAGGAGTTTTCTGACAAAGAGAAGATCCTGGAGCAACTTTTCTTTGCTGCTCGCCTGAATGAGGCAGTCGTCCAGGTAAGGGTAAATCTGTATATTTCTCTGTCTGCAGAATGCTACAGCCGGGGCCAAGCATTTGGTGAATACTCTGGGAGCAGTAGATAAGCCACAGGACAGTGCAGAGAGCTGAAAGTGCTGATTGCCTGCTCTGAAGCACAGGAATCTTCTGCATGATTCCCTGATGGGGATGTGGAGGTAGGCATCTTTTAGGTCTAGTGTCACCAGTCAAGTATTTGGTGTGAGCATAGGCAGGAGCTGCTGCAAGGTTAGCATTTTGAATCTGGGGACCACCAAGGAGGTGTTCAGTTTGTATAGATCCAGGATGGGGTGCCAAGTACCCTCTTTTCTGGGTACAAGGAATAGTCTGGAGTAAAAACCTTTACCCGTTTGATCTGGAGGGACAGGTTCTACTGCCCTCTGGGATATTAGTGTTTTTACCTGTTTTAATGCCTCTGCCACTGGTTTGGGGGGGGGAGTCTGGGTACCCTCTTGGAATTGGGAGTTTGCTGAAGGAGAATATGTATCTATGAGAAATGATTAATACCCACTGGTCCATGGTTATAGAGACCCAATTGTCCTTGAAGAGGGTGAGCCTTCCTCCGAGTTTTACATGAGGGAAAGGAGGCCAGAGGTGGGAAGGAGAGTCATTGTGAGTGCTTATCATAGAGGCTTGGCTTAGAACTGCTTGCCTTAGAGGCGGAAGTGGTCCATTGTTTGCTTCTTTGCTGGCCCTGGGATAGGGTCCTGGATGTCCTGTCCCTGCGGGGCTTACTTTGGCCATGTCTGCTGGGTGCAGAGAAGGCACAGTGCTTAGAGAAGTTCCTGCTAAATCTGGGGAGTTGAACTTGAAAGAAATCTTTTACTGTTTGCATAGATTTTGCTTTGTCTTCCATCTTTTTAAGCACCTCTTCTGCTTTTTCCCCAGACAGGCATTCCTTATCTAGAGGTGCATCAATAAGCTTAGATTTGACATGATCAGGGAGAGGTTGTTCCTTCAGCTATGCATGTCTTCTATTAACAGATCCTGTCACTGCTACCCTGCTAGAGGTTTCTAGGGCGTCATATCCACATTGTAATGAGTGCTTGGCCACTTGACCAACAGAGTGTAGTAATTCTGCCAGCTCTTTTGAGTTGGCACCGTCAAGAGAGTTAGCAATCTAGTGTTTTAATTTTTCCAAAGTGTGTTGTCGATATTTTAACATATGGAACTGACAATTCAGTGCTCCGATAACTAAGGTTGTAGAGGTGTATACTTTCTTACCCCATCTGTCCAGAGCTCTGGAGTCTTTGTCAGAAGGAAGAGGATTCTTGGCAGAACTTGTCTTAGCTTCTTTGGGTCCCTGTGTAATGAACTCAGGATCTGCAGCAGGATTCCTGTACAGGTATTTGTGGGAATACGGTACTCTGTAGTACCTGTCAGGTTTAACTGGAGCAGGAGACAGGGCATCAGGGGCTGAACTGGATTCAAGGAAAACATCATCCACCACTTCTAAAATAGGTGGGATGGCCACGGGTCTGTGCTGGGGCAGGTCCAGAACCTCTCTAAGTCGTTTCTTTGACTGTGGGTAGTCCTGAGATTCCCACTGAAAATGTTCCCAGAGGGAGTGATGGGTTTCCCCGAAGGAGAGGTCCTCTGGAGGGGAGGCAGAGGGGATGGATTCCTCTGCATCTGAATCCTCAAACAGTTAAGGGCTGTTGTTCCTCTTCAAAGGCAGAATAATCAGATTCCTCAGACTCGTGATCTGTCACAATTTCTGGAGAAGGAAGTCTTTATCTTTTTGGAGTGGGGGCTTGAGTACCTCAGATAAGGGACATGAGATCCTCCGCCATTTTAAGCATTTGAGCTTGGGGTGGGGGGAGCAGTAACAAGATGGTGGCTAGAAGCAGATTTCCTAGGAGTGGCCTGGCTTCAAGGCTTGAAAAAAATCGGTCTCTGAGAAATGGTAGTCAGAAGAAAAGACGTCAATTTTTTGTCTAGAATCGGTAGTGCGAATGACCTCCTCGGAAGCTGCTGCCTGCATCATGGCTCTGGACCCAACCGAGGCAGAGACAGCCAAAGGCTCAGAAGATGAAGTGGATTTCTGTGGCATACCGGACTCTGAAAGGATCTCTGCAGAGGCCTGCGTAGAAAGTGAGTCGGGCATCAAGGGCTGCGAAAGCACCTCATTGAATTCCAGAGAACTGACGACTTGCTTAGCGGTACCGTCCTCAGAACGCTTAGCCTTGAGTGGCCTGCCTCTATCGTTACGTTTTTTCGGAATGTCGGTGGATTGTTGGCTGATGGATGCTACATCGGAATTTGAAGACGGAATACGAAAATAACTGTCTACAAAAACAGCTCTATGGTGAATAGTTCTCGCATTAAAGAGGGCACAGAACCAGCAATGAGGGATGTTGTGATCTGGGTCTAAACAAGTGATGCACTAAGAATGAAAGTCTCGGTGTGTGGGACCTGCTTTCCACAGGCGAAACAATTCTTAACTTTTCCGGACATCAGTTAGAGCAAGTGATTATTAAGTATGTTAATAATTGTGCAGTATGTTTAGAACACAATGTTAGCAAAAATGCAAATATTAAAGCTGCATGTTTACCACCACCTTAGGGACCTTTTGTTAATCGTTAAATAGACTTTGTTCAGATGCCCAAGGTGCACAAATTACAGCATATACTGGAAAGCGTCTTCTGTGTGGAGACATGCGTGAATGGGCGTACCTTCGTTGAAGGTTGTGCGTCAGGGCTGGCAACTTGGCATGTAAAAATCTACTGCCAATCATTAGCAGACCGGAGTTCCGCTGTGGCGACCCCTAACCGGGAAAAGCCGAAAAACACAACAATTGGTGTTGGTTTGTATGTTCTCTCCATGGGTGGAAGCCTACCCATGCCACAAAGCAGATTCTCAAACAGTTATTAAGAAACTCACTTTTGAATTTATTCCTAGTTTTGGTGTACCCTGCACTATCAACAGAGAATAGGGAACACATTTTAATAATGTTTTGACAAAACAATTTTGCAAGATTTTTAACACCAGATTTAGTCTTCACTGCCCCAATCATCTGCATTCATCTGGATTGGTACAGAGGGACAAGAGGGCCCTTAAGAATAAAATTTTGAAGATTTCTGCAGAAACAAATCTCAAATGGCCAGAGGCACTCCCCATATGATTAAGGAGTATAAGGAGTACATTAAATACTACAAGGAGATTGAGTCTCTATTAAATAGTAATGGGGAAACACATGGCCCTTCCAGCTAATCCCCCTGTGTCAAGTGAAGAATTGACTCTAACTGATGATGTTATATTGTCTTACTGCACAAGGCTTATTCATTTCTTGCAGCAGTACTACAGAACTGTACGAGAAGCTCTTCCTCAATGTCCTGACCAGCCCTGTCAACAACTGTGGCCTGGTAATTAGGTTTATATTAAAACTTTCCAAAGAAAGAAATGTTCGAGTCCGAAGTGGAAAGGCCATTTCCAAGAGCTGCTCGTTACTTTTACTGCTGTATGTTATGTAGGTTTACCAGCCTGGCTTCATTCATCACATTATGTAAAGATCTGTCGTATGGAGGTCCCAGACAAATCATCTTTGTCAGAGAAGACAGATCGAAGGACTAAGGACGAACCATGTGCCCAGTGAAGGATTAGAGCAAATCGACTCAGATGGCAATCCATAATGAATCTAGTGGCAGCAGGTACTTTTACCTCATTTTTGTTGCTGTTTTCTCTTACATACTGGTGAAGAGAAAATAGTTTCCTGCCGGTTCTTTGACAATATACAACGGACATCAATGTGAGAAACTACTGGACGTGTTGGCATACACCTCATCATTCTAAAGCAGGGATTCCCACGATTGTGATCCCTGCATCACAAGTGGCATTTGAAAATGAATCTAGTGATTCTAACTTAACTTGGCAGCTTGCAACAACAAATCGTGGAGATGCATGTTACGCAAGAACTGGAGTTATACCAGTGGAAACCAGCAGATGTAATGACACTAGACATGAAAGTGTGTTGAACTCTTTGCACCTAAAAAGAGCAATGACTGGGGGTGTGGCATGGTCATGATAGTGGATTGTTATTATATCTGTAGTGATCGTGCCTAACCCTGGTTGCCTACAAACTGGTCTGGATGTTGTTTCAAAGGCTATATCACCCCTGCTATTCAACATTTTGAGAATCATCCAGCAGCAGACTGAAAAATAAATGAGCAATTCACTGGGCAGGACAAGCACTTTCAGATTTTGTTCCTGTATATGGAGTGCAAAGAGCACTACCCAAAATCATCATGTTTCATGTCACACTTCACATACATCAGGATGGCAAATTAAGAAATGACTGAAATTCGAACTGTGGTACTACAAAATCGGCTGGCACTCCACATAATACTAGCCACAAAAGGAGGTTCTCATGTGCCTAAACAGAAGTAATTGTTTCTATATCAGTGACTATCATAATAAACAAGAAAAGCTGACCAGTTTCATAGAACAAAGGGCCAAAGAACTGGATAGTACAGCTAAGCAAATGGACACCTTTTGGATAGCTGGACAATGCATTTGCTAACTTGAGAACCAGTATATTACAAGGTATCATTACAATAATTGGTATTGTTCTTTTGTTTTAACATTTTCTATTCTAAAGACTGTGATTACAAAATAATAATCCAATGCAAGTATTAGTAACGAGGCAACCAGGCTCTTCAAAAAATTAACTGTCAGTCCAGATATTTATTAGCAATATATAAAGAAATCAAGTAGGTAAGCGCTTTCGCTAAAAAGTTTCTTCAGACCATATAACCACATACAAAATCCAACACTCTTTAGACTTCTTTTCTTTAACACCTCTTCTGCCCTAACACCAAACAAAGTATCATGCTGTAACGGTGCATCTAATAATTTAACTTTGACATGATCAGGCAGATTTTGTTCCTTTAACCAAGCATGCCTCCTAATTACATAGCCCGTAACTGCGGCCCTGCAGGCCACCTCCAAAGAATCAAAACCACATTGCAAAGTATGCTTTCCAACTTGTTCAGCTGCATGCAATAAATCCTGCATTTCCTTGTTTTCTGCACATTCAGAGTTTAACAACATTTTCTGTTTAAGCAATGCCATGACATATTGCTGATATTTGAGCATATGAAACTGACAGTTTAAGGCCCTTATAGCCAAGGTAGCAGATGTGTAAACCTTTTTTCCCCCATCTATCCAGTGCCCTAGAATCTCTGTCAGAGGGGGTAGGGTTTTTTGCAGCGGAAGCTTTAACTCCTTTGGGACCCTGTGAAATAGTTTCTGGGTCTGCAGCAGGGTTTTTAAAAAGGAATGTATGAGAGTCAGGAAACCTGTAATATCTGTCAGGCTTAACAGGAGCTTGAGGTAAGAGTCAGGGGTTAGACTAGACTCCGAAAACACATAATCTACAATGTCTAACACAGGTGGAATGGCTAGAGGCCTGTGTTGAGGTAGTAAAAGGAAATCCCTGAGCCTCTTTTTATATTCTGAAAAATCTTGGCTCTCCCAGTGAAAATGCTCCCTCATGGTATGCAAGGTTTCCCCAAAAGAATAGTCCTCTGGAGGAGAAGCTGAAGGTATAGATTCTTCAGCATTAAAATCCTCATAGGGGGGAAAAAGAATATTGCTGATCAGAAGCGGAATCAGAAGAAATAGAAACCTGATCGGAAGATTCATAGTCAGTCTCTTGCCTAGGCCTCTTATTAGGAGGGGGATGGGAACACATGATCAAGGTAATCAAGTCTTCAGCCATTTTGAGCATCTGTTTTTTGGGCATAGAGGCATGTCCACGTGGCTCTTGAGTTTGTTTCTTTGCTTTAGAAGGTGCTTCAGTCTTTGCCTTTGAAACTGAAGTCGGTTGAATGTAAAGATGTTTAGGTCTGAATACACCCTCAGAAGCCGGTGCCTGCTCAGCGGCTCCAGACCCATCTGAAGGAATAGTGGCCGAGGCTCCACTACCTTGAGTTTCCAGCAGCATAGCCAACTCCACGTGGGAGTCGGTTGCGGCCTGTGACTCTAAAGTAGCGGGCGTCAGGGGCTGCGAAAGCGCCTCACTAAGAACCGGAGAACCAGCGACTGGCTTAGGAGAAGCTTCGTCGTCGGTTTTGGACCTCGGTTGTTTATCTCTCTCCTTTTCTTTGCGTTTTTTGTGATCTCTGGTAGTCGGATGGCTATCCGACTGCATTTCTGGATAATTAAACCGGTGTCCAAAATAGTTTAAAACAAAATCATACTGACGCTTAGTAGTGCGTTGGTCAAATCTAGCACAAAACCGACAACCAGAAATGTTGTGATCAGGGCCTATGAGGTATTTGCTTTCCACAAGAAATACAATTATTAACTTTTTCTGACATCGGTCTGCAGCAAGAAAAAAGTTTCCCCGACGGGGTACTCAGCTTTATTGAAGACTTCAGGTCTGAAACTCGAACACGAAAATCTCAGGAGTTGGCCGACCGGCACTTGCACACTGCTTCTGCTTCGGGCACCGTGCAGCAAGAAAGACTGAAGAAAATGGCGTCGGCTGCTTCTTTTATACCCCTGACAACCTGACTTCAGGGAAGAGGCGACAGCAGCCGACGCAGGACCCAAGACTTTGGAATTCAGGCAGACTGAGGGCAACCTGCCAGCAGGATTACCCAAATGTAATGACTGCAACAGTGAAACACGAAGAATATCTAAATTTATGCATTTCCCCAGCTGTAACAACATGTTTAGATAAAGCATTGTGTTCGGACTTTATCCTGATGTTATAAATATGTTCTCTTATTCTATTCTTAAGGAGTCTATTCGTCTTGCCCACATAAAAAGAGTGGCAGAGGTCACACTCAGCTAAATACACCAAATTAGGAGTGGCACAGGTGGCATCCACCTTAAAAACAAACTCCCTGCCCAGATCTGGATGAATAAACCTGTTTGAAGTATTTATAAAAGCAGAAAAATTGCACTTCTCACAGAGTCTTGTAAATTTATTGTCATTCAAATTCTTCTCAGTAATATTACCATAGCATAAAAGCCTTCTCAATTTTTTTCTATTCCTAAAAAGGAACCTAGGTTTATCACCTACTATCCCTCTCAGTGTTGGATCAACCTTCAAAATGGACCAATGCTTACTAAAGATCTCAAAAAGCTCCTCATTATCCTGCGTAAAAAACAGAGGTACCCTAATTTGTTCCATGGGCTGTTTCTGTGATAGAATCACATTCCTATTTGGTCCAAAATAAGGGGTAGCAATGGTATTCCTAAGATCACTAACAATAGACAAATTGTTTCGTATCTCATTTGGTCGATAACCTCTGTTAATAAGTCTATCAAAAACTCAATTTAACTATCTCTTAAACCCTTCAAATGTAGGGTTCAACCTAGACGCCCTCATTCCTTGGCCCTTGATCAAATTCTTAAAAATAAAATTGGGATGCATACTCCTTCTATTCAATAAACAGTTCCTATAACAGGACTTATGAAAGACCCCAGTGTTAACAACTTCATTTCCCAAATTCTCAATGTAGAGATCTAAATACACTATTTTCTCCTTCGAAAACTCCATGGTAACCTTTAAACATTCAGCCAACCCATTCATCATCTCATGAAACTCAACCAACTCTTGGTGGTTACCTCTCCAAAGAAAAAACAAATCATCGACAAAACACCAATAGAAAATCACTGGAGCATTTCTCCCTGGGCCTCCACTGAAAATTGGCTTCATTCCAAGTCGGACTTTCACAGTAAACAAACAATCAATCAATCAATCAATCAATCAATCAATTATTTTTTTCTTAACCTCAATAGTCCACTCTATCGTCTTTATGGCTCTTCTTTGGCCTATCAGTTTTTATGATTTTTGTGAACTGCTACCTCCTTCTACAACAGGAGGGCCATCCTACCCCTGGGGCCAGGCCTGGCCCCATTGTAGGAATGTTTCCGTATTTTGAGGATTCTACACTGTCATTTTTTTCCAGTCCTGGCACCATTGCACCTACCAGGATTGGGCACTTTGTTATTCTGGGTCGTGTGCACCCAGCTATCTTTTTTAATTTTTGACCTATTTCTGTCTATGATATATACTATATAAACACAGTCTATATATCAGTGTTGCCGGGGTGAGATTTTGTGAAAAAGAGGGTCCACCTTGTGAGGATACTCACCAAGACTTGAGGATGAATTCAATTTCAGCACTACTACTGTCTTATGCTTGCTGACTTTTCGTCTCTCCAGTTGGACTCTGTTAGCAAATTATAGTGTACTGACAGATAACTGAAGGCAAAGTAAGTGCTGAAGGAGTTAAGGGATGTTAAGTTGTGTTAAAAAGTCTAGTTTCAGAAAGTTAATGAATTGTGGTAGGTATCTGTGGAAATGAGATTAATCAACAGTTATGCTCTGGCCTTCTCAGACTGGGGGGATGAATCTTTGCAGGTTCTCCCTAAGGTAGTGTGGACTGGTACTGAATGTTACAAGGTTAAAAAAAAATTAATTTTAACACAGGCGACTCTTGTTTTAAAACGCATATTTGTGAAGTGTTCACGTGAAGTTTTAAGTGAGAGTCACAAGGACTAAAAATATTTTAAAATGGACTGCTTTGCTAAAAGTAATGTAATGTCCAACTTCTGCAAGCATGCAGCTGATAAAAAAGGTATCCATATGAAGTGTTTTCACTTTGTTTTTTGAGACTGACTTTGAAGATTTTAGCAGGCAGCCTTACAGCTCTGTTTATAGAATAAACAAGTACTTTGCACATCCTGAAATGACATACTTGACCCGAGTCAAAAGGTAGAGTTCTTTATGATTTAATTTGCACTATAACACTAACTGAAGCATGACGGCTGGGATTAGCCCTGAAAGTCACCCCGTCCTTGTGAAAAATAAGAAAAGAGGGAATGGCCATGACAATTTGTACCTCAGAAACTCTCCTGGCAGAGGTGACAGACAAGAGAATGATAGTTTTTCAAAGTACAGAATTTTAGAGAAGCAGAAGATGCTAGTTCAAAAGAGGGCACTGCAAGCTTTTCTAACACAAAATTAAGATCCCAAGGGAGAGAGATGGGTTTCCTTGGTGGGTTAAGATGTAGGACTCCCCCTGAGGAAAAGCTTGACCTCCACCCTAGCCACAAGTGAAGAGCTATGAGGGAGGCAGGTATTGATAACTGACAGGTGAGCTTTTATGTGTAGGCCAAACCTGATCAAAGTAGTTCACACACATTTTGCAGCACAGCAGGAAATTGTGATGAGTGGGTCCTGGCTATGTTCACTACACCAGTAAGAAAACCTTTTCCATTTAGTTGTGTACAATTTTCTAGTTGTGGGTCTCCTGGCCTCTTGCAGGAGTTGAAATGTCTTTGGAAAAGAGGAGTCTTTGAGGAATTAAAATCCCATTATCCACAGGGTCAAAATGAGAGAGAGAAGATTTGGGTGGAGCAGAATTCCTTTTTGCTGAGTTATCAGGTCTACTTGAAGAGAGGGAACCAATGCTGCCTCAGTCAAAATGGTGCCAGTAAAAGGAGTTTGGATGCTTCCTTTTGTGCCTTGAAAAGGATTTTTGGAAGAAGAGGCAAAGGATGAACTTCCCTGTCCACTGGAAGGAAAAGGCATCTATCCTCCAGGCTGTGGGACAAGGGTCTCTAGTACATAACAGAGAGCTTATGGTTGGTTGGTATGATGTATGTGGCTGTGAGTGTGATACTGGGTTGCCAAGATCCATGCTTCCTGTACTAACCTGCACAGTTTGTAAGACATGGCATCTCCCTGTTTGCCTATGTACCACAACAATGTGGTGTTGCCTGTATACATTAGGAGTGATCTGGGTTTCCATAGGTGGGTAAAAATATTTAGAGCTTGTAGAAGAGCTGTCATTTCCTATAGACTGATATGTTCATTCAGAAAACTGAGGTTGCCATTTTCCCTGCACTCGGTGTGATCCTCTCCGTGCCTCCCATGCCTCATCTGAGGCGTCTGTGTGAACCTGTTGTAGAGGAGGAGGTGGTAGTGTGAACAGCAGTCCTGGGCTGAGGATGGCCTGTCCCTTCCAGCAAAACAGTTCTGTTTTGAGACAAGGGAGGAGGGGAATCAGGGTGTCCAAGAGGTGACAGTGCTAGGACCACACAGATTTTAGGTACCACTGGATTTTTCTCATGTCAAGTGTGGCAGGAGGGAGCATAGGGATGGTGGCTTCCATGAATTCCAAAGTCCTTAGCATCTCTCCCTTGCTGAGCAATGGAATTCTGAGGAGAGATTTTGGTAAAACTGGACAGACTGTGAACTTTCTCCTGGGGAAGAAGGCATGCATTTTCTTTGTCTCCAGTCTGCAGCTCAGGGAAACCAAATCCTCAGTAGGGACCATGTGGGATTTTTTTGCAGTTTATAGTGAAATCCAAACATGTCAGAAGTTGGAGCGTGATGTTGACGAATTTCTGGAGAGAGACAGAGAGCTTGGATAAGTAGGTTGTCCAGGCAAGGGAAAATCTGAATTCCCGGAGTTTGACAGAAAGCTACTACTGGAGCTAGACACTTTGTAAACACTGCTGGAGCTGTGTAAAGACCACAGGGCAGAGCAGTAAATTCAAAATGCCAAGAGCCAGAGGAAAACCTGAGGAATCTCCTGCAAGAAGGATGAATGGGTATGTGAAAGTGGGCATCTTTCAGATCTACTGACAATATGAAAATTTTGGGGGAGGATGAAAGGCAGAAGAGTGTGAAGAAAGAATATTCTGAACAATGGTACCTTCAAGTAAGTGTTTAGGAGAGACAGGTCTAGAATGGGTCTCCACTGCCTTTCTTTCCTTGGGACTAAAAAAAAAAATCCGGGAACAAAACCTTTTTCCCTGTGAAATCCTTTGGGAATTGCTTGATGGTGCCTTGATTGAAAAGGTCTGGAATAATGGGAGTCAGAAGGGATACTTGATTTTGAGGAGGATGTGGCATGCCTTCCACAGGGGGAATATGTTCCCTAAACACAGTATAACTATCCCTGATAATGGAGAAGACCTACTTGCCTGTGGTAATAGTTTCCCACCGGAAGAGGGGAAAGCAAAAGTCTTTGGAAAAGAGGAGTAATGGGGATGAGGGCAAGAGGAGGTGTGTTGCTGAGGTAGTCTCAGATTTTTGTTTCCAAAAGGGGTCCTCCCCACTGGAGGTTCCCCATGTTATTTTTTTTTTCAGATTACAGTTTCCTTGGGGGAGTTTCTTTGTTTCTCATCTGTCCTAAGATCTGTTCTAATTAAGAGGGTAGATTTAGATGGGTAGTTTTAATGGTATTCTAGGAAAGAGGAGAGTAGAATCTGCCCACAGCCTTTCATGGCCTTACCTTGATCTTGGAGAGTTATGAACATGCTGAAAGCCTGACGACCAAACAGTAAGTCTTTGTCCAAGGGAAAGTCTAAAACTTTTGATATGAAATACTCAGAGATAGGCTGATTGTAACGCTACACATATCTGCGAACAACAGATCCAGTGGCAGCTGCCCTAGAAGAAGCATCCCCAGCATTGTAACTGCCCTTAATGCTGTGTCTGGCTAACTGAGTTGCTAAGCTCTGCATTTGATACTTAGACTATACTATAGAAAGGTCTGGCATAACTTTGTTAAAGGAATGCAGGACAGAGATCAAGTACTTTGTCATTTGAGTCCGGTAGCTGATCGCCCTAAAAGCAAGGGTAGCAGAGGTGTAAACCTCCTTTCCACATCAATCCATATTCCTGCTACATTTATCTGTAGGCATGGGATTAGCAGTGGGCAGAAGCTTAGCGAGCTTATCTGAAGGGAGAGAAAGATACTGTAGAGGGGTCTTTCCACTGGATTTTTGTATATACGGACAATGGCAAAATGGTTCACACTGCCTGCCTTGACGTTGCCAAGGTATTTGACACAATACCATACTGCTGACAAATTCAAAAGGTTATAAACCTGTATGTCACCCAGTGAACTGCCAACTGCCTCACAGACAGGACCCAGAAAGTTAGAATTGGGAAGTCCACCTGTAAAAAGATGCCAGTCACAAGTGGAGTCCTTCAGGGACTGGTACTTGGACTGCTCCTTTTTGGCATTTACTTCTCTGAAGTCAAGGCTAAAATCAATGGTCTCTGACTGAATAAATTTGCAGATGATTCCAAATTAGGATCTCTCACTGAATCCCATACTGACACAGACAAGCAACTGGTATCAGAGTCATAAACTAAAACTAAATGCCAAGAAATGCATAATACTTTCCTTCATGAAGTTATCCATTGCTGGTAACTATCACACTGACAACACACCCCTTAGAGCTGACCCAGTAGTCAAGGACTTAAGGACAGCAATCTAACCTTTGATCATCACGTGTCTACAGTAGTGAGGAAATCATTCTATGTTGCGCAACTTATAAACAAAGGTATGGCATCTAGGTCCAAGGAAGTCATAGTTCTGCTTCATTCAGCATTCATCAGACCTATCATTGAGTAACTAACCAGGTATATCCAAAAATTGGAGCATCCACAGAGGTTCCTCACTAAAACAATACAGGGAGTAAGTACAATGTTCTGTGCATACTGCCTCAAGGCACTATCCCTGTATTCTGTCTCTTACAGGCTGCTGAGGAAAGACCTATGCCTGGGATACAAGGCATTGTCAGACCCCAATCTGATGGACACCTACATATCTGCAAAACAAACAGCACTAGAATTACCCATTGTAAAGACTTAAACCTTGCCTGTGATATAAATAGGACCTGCTAGAGAGACAGGTATGTATCCCAGAGACTACCGCATCTCTGGAACAGGCTCCCCATCCATGGGGAGCAGAGTTCCTCCTTAAACCAATTCAAGTGTAATTTGGACAATCTGATGGGGAACAGAAAATTCATCCCTGGTTTGGCACCTATGTCTCAAATGGACACAGACAACTTGTAAATGGTTCACCTCCCAGGCCCCTGCTTGTAAATGCTTCATCTCCCAAGCCCCTGCTTACAATTATCAAGGGTGCCAGAACTTGTCAGAGATGTGGGATGCATGACTAGGCTTAAAAAGGCCCTTGTCGTCATTAGCCAAGTAAACACCTATGAACCTATAAATATTTTAAGTCACTGGGCACCTTGTAAAACCTGTCTATTCTTTTAGGAGCTGGTGAATGAGAATCGGGTGCAGAAGACGTGGACTGAAAGGCATCCTGGAAAGCCTCAAGAATAGGACGGACTGGAGAAAGGGCAGTAGTAACCATCTCCAGGAATACATAATACCTCTTCTGAATATTAAAGATGGATTGCCATTTGAAGTGTTTTATCATGCTCTGTATAATCTCCTCAAAGGAAGCTTCCTCATTAGGGGAATCAGGTAAGCGAGAGTCCTCTTCATTGGAAGAGATTTGCCTGAGAATGCAGCTGAGAGGAATAGTCTACAGAATGGTCAGAGTCATAGTCCTGCTCTTCTTAAAAAGAAGTTATGTCTTACCAGAACATTCCATCTGTGCTGTCGATCTTCACTAATCCTTGACTGTGGACTCCATTATGGCTGAGTCCTCATATTTAGACATCCCTCTGCCACTGAAGAAAAAACTAAAGAGGCTTCAAATGGACCTGAAATCCAATGTTTCTGATTCCAACATACCCACTGAGGTTCTAAAGCTTGCAATGCATCAGTTTTGCCTCTCAGTTTTGCCTCTCAGTTACCCACTGCTTAGACCCTATCGGAGGCCAGTATAGCTCCTGAGGCCTTGCAGAACCATGTCTCTTAATTTCTGAGGAAGCACACAGCATCCCTCAAGTTTTAGTTATTGAAGAGATCCCAGGTTCTCTAATAGATGTCAGACATGGTTCTTAACTTACGCATCTTATCCATGTGGACATGATGCCTAAAAAGAAAAAGCAGAAGACTAGGCATGTAGCACATGGCATCCTTCAAGTTTTAGTTAGGGAAGAGATCCCAGGCTCTCTAATAGAAATCAGACAGGATTCTTAACTTCTGTATCTCATCCATGTGGACATGATGCCTAAAAAAAAAAAGAGCAGAAGACTAGGTATGTGGCCTGTCCATCAGCAGCTAGGGAAAGGGAGTCGATAGACTTCTCACAGGTGTTGTTCAAAGCTGTTAAGTCTTTGAAACCTTGGGTCTCCGTAACCACAGGCTACTCCTCAAAAACTTGCCAATCTGATGTTGTCAATCTTCACATAATTTTTGACTATGGGCTCGGTTCCGAGCCTCGGAACCGACTCAGCTTGTATTCCAGTTCACACCTTCCACAAACTCTCGAGCTAAGCTCTACCCACAATGCTCCTCGCCAAATTATTTCAGATCGAGTCTGCAAACTATACTGGCAGACAAGAAATAATAGATAAGAGACCATGTCTATGTCCCATTATGAAGCCAGTCATTGGGAATATTCGATCCACCAAGAGTCCTAAGAGACAGGGGAAGGAGAGAGGGAATGTCAAGGATTAGTGAAGATCGACAACACAGATAGAACGTTATGATAACACATAACTAACTTCTTTATCTGATGTTGTCAATCTTCACATAATCCCTGACTATGGGATAGAGTCCCTAGCTACCTGAATCCTGGGAGATCTCATGGAATAATATTGATATTGAATGATGCACGTCCCCTAGAGCAGTTTGTAATGCATAATAAAAGTATGAGGAGATGCCCATGTTACTGTTGCACAAATATCATCTAAAGAAGCTCTGGCATGAAAAACTGCAGATTCTGCTATAGCTCTCGTTGAATGTGCTTTTACAGGACCTGGCGGGAGGAGTCCCTTTTTATTATAAATAAAGGTGATACAATCTTTAAGCCATTTCTTCAGGGTAGCTTTAGATACTGGACTGCCTAGAGAGACTGAAGAAAAGGAAATAAGTGGTCAGATTTTCTAAGATCTTTTGTCCTGTGAAAGTAGAAATGTAATTGCCTGTGTACATAGGTTCACAGGCTGGTACTAGACTATCAGCCCTAGGGCCTATACAAGCTAGCCATAACAATTCCCTGGCTATTTCTTCCCATCTAGTAGATGTAGACAGTACTCCCCTTTATTGGAAAAATTGGGTAAAAAAGACTGGGAGATGTAAGGACTGATTGCTACCCAACTCGGAAACAACCTTTGGTAGGAAGGAGAGATTTGTCTGGAGGGAGACCCTGTCCTTATGAAAGATCTAAATACCTGGGTTGCACGATAAGGCTTGTATTTCTGATATTCACCTGGCAGAAGTGATAGTGATTAAAAATAAGGTTTTCCAGGACAAGAATTTAATTCACAAGTTGGTGAAGGTTCAAAAGGGGGAGAAATAAGAGATTGAAATACCAAATTCAAATCTGATGGTGCAGAGGGTTCTCTATATGGAGGTCTGAGTATTAAGGTTCCTTTTAAAAAGGCTTTACAAAGTCTGTGCGACATAAGTGATGAACCACTGAAACCATTATGGAAGTTATATATCGCAGCAAGATGTACCCGAATCATACACTTTGTGAACAGGTGTTGCATACGGGTCAAGATTACAGTCTAGCGACTACTCAGTAAACTTTAGCCACTTGTTATGGTACAATTTTCCAGTTGAAGGTTTGTGGTGGGCTAGAAAGATGCATTGGACTGGGGAGATGAGGGAGGGATGCCTGGTAATTATGGGAACTGGAGAAGCCACACAGTGAGCCTGAGATATTGTAGATTCGGATGATCCAGTCCCTCTGGGTGGGACAATAAGTCTGGAGCTGGGTCCAGTATCCAGGGTTTCCGAAGCAGATGAGGCCATAGGAAGGGAAACCAGACATGTTGAGGCCAGAATGGGGCAATGGGAATAATTATGTTCTTCGACCTGTTGGCTTTTCTTTAGAAACTATCATATCATTGGAATTGGAGGAAAGGTGTACAATAGACTGGGGGCGCCAATAGTGAAGGAGAGCGTCTCTTGGTAACTCCCCCGGGGGGGGGGGATAAATAACTGCTGCACTTACTGTTCATTGGTGATGCGAACAGGTGGTAGCAAGGTCAGTGACAAAATATCTTGTCCGTCATCACTGGATTGCGAGACCACTCATGAGGCATGAGGATGGTTCTGCTCAATTTGTCCGCGATCACACTGGAGCTCCCGGAATGTGCATTGCCATCAGAAAGTGGTCGGAGGAAATCACCCATTGCCAAACTCTGAGCGCTTCTTGACAACGAGGGTAAAATCTGGTTCCCTTTTGCTTGATGATGTATCAGACTACCGACATATTGTCTGTTTGTATTGCAATCGTTCGCAAAGGGAGGGTATTTTGAAATGTCTGCAATGCTAAGAGGAGCGCCCTCATCTCTAGAACACTGATATACAAGTTGGTCTCCCGCTGGGACCAAGTGACTTGGACTGTCTTTCCCATATAATGAAAGCATTTGTAATTAGTCACGGATTATACTACCGTTCTGGGTTCAGTGCATGGCAGTAAACCACCCCACCAAACTCCTATACTATAAATCTTTCTTAACACTAATACTATTATGAAGTAAGTCTACCACTAATAAAAGTATTTGAACTCTGTAGCTCACTACTGTGACTTACCATATCTCCTGTATTAGTCACTGGCACCTAGAAAGGCTGGAGCTGAATAAACCTCTCTGCGCTCGGGCTCGCTCCGCGCCCCACCCTGCCCCCATATCCCACCCGCCCCCACTACACCCACATTTATACCTAAATAACCACACCCTCTACTGATTAACCACACCCTCTACTTTTTTCTATAGCCATACAAAACCATTTAAAAATTACCTCCCACTCCTCCTACCAGATCATCATCCTACCCCTTATCTATCCTCTTATAACAAAGCTAAATAACCCATATAAAATGAAGGTTACCACTCCCATTAGAATTAAGCCAACACTAATAATTATACCCCTCACACTAACACTGATCACCATACTATACCTGCTAACTAAATATGAAGATCAAACATACCTAGGATTCTACTACCCCAGGCACCAAGCAGTACTTCCCAGCCCTATGTAATGCTAAACATTACACCTTTCATCTGGACAATAATAGATCACAGCCTAATTTCCACTACCCGCATAAACTTAAACTAAGGGACTCCAAATCAAAACATGAACAAAAACTATTATTTAAACTCATGAGACTACTAGACTCTCTAAGACAAAACATCACTAAAGATGGGGATATCCACCCTAACCCAGGCCCCTTGTCTACTCCAGTAACGAATACCTCATCACCTTCCCCAAGCTCATCCAACTCCCTCCAAATATACCACCTAAATATAAGAAGTCTGAACAATAAGATACACAACTTACATGCCCTATTAGAAATCTACCACCCGAAATAATGTGTTTAACAGAAACCTGGCTAAAACCAAGTACCAAAGATAATGAGATTATTCCACCTGGCTATAATATACATAGAGCTGACCGTTTAAAAAGAAAGGGAGGTGGTATTGCCGTGCTCTACAAAAATACACTTAACGTTACAGTCAACCCCTCTCAGCCACCCCAGATCTCTAATGCCGAAATGCTAGCACTAAAACTACAACTAAATAAAGAAAAAGGAATTAATCTAATAGTGACCTACATCCCCCCCGGGAAAAACTCTGATACACTGGAGAACATGCTTAGCTGGCTATCAAACAATTACCCTCAAGAAACTATTATTTTAGGTGATGTTAACTTGGACTGGAACCAATGTTCCTCTGAGCTTAACCCCACGCATATAAATTTACACGGATTCCAACAGACCATATCTTCCACCACCAGAATAGGTAATAATAAACAAAAAGAGAGTATACTAGATTGGATCCTAATAAACAGTCAGCCACATAACTACAGGACTGGGACCCATCCGAATGACCTTAGTGACCACCTTATCACCTACATAAGGAAAAACAAGGAAATATCTTCTAAACCGCCCATATATAGACCGGTTAGAAATAGGAAACACTTTGACCTTACAAAATTTCTAAATGAACTTAAAGCCTACAAATGGGCATCCCTTAAATACCTCCCCTTAGAGGAGGCAGTTTCAAAATGTAATACTTCATTTCTAACAATACTTGAGTCTCACGCCCCAAAAAGATTAATCAGAACCAAAACACATATAGCACCCTGGCTAACAAAAGACACCAAATGCCTAATCAAACTTAGAGACAAAAATTGGGATAAATGGCGAGCAACCAAGTCACCCCTTGACCGCATTAAATTCCAACAGCAATGTAATGAGACCAAAAAAGCCATAGTACGTGACAAAAAAAGCTACTACAGCCAACTACAAAATAAACACCAAAATAACCCTCAAAAATTCTGGGCTGGTTTAAATAATCTTCTCCGTCCAGGCAAATCATCAACTCCTACCCCAGAAATGCTAGGTGATAAAATACCAGAAGTAGCAGCCAATTCCTTTAACACCTTCTTTACTAACACCATACAATCACTAGCAAACCAATTACCAACTGTCAACATCCCTAAAACAGAAAATACCCTAAAGTCCAAACCCACCTTTAAATTCCAAACTGTCTCAACCGACTATATTCGATCCTTACTGAAGAAACTTAAACCAACTACTCTCTCTGCTGACCTTCTCCCAGCTGAATACTTACAAAAAGCTGCTGATGTCATAGCCTACCCCATCTCGATACTCATCAATCGAACCATAGTTGAATCCACAATCCCCTCAATATGGAAAATATCCCATGTAATACCACTCCATAAAGGTAGCTCATCTACAGAACTATCAAATTATAGGCCCATATCTATACTGTCTCCATTAGCCAAAATCATGGAAAAATGCATACACAAACAACTACTCTACTATCTTACCCAGAATAACCTGCTAACCAGTTCTCAACATGGCTTCCGACCCAACCATAGTACAACCACTGCCCTTCTCTCTTTTACTGACTCCATTAACCATAACCGGAATGAGAAAAGAATATCATCGGCTCTCTTTCTTGACCTATCAAAGGCCTCTGATATGGTGAACCACCAGCTGCTTCATAACACCCTAAAAAATCTCCACCTAGATAACCAAACCCTGGCCTGGTTCCATGCCTATCTCTCTGATAGGCAACAAGCGGTACTCTGGCAGAATATGCTCTCTAGTCTCCTACCCAACACCATAGGAGTTCCCCAAGGTTCTATACTGGGACCTCTTCTTTTCTCAGTCTTTATAAACGACCTCTACAAAGCCATACCTGATGCCACCTGCATACAATACGCAGATGACTCGACATTAGTTTGTTCTGATCCATCTCTTGCTGACCTCTTAACTAAAACACAATCCTGTTTTACTGCAGTTGAGACCTGGCTATCGGACGTCAACTGATTCTAAATCCAAAAAACCAAATTGGTACTCTTCCACCCTGCACAAAAGACCACACCCACATCCTTCACTCTACATTCCAAAATGGAACTATTATCTCCCGGACGCCAATACTAAACTATTAGGAGTTACCATTGATAATAAACTTAGATTTGATATACATATCAATCAGACTATTAAAACTGTTAACAAGAAACTCGGGACACTTTATCGCATAAAACCCTTTCTTACTCCATGTGCAAAAATGGCCACTGCCCGCTCTCACCTTCTCTCTACCCTCCTATATGCCTCATCTATTCTTACGAATCTTAATATATCTGACCTTAACAAACTATCATCTTGTTATAATCATATAGCCAGATTTGCAACAGGGATGCCTTATAGAACCCACCACTGTACTAACCTACAAAACCTGGGTTGGATTGAATTCCCAAACATTCTCCAGCAGAGCCAACTAATCCTGGCTTTTAAAATTCTGAAACAACCTGACAAAACTCCTGCACTGACAAAGTTGATTACACCTTACAACAATCTCAATAGTTTACGCTCCTCAAACAAACTCCTAGTTCAAACAGTCAAATCCAATAATGGAGGGGGTGATGCACTCTTTGCCAATGCCATTGGAAAAAAATGGAACTCCCTCCCCTCCAGTCTCACCAACATTTCCTCACTAAACCTATTCAAAAAAAGATTAAATCACCATCTCAAATCTCATTGGCTCTGCCAGTGTGCAAGCCCGGATTAACTCTCCCTTAGCTAGTGAACATCTTCTTTTTTTAGGTCTAACCTTTTAAACCTAAATTACCTCTCTCTCTTTCTACCCCTCCTACTCCCCCCCCGTTTTTAATACTGGCTATAGTAATCCTTCTTGGTCAGACTAGTAAGAGAAAAAGTATGTTGTAGTCTGTGCCTGTTATTTTTTCTCTTAATACTTAGACTAGTCTACGTTTTTTAATATACTTTATAGTAGCTTCTCCTTTGTTAAACTACCAAATGAGACTAATTTGTATTCTATGAACATGTAATTACCTACTGTTAATGTGGAGCTTTTCTCCCCGGGCCTCCGCTGAAAATGGACATGTATCCAGTCGGACTATCCCGGTCAACAAATGTAAAATAAATAAATAATGCCCTACCCACCCTATCTGGGACACGTCCGTGGTCACTATGGTCTGGGGTTGAGGAGGGACAAAGGGACGGCCCCATAATATTTCATTGGACTGAAGCCACCAACTTAGGTCTTCCCTGCAAGGATCGGTAATCACAATCAGATGGGACATTGGTTGAATTAATAAGGACCACTGGGAGGCCAAAAGCCATTGAATAATTTGCATGTGGTATCTGGTCAGGGGAACTAGAGTGATAGAGGCTGCGACTGACCCTAGAGCCTGTAGAATGAGTCTTGCTGCTACTTTATTGCTTCAAATGATTTGGCTCACTTGAAATCTGATCCTTTGGAGTCTTTTTAGGGGAAGTGATGCAAAGCTGGAGTCTGAGTCGAGTAGAGCTCCAATAAACTCCAGGTGTTGTGATGGTTCTAGATGGGATTTTTCACAGTTTACATTGATTCCTAAGCTGCAACAAAAGAGAAGAGTGTAATAGTGTGCCTTTAGGGGTTGACACCTGGTGGAAGCAGTAAGGAGCCAGTCATCTAGATATGGAAACACTTGGAATCCTGGCAGTCTTTCATGGGCTGCTACCACTGCCATGCATTTGGTGAACACCCTGAGGGCTGTGGTGAGATGAAAGGGCAGTGCCCTGAAATGATAGTGACTGGCTCCCAGCTGGAAGCGCAAGAATCTTCTGGACCCCTTGTCCATTTTATGTGGTAATACACATTGTGACGATCTACTGAGCACATCCAATCATCTTTTTCCAAGTAGAGACTGAACCGAGACCATCCAGAATTTGGTTTGTTGAACTAATTTGTTCAACTGACTGAGGTCCAAAATCATTTTCCAGTCCCCTGTTTTCTTTGACACCAAAAAGAATCTTGAGTAAATTCTGGATCCTCTCTGGTCTGGTGGGACTGCATGGATGACTCTTTGGTCTTGTAGTTTTTAAATTTCTAAGACTGCTGCCTTCCTGTGACTGGGTGGAACATCCGTGATTTTTCTTGGTTCTTTTGGTTCTTCTAAAAGAGGGATGTTGTAACCTCTGGTAATGATCCTCTGCACCCATTTGTCTGTCATTATTTCTAGTCAGGCAGATTTGGTGCAGGGATAATCATCCCCTGACTGCCTCCAGAGGAAGACAATCGGGCCTCCTTTCTGGAGCTCTGATAGGGGTTACCAGGGAATGAGTCTCTGGAACCCTGATTCTGCAGGCCATTTCTGCCTCTCGAATGGCGTGTTCCATTATTACCCCCCCCTCTACCCTGGGGTAGTCAGTGCCAACTAAGTCCTGGAAAGGTTCTTGGGTCTTTTTAAACCATAGCCTACCACTTCTCTGATTCCTGGAAAAAGGCCACTGAGGAGTGGAAAAACGTACGCCCATGGCAGAAAGGGTCTTCCCATCTTTCTCACATCTGGCTAGTCTCTCTAACTTTGGGGCCAAACAAAGATGATCCATCAAACAGAGCACTGACGAAAGAAGACTTAAATGGCTCCGTGAAATCACATAAGTGCATCCAGGCATGTCTCCTAATGGCTATGCCTGAACCCGCTGCTCTTGTCATCCCTTTGACAGCATGGGCAATTAGACTTATGGACAAATTGGAAACTGATTCTAGGGTGGAGAGCTGAAAAGCAACTTTGTTTCAAACTCCTTCAGCTACTGCTCCTGAAAGAGTATATGAAAGCTGTTTAATCAGATCTCTTTGAAGCCTGGTAAAATGTGCCATATAGTTCAAGGAACTGAGGGCGAGGGTCGATGAAGCATGTACGCGTTTCCCAAATCTATCCATCATCCTAGACTCTTTGTTAGTAGGATGGATAGCAGAACTTTCTTCAGCAATTTCCCTTTAGTGGCTGCTGCAACCACCATGGCATATACAGGAATACCTTTGGCCCAGTGTTGCTCATCTTTAGGGGCAGAGAGAATACGATCAGACCTTTTGGGCATCGGCTCACTAGAGTCAGGTATCTTCCAACCCCGCTGAACAATAAACTTAATAAGACTGCCACTTAGCAGAGAAATCCAACAGGTAGAGGGCTGGGCATGAAAAGCCTCAAAGTATCCCGATTCCTCTGAGGAAGGTCGAATGGATTTCCATCCACCTCTCTGTTTAAGGCTTTCTAGGATGTTCCCAAAGGAAACATCTTCAGGGGCTGACTTAGGGGAACCTTCCCTTTCATCGAAATCAGTACCTTCTGTGAAGGACTCTTCAGAGGAGTCCAAGTGCTTCCTCTTGCACTTTTTCTTCGAGGGTACCTCTTCAGTGGGATGATCCAAAGAGGTTTCCGAAGATGATATAACCTAGGAGATTTGGTCCTGAGACTTTTGTACCCTCTGTCCCAGGGTAGAGACTGATGGGAGCTCCAGTCGAGGGGACAAACAATGTTTGTCTGACAGGGAAGGCACAGACCGTCTGCCTGCAATGGACAAGGGCCTCTCCATAGCCTGGAAGGCAGGCACCCCAGTAGAGGGACGGGAGCCTGGAACCGAAATAGACTCCTTTGGAACCGTGGTACCATCCCACACTGAGAAGGCCACGCCTGACATAGAAGCCAGGGCCAAGCTTACGTATGCCGCTGCACCAAGGGGCATGGAAGGCTCTGAAAATATTAAAGTCGTACCCTGCCCTCCAGAATTAACAATGGAGCCCTAGCCTCAGGAGGTCTCCAGTTCTGAGTAAGCGGCAGAATTCAGGGTAACTATTGGTGTCGGAGGAGGAGCTCTGGCCAGCCCTGAAACAGTCAAAGCCAGAAACGTCGGCACTGGGGGCTCCAAAATCTCAGCTGGAGTCGAAGGAGAAATATGCATGGGTGTAAAGAAACCACGGTTCCAGAGCTAACAAAGCTAGGAACCATGGATGGAGGTAATCTCCCTGCCATCAGATCCACCAGTCTCGTAATATCTGACTCTGACAAACTTTTGGTGGAGCAAATAGAGGAAGCCAACAGAGACCTTGGTGGCCATCTCTCCAAAAAATGACTGGGAGCACGGTCTGCAAATGGATCTATCAAGGGAGAGTATGTTGTACAGGGTAGAATTATTATATGAGGGTCCTTCAGTACAGAGTGATCGGTTGGCACCGAAGGAAGCGTTGTCTGCACTGATACTGACACTGAAGAGGTTGGTGCCGACGGCACTGAGGGGTGAGAATCTTGTCCCACCGGTGTCGAGGAGGCCGTTGGCACCATGGCAGATTTGGCCATTTTAGGAGGCAGTTCTAAGGAAGTTGTCAGATCAGAGCGACTCCACTTTTTAGGTTTAGCAGAGGAAGATAACAAAGAGGAGGAACTGTCTTCTGTCTTCTGACCAGATAGTGTCTCTTCAAAGTCATATTTAAGAAAGCTTTTCAAGATCAATTTCTTTTTGCGATCCATCAGGGTTCTGGAACTGAACCCAAGACATATCACATAGTTTTCCTGTAGATGGACCATACCAAGACAATACACACACTGGGTTAGGCATCTTTCTGTCACATTTTTGGCACCTCTTTAAGCCAGAGGTACCTTTAGAGGGTTTATTGGACATAATGTGAAAACTATGGTCACCTTATACACAGATATACACATACACACACACATTGTCTGAACTATAAGGAAAGGACATTTTTTTTTTTTTTTTTGTTAAGTGTATCAGAGAGAGGAAAAAGGAGAAGGGAACTACCAATGATGGTATGAAAGGTTACCCGAAAGTAAAAGGGGAGAAAGTACCAACAATGGTACTTGAGACTACCTAACGGTAATGGAGAGAGAAAAACACACTCACACAAATGCTAAAAGATAGCTAGAGGAGCAGGTAGAATACATAGAAATAAAAGATAAACTTTAGGGACAGGATAAGGCAAAAAACTGACTTACAATTTGAAGAAAACGCTAATGCTCGAGAGACTGGATAGAACATGTCTGGCACTATGAAGTGGCAAATGAGATATGAGGTAATTTGGTGAGGAGCATTATGGGTAGAGCTTAGCTCGAGAGTTTTTGGAAAGTGTGAGCTGGAATAATGGCTGAGTCAGTTCCAAGGCTCGGAACCGAGCCCACAGTCAAGGATTATGTGAAGATTGACAACATCAGATTGGTAGGTTTTTGAGGAGTAGCCTGTGGTTACCGAGACCCAAGGTTTCAAAGACTTAACAGCTTTGAAAAACTCCTGTGAGAAGTCTATTCACTCCTTTTCCCTAGCTGCTGATGGACAGGCCACATCCCTAGTCTTCTGCTTTTTCTTTTTAGGCATCATGTCCACATGGATGAGAAGCGAAAGTTAAGAATTCTGTCTGATTTCTACTACAGAGCATGGGATTTCTTCCTTAACTAAAACTTGAGGGATGCCGTGTGCTACATGCCTAGTCTTCTGTTTTTTTTCTTTTTAGGCATCATGTCCACATGGATGAGATGGGAAAGTTAAGAACCCTGTCTGACATCTATTAGAGAACCTGGGATCTCTTCAATAACTGAAACTTGAGGGATGCCATGTGCTTCCTCATAAATGTAGAGACATGGTTCTGCAAGGCCTCAGGAGCCATACTGGCCTCCGATGGGGTCGCAGCAGTGGGCAACTGAGAGGCAAAACTGATGTACTGCAAGCTTCAGAACCTCAATGGATATGTTGCAATCAGGAACGTTGGGTTGCAGATCCATTTGAGGCCTCTTTAGTTCTTTCATCGGCAGCAGAGGGACATCTAAGGATGAGGACTCAGCCATTTTGGACTAGGTCAAACATTTAAGACCCTGACTCTCTAGAAAGGTGTTAAGAGTGGAAAGCCTTGACCTAAAGGTTTTGGGAATGAACAACTGACAGACTAAGCAAGTTTTGTGATCATGTTTTGGGCCTAGGCAAAAAAAAGACACTTGGTATACCAATCCTTGTACAGAATCTGCCTACAGTACTCGCACTTACCCTTCTTAGTTAACATCTAAAATCTTTCAACAAAAAAGCATAAGTAAAAGGGAGGTTTCCTCAATGGAGCACTTATTTGGGTAAACAGTTAAAGCAAAGGTACAGTACAGTTTTGTACCTACCATAAATGTACACTGCTGCAGTCATTACACTTGGGTTATCCTGCCGTCAGGCGGTCCCGCAGTCGGCCTGAGTTCCAAAGTCTTAGTCCGGCGTCAGTTGCTGTTGCTTCTTCCCTGACGTCAAGTGTACCAGAGGTATATAAGATGCATCCGACACCATTTTCTTCAGTTTTTCTTGCCCCAGATGTCAGGTGCACCCAAGTAGGTAGGCAATACATATTGCTAATCAAAAATATACAATAAAAACAATACCTTCAGTTACCAGCAAATACACCCCAAAGGTTGTATAGGATAGAAAGGTATAGATAAGTCCAGCTAGTTCAGAGGGGATGGAGGGAGGGTAACCTGGACTGCAGCAGTGTGAACACTCGAACATCTACATTTATGGTAGGTACAAAACTGTACTATATTCATCGTGTTACACTGCTGCAGTCATTACACTTGGTAGAATCCCAAAGCTGAGGTTGGGTGGCTGGTCTATAAAGAGTTAGGATTGGCTATGAGGTCCTGCAGAACTGCAGTGGCAAATCCTGCTCTGGATTTAGAGTAAAGAGGCAGGTGGTAATGCGTGGTAAAGGTGTGCACTGAACTCCAAGTTGCAGCCTCCAAAATTTCCTTGGTAGATACTCCTCTGAGAAAGGCTGTTGAAGTGGCTGTTGCCCTGGTGGAATGTGGCCTAATGGTATTTGGGACTGATTTTCCATGCTGTATGTAGCAGTACTGAATACAGTGTCCTATCTATTTGGATATAGCCTGCTTTCAGATAGCCTTGCCTTGTGATCCTGCAGCATATGCTACAAACAGTTGCTCAGTTTTCCTGAAAGCCTTTGTTTTGTCCAAGTAGAAGCATAGCTGCCTGTGTATGTCCAAAGAATGCAGAAGTTTCTCCCCTTTATTCTGGGGGTTTGGATAAAAAGTTGGCAAATGGATGGTTTGGTTAAGAGCAACACTAGATACCACCTTTGGGATAAAGGTAGGGTTTGTCCTTAAAGATATCCTGTCCTGATGAAAAATTATAAAAGGTTCCACTGCCATTAATGCTTATAGCTCTGAGACTCTTCGTGCTGAAGTTACTGCCAGGAGCAGAGCTGTTTTCCATGATAAAAATTTTAGATCGGCTGTATTGGCTGGCTCAAAAGGTGGTAGGGTCAGTTTTTCCAAAACGAAATTGAGGTCCCAAGTTGGTGTTGGTGCTCTCCGGGGCGGTCTTATGTTTTTAGCCCCTCTGAGGTACTGCTTTAGCAAGGGATGAGAGAATAAAGGAGGATCCATGTTGTAATGTGCTGAAATGGCAGAGGCATGGATCTTAATTGATGAGAAGGATAGGCCTCTGTCCAGCTTCTCAGTTAAGTATTGTAAAATCTGAGGAATGTAAGTTGGTGTTGGTGCTCTCCGGGGCGGTCTTATGTTTTTAGCCCCTCTGAGGTACTGCTTTAGCAAGGGATGAGAGAATAAAGGAGGATCCATGTTGTAATGTGCTGAAATGGCAGAGGCATGGATCTTAATTGATGAGAAGGATAGGCCTCTGTCCAGCTTCTCAGTTAAGTATTGTAAAATCTGAGGAATGTTTGGAACAAGAGGGTCAAGGCTTTGAGCCTGGTTCCAGGCACAGAATCTCTGCCACTTTTCTGGGTAAGCTTTCCTGGTGCTAGGCCTCCTGGCCTCCAAAATGACATCCATAACAGCTTTAGAGAGAGGTGTTGTCGGTTTGACTAATGTATCTGCCATGCAGCCAGGTTTAGGGTTTTGAGCTGACCGTGCAGGATCTGATTGTTTTGTTGAGTCAGAAGGTGTGGAATTTGAGGCAAAATCCATGGTGGGCCTTGAGCCAAGTTCCATAAGATAGGGTACTAGTGCTGGCGTGGCCAGTCTGGAGTAATCAGGATCATCTGTGGTTTTTGTTGTCTGGCTTTTAGGAGTACCTTTGAAAGAAGAGGCAGCGGCGGGAAGGCATAAACTTTTAGGTTTTTCCAGCTGAACAGAAGAGCATCCACTTTCCATGTTTGTTTGTGATAAGTCCTTGTGCAGAATATTTGTAGTTGGCAATTCAGTGGGTAGGCAAAAAGATCTATGCCTGGGCATCCCCACTTTTGCGTTACCATGCTGAAGATTTGTGGATTCAATTTCCATTCATGAGGGTCCATGATATTTTTGCTTAGATCATCTGCCAGAGTATTTTTCTTTCCTGGCAGGAATTGTGCTTGCAGGTGAACTTGATACGTTAGAGCTGTGTTCCACAAGGTCATGGCTTGCCTGCATAGGGGATAAGAATGAGTGCCCCCTTGCTTGTTTATGTACCACATTACTGTGGTGTTGTCTGCCTTTAGTAGTAATTGCCCTGGATGTAGAAAGTCCTTGAAAGCTGTTAGGGCATTTTGAACAGACAAAATCTCTTTTTGATTGATGTGATGATGCATCTGGTCTGTGGTCCACTTGCCCTGAATGCATTTTCTTGCCATGTGTGCTCCCCAGGCGTAATCCGAAGCATCTGTTGTTGCAGTTTGCCTGGCTGTGGGTTGGGTAAAAGGCTGACCCTTGTTTAGGTGACATGCCTGTGCCCACCATCGAAACTCTGTTGTAGGCAGGGAATCATTGGTATTACTGCTTCTAAACTGTGAGAGTGTTGAGTCCAAACACTTTTCAGGTACCATTGTAATTTCCTCATATGCAGTCTAGCATAAGGTATTAGTAGTATGCAGGATGCCATGAATCCCAGGGCCTGCAGAATTTTTCTTGCAGGGAGATGGGACTTTCTTGCCAGCAATTGAAAATATTGAGTTAGTTGAACTTGTTTGTCTGGCGTGAGGTAAGCCATCTGGGCCGTTGTATTTAAGCTGGCACCCAGGAATATAATCTGTTGCGAGGGCACTAGTTTTGACTTCTTTTCGTTTACTGTGTACCCTACAGAAATTAGCAACCTTTTTACAAACACCAGATGCTGTAGAAGAATGTCCTTTGTCTCTGCTTGAATGAGGCAGTTGTCCAGATTTGGATATATTTGAATTCCTTTTTGTCTGCAAAATGCAATTACTGGTGCCAGGCACTTTGTGAAGACCCTGGGCGCAGTAGATAAGTCAAAGGGCAGTGCAGAGAATTGGTAGTGCATTGTACCAGCTTTGAATCTGAGGTATCTTCTGCAATTTTGTCTGATAGGGACATGCAGGTATGCCTCTTTGAGGTCCAGAGTAACAAGCCAAGCCTTCTTGCCCAGCATGGGTAGAAGCTGCTGTAATGTCAACATTTTGAATTTCGGAATATCCAGGTAAGTATTCAGAATTGAAAGGTCTAGTATGGGCCTCCAGGCCTTGTCCTTTCTGGGGACCTGGAAGAGTCTTGAGTAAAATCCTTGTCCTTGTTCCTGTTGTGGTACTTTTTGAATAGCTCTCATGTCCATGAGGGCTGAAATTTGTTTTTGTACCTCTGCCCATTGATTTTGTGGCAGGTCTGGCATTCCTTTTAGCCTTGGTAAAGTATGAAAGTGGAATCTGTAACCTTGAGACACAATATTCAGGACCCATTTGTCTTGGGTGATTGTTTGCCAGTTTTGAGAAAAAAAGCGCTGGTTTTCCCCCTAAGGGGGCTTCCAAAAGGGACGTGCTTGGCGTACGAAGGGGAAAGTCATTGTGACTGTTTCCTGTAAGGTTGAGACTTGTCCTCACCACCTTTTGGGGTTGAGGTGCCCCACCGTCATTGTCTGTTTGAGCCTTGGGATTGAGATCTGCCTCTTGGACGTCTGTATCTGCCTCTCTGTGGCCTGTCTGACACTGGAAAGGACCAATTCTTTGTTGGCCAATTTCTGCTAAACTGAGGTGGCTGTACCTTTAAGAAATCCTTGACTATTTGCATAGATTTATCTTTATCCTCCATTTTCTTTAACACCTCTTCTGCCTTGACACCAAACAAAGTATCATGCTGTAAAGGAGCATCCAATAATTTTGCCTTAACATTATCAGGTAAACTTTGTTCTTTTAACCAAGCATGTCTTCGAATAACAGAACCTGTAACTGCAGCTCTACAAGAGGCCTCTAAAGAATCAAAACCACATTGCAGAGTATGTTTTCCCACCTGTTCAACTGCATACAATCAGGAGCTTCTGTGCTTGCAAGCATTTTCTGTTTTAACTGAGCCATTAAATATTGTTGGTACTTAAGCATGTGAAACTGGCAATTTAAAGCTCTTACTGCTAAAGTTGCAGAAGTGTATACTTTCTTGCCCCATCTATCCAACACTCTGGAATCTCTGTCAGAGGGTACTGGATTTTTTGCAATGGAAGCCTTAACCCCTTTTGGACCCTGGGAAATAGTTTCTGGATCTGCAGAAGGGTTTTTGTAAAGAAACTTGTGAGAGTCAGGGACTCTATAATACCTATCTGGCTTGGCTGGAGCAGGGGGCAAAGAGTCAGGAGATAAACTGGATTCAGAGAACACATCATCCACAATATCTAGCACAGGCGGAATAGTCAGGGGCCTGTGTTGAGGCAATAAGAGGAAATCCCTGAGCCTTTTCTTGGATTCTGAGTAATCCTGGCTTTCCCAGTGGAAATGCTCCCTCATGGTATGTAAAGTTTCCCCAAAAGAATAATCCTCAGGAGGAGAAGCTGAATGGATAGATTCTTCAGCATCAGAGTCCTCATAGAGGGTAGAGAGTATCCCTGGTCTGAAGAGGAATCAGAGGAAATGGAAACCTGATCAGAGGAGTCATAGTCTGTATCCTGCCTAGGCCTTTTCTCAGGAGGGGGATGGGAACCCCTGATTAGAGTAATGAGGTCTTCGGCCATTTTAAGCATCTGTTTTTTAGGCATGGAGGACTGTCCAGGAGAATGCTGTACTTGTTCCTTTGTCTTTAATCATACCTTTGTCTTGGCTGTTGTTTTAATGGTAAGTTGTGAAGGTCTGAAAACACCCTCAGAAGCCGATGCCTGCTCAGCGGCTCCAGAACCATCTGAGGGATTAGTTTCCGTAGGCCCAATACCTTGAGTTTCCAGAGGCCTAGATGTCTCCACGTGGGAGTTGGAAGCAGCCTGTGGCTCTGAGGTAGCAGGTGTCAGGGGCTGCGAAAGCGCCTCACTGAGAACCGGTGAACCGGCGACTGGCCTAGAAGAGGTTTCGTCGTCGGTTTTGGACCTCGGATGCCTGTCTTTATCCTTGTCTTTGCGTTTTTTCGCTATTGAGGTCGTCGGTTGATCCGACGGCATGGTATAATTAAACCTTCGGCCAAAGTAGTGCAAAGCAAAATCAAAACGTCTTTTTATAGTGCGTTTGTTAAATCTAGCACAAAACCGACAACTAGTGACGTCGTGATCAAGGCCTACGCATGGAATAAAGTAATTATGAGGTATTTGCTTCCCACAAGAAATACAATTATTAACTTTTTCTGACATCGGTCTGAGGCAAGAAAAAAGTTTCCCCAACGGGGTACTTAGCTTTATTGAAGACTTCGGATCTGAAATTCGACTTCGCAAATCTCAGGAGTCGGCCGACCAGCACTTGCGAACTGCTTCTGCTTTGGGCACCGCGCGGCAAGAAAGACTGAAGAAAATGGTGTCGGATGCATCTTATATACCCCTGGCGCACTGACGTCAGGGAAGAAGCGACAGCAACCGGCGCCGGACCAAGACTTTGGAACTCAGACCGACTGCGGGACAGCCTGACGGCAGGATAACCCAAGTGTAATGACTGCAGCAGTGTAACACGATGAACATCAACAACCAAACAGCAATTAGTCAGACAGATGCATGACCTGTGTTAGGGTGGGCAGCGAGATAGTCTGAGGGTCTACATTCATTCATCTGTCTATATACTCCCAACACATATGAGCTGAGGTCATGCGTTAGACGTAAAACTCTGATATCCCTGATGGATGTCAGCAGTGACAATCCATATGTAAGGGGTACTGCAACAGTGATTTAAGTCAGGAGATCAAGCTTTCCTCAGAGTTTGAATTAAAATTCTGAGAAGAAAAGCATGTATTTGTCTCATCATATTCCTCTCCAGATTCGATTTCTCGAATCTCTTCAGGAAAAGAGGAATCCCTTTTTCTCTTACCAGAAACCACATGATAAGAATGGTCAACAGCCTGTACAAGACCATGAATGAGACTTAATAAACTACTCTTATCCAGTAAAACTGGTGCAAGAGATGATACAATGTTTAGTTTTCTGTTTCCTTTTGACAGGAAAGTTAGGACAAATAGGGTTATTAATGGCAGCAACAGCTTCTCCAAGGATGGCAGAGCATTCAGACTAGGCAGAGGCACCTTCCTTGCCCCTTCTCCCAAAACAGACAAGAGCATCTCTCCCTTTTCCACTGAAGGAATCACAACAGCCACAGAGGATACTGCTAACCTCTGATCCATAATGGCTGTACAAGAGAGATCCAGGGGAAAATATATAGTCTGAGGAACCAGCTTTGGCCACAACAGTCACCTATCTTTGTCTGAAGCAAACTGCAAGCTTGCTCTTATGGCAAAGGCTGCTTAGTTAACTTTTTCTTTCTGTGGCTGGAAGAAGGTCTAACTAAGACACTAATGGTTTGCCCCATGGTCAAGCCAAAAATGATGCTTCTTTCCCAGGGAAGCTAAGCAACACATGCTGGTAAAACCAGAAGACAGCTAAAAGTAATGTTTTCCTAGTAAAAAAGCACTTTAATACACTCTTACCAGCCCCAAAAAAGTAAAATAAACACAGTTTCTCCACATAAAAGATAGTTTTAAATAGTTTTAAAGAGCTTTTAATTAAACTGTAAAGTAAGAAAAACAGTGTACTCCTGTTTAGAAGTACACAGAGGTCACAAGATAATCAATAAAACACACTTTTCTATGTCAAAAGTACTTTCCTGAGCAGGAAAGTAACTTTAATCATCAAAAAGTAAATGCAAAAGGTTTCCCAAAAGGGAACTTGCATGCCTAGCAATCGTTAGATGGATGTTGATCCTCAAAAGCCCACAGGCAAATTTTTTATTACTTACTTATTTATTTGGCATTTGTTTACCGGGAAAGTCCAACTGGGTATGTATCCATGTTCATCAGAGGCCCGGGGAGAAAAACTCCAGAAGCACAATTAGCAAAGATGCAAATTTACACTGATTACAGAGATTTTCACCACAATAAAAAATATACGTGGATACATGAGAAATATGTGAGAAAAACAAGTAAATTCAAATTTACATAGCTTACAGGGACTATCGTTAAAAACTACAGGTATATGGAGACATGAATAATAAAGTTATAACACAGTATATACAAACTAGCTCAAGCATCTTTAATGCATGCAGATAGGTAGAGAAAAGTTGGTAGGTCAAGTACAAGGATATGAAATTAGAACTCGGTGCCAAGTTGGCATGGAGCACTGGCAGATCCAGTTGTGGAACAGATGTTCTTTAAGTCGAGATTTGAAGGAATAGTAGTGAGGAATTAGTGTGATTGATTCTGGAATACTATTCCAGGTTTTTGCAACACAGTGAGAATAAAAAACGACTCTATTTGATCTCTGAGGTTTATAGATAGATAGATACTTATGAGAGGAATGCAAGTCACGGGATGGAATACAACACTGAAGCAATGTTGAGGTTCATTATGAGAATGAGGAGTTGTACAGTAATTTGATAAATATGGAGCATAAGATAAGCAATCTTTCTGAACAGAGTAAGTTCTGAAGGGCTTGGTATCCAAACCTGTCTTTTACTCAGCTCAGCTGTCTAAAGGTTTGGGCTCATGGAAGGTGTCCTAAAGCTTTGGGAACTGGACATCTGTTATATCCATAGCAAGATACAACTCCATATAGTTTATGCTACTGCAGCAGTGATCAATAAGATGAACATCTAATGATGTTACACAAAACAATATCAAACAGAGTCAACAGCTACAGTGGATATAAAAAGTGTACATACCCCTATTAAAATGCCAGGTTTTTGTAATATAAAAAATGAGACCACAATAAATCATTTCAATACTTTTCTCAGCTTTAATGTGTCCTATAACCTGTATAAGTCAATTGAAAAACAAATCTGTTAGGGGAAAAATATAAAAAAATAAAAAACGTACAATAAGCTGGTTGCATAAGTGTGCACATACTTAAACGAATACTTTGTTGAAGCACCTTTTGATTTAATTACAGTATTCAGTCTTCTTGGGTAGGAGTCTATCAGCATGGCACATCTTGACTTGGCAATATTTGCCCACTCTTCCTTGCAAAAGCACTCCAAATCGGTCAGCTTATGAGGGCATCTCTTGTGCACAGCCCTCTTCAGGTCATCCCACAGATTTTCTACTGGATTTAGGTCTGGTCTCTGGCCGGGCCTCTCCAATACTTTAATTTTCTTCTGGTGAAGCCATTCTTTTGTGATTTGGATGTATGCTTGGGTCATTGTCGTGTTGAAAGGTGAAATTCCTCTTCATCTTCACCTTTCTAGCAGACGCTTGAAGGTTTTGAGCCAAAAGTAACTGGTATTTGGAACTGTTCATAATTCCCTCCACCTTGACTACAGCCCCAGTTCCAGCTGAAGAAAAGCAACCTCAAAGCATGATAATGCCCCACCATGCTTCACTGTGGGGATAGTGATTTTTTGGTGATGCGAAGTGTTGTTTTTGCACCAAACGTACCTTTTGGAATTGTGGCCAAAAAGTTCAGCCTTGGTCTCATCAGACCATATCACATTTTTCCACATGCTTTTGAGTCTTGATGTATTGTTTTACAAATTTTAGCTGACCCTGGATGTTTTTCTGTGTAAGAAAAGGCTTCCATCTTGCAACCCCGTCTCATAGTCCAGACATATGGAGAATACAGGAGATTGTTGTCACATATAGTACACAACCAGTACTTGCCAGAAATTCCTTCAGTGTTGCTGTAGGTCTCTTGGTAGCCTCTCTGACCAGTTTTTGTCTTGTCTTTTCATCAATTTTGGAGGGATGTCCAGTTCTTTGCAATGTCACTGTTGTCCCATATTTTCTCCACTTTTTGATGACTGTCTTCACTGTGTTCCATAGTATATCCAATGCTGTGGAAAGTGTTTTGTACCCTTCTCCTAACTGATGCCTTTCAACAATGAGATCCCTTTGATGCTTTGTAAGCTCTCTGCGAACCATGGCTTTTGCTGTAGCAGGCAACTGAGTAAAAAAGAAGTTATGTACTCACCATAATGTTCCATCTGAGTAGGTAACTTCATTTGTCTGCAACCTGTGGGTATTGGATCCGATTCGGATCCGAGCCGGCAGCTTTCCTAGCTAAAAGATCCGAGCTCCAAGCTCCTCCCCCCTACCCATAATGTCCTGCCATCTCCCTCTAACCCTCAGATCGAGTTTGCCAAAAAAAAGGCAATAGGAAAATTACTATAACACAGGAAGGGATTACCATACATTCCACCTGATGTCATCTGGAAAAGATATATCCTGATCCTTTGATAACGAACTAAGGGTCCAGGGGATGGAGGGAGGGTCGGTTGCAGACAAATGAAGTTAACTACTCAGATGGAACGTTATGGTGAGTACATAACTTCTTTATCTGAAGTAGTTAAAAAGAAGTTATGTACTCACCATAACGTTCCATCTGAGTAGGTACTTCATTTGTCTGCAACCTGTGGGTATCGGATCCGACCTCGGATCCAAGCCGGCAGCTTTCCAAGCTCCAAGATCCGAGCTCCTAGCTCCTCCCCCCTACCCATAATCCCCCTGCTACCTACCATATTACCTCAGATCATTTTTTTCGCCTCACCAACCTGGTAACACAAAAATCAACTCTAAAGGTGATCAGAAAATCCCGAAAGGTTCGGGGGATGGCGGGGGGGGGGGGTCGGTTGCAGACAAATGAAGTACCTACTCAGATGGAACGTTATGGTGAGTACATAACTTCTTTATCTGAAGTAGTTACTTAATTTGCTCTGCAACCTGTGGGACAGAGTCCCCAGCTACCTTATAAGAACCTGGGTGGTCCTTACGGAAGGATATTCCGAAGCACCGCGGAGCCAAAAGAAGCCCTACTCCTCGAAATCACATCTAGTTTATAATGAGAAATGAACGTATGAGAAGAGGACCAAGTAGCTGCTGAACATATGTCGTCCACTGGAACCCTAGACCAAAAAGCTGTTGAGGTGGCTACAGATCTTGTAGAATGAGCACGGATACCAACCGGGGCTGGCTTGCCAGACGATATGTACCCCTGAATAATACACTGACAGATCCAATTTGCTACAGTCACTTTGGAAATGGCTTTGCCCATGGCTGATTTTGCATAAGAGACAAACAAATGGTCCGACTTGTGAAACTCTCTAGTCCTATGCAAGTAGAAACGTAGCTGTCTGTGTACATCCAATTTGTGCAATGTGTATTCTCCCTTGTTCTGAAATTTTGGAAAAAACACTGGTAGATTTATCGATTGATTTATATTTGCTTCTGAAGCAACCTTAGGCAAGAAAGACGGGTTAGTCCTGAGGGACACTCTATCTTGGTGAAAGATAAGGTAAGGAGGTTTCATACACAAGGCTTGCAGTTCTGAAACCCTTTTGGCCGAAGTAATAGCCACTAAGAAGGCCATTTTCCATGACAAGAACTTTCAACGGAACCGAGGCCGCAGGTTCGAAAGGTGGACTCGTCAAGGTTTGCAAGACTAGAGTGAGATCCCATGGGGGAACCACAGACTTTACAGGTAGATTTAAAAGAAAGATGCCTCGTAAGAAGGTTTTGCACAACTTTGTAGATGCTAAGGAACCTATGCCGTCCCCCACATGAAAATGGGAGATGGCCGCCAATTGCACCTTAACCGTAGAAGCACTTGCTCCCTGCCGAAAAATCAACGAGAGGAAGTCCAGAATGGTCAGAATAGGGACAGTAAATGGGTCCAAGCCCTTGTCTTTGGCCCAAATGGAAAAACATTTCTATTTACTGTTGTAAAGTTTTCTGGTAGATGGCTTATAAGCCGCAACCAGAATGGCCTTAACGGGAGATGAGATACCGGGAGTCCTAGCCATTATTGGAACTGGATCAGCCAAGCTGCAAGCTTGAGGTTGACCAGGTTCGGGCTTGGGCAACCTGCGGGATGCGAGATCAGGTCTGGACTGGGATCCAGAATCCACGGAGGAGCCACAATGTGAGACCCCAGAAAAGGTAACCAGATCCATCGAGGCCAGAATGGGGCTATGAGGATAACTCTGCTCCCCAACCGACAGGCTTTCTGAATGAATTTCATCATGAGTGGAAGGGGGGAATAAGCATAAAGGAGCCCGGGAGGCCAAGCATGGACTAGAGCGTCTCTGGGGGTCTCCCCTCTGGGGGGAATTATTGCGAAGTACTCGCTGCATTTTGTGTTTAAAGGAGAAGCGAAAAGATCGCAGCGAGGCCGACCCCATTTGTGGAAGATCTGCTTCGCAACAGATGGATTCAGAGACCACTCGTACGGAGTGAGAAGCACCCGACTTAGCTTGTCCGCTAATATGTTGGATCGTCCCGGGATGTGCGTTGCTACCAGAAAGCGGTTGGTGGAGATCGCCCATTCCCATACTCTCATGGCCTCTCGACACAGGGGATAGGATCTGGTTCCTCCCTGTTTGTTTATATACCAGACTACTGACATGTTGTCTGTCTGGATCGCAATAGTCCCCAGGGGAAGAAGGTCGTGGAGAGCTTGCAATGCCTAAAGCACCGCCCTCATCTCTAGGACATTGATATGCAATGCGGTCTCTAGGGAAGTCCACGTGCCTTGAACGGATCTGCCTGAACAATGCCCCCCCACCCGAGTCGAGAAGCGTCTGTGGTCAACGTGGCTTCGACCGGGGGAATCACAAAAGGCCTCCCTTCTCTGAGTTCCCGTGCATGTAACCACCAAAGAAGGGAGTCCCTGCAAACTCTGCTCAGCGGTATCAGCGTGTTCAATGGGTGGAACGAGAGGGACCATTGGACTTGAAGGGTCCATTGTAATATTCGCATTCGCAGATGGGCATGGAGGGAGAGACCGATCGCTGCTGACAAAGACCCCAGTGCCCTCAGGACTAACTCCACTGGAGGAGTAGGACTCCGAAGAAGGGCTAACACCTGATACGACAAGCTGTTCAGTCTGACTGACGTTAGAGTAGCTCGGGAGATTCGAGTATCCAACCTGGCCCCTATGAATTCCAGGGCTTGAATGGGGCATAGGCAGGACTTCTGCCGGTTCACTGAAATGCCTAGGTTGTGGGCTAGAGTCAGTGTGTAATCTCTCACCACAGAGAGCTTATGCCTGTTGGTCGCGGTAAGGAACCAGTCGTCTAGGTACGGGAAGACCTGAATGCCCTGAAGTCTCAGGTGGGCTGCAACCACTGCCATGACCTTGGTGAACACTCTGGGGGCTGAGGTGAGGCCGAATGGAAGAACCCTGAATTGATAATGACTGGCTCCGAGCTGGAAGCGGAGAAACCTCCTGGATCGTCTGTCCGTCAAGATGTGGTAGTACACATCCTTGAGATCTATGGAGCACATCCAGTCGCTCTCCCGCAGAAGGGGGAGAATAGACTGAAGAGTGACCATCTGGAACTTTTCCTTGGGTATGAACAGGTTCAGAGCGGAAAGGTCTAAGATGGGTCTGAGGTCCCCGGTTTTCTTTGGCACCAAAAAGAACCTTGAGTAATAACCCAATCCGGACTGATCTGGGGGGACGGGCTAGATGGCTCTTTTTCCTAGCAGCTTCAAGATCTCTGAAGCCGCTGCCTCCCTCTGATCGGGTGGGTCATCGGGGAGGCATCTGGTTTTGGGGGAAGATTTAGGAATGGAATGGAATAACCTCTGGAAATGATACAGAGCACCCATCGATCCGTTGTAAGGGACTCCCAGTTTGACAGGTGCTCCGTCAACCGCCCCCCCGACTGCCTCCAGAGAGGGACAGTCGGGCAAGCCCTCAGGGCTGTTGCGCTGGTCTGTCCGAGAAAGGTTCTCTAGACCCGAAATTACACGGCCCCCCTCTGCCTCTGGGCCGGCGTCCACCTTGTCCTCCTCTGCCTCTACAGGACGAGTGGTCCGCAGCTGGATGGGATTGCTGAGACTTACGGAATCACAGCTTCTTTTGTCCCCTCTGATTCCTGGAGAAGGATCTTTGGGGACTAGAGAAGCGGACTCCGATGGCAGACAGCGTCTTCCCTTCCTTTTCACTTTGGACCAGCGTATCGCGAATGGTCTTGCCGAAAAGAGCAGAACCGTCAAAGGGGGCGTTCGCAAAGGATGCCTTGAAGGGATCTGCGAAGTCGCAAAGACGGAGCCAGGCGTGACGTCGTAAGACGACCCCTGCTCCGCTGGCTCTAGTGGCTCCCTCCGAAGCATGGGAGAGGAGCCGCATAGACGTATTAGAGATGGATTTCAGAGTGGCCATTCGTGTCGTAAACACATTCTTGTCTCTAACCGACATGGACTCTGGGGGGGCTGCAGCGTATTCCTTGATCAAGTCTCGCTGTAGCCTGATGGCATGTGCCATATAGTTCAGCGCCCTTATGGAAAAGGTCGCTGAAGCAAACATCCGCTTCCCAATCTGGTCCAACGCTCGAGATTCTTTATCTGGCGGGTGGACCAAAGAACTCTCCTGAGCGAATTCTTTCTTCGTGGCCTCCGCCACCAACATGGCATCAACAGGGGTTCCTTTGGCCCATGACTGTCTATCTGTGGGGGGACTTAGGACTTTATCGGGACGCCTAGGGATTGGCTCCATGGTGTCGGGCTCCTTCCACGCCCTGGTGGTAATTAAGTCCACCAGGGGGTCGGCCGGAGGGGACACCCAGGAGGTAGATGGGCCTGCCTCAAATGCCTCCAGGAACACGGATTCATCAAGGGAAGGTTTTTGGGCAGACCACCCCCCTCTAATACGCAACATTTCCATGATGCCTCCAAAGGAGACATCTTCAGGGGGTGACCTTGGAGAACCCTCCCTATCATCTAAGTCCGTGTCGGTGGTAACGGACTCGGGGGAGTCCAGGTGCCTCCTTTTACACCGACGTTTCCGAGGAACCTCCTCGGTGGGGCTATCAGAAGAGGGCTCGTCCACGGGTTGTTGTTCCTCCACGGGAACTAGCTGGAGGGCTTGGGCAGGCTGTCCCGATGGTCGGATGATGGAAGACAGACCCTCATACAGTGGGGGTACAGGTGGATCTGAAGCCCGAACCGGGGACCTGGAGGACCTCGATAGTACCCTCTCCACTACCTCAAAAGCCGAAGGAGAATCGCCCTCGCCAGCCTCTGAGAGCAATCTCCTCGGCTCCGAGGAAGGGATCGGGGTTGGAGCCGATGCAGTCGGCGCCGAGAGAGAGGTGTGCTCTGAAGCCAACAGCTCCGAAGACACAACAACTCCCTCGGATCCGACGCTCAGCCCTCGGCCCTGGGAGCTCGGATCTGACAAGCTCGAGGGCATAGTCGGCGTCGAAGAGACCAGCGCTATCGGCGCCAACAAATCCCTGGGTCAGAAGGGGCCCGGATCCGATGACTCCGAGATCCGAAAACGAGTCAGAGAAGGAGTGATCGGGGCAAACATGGGGGCCGCACTCCCCTCCAGAGGGGGGGGGGGAGGCAAGAGCAACCCCATCTGCATTTGGGTCTGTAAGAACCGACGCATCATCCGATCCATATCCGGTTCGGAGATGCTTCTCGTTGACCTGGAAGAGGTAGTCGAGGTGGGCCGGGAGGGCCGCCTCGATGACCTCGAGGGAGACCGATCCTCCTCCTCCGGCGAGAAACTAGGTGAACAGAGCCGAGAGGAGGAGGATCCGGAGACCCTCAAAGGAGACTTAGCTGCTTTAGCTGGCGGAGCCGAGGGTTGAGATTCAGCCCGCCTTTTATGGGATCTATGTCCCTCCTTATCCTTGTGCCTCTTCTCCCTAGCAGAAGAGGCACTAGTTTCCTCAGAGCTCAAACCTGAAGAGGGAGGTTGAGTCCTGGGTTGAGCTCAGGGAACAGAGGGCGCCGGGGCCGCCGAGGCAGCCGGAGCCCGAACGGGAGAGGAAGAAGAAGCCGACTCCTGGAGGAGCTTTCCCGACAGGATCAGCTTGTTTTTCCTATCCCGAAGTGCCCAGTGGTTAAAGGCTGCACAGATCTGGCAGGCCTCTGATAGATGGGCTGCCCCCAGGCACAAAACACACTGAGTGTGGCCATCAGCTGGGGAAAGCTTGTGGCCACACTCAGTACATTTAGAAAAAATGGCCTTAGGCCCTTCTGACATCTTAGCACTCACACACACACCCAAACGCTAAGGGGGGAGGGGGAGTGACTAAAGAAAAGCCAATTAACTGCACCAAAAAAAATTAAACTAGCACAAAAGGGGATCAAAAAAGGGCTAATACCACACACACAAGATTTTTAAATTCTAGAAAAAGGTTATAAATCACCAACGATCTCACCCAGCCAGGAGCTCTTCAAAAGGAAAGCTTCTTCAGCCACGGCAAAAAACGATCTGAGATAATATGGTTGGTAGCAGGGGATTATGGGTAGGGGGAGGAGCTAGGAGCTCGGATCTTGGAGCTTGGAAAGCTGCCGGCTCGGATCCGAGGTCGGATCCGATACCCACAGGTTGCAGAGCAAATGAAGTAACTACTTCAGATCTTCATTTGATCAGCAACCTGTGGGACAGATTCCCCAGCTACCAACAACTTGGTAGGCCCTTATGGAAGGATATTCCGGAGCACTGCAGAGCCAAAAGATGCACGTCCTCTGGATATTAAATCCATTTTATAGTGTGTAATAAAGGTATGAGAGGAAGCCCAAGTAGCTGCTGAGCAAATGTCATCCAAAGAAACCCTTGACCAGAAAGCAGCAGAAGTAGCCATAGATCGGGTAGAATGGGCTCTTACTCTCAGGGGCTCAGGACGACCAGAACTTTTGTATGCGAGGAGGATGCATTGGGAAATCCATCTAGCTAAGATTACTTTAGTGACTGGTTTCCCCAGACAGGATTTAGCAAAAGAAACAAAAAGGTGATCTGATTTTCGAAGATCTGCTGTTCTGTTTAAGTAAAAACGTAACTGTCTGTGAACATCCAGACAATGAAGTCTATATTCTCCTCTGTTTTGGTAATTAGGAAAGAAGACAGGTAGATTGATGGACTGGTTGATATTGGCTTCTGAAGCCACTTTGGGCAGAAAAGAGGGATTAGTCCTGAGGGAGACCCTGTCTTTATGAAAGACGATGTATGGAGGCTTACTGCAAAGAGCGTGAAGCTCCGATATCCTCCTAGCAGAAGTAATGGCAATCAGGAAGACCATCTTCCAAGATACATATTTTAAGTTGACTGAAGCCGCTGGTTCAAAAGGAGGCCCAGTCAGAGCTTGAAGAACTGGGGTAAGATCCCATGGAGGCACTGCATCTTTAATAGGGGGTCTTAACAAAAAGGTTCCTTTCATGAATGTTTTGCAAATCTTGGAGGATGCTAGGGGGCCTGAACTGTTTCCAACGTGGTAGTGGGAAATAGCTGCCAACTGAACTTTAATAGTAGAAGCGCTAGCTCCTTGATGAAAAGTATGGGAAAGAAAGTCTAGAACTGCTGGGATAGGAGCCGTGAAGGGGTCCAAGTTCCTGTGCTCTGCCCAGACAGAGAAACGTTTCCATTTACTCTTGTAGATTTTCCTAGTAGACGGTTTATGGGCGGCCACCAGGATGGCCTTAACTGAGGAAGATATACCAGGAGTCCTAGCCATTAAGGGAACTGGTTCAACCAAGCTGAGAGCTTGAGGTAGTTCAGGTCGGGGGTCTTCAATCCCAATGGATGAGAGATCAGATCCAGATTGGGATCTAAAATGAGACCGAAGGTAAGGGAACCAGGTTTGGCGAGGCCAGAATGGGGCTATGAGGATAACTCTGCTCCCCAACCAATGAGCTTTCTGCAAGAATTTTGTCATCAATAGAAGAGGAAGATAAGCATACAGAAGACCAGATGGCCAAGCATGAACCAGAGTGTCTCTGGGGGCTTCCCCTAGTGGGGGAATTAGAGTGAAGAACTCGCTGCACTTTGTGTTCGAAGGCGAGGCGAAGAGATCGCTGCAAGGTTGACCCCATTCAAGGAAGATTTGTTTCGCTACTGCTGGGTTCAGAGACCACTCGTAAGGTGAGAGGATCGTTCGACTCAACCTGTCCGCTAAGATGTTTGACCGACCCGGAATGTGCGTTGCTATGAGAAAGCGGTTGGTGGCTATCACCCATTCCCACACTCTCACTGCCTCTCTGCAAAGTGGATAAGATCTGGTTCCTCCCCTGTTTGTTTATGTACCAGACTACCGACATGTTGTCTGTTTGAATTGCCATGGTTCCTGGAGGAAGAAGGGGATGGAGAGCCTGCAACACTAGAAGCACCACCCTTCATCTCCAGGACATTGATATGCAGTGAGGTCTTTGTGAGAGTCCACGGGCCTTGGACCGATCTGCCCATGCAATCCCCCCCCCACCCGAGGAGAGATGCGTCCGTAGTCACAGTGACTTGGGGAGGGGGTATAACGAAGAAGCGGCCTTCCCGGAGATCTCTGGAGCGGAGCCACCAAAGAAGCGACTCCCTGCAAATCCTGCTGAAGGGAATAGGTGTAGACAGGGGGTGAAATAGAATGGACCATTGAACTTGCAATGTCCATTGAAGGATTCTCATCTTCAGACGAGCAAAAGTTGACAGATTGATGGCCGCTGCCATGGATCCCAGGGCCCTCAGGACTAGTTCCACTGGGGGGGGCTGATGATTGTAAAAGATCTAGAATGTGAAGGCTTAGATTGCGAAGTCTGTCTGCTGTCAGAAAGACTCTGGATTGTGTAGTGTCTATCCTGGCCCCTATGAATTCCAAAATTTGAGTAGGTTGAAGCGAGGATTTCTTGTGGTTGATCGTGATCCCTAGATGGCGGGCTAGATGTAAGAAATAGTCCCTGCCTGAGCAGAGTTGATACCTGGTGGGGGCAGTTAGGAGCAAGTCGTCCAGGTACGGAAAGAACTGTACTCCCTGAAGCCTCAGGTGGGCCCCTACAACTGCCATGATCTTGGTGAACACCCTGGGGGCTGTGGTGAGACCAAAGGGTAGGACCCTGAATTGATAATGGCTAGCTCCCAGCTGAAAGCAGAGAAACTTCCTGGATCGTCTGTCCATAAGAATGAGGTAGTACGCATCCTTGAGGTCTATCGAGCACATCCAGTCATTCTCCTGCAAAAGTGGGGGAATGGATTGAATAGTGACCATCCAGAATTTTTCTTTGGCAACTGACAGGTTCAGTGTGGACAGGTTGAGAATAGGTCATAAGTCCCCCATCTTTTTTGGCACCAAAAAGAACCTGGAGTAAAAGCCTGATCTGGACTGCTCGAGGGGGATGCGCTGGATGGCTCTTTTTCTTAGCAGCCCTCGAATTTCGGATGCTGCTGCCTCCCTCTGATCGGGCGGAACATCGGGGAGTCCTCTTGACCAGGGAGGATAAGTTAGGAAAGGGATAGAATAGCCTCTGGATATGATTCGGAGCACCCAGCAATCTGTCGTAATGGACGCCCAATTTGCTAGGTGTTCCGAGAAGGGTTCCCCGACTGCCTCCAGAGAGGAGCAGTCGGGCAACCCCTCAGGGCTGCTACGTTGGTCGATCCGAAAAAGGTTCTCTCGACCCAAAATTCTTTGGCCCCCCTCTGCCTCTGGGCCGGCGTCCACCCTGTCCTCCTCTGCCTCTGAAGGACGAGGGATCCGGAGCGAAACGGGATTGTTGAGCTTTCCGGAACCACATCTTCTTTTGTCCTCTTTGGTTCCTGGAGTAGGACCTCTGAGGAGCTGGGAAGCGGAACCCGACGGCAGACGTCTTCCAGTCTTTCTCGCTCTGGAGAAGCGTATCGCGGACGGTTTTGCCGAAGAGCGTAGAACCATCAAAAGGGGCGTTCACGAAGGATACCTTGAAGGGTTCTGCAAAATCGCAGAGACGGAGCCAGGCCTGTCTACGTAAGACGACGCCCATTCCGCTAGCTCTAGCCGCTCCCTCCGTAGCATGGAAGAGAAGCCGCATAGATGTGTTGGTAATTGACTTGAGAGTGGCCATTCCAGCCGAGAAGGTCCGCTTGTCCTCGGCCGACATGGACTCTGGGGGTAATCCAGCGTACACTTTAATCAGGTGCCGCTGGAGCCGAATCACATGTGCCATATAATTCAGTGACCTTACAGAGAAGGTCGCTGAAGCGAACATCCGCTTTCCAAGGCGGTCCATCATCCGAGACTCCTTGTCTGGAGGATGCACAGAGGAACTCTCCTGTGCTAATTCCTTTTTAATGGCAGCTGCCACCACCATGGCATCCACTGGGGCACCCTTGCTCCAAACAGTCCTGTCCGTGGGAGGGCTGAGGATCCTGTCCGGTCTCTTGGGTATTGGCTTGACAGTGTCCGGCTCCTTCCATGCCCTGGTAGTTATGAGGTCCACCTGGGGGTCGGCGGGAGGGGACACCCAAGAGGTAGATGGGCCTGCGTCAAATGCCTCCAGAAACACAGACTCATCCGAGGAAGGTTTTTGGGCAGACCACCCCCCTCTAATGCGCAACATTTCCATAATGTCTCCAAAGGAGACGTCTTCGGGGGGATGACCTTGGGGAACCTTCCCCTAAGTCCGTGTCCTCCATGAGGGACTCAGGTGAGTCCAAGTGCCTCCTCTTGCACTTTCGTTTGTGAGGGACCTCCTCAGGGGGGGCTGTCCGAAGAGGCCTCACCAACAATGTTCTGTTCCTCTACGGGAACAATCTGGGACATAGGCACAGGCTGTCCCTGGGGCCGGATGATGGAAGACAGGCCCGTCAGAGTGAGAATGGCGGGTGGATCCGTAGCAAGAGCCTGGGGCCTCGAATCCCTCGAAAGGACCCTCTCCACGAAGTCGAATGCCAAGGGAGAACTGCTTTCCCTCGGATCCGAAAGCAGTCCCCTCGGATCTGATGTGCAGACCGGCGCTGAAGGTGGCCCGATCGGATCCGAAAGGGTAGCATGCTCAGACCTTAACGGAGCCGAAGGCCCACTAACCCCTCCGGATCTGACGCTCAACTCATGGCCCCGAGAGCTCGACAGACTCAAGGGTACAGTCAGCGCTGAAGTAGGAAACGCTGTCGACGCCGACCCCACCCCGGCTCCAAAGCTAGTCAGATCTGACAGCTCCGAACCCCGATAGCAGGTCAGAGAAGAAGCAATGGGGGTGAAAAATGGTGTCGAGCTCTCCCCCAGAGGGGGGGCAAAAGCACTCCCATCTGCAGCTGGGCCTGGAGAAATCGACGCATCATCCGGTCCATGTCTGCATCGGATAAACTCCTCGTAGATCTGGATGAGGCCACCTAGGTCGGCCGGGAAGGCCATCTAGACAACCTCGAGGGTGACCGGGTCTCCTCCTCCGGCTCCGGGGAGAAACGTGGAGAACAGAGCCGGGAGGGGGAAGGCCCGGAGACCTTAAGGGGAGAGGCAAGCTGTTTGGATGGCGGTGCTGAAGGGGTCGACTCGGACCGCCTCTTATGGCTGCGGTGCCTCTCTTTCTCTCTCTCCCTATCCTTTTCGTCCTTTTTGCCGTCCCTTTCCTCCTGGGCCAACGAGGGAGGTGGAGTCCAGGCCAGGGGATCGGGAGCAGCAGGTGAGGCAGCCACAGCCGTGGCTGGCGCCACAGAGGAGGACGACGAAGTGGAATCAGAGGGCAAAAGGCCGACAAGGATGTTTCGTCCTCCTATCCTTCAAAGCCCTGGGGTTGAAGGCTGCACAAATAGTGCAGCCCGAAGAGAGGTGAACAACCCCCAGGCAAATGATGCACCTAGTGTGGCCATCCGCTGGGGACAGCTTATGGCCACACTCGGTACATTTAGAGAAGATAGCTTTAGGGCCTTCAGACATTATAGAAAAGAAAACAGGCCCACACCCACACACCTTCACACACGCAGAGGGGGGAGGGGAATAAATTTAACTTAACCAAAAAAGTTTAAAACTACCCACAAAAGTTAAGAGGGAGTTCACACACACAAAGACAGAGAAAGTTTTGATAGAAATTTAAACTTTTTTAATCCTAAACTCACAGTACCACTCTCGGAGCTCATTCTGAGAAGCTTACAGAAGCCGCGGTAAACGAGATCTGAGGGTTAGAGGGAGATGGCAGGGCATTATGGGTAGGGGGGAGGAGCTTGGAGCTCGGATCTTTTAGCTAGGAAAGCTGCCGGCTCGGATCCAAATTGGATCTGATACCCACAGGTTGCTGATCAAATGAAGTTAACTACTTCAGATTTAACTTTATTTGGAGTTAATCAGTCGCTCTTTAATTGATGGCAGGTGTGCACCCAAGAAGACTGAATAGTGTAATTAAATCAAAAGGTGCTTCAACAAAGTATTAGTTTAAGGGTGTGCACACTTACGCAACCAGCTTACTGTACTTTTTTTATTTTTATATTTTTCCCCTATCAGATTTGTTTGTTTTTCAATTGAATTGTACAGCTTATAGGTCACATTAAAGGTGGGAAAAGTTTTGAACTGATTCATTATGGTCTCATTTTTTATATCACAAAAACCTGGCATTTTAACAGGGGTGTGTACACTTTTTATATCCACTGTATGTAAATGTCACTGAAAATCAGCACTATTCCCATTTTTCCCCAGAAAACATGTCTCCTAACAACCAAAAACAAAATACCTAAAATGATGCTGTCAAAGACCTTGACCCAGGACAGAAATAGCCAGTAAAAAATATGGAAATCTTTCAAACGAGATGAGAATTCACATACATACACACGTGCTCGCACACGAACGCACACACATTCTCAGGAAAAAAATATAGCTAGAGAAAACCAGGATTTGTTTTAATTTTGCCAATGTGGCATGTGTCAAACAAGATTTAGAGAAATACAGTGCTGTGCAATGTATATGGATAAAAATGTGAAGTGGAAGCCTAGTTAAGTTTTATCAGTAGAAAACAGACTGAAACCTGGTACTCCAGTCTTGGATATTTAGGAGGATGAACCAGACATCTCAGATCCATATTTATCAAGGCCAATGCAGATTTATGAGAGAAATAATTTGGGACTGTGCTATATGGCTTTCTGGCAGAGCTTCATCATTACAGGAGGGGGGGGGGCATATGAGAGTTCAGGGGCCATTTTGGACCAGAGGGTCAGTGAGACATCCCTCTGGTGGAGCAATGACTGAAAAGTAACTTTTCACTTCAGGTTAGTCAGAAAGTAAACTTATCACACCAAGGCTTGCCCCGATGTTGGAAGAGTTCCACAAAGGGAAGCAAAAACACTGTTTCATGACTTACTAAAACACTGGAACAATTTCTGGGACACAGGAGGACTGAGGGAACACAATAGAAGCATCAGTATGCAGTCGATGAATTTGCTGGCAGTTAGTTGCGCTTCCCCAAAATGTGGTTAGCTACCAAAAAGAAATCTAACACTATAATCCATGCTTGTATTCTCATGGCTTCTTGACATAAGAGATAGGAATGAGGTTCCCAATTTGTTGTTGTACTAAATCTCCCCCAGCTGCTAAAGTACATGGCTATTACAACTTTCTGGAGGAAGAACTGGAAAGTTTCAAGGGTCAGGAGGACTGAACACACCTCTAAGGTGCTTGTGTGCAATGGCGGTTTAGATGTCCAAATATCTTGAATCATCTGCCAGTTGTTACACTCCATGGTGGCTGCTGCCAATTAACTGCACAGTCCAAATGGGTTTCTTTCTGTTAAGTTGAGAAGATGAATCCACTATCAGAAGTGCACCATGTAGACGTTCAATATCTCCATAACGTGCAAGAAAAAAGGATGTGAAATCTGAGACCATTTGACTTTAATGTCCACTGTAACACATGTAGCTGGTACCTGACATGGTACACTACTGATGGCTGACTTGAAGTGCACCACTTTGAGGAAAAGATTGGTAGAAACCTTTTGAAAATACACTATTACAGAAAACTTGGCTTGAAGAAAGTGTATTCTTACAGAAAACTTGGCTTGAAGAAAGTGTTTCTGTCCATGAGAAAACATGCTCTGCATGCCAGAAAATTTAGGCTACAGCTGATGATCATGATCAACTGGGAGGGAATCAACTGTGATTCTACAATTTTCAACACAATACCTAAATGGTGGAATAATGACATCAGTCCCTCAGAAACTGATTCAAGGCCTGAATGTATGGTGCAGCTAGGAGCCAGTTGTCTAGGAACAGGAAGACTTGGGCTCCCTGCATTCTCTGGTAGGCTGCCCCAGCAAACACCCATTCGGTGAACCCCGTGCCGCTAAGGTAAGAACAGACAGAGCTGGTAATGACTGTATAAAACCCAGAACTGAAAAGACCTCCTGGACTCTTTGGTGATTCTGGTGTACAGGCAGGGGGTCTTAGAGTTCAAAACAGCATATCTAGTCTCCTTCAACTTCAAACAGCTAAGTAAAGACTGGCTGCGCCATGACCACACAAACAGGTTCCTTGGAGATAAAGTTCCTCAGGCCACTTAGGTCCAGCACTGGCCTGCAGTCCTTGGTCTTTTATGATGCAAAAAAAAGGACTGGGAGTAAAACCCTGGCATTTTTTGGTCTGTTGAAATTTCCTGGATTCTTCTTTCTTTTTTTTTTTTTGAAGGATTCAAACAACTTCCTTTCTTGCAGCAAGGTTTTAATGGAGTAAGATGTTCAGCAAAGTCATGTGTGGAAGGCAATTCTGCACTCTCTGTATCTTACTGCCAAAGTTGATCTATCCTGTGTTAGCACATTTCGATGTAAATAGGTGGACAGACAGCCTGCAAAAAGATATGCCTAGGCAACAAAATAAATTTAAAATGGGTGGCAAAAGCCAAACACATTCTGGCTAGGCTTATAAATGCCCTAGGGCAGACAGCCTAGTATGAACCTATGAAGTTGATGCTGCTGACTAACCACAGGTGGGCTGCAGCTACTCAAAGATTTCCAAGAACCCTTTCATATGGGACCACAACTTCCCTGGAAGGTGTCATGAGAGCTGAGACTTAATTGCTGATGGTTTTTCTGCTGTGTGCCATGCTCAACAATGTATGACAGTGGCTCCTTGGTATCCTTATAGGAGGAGCATTCAAAGCAGCTGAAATCTTACACCAACAGCCATTAAATTCAGCCCTGAAAAGGCATGGATGTTTGAAATGAAAATTCTAAAGGCCATTTTAGTGTCCATATCAAAATCCTTTAATCTGAGCCATGCATGATGGTGACAAGTAATGCCTGATCTTGCAGCTCTTGTCAAACCTTCAGTGACATTATAAAGAATGAGCATCATTAGGTTGGTCATGACAGAAACAGTTAATGAACAGAACAAAACAAAACTGTGCCCTTAGCTAGTGGATCTAATATCCATATAAAGTACAGTTTTGTACCTACCATAAATGTAGATGTTCGAGTGTACACCCTGCTGCAGTCATCACACTTGGGTTATCCTGTCGTCAGGCAGTCCCCGCAGTCGGCTGGAATTCCAAAGTCTTGGTCCGGCGTTGGTTGCTGTCGCTTCTTCCCTGACGTCAGTGTGCCAGGGGTATATATAATGCAACCAATGCCATTTTCTTCAGTTTTTCTTGCCCCAGATGTCAGGTGCCCCCAAAAAGGTGGTCAGTAATTAGTACCAAATTGAGTAAACTTGCACAAACACAAAATCCCTTCAGCTATAAGCAAATACATCAGGAAGGTATTGAAGAGATTTAGCCAGTAGGTCAGAGGGGATGGAGGGAGGGTAACCTGGACTGCAGCAGGGTGTACACTCGAACATCTACATTTATGGTAGGTACAAAACTGTACTATGTTCATCGTGTTACCCTGCTGCAGTCATCACACTTGGGTTGAATCCCAAAGCTAAGGATGGGTGGAGGCATCATAGAGGGTTAGAGGAGGCTAGAAGGCCCTGCAGAACTGCAGTGGCGAAGCCCGCCCTGGTCTTAGAGTAAAGTGGTAAGTGATGGTGCTTGGTAAAGGTGTGTACTGAACTCCAAGTTGCAGCTTCCAAAATCTCCTTGGTTGGAACCCCCCTGAGAAAGGCTGTAGAAGTAGCTGTTGCCCTGGTAGAGTGGGGCCTAATGGTAGCAGGAACTGGTTTTCCATGATGCGTGTAGCAAAAACGTATGCAATGACCTATCCATTTGGAAATGGTTTGCTTTGATATAGCCTTCCCTTGAGAAGCTGTAGCATAGGATACAAAGAGCTGGTCAGATTTTCTGAAAGCCTTAGTTTTGTCCAAGTAGTAACGAAGTTGCCTGTGAATGTCCAAGGAATGCAGGAGTCTCTCACCTTTGTTCTGTGGATTTGGGAAGAAGGTGGGTAAGTGGATGGTTTGATTTAAAGCCACACTGGAAACCACCTTAGGCATAAAGGAAGGATTAGTTCTTAGAGAAACCCTGTCTTGATGAAAAATGAGGAAAGGTTCCACTGCCATTAGTGCCTGTAGCTCTGAGACTCTTCTAGCTGAAGTTATTGCCAGCAGCAGGGCAGTCTTCCATGATAGGAACTGAAGATCTGCAGAGAAAGCTGGTTCAAAGGGAGGTAGCGTTAGTTTTTCCAGAACAAAATTGAGGTCCCATGTTGGTGTAGGTGCTCTCCTGGGTGGTCTAATGTTTTTTGCCCCTCTGAGGAACTGCCTTAGAAGTGGATGTGAAAATAAGGGTGGATCCGTGTTGTAGTGGGCCGAAATAGCTGAAGCATGGATTTTAATGAAGGAGAAAGAAAGTCCCTTGTGCAACATCTCAGTTAAATACTGTAGAATGTGAGGCATGTGAGGCTGAATTGTGTCTTGGCCTTTAGATTGATTCCAGGCACAAAACCTTTTCCATTTGTCCGAATAAGCCTTCCTGGTGCTTGGCCTCCTAGCTTCCAGAATAACATCCATAACTGCTTGGGAAAGAGGAGCTGGCTGGATGCTTAGTAGATTTGCCATGCAGCCAGATTTTGGGTTTTGAGCTGGCTGTGAATAATCTGATTGTTTTGTTGTGTGAGCAAATGTGAAATTTGTGGTAATATCCATGGTGGGCCATATTCCTCAAGAGCGGGTACCAGTGCTGGCGTGGCCAGTCTGGGGCTATGAGAATCAGTCGTGGTCTCTCCTTTTTGACTTTCAGAAGTACCTTTGTGAGGAGAGGCAATGGAGGGAAGGCATATACTGTCAGGTTTGTCCAACTGAATGAGAGTGCGTCCACTTTCCACACTTGATGGTGAAATGCCCTTGTACAAAATTTTGTCAGTTGATAGTTTTGAGGGCTGGCAAACAGGTCTATGTCTGGAACGCCCCATTTTTGAGTTATCATTGTAAATACTTGTGGATCTAGTTTCCACTCGTGGGGATCCATGATGTTTCTGCTGAGATCGTCTGCCAATGTATTCTTCTGTCCTGGCAGGAATTGAGCTTGTAACTGAACTTGGTAAGCCAGAGCTGTGTTCCATAAGGTCATTGCTTGCCTGCACAGAGGGTAGGAGTGAGTACCCCCTTGTTTGTTTATGTACCACATTACTGTGGTGTTGTCTGTCTTTATTGTCAGTTGCCCTGGATGCAACAGATCCTTGAAGGCTGTCAGAGCTTTCTGTACAGCTAGCATCTCTTTTTGACTGATGTGCAGATTCCTTTGATCTGTAGTCCATACGCCTTGAACGCACTGTCCTGCCATGTGAGCCCCCCAGGCGTAATCTGATGCATCTGTTGTGATAGTTTGCCTGGCTGGGGGCAAGGTGAAAGGCTGACCCTTGTTGAGGTGATATGCCTGTGACCACCATAGAAACTCCTGTTGTAGGCAGGGAATGAGAGATATTATTGTGTCCAAGCTGTGGCTGTGTTGAGACTATACGCTTTTTAGGTACCATTGTAATTTCCTCATATGCAGCTTTGCAAATGGTATTAGTAGAATGCAAGATGCCATGAAGCCCAAGGCCTGCAGAATTTTTCTTGCAGTTAATTGGGCCTTTGTTGCCAATGTTTTGAAATATTGAGTCAGTTGTAGTTGTTTGTCTGGCGTCAGATAAGCCTTCTGGGCCGTTGTATTCAAGCTGGCACCCAGGAATGTCATATTTTGTGAGGGTACTAGTTTTGACTTCTTTTCGTTCACTGTGTACCCCAGGCAATTTAGTAGATGTTTCACAAAAGCCAGATGATGTAATAGAATGTTCCTGCTTTCTGCTTGGATGAGGCAGTTGTCCAGGTATGGGTATATCTGAGTTCCTCTTTGTCTGCAGTATGCAATTACTGGTGCCAGGCATTTTGTGAAGACTCTGGGCGCAGTAGATAAGCCAAAGGGCAGTTCAGAGAATTGGTAATGGGTTGAACCTGCAATGAAACGGAGGTATCTTCTGCAACTTTGTCTGATAGGGACATGCAGGTATGCCTCCTTGAGGTCCAACGTTACTAGCCATGCTTCCTTGCCCAACATGGGAAGAAGCTGCTGTAGTGTTAGCATCTTGAATTTGGGTACTTGCAAGTAGGTGTTTAGAATTGAAAGGTCCAGAATTGGTCTCCAGGCATTGTCCTTTCTGGGCACTAGAAAAAGTCTTGAGTAAAATCCTTGGCCTTGCTCTTGAGTATGTACCAGTTGAATGGCTCTCATGTCCATGAGAGCTGTAATTTGTCTTTGCGCCTCTGCCCATTGATTTTGTGGCAGGTTTGGCATTCCTCTTTTCATTGGCCAGGTGTGAAAATGGAATCTGTATCCTCGTAAAATTATGTCTAGGACCCATTTGTCCTTTGTGACAATGTGCCAGTTGTCTGAAAAAAGTGCGAGTTTGCCTCCCAAGGGGGCTGTCAAGAGAGTGTTGCTTGGAAAGATGAGGTGCAAGTCATTGAGTTTGCCTTCTGGTAGATTGGGACCTGTCTTCTCCTCCCTTCTGTGTTGTAGTGCCCCATTGGTGAGGTTTGTACTGGGCTTGTGGTTGTCCTCTGCCCCTTGGGTGTCTGTATTTACCCCTCTGTGGTCTGTCTGTAGCTGGAAATGACCAATTTTTTGTTGGCCAGTTTCTGCTGAAGCGAGGGGGCTGTACCTGTAGGAAATCTTTGACTGTCTGCATAGATTTTGCCTTATCCTCCATTTTCTTTAAGACTTCTTCTGCTTTAACTCCAAAAAGAACATCCTGCTGTAAGGGAGCATCTAGAAGTTTTGCTTTAACATGATCAGGTAGAGTTTGTTCCTTTAACCAAGCATGCCTATGTATAACAGACCCAGTGACAGCTGCTCTGCAGGAAGCCTCCAAAGAATCAAATCCACATTGAAAGGTATGTTTGCCCACCTGTTCAGTGGCATGCAACAGCTCCTGCATTTCTTTCAATTCAGATTGTTGAGGGAGAGTGGTCATTTTTTGCTTTAACTGAGAGATTAGAACTTGCTGATACTTAAGCACGTGAAACTGGCAATTTAGTGCCCTCATAGCTAGAGTGGCTGAGGTGTAAACCTTTTTCCCCCACCTGTCTAGTGTTCTGGAATCCCTCTCAGAAGGTACAGGATTTTTAGCCATAGAAGCCTTAGCCCCCTTGGGACCCTGGGAGATTGTCTCTGGGTCAGCAACAGGGCTTTTGTAAAGAAATTTGTGGGAATCAGGCGCTCTATAATATCTGTCAGGCTTAGCCGGAGCAGGAGGAAGAGAATCAGGGTTAAAACTGGATTCTAAGTAAACATCATCCACAATGTCTAAAACTGGTGGGATTGCAAGTGGTCTGTGTTGGGGGAGTAAAAGAAACTCACTGAGCCTTTTCTTCGAGTCAGAGTAGTCCTGACCTTCCCAGTGAAAATGTTCCCTCATAGTGTGTAAAGTTTCCCCAAAGGAGTAGTCTTCAGGAGGAGAAGCTGAGGGAATGGAATCCTCAGCATCAGAATCTTCATAAGGGGAGAAGGAGTAATCTTGGTCCTCAGAGGAGTCTGAAGAAATGGACACTTGTTCAGAGGATGCATAATCTTCCTCTTGTCTAGGCCTTTTGTCAGGAGGGGGCTGGTAACCCCTGATTAGAGTGATCAAATCTTCAGCCATTTTGAGCATCTGTTTCTTAGGCATAGGGCCTTGAACAGGGGACTGAAGTGTAGTCTTTTTAGATTTAATAGGAGTGTTAGTCTTAGAAAACGATTTAATGGTGAGTGTCGTCGGTCTGAAAACGCCTTCAGAAACCGATGGCGTTTCTGCAGCACCGACATCTTTTTCAGCAATGTCTTCGGTAGGGCCTGAACTAAATGGCTGCATAGGCCTGGCACATTCCGTCAAAAATTCTGAAGCGGTCTCGGGTTCCAGATCTGCGGTAGTCAGGGGCTGCATCAGAGCCTCACTGAGGACCGGAGACCGGACCAGTCGAGGCTTCGGAATCTGGCTTAGACCTGGGCTGTCTGTCCTTATCCTTGCGTTTTTTGTGCATGTGTGTCGGTTGCTCAGACGGCATGGTGTAGTTAAATTTCCTACCGAAGTAGTGTCGTGCGAAATCAAAGCATCTTTTAATAGTACGCTTATTAAACCTAGCAAAAAAAACGACAACTAGTGACGTTGTGGTCTGGGCCTAGGCAAGGAATGCAATAAGAATGAAAATCCTTATGAGGTATTTGCTTCCCACAAGAAATACAATTATTAACTTTTTCTGACATTGGTCTGAGGCAAGAAAAGTTTCCCCAACGGGGTACTTAGCTTTATAGAAGACTTCGATCTGAAATTCGAATTCAAAAATCTCAGTAGTCGGCCGACTGGCACTTGCGAACTGCTTCTGCTTTGGGCACTGCACGGCAAGAAAGACTGAAGAAAATGGCGTTGGTTGCATTATATATACCCCTGGCGCACTGACGTCAGGGAAGTAGCGACAGCAACTGACGCCGGACCAAGACTTTGGAATTCCAGCCGACTGCGGGACCGCCTGACGACAGGATAACCCAAGTGTAATGACTGCAGCAGGGTAACACGATGAACATCTGCCTGTTGTATTTCACTGTTAACATCCCACTGGAATGCACAAACAGGTAGGCTAATGCCCTTCATATAAAAGTTATGTACTCACCATAACAACAGATCTGTGTTGTCTGCTTCTGTCCATCTTCATCAACGGATAGGTCTTCGGATCAGAGTCAGATCCGACTTTGGCCACTATCGAGCTTTGGTTCCAATGTCCAGGCTACTCCCCTTACCCGTAATCCCATTGTGATGAACAAAGGAAATCGCAGTGAGTGTGACAGATATCAAAGAAAAGTAGAATACCCCCAAAGATACTAGGAGACTTAAGAGAACACCCATGCAACAGAGTAGATGGGAAGTAAATAGAAGTTATGTTCTTACCATAACGTTCCATGTTAGTTGTCTTCTTCTCGCCTTCTTCTTGCTGGATGGGTTCGGAGCCGACCTCGGCTCCGACTCGGCCACTCTAAAAGCTTGAGAGTTGGTTCCACCGGCTCGAGGCTCCCTTTATATCCCACAATGCTAGGCGTGAGTTACCTCAGATCTCGTTTGTAAGCTAGACCCAGCTTATACTAGTAACAGAATAACTATAAACAAAATCCACCTCTATAAACTAGGGAGAAGAGAAGGGTGACCTACATCCTGATCCAGGAAAATATGCACAGTAGCATATACCTAAAGTAAGAGGTGGTAGAAAGAGAGGTCACAATCAACACTCCTCTAGGTCTGTCCAGGCCAGGGGGAAGGAGGGTGGGACGCAAGAAGAAGGCGAGAAGACGACAACTAACATGGAACGTTATGGTAAGAACATAACTTCTATATGTTAAGTTGTTTATCTCGCCTTCATTCTTGCTGGATGGGACCGCGTCCCTAGCACCTTGTCCCGGGTGGCCTAACGGAACAGACTCTTGAGAACAGTGGAACCAAAGTTAGCTCTATGCCTAGAAGCTAAATCCAACTTATAATGAGAAATGAAAGTGTGAGGAGTAGCCCAAGTAGCCGCTGCACAAATGGTGTCAATAGGTAGTCTGTCTTGGAAGGCTATAGAAGTAGCCAAAGCTCTGGTGGAATGGGCTTTAGGTTTGTTAGGCAGCTTTTGGTGTCTAATTTCATAAACAAGGGAAATCAGAGATGATAGCCATCTAGATAATGATACCTTTGAAACTGAAAGTCCCTTTCTGCCTTCTGCATAGGAGACAAACAGCTGGTCAGATTTTCTGAATTGTTTGGTTCTATCCAAATAGTACCTTAACTGACGATGAACATCTAGCCAATGCAATTTTTGTTCAGACCTATTAGAATATTCTGGAAAAAACACAGGGAGATCGATGCTTTGATTAAGGTTAGGCCGAGGCTATCTTGGGTAAAAAGGACGGGTTAGTTCAGAAGATACCCTGTCCTTATGGAACAACAGATAAGGAGGTCGACAGCTGAGTGCATGAAGTTCTGAAACTCTTCTAGCTGAAGTAATAGCTACCAGAAAGAGAGTCTTCCATGATAGCAATTTTAAAGAGCAGGAGGCTGCAGGTTCGAAAGGGGGAAGAATCAAAGAACTAAGAACTAAATTTAGGTCCCAAGGAGGAGGAGGATTTCTTATAGGAGGTCTGAGAAGAAAACTCCTTCAAAAATGCTTTGCAAAGCTTGTGGGACATTATGGCAGACTCGAAATGCCCACATGAAAATTAGAAATAGCTGCCAATTGGACTTTAAGAGTAGATGGAGATGAACCTGCATGGAAGAGTTCAGCTAGAAAATCAAGGACTATTTGGATGGAAGCAGTGAAAGGATCTATGTCCCTTCCTTGAGCCCAATAGGCGAAACGCTTCCATTTACTCAAATAAATCTTTTGAGTGGAAGATTTATGGGAAGCTATCAAAATATCTCGGACAGAGTGAGATATTTGAGGAAGCATGGCTAAGGTTGGAACTGGAGGAACCAAGCAGTGAGGTTCAGAGAGGGAAGGGAGCGATGAAACTGACCCGACTGATGGATCAAAAGATCTGGAACTAGGTCCAGATGCCAAGGTCGCTCCAACAGAAAATGATGAAGAAAGGGGAACCAAACCTGTCGAGGCCAGTAAGGAGCAATGAGGATCAATGAGGCCTTCTGAGCGATAGCTTTCTGTATTACTTGAGAGATTAGAGGGAAGGGAGGAAATGCATACAGAAGTCCCCGGGGCCAAACTTGGACCAGAGCGTCTCTGCTGGGTTGGCCTGGTAAAGGGAATAGGGTGAAATAATCTCTGCACTTGCTGTTTTGGGGAGTAGCAAAAAGGTCGCAGCAAGGCTGACCCCACTTGAGAAAAATTTCTCTCACAACAGAGTCTTTCAGAGACCACTCGTGAGGCATGAGAATAGCTCTGCTCAATTTGTCCGCGATTTGGTTGGACTTCCCGGGTATGTGCGTTGCTATCAGAAACCGCTGAGAAGAAATTGCCCACTGCCACAGTCTGAGTGCTTCTCGACACAGGGGGTAGGACCTGGTTCCGCCTTGTTTGTTGATATACCACACTACAGACATATTGTCCGTCTGGATTGCTATCGTTCCCAAGGGAAGAGAGTCTTGAAGGGCTTGCAACGCTAAAAGCACTGCTCTCATCTCTAGAACATTTATGTGCAAGTGGCATTCGTCTGGTTGCCATGTGCCCTGGACAGTTCTGCCCTGATAATGACACTCCCCCACCCGATCAGGGAGGCGTCCGTTGTCAGAGTAGCAACCGGAGGGGGAGGAACAAAGGGTCTTCCCAAGAAGAGCTGAGGGGAAGACATCCACCACAGAAGATGATTCCTGCATGTTTGCGTGATCATAATGGTGTGGGACATCGGAAGTTGCTGGTATGACCATTGTGTGAAGAGCATCCATTGAAGGATTCTCATGTGGAATCTGGCTAATGGAAGCAAAGGTATGGCAGCCGCCATAATCCCCAATACTTTCAAAACTAACCTGGCTTTGACTCTGTTGCTGCTGAAGATGAGCGAGACCAGTTTTTGTATGTCTGTTATTCTCTGATCTGTTAGCCTCGCAGACATGTTGACTGTGTCTAGAATTGCGCCTATGAAGGTAATAACATGACAAGGCGACAAAACAGACTTTTCGCAATTTATTGAAATGCCTAAGTTTTGACAAGTGCGAAAGGAAGTGCCCTTAGAAGAAGATGCTTGGTGGGAGCAGTGAGGAGCCAGTCGTCCAAATATGGAAACACCTGGAATCCTTGACGTCTCAGGTGAGAAGCTACCACTGCCATACATTTGGTAAACACCCGGGGGGCAGTGGTGAGTCCAAAGGGCAGGGCTCTGAATTGAAAATGACTGGTTCCCAGCCTGAAGCGGAGAAATCTTCTGGAGCGTCTGTTCATTTTTATATGATAGTACGCATCCTGAAGGTTTATAGAGCACATCCAGTTTTTTCTTCCCAATAGGGGAAGGATGGACTGTAGCGTGACCATCCGAAATCGTGTTTTCTTGACTGACCTGTTCAAGATACTGAGATCCAAAATTGGTCTCCAGTCCCCTGTTTTTTTTGGAACTAAAAAGAACCTGGAGTAGATTCCGGATCCTTGCTGGTCTGCTGGAACTGGTTGAATTGCTCTTTTTGCAAGCAGCTTTGAAACTTCCAAAGCTGCAAGATCCCTTTGAGCGGGTGGAACATCTGGAAGGGATTTTTTTGGTCGGTTTGGAATGCAAAGGAAGGGAATGGAATAGCCTTCGGAAATGATGGACTGTACCCACTTGTCTCGAGTTAGGGATAGCCAAGCTTCTGGGTACAGTGACAATCTTCCCCCGACTGCCTCCGAAGGTGGACAGTCGGGCAACACCTCAGGGATGCTGAAAGGGCTTATCGGAGAAAGTTTCTCGATTGCCCTGGTTCTGCGGACCCCCCCTGCCTCTAGGGCGACGTCTACCATTGTTGTTCCCCCCTCTGCCTCTGGCGGGGAACCGACTTTGTGCGTCAGGCGAAATCCCTTGAGATTGTTTGCGGAACCACATTTTCCCACTTTTCTGGCCCTTGGGGTAAGGCCTAGAAGGAGTAGAAAAACGGACTCAGACGGCAGAAAGAGTCTTGCCATCAGTCTCGCACCTAGTCAAGGTTTCTTTCACTTGAGGACCAAAAAGAGATGATCCATCAAACGGGGAATTAGTGAACGGCGTTTTAAAGGGGTCCGCAAAGTTGCATAACCGCCTCCAGGCATGCCTCCGTAAGGCCATTCCTGTTCCTGCGGCCTTGCTCGCTCCATCAGCCGCATACGAAAGGAGGCGCATGGAGGAGTTAGCTATGGAGTTCAGGGTAGCCAGCTGAGTGATCATCTTGTCTTGAAAACCCGCAGCTGTAGGATCCTTCAACATATCACTCGCTTCTTTGATCAAGTCCCTTTGAAGACGAGTAAAATGGCATAGGTAGTTCAGCGAACGCATTGCAAAGGTCGCTGACGAGAACATCCGCTTCCCGTACCTGTCCATAGACCTAGATTCCTCGTTAGGTGGATGGACAGGCACTGAAGGATCAGCTAGTTCCTTCTTAGTGGCAGCAGCAACCACCATAGCATCCACAGAAACTCCTTTTGTCAGAAATTGTTTATCTGCTGGTGCCGTGATGAATTTCGAGGGTCTCCTGGGAGTGGGGTCCACTGAATCAGGAGCCGTCCATGCCTTTTTTGCTACCACCTGCATGAGGGGGTCAAAGGGGGGAGACACCCAGGAGGTGGAAGGGCGAGAGCCAAACGCCTCAAGGTACACAGATTCATCCTCCGAAGGGTGGAGGGCTGGCCAATTTCCCCTCTGCTTAAGGATTTCTAGAATGTCTGCAAATGAGACATCTTCAGAAGGGGAACGGGGGGAACACTCGGAATCCTCTAAATCTGTGTCAGAGGTGACGGACTCAGGTGAGTCTATGTGTTTCCTCTTACACTTTCTCTTCCGAGGGGGCTCTTCTGCCAAATCAGGAGAGGCCTCGGAAGAGGATGAGATCCCCACAGGGGATTCCTGAGGAGCTGGCTCTCTGCGGTCTGGGATGAGGGAGTGAGTCGACTTGACCTGAGGCACCGAAGAGGGAGGGGCGGACGGAGCCGACTGTGGAGTAGAACCAGGTTCTAACACACTCCGCATGACCTCGAACGCACCCCTGTCCGGCAGAACCAGAGGTCCCCGCTCCGAGAAGCTGAGAACCTCCCTCGGCACCGACAGTGATGGCTCCAAGGCCGATGTCGGAGCCGAACTCACCAGCGCCGAAGCTCCGAGAGGAAGAGCGGGGTCGGACAAGGGTCCGATGCCACTCACCCCCTCGGAGCCGACGAGGGAAGTCCGGCGCCGAGATTCTTCTAAGGAAGAAATCGGAGCCGACGATGGAGCCGAAGACATCTGTATCGGCTCCGACGCTACCACAGTCTCGGTTCCGAAACGCCCCGGCTCCGAGCTCAACGGAGTCGGAGGAGGAACATAATGGGGGACAGGGTCAGGCATCGACTGATGAGTCGGGCTCTGAAGCATTTGGGCCAGTGCCTCGGACTTAAGAAGTTGACTCACTACCCTCTGAAGGTCATGGTCCGAAAGCCTCGATGACCTAGAGGAGTGAGATCTATGGCTCCGTTCAGACAGCAAGGGAGATGCTGGAGCCGAATGAACGGAGCCAAGGGACGGTGACCTGGACCTCTTTCTAGTTGTCGGTTCCGAAGGTCTAGTCGGAACCGACAAAGGAATTTCCAATACCTCGGCTCCAGCCGGAGCCGAGGAAACCACAGAAACTGCAGTCTGAGAGCCATCGGCTCCAGCCGGAGCCGATGCAGACGGAGGGTTCGAAGCCTTAGGTCTCGGCTCAGACGCTGGAGCCGAGGACCTAGAAGCCTTGGAGGGTTTTCCCGAAGGAACAGTAAGGGAACCCTCAGGCTTAAGTAAACCTCTCAGAATAAGTTTATTTTTTCTTTCCTGCAGGACTCTGGGGCTGAAGCCATGGCATACAGCACAAGAGTCCTGCAGGTGTAAAGGTCCCAGGCAGTAGACACAAGAAGTGTGACCGTCTGTCAGAGACATTTTCTGACAGCACGAGTCACACTTCTTGAAGCCTGAGACCTTTGAGTCTTTAGACATTATAGAAGAAGTGTAACCACACACACACACAGTCAAACACACTGATTACACCCTATATAAGTTTTAACTCAAAAATTAAACACACTATCAAAGTTTTTTGAGAAAAAACACACACACACACACACACACACACCACTAGGGGAAGGAAAAAAGGCCCGAAGGCCCGAGGGAAGAACTTATAAGTTCTTTGTGGAAAAGGGGATAATAGAAGAGAAAAGGGTCAAATTCCACTAAACTAAGGGTAATAACTGTAAAGAATTAAACTAAAGGGGTTTAAGTAGACTAAAAATTACTCAACTATAACTCACCAAGAAGCCGGTAGAAACCACACACCTCGATCGCTGTAGCGGCAAACGAGATCTGAGGTAACTCACGCCTAGCATTGTGGGATATAAAGGGAGCCTCGAGCCGGTGGAACCAACTCTCGAGCTTTTAGAGTGGCCGAGTCGGAGCAAAACCCATCCAGCAAGAATGAAGGCGAGATAGACAACTTAACATCCAGCTGTTATGCAGAGGCTTGCAATAAAGCCTATGGTAACTAAGGTTAGGTGATCCAGATCACTCCAGCAGTGAGTAAAAGGAATCTGAGGAATACCAAGGATGGGGGAAAGAAGGACAGGAAGTTGAGGAAAGAGAGACGCAGACAACATAGACCTATTGTTATGGTGAGTATATAACTTTTGTATCCGATATTGTTTTTTCCATCCTTTCCTCAACGGATGGAACAGAGTCCCCAGTAACTGTTACACTTGGGAGGTCTCATGGAAGGATATTCTGAAGTACAGGTGAAACAAATAAGGCTCTTGACCTTGACTGTATGACCAATTTATAGAGAAAAATGAATGTATGGAACTTGGACCAAGTTATCGCAGCACATGTATCATCAAAAAGTACTCCAGAAAAGAAGGCTGTAGAAGCTACAGACATACCTGAATGGGCCTTTGGAGACATAAATAATGACAGGCTTCTTTCTTTGAATACCTGACAGAGGCAGTCCAAAGGCCAGTGGGAGAGCATTACCTTGGACACTCCCTTACCCAACTTGACAGAAGAAAGAGAGACAAATAACTGGTCAGTCCTAATTATCTTGGTACAACTTAAACAGAAACATACCTGGTGGTACACATCCAGCAAATGCAGCATGCATTTGCCCTTGTTTGAAAATTTTGGAAAGAACACTGGAAGATTGATTGACTGATGATTCAAAAGCCACTTTTAGGGAGGAAAGAAGGAAGTGTTCTCAGGAATATTCTGTCTTTGTGAAAAATCAGGAAAGCAGATTTAGAAGACAAGGTGTAGAGCTCAGAAATCCTCCTGGCAGAGATGATGGCCACTAAAAGCAGAGTTTTCCATGACAAAAACTTCAGACCAACTTTCGCTACAAAGGGGGTAGTGGATGCCTAACTGGAGGGTGAACCACAAAGTTTCCACACTGAGGAAAGCTTTAGGTAGTTTGAGGGATGCAATGGGGGTGTGATCTTCTCTAATATAAAAGGAGGATACAGCAGCCAACTGTAACATAATAGTGGAGTAACTGGCTCCATTTTGAAAAAGAGATGCAAGAAAATCCAAAATGGTCAGAGGTGGGGCTGAAAATGGATATAAATTATTACTGGTAGCCTGACTAGACAATTTTTTCCATTTACTTTTGTAGATCTTTCTTACAGAGAGCTTCTAAGAAGAGGTCTTAATGTGAATAAATGGAGACAAAAGCCTGGACTGTCTTAGCTATCAATGGAACTGGAGAAACCATACAGTTAAACTTGAGGGACTGAATGTCTATGGCAATCCGAACAAGTGAGATAGATCTGGAGCGGAGCCTGCACCTAGGATGGGTATACCAGATGAGGCCAGAGGAAGGGTAAACACACTTGTTGAGTCCAGTAGGGGTCTACGAAGATGATTGTGATTTTCCTCATGAAAGCATTTTGAATTTGGGTAACAGAGGGGGTATGAAGGCATAAAGAAGTCCAAAGGGTCAAGTGTGGACCAGAACAGCCCTCAGTGACTCCCCATCTCAAAGGATCAATGCAAAAAAACTTGTTGCAATTGGTGTTGTGGGGAGATACAAAGAGGCTGTAGCATGGCTGACCCCCAAAGGCTGTTGAGGAAGAAGGAGAGACTTGCTCAACCTGTTCTCTAGAACACTGGACTTCCCCAGAATGAGTGTTGCTCTAAGAAAGCAGTGGGAAAACATTGACTATCCCCATACCCTCATGGCCTCTCAACACAAGTGATAGGGATTGGCGTCCTCCCTGCCTGCTGATACAACAAACCACCAGCATGTTGTCTAGCTGGATAGATACCACAACCAAGGAGTGTCCTGGAATGGCCGCAATGCTCGGAGGACTGATCTCATCTCCAAGATGTTGATGTGAAGGCTGGCCTCTGCTGGAGACCACATACCTGGGACCATCTTTCCCAAGAAATGTCCTCCACTCTAGGTGAGAAACGCCCATGGTCATCATGGCTCAGGGTGAAAATAGAACAAAGTGACATCTCTGAGATACAGCCAGTGAATTCAACCAACACCGGATGTGTAATCTGCAAATCGTAGTTAATGATACCCAAAACAGCATGTCATGTTGTCTGATAGACCACTGGACTGCTAAGGTCCAATGTAGAACTCTCATGTGGTACCTGACCAGAGGAACTAGGACAATCACAGCTGCCATGGTGCCTTACAAACGTGCTATCAGCTTTGATGGTGGCTTCTGACAAAATAGTACAGCTAAGGCTTGCTTGTGAAGACTTGAAATCCTGATCTGAAGAAGTTTGATCTGAAGCTTTGTGTCTATAGCAGAGCTCTGAGGAATTGCAAGGAATGAATAGGCTGGAGCTTGGACTGCTTTATTCACTGTGCTTCCCAGACTTAAGCAAAGATGGAGCAAGGAATCCCTGGTCTGAACAAGTAGATCCATGGAGGAGATGGTGATGAACCAGTCATCCAGATAACAGGAGTGAGTTGCAACCACTGCTATACACTTGGTGAACACCCACTGGGCTGTGGTGAGACCAAAGGGCAGGGCTCTGAAGTGGACATGACTGACTCCCAGCCTGAAACAAAGGAACCTCCTGGATCATCTGTCCATTTTTATGTTGTAGTACACATCCTGGAGGTCAATTGAGCATATCCAGTCACTTTCCTTTAGAAAGGGCAGAACAAACTGAACTGTGACCATCTCAAATTTTGTTTGCCTTACAAACTTGTTTAGAAGGCTGAGGTCCCCATTTTTCTTTGGAACTACAAAGAATCTTGTGTAAATTCAGGATCCTCTCTGGTCTAGTCTGGACAATTAGATTGCTTAGAAGCTTCCTTATTTCTGAAGTGGCTGCTTCCCTTTGAGAAGGTGGTACGGAAGGCTCTTTGTGGGTATGGGGGAGAAACAAAGGGAATGAGATAGCCTCTGGCAATTACCCTCTGCACCCACATATCTTGAGTGATGGATGTCCAGATTGTTGGGTGCAGGGATAAGTTCCCCCCCCCAAACTGCCTCTAGAGAGAGCTAGCTGGGAAGACATTCATGAGCTCTGAAAGGACCTTGAAAGCCCTGGTTCTGCAGACCACATCTGCCCTGAGGGTAACGTTCACCATTACAGTTTCCCCTCTGCCATGGGGTGCTCTGTCTCCAGAAGTGAAGTACTAACCAAAGCCTCTTTCCACCTTTCTTATTCCCCAAGAAGGTTCTTTGAGGGGTAGAAAATTTAATCCCCAAGGCAGAAAGGGTCTTACCATCTTATTCACTTATGGAAAGTATTTCTCTGACTTTCAGACCGAAGAGTGTTGATCCATCATAAGATGTGTTAGCAAAAGATGTCTAAATGTTCTGCAAAACCACAAAGCATGTAGGCATGTCTTGTAATAGCGATGCTGGTGCCTGCTGCTCTGAAAGTACCCTTACTGGCATAGGAAATATAACACATAGCGACATTGGATAAAGACTGGAAAGTAGCCAACCGTGAATCAACAGATTTCCTTTGCTCTACATATGAGGACCGACAGTGATATGTACAGTTCTTTGGTCAAATTTCTCTGAAAATGAGTGACCTGTACCAAGTAATTCAGTACCCCAACAGTGAAGCTTACTGAGGCGTATCCTTGCTTCCCAAATCCGATGAATGCAGAGACTCCTTATTAAATTCCTGGAGAGTGGAACTTTCTGCCACCACCACAGAATCAACAGGAGGTCCCTTGCCCCAGTGGGAATTCCATGGGGGGATACAAAAAAATTCACCTGGTTTACTAAGGATAGGATAGGACTGGAAATGTTTGGCTCATTCTATGCTCATTTGGAGATTAGATCTACCATCTTGCCTGTAGCAGGAGTTACCCAAAAAGTAGTTGAGCTATCTCTGAAAGCCTCGAGGAACACTGACTCCTTTTGGGAAGGTGTTTCAGTGGAAGCCCCCCCAATTCTGTCTGAGCAGTTCTAGAATTTCTCCAAATGCTATATCCTTAGGAAGAGGAAACCTTCACCTTCATCAAAATCTGTGCCTTCTATGAGCAATTCCTGGGGGGAATCAATGAGTTTTTTTTTTACACCTGTGCTCATTCTCACCTATTCAGTGGGGTGTTCCAGACAGGACTAAAACTGACAGGGCTCATCAACGAAGGCTGGATACAGGCTTTTGGAAGCTAGTTGCCCTGACAAAACAAGGTGGGCAGGCTTAAAACCAAGGGAAATTTTCTGGGGGGAGGAATAGATCAGAGCATGAAAGGAAAGTGAAATCTAGACCTGGAGAGCACTCTTTCGAATGTTTCGAAGGCTGAGCTGGAGACAGATGCAGGGAGCTTCACCATAAGAGTCAAAGCCCTTAGTGGATGTCTGAACCAAGAAACTTCATGGCTCAGATCCAAAGCTGACATCAAAGCTTGGCTGTCCAACACCAAAGCTCTCAGCTGTGAACTAAACTGCCAGCATCAGCACCAAAACATGACTCTGAGATCCAGAAGGCTCTGAAATATTTGAAGCCAACCAAATCAAAGAAACCGGAGTTGAAGACAACTTAAGTCTTTGGCTTCAAGGAAAACATAAATGACCCACACTGAATTCAGATTCAACTGCTCCAATACCACTGGACAGACTGAGGAAGGAGTTATCGCTTTGGGAAGACATCAGTCCTCCACATCTGGCAAAGGCTGGAGCTGGAGGACCCCCAGAATTATTTGCTTCTGGAGGAATTTCATCATCATCCTGTTGTATGTCTGTTTTGGTAAGACTGATGGACGACCTGGCTGAAGAGAGGTAAGAAGCAAAGGAAGAAGGCCCAGAGATCCGGTAAAAGGATCTGAGACCTAAACCTGGGTGATATTGGCCCCAAAGAGACAGAATCAAGGCTCAGGAAAAAGTGGAGTACCGGGTCTGATAAGGATTAGTTCAGAGTGCAAAATCAGATCTGAAGGGTTTGTTAGTTCTGGAGCTAGACAGAAGGGGGGAGAGAATGTTCTGGAGATCCATTGTTGCCCACTTTTGCCTTATCTTTTTCTTTCTGCTTAGACTTTTCAGGCCTGTCATGATCAGCTGGTTTGTTAGCCAGTGGATAGAAACAGAAGACCCAGAGGAAAGAAAAAGGGTACTTTCTCCCAAAGAGGCAGGGAAAAGCCCCTTCAACATCAGCTTGTTCTGACATTCAACAATGTCAAATCAAATGTTTCACAGATGCTGTACTGAGTCTAAATGTGCAGCCACCAAGCAATAGATGCACTTCAAGTGGGTGCATGAGTTTGGCAAGTTGTGGGCACAGGCCACACACTTTTTAAAACCAGAGGGTTTTTCAGGAATACTGCAAAAATAAACATATAGATGAAATAGAATAAAAATTACAGCATGAACAAGGACAGGCCAACTGTTGAGACACAGAAACTGTGCCTGAAGTGGAGAAAGTACAGTTGTGTACCTACCATAAATGTAGATGTTCGAGTGTATTCACTGTTGCAGTCGTTACACTTGGGTTATCCTGCTGGCAGGCTACCCGCAGTCGGCCTGAATTCAAAAGTCCTGGTCCGGCGTCGGTTGCTGTCGCCTCTTCCCTGACGTTAGTGCGCCAGGGGTATAAAAGATGCAGCAGACACCATTTTCTTCAGTTTTTCTTGCCCCAGATGTCAGGTGCCCCCAAAAGGGTAGGCTGAAAATATTATGATCATAAAAAAGCATGCACATAACCTTCATATACAAGCAAATACACCACATAGGTTGTACAGAATAGAGAGGTACAGATAAGTCCCAGCAAAGAAAAAAAGGGGGGATGGTGGGAGGGTAACCTGGACTGCAACAGTGAATACACCCGGACATCTACATTTATGGTAGGTACACAACTGTACTATTTTCATCGTGTTTCACTGTTGCAGTCATTACACTTGGGTTGAATCCCAAAGCTGAGGTTGGGTGGTTGGGCCTAAACAGAGTTTGGAGTGGCTATGAGGCCCTGCAGAACTGCAGTGGCAAAGCCTGCTCTGGATTTAGAGTAGAGAGGTAAATAGTAGTGCTTTGTAAAAGTGTGCACTGAAGTCCAGGTTGCAGCCTCCAAAATGTCCTTGGTTGGTACTCCTCTGAGGAAGGCTGCTGAAGTGGCTGCTGCTCTGGTAGAATGTGGCCTAATGCTCTTGGGCACTGATTTGCCATGTTGTGAATAGCAGAAATGAATGCAGTGGCCTATCCATTTTGAAATAGTCTGCTTTGAAATGGCTTTTCCTTGCGATCCTGCAGCATATGCCACTAAGAGTTGCTCAGTCTTTCTGAAGGCTTTAGTTTTGTCCAAGTAAAAGCGTAGCTGTCTATGTCCAAAGAATGCAGAAGTCTCTCCCCCTTATTCTGTGGGTTTGGATAAAAGGTAGGCAAATGTATGGTTTGGTTAAGAGCCACACTGGACACTACCTTAGGCATAAATGTCGGGTTTGTCCTTAGAGAAACCCTGTCCTGATGGAAAATAATAAAAGGTTCCACAGCCATTAGTGCCTGTAACTCTGAGACTCTTCTTGCTGAAGTTACTGCTAAGAGAAGAGCTGTTTTCCATGACAAGTATTTTATCTCCGCTGTATTGGCTGGCTCAAAAGGAGGCAGTGTGAGTTTTTCCAAGACAAAATTGAGGTCCCATGCAGGTATTGGAGCTCTCCTTAGAGGTCTTATGTTTTTGGCCCCTCTGAGAAACTGTCTTAGCAGTGGATGAGAAAAAATAGGTGAGTCCGTATTGTAATGAGCTGAAATGGCAGAGGCATGGATCTTAATTGATGAGAAGGATAGGCCTTTGTCCAGCATCTCAGTTAGGTATTGCAAAATCTGAGGAATATTTGGTACAAGCAAGTCAATTCCAAGCACAGAATTTCTTCCATTTTTCTGCATAAGATTTTCTGGTGCTGGGCCTCCTGGCCTCCAAAATAACATCCATAACTGCTTTAGAGAGAGGTGTGTTCTGAATGATTACATTATCCGCCATGCAGCCAGATTTAGGGTTCTGAGTTGGCTATGCAGAATCTGATTGTTCTGTTGGGTCAGCAAATGAGGTATTAGAGGCAATGTCCAAGTTGGGCCTTGAGACAAGCTCTTTAGGATTGGGTACCAGTGCTGGCGTGGCCAGTCTGGGGCAATCAGTATCATTTTTGGCTTCTCTTGTCTGACCTTTAGGAGTACCTTGGAGAGGAGAGGCAGAGGAGGGAAAGCATATACTGTAAGGGCTTTCCAGCTAAATGAAAGGGCAACCACTTTCCATGCTTGCTTGTGATAAGTCCGAGTGCAGAATCTCTGTAGCTGGCAGTTGTGAGGGGAGGCAAATAGATCTATGTCTGGGCATCCCCATTTCCCTGTTATCATGTTGAAGATTTGTGGATCTAGTTTCCATTCGTGAGGATCCATGAGGTTTCTGCTTAGTTCGTCTGCCAAAGTATTTGTCTTTCCTGGCAGGAATTGTGCTTGCAGATGTACTTGATAAGTCAATGCTGTGTTCCACAAAGTCATGGCTTTTCTGCAGAGGGGGTAGGAATGTGTGCCCCCTTGCTTGTTTATGTACCACATGACTGTAGTATTGTCCGTCTTTATCAGCAGTTGTCCTGGATGAAGTAGGTCCTTGAAGGCTGTCAGGGCATTTTGTACAGCTAGCATCTCTTTTTGACTGATATGAAGATGCATTTGGTTTGTGGGCTATGTGCCCTGAATACATTTTTCTGCCATGTGCACCCCCCCCCAGGCATAATCTGATGCATCTGTTGTTAGTGTCTGCCTGGCAGTGGGTAAGGTGAATGGCTGTCCCTTGTTGTGGTGACAGGCCTGTGCCCACCATTGAAATTCCTGTTGCAGGCAGGGAATGAGAGTAATTACTGTTTCCAGGCTGTGGCAATGTTGAGTCCAAACACTTTTTAGATACCATTGTAGTTTCCTCATATGCAGTCTTGCATATGGAATTAGTAGAATGCAGGATGCCATGTAGCCCAGAGCCTGCAGAATTTTTCTTGTAGATAACTGGGTCTTGTTGCCATGTTTTCGAAGTAAGAAGTCAGTTGCCTTTGTTTGTCTGGCGTGAGATAAGCCATCTGGACAGTTGTATTTAAGCTTGCACCCAGGAATATTATCTCTTGAGAGGGTACTAGTTTTGATTTCTTTTTGTTTACTGTGTACCCCAGGCAAATTAGTAATCTTTTTCAAACGCCAGATGCTGTAGTAGAATATCTTTGGTCTTTGCTTGAATAAGGCAGTCGTCCAAGTAGGGCTATATTTGAATTCCTCTGTCTGCAAAATGCAATTACTGGTGCCAGGCATTTTGTGAAGACCCTGGGCGCAGTAGATAAGCCAAAGGGCAGTGCAGAGAATTGAGTGCTTTGAGCCAGCTATGAATCTGAGGTATCTTCTGCAAGATTGGCTATATATAAAGTTGTGTAGGTCTGAAGACACCCTCAGAAGCCGATGCCTGCTCAGCGGCTCCGGACTCATCTGAGGGATTAATTTCCGAAGGGCCAATACCTTGAGTATCCACAGGCCTAGCTGTCTCCACGTGGGAGTCAGAGGTGGCCTGTGGCTCTGAGTTAGCGGGAGTCAGGGGCTGCGAAATCTCCTCACTGAGCACTGGTGACTGGCCTATAAGATGCTTCGTCATCGGTTTTGGACCTCGGATGCTTGTCCTTGTCTTTATCCTTGCGTTTTTTATGAATTCCGGTCGTCGGTTGTTCCAACGGCATTATATAGTTAAACCTTCTGCCAAAATAATGAAAAGCAAAATCGTACCGACGGTTAATAGTGCGTTGGTTAAATCTAGCAACGTCGTGGTCAGGGCCTAGGCAAGGAATACAGTAAGAATGAAAATCCTTGTGAGGTATTTGCTTCCCACAAGAAATACAACTGTTAACTTTTTCTGACATCGGTCTGGAGCAAGAAAAATGTTTCCCCAACGGGGTACTTAGCTTTATTGAAGACTTCAGATCTGAAATTCAATTTAGAAAATCTCAGGTGTCGGACGACCGGCACTTGCGAACTGCTTTTGCTTCATGCACCGCGCGGCAAGAAAGACTGAAGAAAATGGCATCGGCTGCATCTTTTATACCCCGGCGCACTGACGTCAGGGAAGAGGCGACAGCAACCGACGCCGGACCAGGACTTTGGAATTCAGGCCGACTGCGGGTAGCCTGCCAGCAGGATAACCCAAGTGTAATGACTGCAACAGTGAAACACGATGAACATCAGGAAAAACAACCCAAAAGAGACTAGTATACAGACTTTTTTAATAGCAATATCTAACAGGAAGGAATAGTACAAAAGATGATGGAAAGAACTCCTGACCAGAAATTAGAAAAAAAAGTAAGTAAAAAGTTCCACTCATCTTCAACAAAAAACACCTGAGCACCAAAGATCATGTCTGAAGCTTACGTCAGCAAACAAGCTTTGCGGTAACATGCCAATAGAGTCAGAGATTGTTACTAGGCTAACAACCCAGGGGGTCTTTCTAAGCCTAGCCAAGTTTTCCTCAAAGAATAAAGATGTCCTGTATCCAAACAGGACATTGAGGGCCAGGCATTTATAAGCTACCTCTGTCCATAAGGCATTTATAAGCTACCTCTGTCCATAAGGGGCGTGGGTGCCAGGCCTGGTGTAAATTTCCTATTCCCTATCCACTGGTCTAGGTTACACTTAAACTGGATAATAGACAAACTCAGCTTCACTTGGATTAGAAGCCTGTTCCATAGAAGGGGCAGTCTCTAGGACACATATCTGTCCCTCCAGCACATTCTGTTTAAGTCACAGACAAAATTTAGGTCCCTAGAACGTGTACTTCCAGTATTGTTTGACTTATGAATATGCAGGAGATTGCTAAATGTGGGGTTTGCGGATGCCTTGGAAGGAAGGCATAGATCACTCCCAGCAATCTATAGGAGACTAAGCAGAGGGAAATGGCTTTAAGGCACTCTGAACAAGGCAGTTTTTTTATGCCTTGTATTCTTTTGTAAGGAACCTCTGAGGTCGCTCTAGCTGCTGCATATGCCTGGTCAGGTACATACCAAAGGGATCATTGTACTCTATGACTGGTCTAATAAGGGCATCGTAGAGTGACATAGACCTCTTTGGACTTAGATTCCATGATCTTACTTATAAGCTGAGTAACAGAAAACAATTTTCTCACCACTGTGGCCATCATAAGGGGATTATGGGTTACAGGAGGAGCCTGAGCACTGGATCCCAAATCTTAAGACTGGCTGAATTTGGATCTGCATTGAGTAACGTAGGAAAGAACATCAGATTATATGGTAAAAAGATGCATCAACAGGCTTTCCTCACTCTAGATGGATGGCAGGACTCTGTGGAGCTACAGGCTTCATGAGTGCAGCTACAAAAATCAAGGGGTATGGCTTGTTTGGCTTCAAAAAGAAATTCTATTTCCTAGGGTGCAGGAGGATATGAGCAGCCTTCTTTGGAGGAGAAGCCACCATGCCAGAGTTTTCACAAGCTACACTAGTGGCATCCCTTAGGATGCCCATCATCTGGAGAGACTATCAGGAGGACTGAAGGGCCTTCTACTACCTCTTCTTCAGGGAGATCATGGGGTCTGAGGGCTAACTCTCCTTTATCTCGTTATTTCAAGTAAAAGTACAACTGTACAAGCAAAATTTACTGTAACAAGGAGATGTTTAAAACGTAGCACTGTTGCAGTAGTGCTGACTAGTAAAATTGCTGCTGCAAAGGTCTTACATGTGGCCTGACAAACAGCTCAGCACCCTTCCCCCTCTAGGCCAGACGTCCATCCCTTAAAATATCACTGTACTTTTTCCCTTCATAGGTTCATAGATGTTTACTAGGTTAACGACCACAAGGGCCTTTTTAAGCCTTGCCATGCATCCCAAATCTCTGACAAGTTCTGGTACTCTTGATAAGTACAAGCAGGGGCTTGGGGGATGAAACATTTACAGGGTGGCCTGTGTCCAAAAGAGATGCAGGTGGCATGCCAGGGATGAATTTACTGTTCCCCATCCAATTGTACACTTAATTGGGTTAGGGAGAAACTCTGCTTCACATGGATGGGGAGCCTGTTCCAGAGACTGGGTAGTCTGTGGGATACATACCTGTCTCTCCAGCAGGTTCTTTATTATATCACAAGCAAGGTTTTAAAACTGTAATTCTGGTGCTGTTTGTTTTGTGGATATGCATAAGGTCCATCAGAGTGGGGTCTGACAATGCCCTGTATGCCAGGCATAGACCTCCCCTCAACAGCCTGTAGAGATGGAATATAGGGATAGGGCCTTGAGGCGATCTTCACAGGACATTTTACTTATGCCCTGTATTCTTTCAGCAAGGAACCGCTGTGGACACTCCTTTGTTGGATATGTCTGGTTAGGTACATACCAAAGGACACACTGTACTCAATGATAGGTCTGATGAATGCCGAATAGAGAGAACAATGACTTCCTTGGACCTAGACGCCATTCCTTTGTTTATAAGTTGAGCAACACAGAATTATTTCCTCATTACTGTAGACACATGATGGTCAAAGGCTAGATTACTGTTTATGTGCATCTCTAAGTCCCTGACTACTGGGTCAGTTCTAAGGGATGTGTCGTTGATATGATAGTTATCAGAGGTGGATGACTTCCCAAAGGATACTATTGTGTGTGCCACTTTAGAGCATTCTTACCCAGGCATCCAAGTAGGATGTTCACCCTACCTATACCAGGATAGCAACTAAGAAGGAGCACCCATGGACATACACTGGGACAAAAACTTAAAGAAATTAGTTATTTAAGTTTGTCCAGATGGGAGAAGGCCTGTGGCTCTAACAGGGAAAGTGGGGAAACAGCAATTACAAAGTGATAGGCCACAGACATTAATGGATGGAAACAAGCACATGAAATATGGGCAGTCCATTAAAGTCTACAGACAAACTTGCACCCACCTCCTATGTTCATATCACCAAGCATAAAGTTTAATGAACTTTTTGGTGATGTCACCAAATTTGGTGCTGGAAAATAGATACTGATGTCAAGAAAATGCAGGACAGCTTTGGAGGCACCACATGTTGTCATGCCTAAGATAAGTCATAAACTGTGACAGAACACTAAATATTGCCAAATCAAGGACATCAATGCTGTAAGCAGTCCCCGAGTCCTTCTATGGCAATACAGAGAAAACATCTTCCATCTGTCTAAGGATTTCCTTGTGGCAGACTTTCTGACCTCCTTAATAGTCTGCACATCCTCAGTGAAGTGGAACCTAAAGAGCAGAACAGCTAAACCATCAAAGCACCAAACTACACAGCCTCTAGGCTCAGGTGTATCAGTCCCTCCTTGTCATTTGTAAGGAGGTCCAATTGCAAAGACAGGAAGAGAGTTTTTGTCTTAAAAATCTGAATGTGGGAGGAGGGCGGGGGGGGGGGGTGCAAAGCTGAAAGGGCCAACAGTGTACTTTTAGGAGCACAGTTGGTCCCCGCCTCTCTCACTTTCTGGATCACTCTGAGGAGTAAGGGGATTAGAGGGAAGCATTCAGAAAGAGGTATGTTCATTTAAAGGAAAATGTATCTTTTGTCCAAGCTTCTTTGTGCATTCTCTACTGTTTGTTGTTCAACCCAGTATAGAGGTCTGTCTCTGGGAAAGCCCTCCTATAAAAACATCCACGTATAACATTCACTAATGGGGATCTGCAGCTGATCTGCTTAACTGGTCCATGACCAAGTCTACCTGGGATGGGATACAGACTACCTTTAGGGTTATTTGTGACTGTAGAGCCATCTCCGAAGGAGTCACAGCCAGCATGCACACACAGTAAGAACATGTCTTCCCTTACTTGTTCATGTGCCACATTACAGTAATGTCTGACACTTGCAAGAACCTTTTTTAGAAAGCTCTGAAAACCTTGACTGCCTGGATCAAAATAATCTCATTTATATTTATATGTTTCATTCCTTCCTTAAGCTGGACCCAAACACCGTGCACATTGAGGCCTCTTGTGAGAGCTCCAAATTGTATGTCTGAAGCATCTTTGGTTAGTGTCTTATTGTGGGGATCCTGACTGAAGTGTACCTCTTGATTCTGTCGGACCTGGTTTGGCCACCAGTTTTGCTATTCTGTGATGCAAACTAGCATAGAAATCATCTCTTACAAGCATTAAGAGTGTTCGCTCCAAGTGTTTCACAGATGGCGTCGGGGCTTTTTCATATGTATCCTTGTCTGAGGGACCATTAGAATTGTGGAGGACATGAATCCTAGAATTGTGGAGGACATGCATCCTACTGCCTTTAAGGTTTCCTTAGCCTTAGTTACAGGCTTCTCTGAATAGCCCTCTGGTTGCTGGCATCTAGTAAGGTCCCTGGGAACGCCACACTTTTGTCAAAAATTTGTGAAAATTCTGCAAAGACACACATGAGAAAAGCCATAAGGCGTAGTAGAAAAAGGTACTCAATTTTTAAAGATCTTACTTGGTCACTACAAAAAAATGGTTCATGGCAACCAGCAATTGATCTGAAATTAAAACATAAATATTCACTCCTGCTTCCTATTGAGTGGCTAACACTCCTGAATTAATACCCAGCTTTGCAATAATTACAATGTATTTTCTTGTTTAGACATTACTAATGGATTTTTTTCTGTGCCCTTGACACCTCAAGTCAGCACTTTGACATGAGCAGTTTGACAATGAACATCTGAGTACCACACTGCCTCATTACTTTTGTACTTCATGTGTGTACTCCCAATACATTTCAGCTAAACTTCTAGAAGCTTTAAAATTTGGGAACAGTGTACCGAAATAAGTGCATAACATTCTCATCGGTCATCTATAAGGAAGGAACGTGGGTTCTATTTGGGATTTGTGAAACCTTATGTAAAGCTAGCTTAAAGATAAACCCTAACAAGGTCCAGTGCAAGCTGCTCACAGACCTATGACTGAGAGGGTAAAAGCTATTCAGAAACTTCCCCTCCCCACTATGATGATAGGCCTGTGGAACTTTCTGGGATTAGTAAACTTGTCTGGAGAATTTAGTGAAAACTTAGCTCAGAGTTCACAACAACTGTATGTCATGCTGAGAGGAGCAGAGGATCTGACCAGGTTTTGGCAAGGACATCTGAAGCTTGTGTGAAGCTTTTAACTAGCTGAAACATGCAGAGACTGGTACAGTCTCCCTGATTAGTGCTGATGAAACTCTGTCATTTTACATGCATGCAAGTGCATGTAACTAATGATGCTATTTCAGCTATGTTAGGAAAAAAAGAGTTATGTACTTACCATAACTTGGAATCTGTGCAATCCAGTGTCATTACTCAACACGAATGGGTGTAGGATCCAACATCGGATCCGAGCCAGCAACTTAGAAGACAGCTCCTGAGCTCAAGCTGCTCCCCTTCCCAAGATCCTTTCCAACCCACAACCCTCAGATCGAGTTTGTTGGATAGTAAAAGGATGCAATGAATACTGCCTAAAAGAATGAAAGAATACAAGGGACACTTCCCCCACTAACTCCCCATTCACCAGAAGGAGGGTGGGAACGTGACGAATAATGACACTGGATAGCACAGATTCCAAGTTATGGTAAGTACATAACCCTTTATCTGATGCTATCTGTGTCATTATTCATCATGGATGGGTTAGAGTCCCCAGCTACCAATAACCCTGGGAGGCCTCATGGAAAGATATGCTGGAGCACAGAAGAACCAAAGAAAGCCCTGTTCCTGGACACTAAGTCTAACCTGTAATACGTAACAAAGGTATGGAGATTAGACTAAGTAGCAGCAGCACAAACCTCGTCGAAAAAAGTTTATCCAAGAAGGCAGAAGATGTGGCTACTGACCTAGTAGAGTGAGCTTTGACTGGTCCAGGGGGCTCCAGGTATCTGCCTTCACAAATGTAAGAAACACAACTGGGAATCCAACGAGAAATAAACACCTTGGAAACAGCTTGACCTCTCCTAGCCTGAGAAAAGGCAACAAAGAGCTGATCAGACTTTCGAAAATTTTCCGTGCGCTTGAGATAAAAACGTAACTGTCTATGAACATCCAAACAATGCAACTGATATTCTCCCTGATTGGAAAAATTAGGAAAGAACACAGGAAGATGAATAGACTGATTAAGATTCGTCTCTGAAGCTTCCTTAGGGACAAAGGAAGGATTGGTTCGGAGAGAAACCTTATCCTTATGGAATACTATGAAGGAAGACTTTATGCACAGAGCCTGCAATTCTGAGACCCTCCAGCTGAAGTAACCGCCACCAAAAAGGCCGTCTTCCAAGACAGAAATTTAAGGTCACAGGGACCCACATGCTCAAAAGGTTTCTGTGTCAAAAACTGCAGCACTAGAGTGAGATCCCAAGCAGGGGAGGGATCCTTTACAGGAGGTCTGAGCAGAAAGATCCCTTTAGGAAAGGCCTTACACAGCCTAGAAGAAAAGGTGGGTCTCTCGCTCAAATGGAAGTTGGAGACAGCAGCCAATTAAAGTAATTGCAGAAAAACTAGCTCCCTATTGAAAAAGAGAGGCCAGGCACATCAAGATGTCCAGGACAGATGCTGAAAAGGGGTCTAGATTGCACTGTTTTGTCCAGACAGAAAATCTGCTCCATTTGCTGGAATACACCTTCTTGGTAGATAGCTTTTGGGAAGCCAAAATAATGGCCTTAACCAGGGAAGGAACCTTGGACTGGGCAAGAATCACTGGAATTGGATGTACAAAGCAGTCAGACGAAGGGACTGAAGACTGGGAAGTGGAAGCCCCCAACGATGGGAAATGAGATCCGGAATGGGATCTAATATCCAGGGTGGATATTTCAGATGAGACCAAATGAGGGGAAAACCATGCCTGACGAGGCCAGAAGGGGGCTGATGAGGGGAGTCTTCAGGTGATGGGCTTTCTGTAAGACCTGGGGAATGAGGGGAGTTGGGGGATAGGCATATAGAAGACCCAGCAGTCAATCGTGAACCAAAGCATCCCTGGGTGACTCCCCTGTTGGGGGATCAGGGTGAAGTATTTTCTGCATTTGTGAATGATCAGACAGGCAAAAAGATTGCAGCAAGGAAGACCCCAATGGTCAAATATCTGACTTGCCACTGACGGATCCAGGGTCCTCTTGTGAGGACTCAGGAAAGATCGTCTAAGCTCGTCGGCTAAGACATTGGAGCCGTCGGGAATATGCACTTCAAAAAGAAAGCAACTGGAAGACATGGCCCATTCCCACACTCTCATGGCCTCTCTGCACAGAAGATAAAATAGTGTCCCTCCCCTCTTGATGTAGTAGGCCACCGCCATGTTGTCTGACTGCACTGCAATGGACCCGTGAGGGAGACAGTCTTGAAAGGCTTGCAATGTTAGAAGGACTGCTCTCATCTCCAGGACACTGAGGTGCAATTTGGTCTCTAAGGGGGGGCCACGTGCCTGGGAAAGTCCTTCCCTGATAATGCCCCCACCCCCACCCCAACAGGGAGGCGTCCATGGTCACTGTGGCTTGGGGCTGGGGAAGACAGAAGGGTCTGCCTAAAATAAGGTCCTGAGATTGGAGCGATCACGCAAGGTGACATCTGCAGACTTGAGAAATCCTGACGGTCATGGAGATGGGATGAAGGTGGGCTGACCACTGCACCACAAGGGTCCATTGTAGAACTCGCATGTGATATCTGGCTAGAGGGACTAATTGAATCGTCACTGCCATTGAACCTATGGCTTGCAAGATTAAATGGACTGAGGGACTTTCCAGATCCAGAAGGAGACAGACCTGTTCCCGAATCATCTCGACTATGCTTGGGGGAAGTGCTGCAGTCTCTGACACTGTGTCCAGAAAGACCCCGGATAAATTCCAGGCCCTGATACAGGACAAGATAAGATTTGGGCAGACTGACTGTGATGCCCAAGTCCTGAAAGAGACTGAGTGTGTAATCTGTGGCGAGGAGGAGTTGACGCTTTGTGGGTGCTGAGAGGAGCCAATCGTCCAGGTACGGTTAAAGACCTGGAAACCTGGCAGTCTGAGATAGGCTACTACCACTGCCATACATATGGTAAACAGGGGGGGGTGGCTGAGGTAAGACCAAAGGGCAGGAACTGATAGTGACTGGCCCCCAGCCAGAAGCGCAGGAATCTCCTGGAGCATCTATTTTGATGTGATAGTACATGTCCTTGAGATCCACTGTGCACATCCAATTGTCCTTGCGAAGCAGATGCAGAATGGACTGAACAGTGACCATCCGAACTCAGACTTCTTGACCAACAAATTTAACATACTCAGGTCCAGAATGGGACGCAAGTCCTCAGTCTTTTTGGGCACTAAAAAGAAGCAAGAGTAAGTTCTGGAACCTCTTTGCTCTGTTTGGACCTCCTAGATGTCTCTTTTTTGAAGGAGATCTCGAACCGCTAGAAGGGCCAACTCCCTTTGGCGGGTGCGGATGGAACATCTGGGAGAAATATTTGAGTTGAAGGGGGCTGAAAAAAGGGTATGAAGTAACCCCTGAACACGATGATCTGAGGTAATAGCTGTCCAGCCTAGTGGGTGAAGGGACAGGCAACCTCTGACTGGCTCCAGGGCAGGACAGTTGGGCAACTCTTCAGGAATGCTGAGGGGACTTCTCCGAGAAAGGTTCCTGGGAGCCCTGATTCTGTGGACCCCTTCTGCCTCTGGGATGGCGTCTGCTGTCAAACTCCCTCCCCCGGCCAGAGAAAGAGGACTCCTGTGGAACATCCTGGAAGGAAGACTGAGACCTGTGGAACCACAGTTTCTTACTACCCCTCTGATGTTTGGAAAAGGATCATTGGGGAGTAGAGAACTTGATCCCGACCGTGGACAGAGTTTTTCCCTCCTGCTCACTATGGGTTAAAGTTTATTTGACCAAAGGACCAAACAAGGGTGACCCGAAGGGGGTGTTGGTGAATGACGCCTTGAAGTTTTCCACAAACCCCCAAAGGTGAAGCCAGACATGATGCCTAATGGCAATGCCAGTGCCCGCTGCTTGAGAGGTGGCCTCCACCACATTGCTGATTAACCTCATCGAGGCATTAGTTAGGGAAGTCAGAGTAGATAGCTTCGGAGAGACCAATTTAAAACTTTCCGGAGGCAACAACTCAGAAAGGGAAGTGGATAGTTCTGATTCCAAGTCCTTTGTAGCTGGGTAAAATGTGCCATGTAATTTGCTGCTCTTGGTCCAAACATAGCTGAGGCAAACACATGCTTCCCAAAATGGTCAATCGCCTGCGACTCCCTGTTTGGGGGATGAACTGTGGAGCTCTGTTCAGCGAGCTCCTTTTTCATAGCTGGAGCCACCACAACAGCATCAACGGGAACTCCTTTTCTCCAAAATACCTTGTCTTTGGGGGGACTTAAGAACTTATCAGCTCTCTAGGGAACGGGTTCTACTGTGTCCGGCTCCTTCCACTCCCTGCTGGATATGAGCTGGACGAGCTCACAGACAGGGGGAGACACCCAGGAAGAAGATGGACCCATCCCGAAGGCCTTCAGGAACACAGATTCCTCTGAAGACAGGGCAGGGGAAGACCAACCGCCTCGCTCTTTCAGGATCTCCAGGATGTCCCCAAAGGACACCACCTCAGCAGGAAGTCTTGGGGATCCATCTCCTTCCTCGAAATCCATGACTTCAGTGAGGGACTCTCGAGGGGAGTCCAAGTTCCTCCTCTTGCATGTCATCTTCTGAGGAGGCTGCCCCACAGAGAGCTCTGGGGAGGACTCAGAAATGGAAGGGACTCCAATGGGGGCAATGCCTGTTTGAAGGTGCTGACGGGAGGGCTGACCCTAGTAGGATGATGAGGTCTCACCACCCAACACTGAAAAAGGCTGGGGAGGATTCAGAGCCGAGGTAGAGGTAGCTGCCCATCCAGAGATGGTCCTCTCTACTGCCCTGAAAGCCAACAGGGTGGATGAAGCCCCCCCACCGGCCACAGCCGACCGGGATGGAAGGGGGACCTTGATGCAACACTAACATCCACAGACGATATCAGTCCCAAGCTGTCCAAGGCGGAGGCCCGCAAAGGGAGGGAATGGTCTGAAAACTCCTGCCCTGTCCCCCCTCCCCGGTGACCCCCATGACCTCGTGGGGCGGAGACGCTGCCAGCTCCAAGGGCAATGCAGCTGAACTTGCCAGGGACCCAGATGGTGTGGGAAGGGAAGAAATGCCCAAAACCACTGGCATCTCCCTAGGGATGCCCTGATCTTGTGACACCAAACCCACATGGGTCAGCTGGGGAAAGAGGAGTTCCGTGGATGGCGAAAATCCCCTTGGCACATGAGCAGGGGATGGCAACAAGTCCAGTTCGATTTGGACCCGTCTGGAGAGAGAACCTTCAATAACGATTGGATCCGACAAAACTGTTGGATCCAAGGGCAGTCTAGGTCTGCTCGGATCCGTGGATCTCTGAGGCTCCAAGGACTCGGATCCAATAGAAGAAGATGGGGCTCTCAGAGCAGAAGAGCCCAGAATCAAAGCTAGGGAGGCTGGTCTTGGATCTGGGGAGCTGCAATCCGAAAGCCTTGGCTTTTTGGCAGGAGAATCCTGAGAAGAGGAAGGCTTCCTCTTGGGATCTGAAGGAGACTTAGAAGGGGAAACCAAGACCAAGGGGACCCTCTCTTTGACCAAACCCTTAAGCAAGAGCTTTTTCCTGCATTCTAGGAAAGTCCTGGGGTTGAATCTGGCACAAATGTCACATTCAACCTCCAGATGCGGCTCTCCCAGGCAGAAAAACACACTCCTTGCGCGTTTCAGAATAGCGCATTTTCCGACCGCACAAGGAGCACCTTTTAAACCCAGTGGGTTTTTCAGACATCCCACACTCTTGCACACAACAAACACACCACCTGCACACAGCACAACAACAAAGGGGGTGGGGGTGGACAAGGTAGAGAAGAAGAGGAGGAGGATAGAAAGGCTACTTAAAGACCAGGAAGCAAAAAGGGCAAGAACCTGGAAAAGGGCCTTAAAAACTAAGCTAATGCGCTACCGGGAGGGGAGGAAACTAAGAGAGGTAGAAAGAAGGCAGGAGACAAATAAGATTAAGAAAAAACCCAAAAGGAAAGAAAAGCTACTTATCTGAAAAGGTCCTAGCTTGAGATGCAAGAAGCACGTCTTGATCAAATTGCGGCAGACGAGATCTGTGGGTTGCAAGGGATCTTGGGAAGGGGAGGGAGCTTCAGCTCAGGAGCCGTCTTCTTAGTTGCCTGCTCAGATCTGATGTCGGATCCTACACCCATCTGTAATTAATAATGACACGGATAGCATCAGATCAGGCCAAACTAGCTCTCAGGGTAGAATACAGAGTCCACACTGTAGGGTATTTTTTACAGTTTTGGATTAAATAAAAACTGGATTACCTCTTCTATAAAACATTGTTCTAGGTCATATTGGAGTATGATGATAATTGGACTAGGGTTACCACCTGTCCCACTTTGCGAGGGATAGTCCCTCTTTGGGCAGTTGTGTCCTGCAAAAAAATTGAAAAAATGGCAAATGTCCTGAGATTTTAGGACAAAAATATTTCCTATATTTTCTTTAATACTTGCACAAAACAGTTATTTTGTATCTGAAACACCTAAATGTTATAAGGAACAGAATAAGCAACTCAAATGCTACAATAATAAGCTTTTATTCTGGCAAAAAAATGAAGTTCTGTCCTTTATACTGGCCGTGGGTATGTTTTGCCCTGCAAAATCTGACGTTTCTACAAAAAAAGTCCCACTTTGGGCATTTGAAAAGGTGGCAACCCTAAATTGGACACATTATAGGGTTTCCTCCTTTGCTTCTGCAACACACAATACATGTTAATATTAAAGCTGATGTGGTTAATTAACAGTAAATACCTCAATTCTCAAGAAAGGCAAAGTAGTTAGTTGTTTTTAAAGAAAAAAATGCTTAAAATGTACAAGTACAGAAAAGTACAGCTTGACTTAAGTGATGCAGTACTGGGAAGCATGACTGTTGCCAATACCAGGACACTTCACTGTCACCTTTCAGAGGACAATACCAGCAGGGTACATATACTGGGCCCCATTATTAGTGGCACCTAATTTTAGCATAATGGATCCTATGCTACAAGATATGCTACTTTTGATGTCAGATAAGCAGCTGTTACTCAAACACAAGTCACTTAATTGCATGTCTGCCCAGGGAGCAAAAACTGCAAAACTGGGGCAGTCCTACACGTTTCAGAATTGGTGATAAGTCAATGAATATAACTCAGTGTCAGCAAGTTAAAAGCATCTGCACTTGTGCTGCATTAGCTGCTAGTCTGAATCAAGACGGCAATGTAAAGTCACAGGATATCTGTTTACACCACGATCAGATTTCACAGAAAATCATAGAACAAGAAAACAATGCACTAGTTCAGTGTAAGATCAAAGCATGCCAAAACTGAATACAGATCAGGACATCCTGGAAAATGCAGCAGTAGATGAGGCAACAAAAGAAGACACTATGAATGGGGTTCAGGCATATTCAGCAGTCCATCCCAGGATAGTAATATCTCTGGACTTCAAGATTAGCAGAAATGGCAAAATTAAATAACTAAAATGCCAGCATAGTCTGACATTTTTGGCTGGACTACAGACTGAACAGGTAAATGACGAAAGACTGCTGGATTATCAACAAGCTAATGGTTATATAGAGCTTTCTGAGCTTCTTGCAACAGCAACAGGAATTATCAAGTTTAACCATATTACTCCTGCACAACTGGGACAAGAGGTAATGTTTGAATTACACACTGAAATTAAAATTCTGGCACCACGGTCTAAAACAGATGTGTCAAAAAGTTACAGACCAAAGTTTGATCTGTTTAAAAAATCCAAAGGAAAACCAGTTTTAAAGAAAATTCCAGCAACATGGAGACTATAGGAGGCATTACAGTCTGACTTTATATGACCCATTCTCCTTCAAGAGTGTTATAAATATACTTTGCTACTTTTGATGCATTTTTCCAACTGGGTAGAACCTTTACCACTGTAAACTACAGTTCAGACTATAGCTTATTCTTTTTTTCCTATATGGAGTATTCCCAAAATTAGTAAAAGTGACAATGAATATCACTTTATAAGACAGGCCATAAAGGAAATGTGTGACTTGTTATGAAATAAGCAATGCCCCCATGTTCCCTAACATCTATAATCTGCAGAATGGAATAAAGTACAGTTATGTAAGCACTTACAATAACAATAGATGTCCTGCTTATCACTACTGCAGTAGTCCTTGCAAAAGGGAGATTCTGCCAAGGATAGCCATACATTTGGCTAGCCTACCAAAGTCTGGCTCTTCAATGTGCTGCACATCAGATTTATGATTTACATCAAAAATATAAGGTACATAAGTGGCGTACAAGCTCAAAACCCTCAGAACTGAAATGCCTCAGAACAGCAGCAGCAGTCAATGAGGAAGTAAAAGAAGATGGTACATGTACATCCAGAAAAAGAAAAGTCCCCTTGGCCAGAGGAAAAAGAGAAAACACAATGGGGATGAAGGAAGGGACAGAATACTTCAACAGTGGTAAGTAGAACATCTGATGTTAAGGTAAGCCCTTAAACACTGTTCCACTATTCCTTACAACTGGGAGAGTTCTAAAGCCACTGCAAAGAATGGGAGGGGGAAGAAGGAAAGGAGGTACCCTCCAAAAAAGCCATGGAGGATAGACCTTGCAAAACATCCTCTGGCCCTTGAAGACAAATCCATCCTACAGTATTTAACGTTTGTCGACCAGGAAAGTCTGACTGGGCACAGGCCCAGGGGGAAAGTCCCAAAAATAAAAAAGATTGTTACAAATAAATTATACAATACATAAGCTCATACAGTAGCAGTACATGCAAGAATAACAAGGTATAAATAGAGATATTCAAGAAAAGACAGAACAGTTGACTATACAAGAGAAGGATGGTGAGAAGTAGTTAAAGATAGGTATGGTTTGCTAAGAGAGAAGTAAACAAAGCAGGATGTAGTAGAGAAGTTCAGAAAGGAAGAGTAGAAGGGCAAGGCACAGAGGAATAGACAGGGGATCTTAGAGAGAGAGTGTAAGAGATGAATTAGAAGGGAAGGAGAGACTCCTATCAGGCTGAGTAAATTTAGTAAAAGTATGCAAGAAAGTCCAAGTATCTGCTTCTAAAATGGATCTAGCGTTGAGACCATTAAAAAGTTCCAGAAGAGGCAACCATTCTTTTAGAATAAGCAAGAACAGAATTAGGAAGCTGCTTTCCATGAAAAGAAATAAAAAAAAAGGAAATAGCTTTAGGAATCCAAGAAGAATCAGTTTATTTATAAACTGCCAAATCAAATTTGTTGTCCCGAAAAGAAACAAAATGTTGCTCAGATTTCCCAATATCTTTAGTCTTATCTAAATAATATCCGAGCTGTCTATGCAAATCCAAAGAATGGAGAATTGTCTCACTTCTATTTTGAGGAGATGGAAAGGAAGAGTGAAGATGGATGGTCTGATTCAATGACAAATGACTGACCACATTAGGCATAAAAGTAGGACTGGTTCTAAGAGATGCTCTGAGTCTGTGGAAAACTAGAAAGAGAGAAACTGCCACAAGGGCCCGAAGTTCAAAGACTCTTTTGGCAGACGTCAGAGCTACTAAAAGACAGTTTTTCAGGTTCACAATCTCAAACTGGAAGAAGCTGTTGGTTCAAAAGGTGGCTGAGTTAACTTTTCCAAAGTTCAGGTTCCGGAGGAGGAATAGGTTTTTTGGAGGCCTCATTTGAAGGACACCTTTTTTTTTTTTTGCAACTGTTTGACCCCAAACCTAGAATAAAATGGTGGATACAAACGCACACAAGCAGAAATTGCTGACAAATGAGTTTTGCCAGACAAGAATTGAGCAACTCATACAAAAAAGAAAGAACAGTAGGAATACCCACTAAAGGAAAATCCGGTTCTCTGTTGTGACACTATGAATAAAATCTCTTCCATTTAACAATTTAAGATTTTCTAGTAGTGGGTTTTTCCTCACCTCCTGCAAAACCCAAAGTACATCCTCAGAAAACTGGTGCCGAAAAGGGATCAAAACCCTATCACCTAAAGAGTTAGCTATACAGTGAGAGGATTGCCCTGTGTGAATATATCCATCCTGTGGAGGTAACTTGTGATGACTGCCCCTGGCCAGCTGAAAAAGGGGAAAACACTGCTGTCTGGGCCGAAAGGGACTCCCCAACAAGATTTTGCACCTGTTATAAATGATCTTGTGTAGGAAATTTGGCAACAGAGGAAGAGGGGGAAATGCATACGGGAACATCCCTCTCCAAGAAAAAGACATGGCAGACAATTTCTAAACCAGTGGACTTGGCACTCAGGAAAAGAACTTGGGGAACTGTTTGTTCTGAAGTGAGGCAAGAAGTTCCACTTGAGAAGCACCACATCAATGTACAATGTCTAGGAAACCTTTCTGTATAATAAGAAATTATGTACTCACCATAACGTTCCATCTGAGTAGGTATCTTCATTTGTCTGCAACCTTTGGGATACGGATCCGAGCCGGCAACTTATACCACAGCATAGATCCGAGCTCCTAGCTCCTCCCTTTACCCATAATCCCCTGCCAACCCTGACTGACCTCAGACCAAGTTTGCCCGATATAACAACTGTTACTGTGTCCCAGAAGGGACTTATCTAAGACAAATCCTAAACAGAATCATATTGGTCAGGGGGAAGGAGGGGTCGATGGTTGCAGACAAATGAAGATACCTACTCAGATGGAACGTTATGGTGAGTACATAACTTCTTAATCTGAAGTAGGCACTTCATTTGTCAGCAACCTTTGGGACAGAGTCCCCAGATACCTGAATCCTGGGTGGCCTTTATGGAAGAATATTCCGGAGCACTGCAGAGCCAAAGGATGTCCTACCTCTGGAGACAACATCCAGTTTGTAATGGCTGATAAAGGTATGAGATGAAGCCCAAGTGGCTGCGGAACAAATATCATCCAAGGGAACCCTAGATCTAAAAGCAGCTGATGTAGCGACGGCTCGAGTAGAGTGAGCGTGGACTCCCTGAGGTGCAGGCCTTCCCTAACTCTGATATGCTAAGAGGATACAGCTAGCTATCCACCGTGACAAGGTAACTTTAGAAACTGACTTGCCTAAATTGGTTTTGACAAAGGAGACAAAACTGGTCAGATTGCCTATGACCAGCAGTTCGATGAATATAAAAGCGTAATTGTCTGTGCACATCCAAAGAATGCAGTCTGTACTCTCCTTTGTTCTGATAGTTGGGAAAGAACACGGGAAGATTAATAGACTGATTAATATTAGCTTCCGAAGATACCTTAGGCAGAAAGGAAGGATTGATCCTGAGGTAAACTCTATCCTGATGGAAGGCCAAATACGGTGGTTTGACACAGAGAGCCTGAAGTTCAGAGACCCTTTTAGCTGAAGTAATGGCCACCAGGAAGGCCGTCTTCCAAGAGAGGTATTTAAGATCAACCGTGGCTGCCGGCTCAAAAGGGGGGCTTGTCAAGGCCTGAAGAACCAAAGATAAATCCCATGGGGGTACTACCTCCCTGACTGGAGGTCTGAGAAGGAAGGTACCCTTGAGGAAAGCTTTACAGAGCTTGGAGGTAATGAGAGGGCCCGATTCATGCCCTACATGATAGTGCGAAATCGCTGCTAGTTGTACCTTGACTGTAGAGCAGCTAGCCCCCTGATGAAAAAGGGTAGTTAGAAAATCCAAAACCGACGTAAGAGGCGCCGTGAAAAGATCTAAGTGACGGTGCTCCGCCCAGATGGAGAAACGTTTCCACTTACTCCGATAGACCCTTCTGGTGGACGGTTTGTGCGCTGCTACTAGAATGGCTTTGACTGGTGAGGAGATTCCGGGAGCCCTTATCAGGAGTGGAACTGGAGCAACCAAGCCGTCAGCTTGAGGTTGACCAGGTTGGGGGTCGGAAGACCTAGAGGGTGAGTAATGAGATCCAGGAGGGGATCCAGAATCCAGGGTGGATGAATCAGGTGAGACCATAGGTACGGGAACCACGTCTGACGAGGCCAGAATGGGGCAATGAGGATCATCTTGCTCCCCAACCGAATGGCTTTCTGTAAGAGTTTCAGCATCAGGGGCAATGGAGGGTAAGCGTAAAGGAGACCGGGAGGCCAAGTATGTACTAGAGAGTCTCTCGGGAACTCCCCCTGAGGGGGGATTAGAGCGAAGTAGCTGTTGCATTTGGTCTTTGAGGGATAGGCAAAAAGATCGCAACAGGGTTGCCCCCATTGGGCAAATATTTGCTCTGCTACTAGAGAATTGAGAGACCATTCGTATGGGGTCAGAATTGTACGACTGAGCCTGTCTGCTAGGATGTTGGACCATCCCGGAATGCGCGTTGCAATGAGAAAGCGGTTGGTGGATACCGCCCATTCCCACACTCCCATGGCCTCGCGACAAAGAGGATAAGACCTGGTTCCCCCCTGTTTGTTGATGGACCAGACAACTGACATGTTGTCCGTTTGTACCGCAATTGTCCCAATCGGGAGAAGGCCGTGAAGTGCCTGCAATGTCAAAAGCACCGCCCTCATCTCTAGGACATTGATATGCAAGGAGGTCTCTATGTAGTTCCACGTGCCTTGGACCTTTCTGCCTGAATAGTGCCCCCCCCACCCCAGGCGAGAGGCGTCCATGGTCACTGTGGCGATGGGAGGAGGCATCGAGAATGGTCGTCCTGTGTGAAGGCTCGGGGACTGGAGCCACCACACGAGCAATCTTCTGCAAGTCTTGCTTAGGGGAATGGGATGGGACAGGGGGTTGCGAGACAGGGACCATTGCACCTGGAGGGTCCACTGCAGGACCCTCATATTTAGACGGGCTAAGGGCAGCAGAGAAATTGCTGCCGCCATGGACCCTAGAGCCCTCAGGATCAATTCCGCCGGTGGAGCACGAAGTTGGAGGATGGCCTGAACATGCAACCTCAGGTTCTGAAGCCGATCTGGAGTCAGGAGCATTTCCATGATGTCTCCAAAGGAGACATCCTCGGGGGGTGACCTTGGGGAGCCTTCCCCTTAATCTAAGTCCGTATCATCCGTAAGGGACTCGGGGGAGTCCACGTGCCTCCTCTTACACTTAGCCTTGTGAGGAACCTCCTCGGGGGGGGGGGGGGCTGTCCAAGGAAGTCTCACCAGCAATGTCATGTTCCGAAGGAACACCCACAGGCGCTGAAGCAGGCTGCCCCGAAGGCCGGGTGATGGGAGCCTGAACCAGCTGAGAGGGAGTGCAGGGGGGAGCCGAAGCCAAGACTGGAGGCCTGGATGCACTCAACAGTGCCCTCTCCAACGAAAGCCGAGGGGGAGCCACCCTCGATAGGATCAGAGAGACTACTCCCACTCGGATCCAAAGCAGGGACCGGACCCAGGGCCGAGACCATCGGATCCGAAGGACCCGTGTGCTCCGACCGGGACGGAGCCGAAGTCACACCGAATCCATCGGATCCGAAGCTCAGCCCGCGGCTCCAAGAGGTCGGATCCGACAAGCTCGATGGACCAGTCGGAGCCGAAGTGCCCAGCACTGTCGGCTCCGACCCACCCCCGGATCCGACGCGGCTCGGCTCTGAACGCTCCGAACCCGGAAAACGGGTCGGAGAAGGAGCGATTGGAGCAAAAAACGGGGTCGAGCTCCCCCCCTGGAGGGGGGGGGGGAGGCAAGAGCACTCCCATCTGCAGCTGGGCCTGGATGAACCTCCTCATCATCCGGTCCATGTCTGCATCCGACATGCTAAAAGTGGACCTCGAAGAGGCCACCGAGGCAGACCTAGAGTTCCGCCTCGATGACCTCGATGGGGACTGGGTCCCGGTGAGAAGCAAGGGGACCGGAGCCGAGGAGGAGGCGAACCTGAAGCTCTGGAGGGAGAAGCCCATTTGGCGGGCGGGTCCGAGGAGGAGTCTTCGGCTCGCCGCTTATGGTGCTTCTCTCTCCGCTTGGCTTTCCTGGCCTCTCTCTCCTCTGGAGCCGAAGCGGGAGGTTGAGTCCCGACCGGAGGGAGGCAGGAGTGGCCGCCACTGAAGGCTTGGTAGCTGCCACAGAAGCACCGGAGGCCGGAGCCAGATCCAGGGGCAAAAGGCCCACCAGAATCAGCTTCGACCTCCGGTCCTTAAGTGCCCTGGGGTTGAACGCCACGCAGATCGCGCATCCCGAGGAGAGGTGTTCAACCCCAAGGCACCTAACGCACCGAGTGTGGCCATCCGCCGGTGAAAGCTTATGGCCACACTTGGTGCACTTCGAAAAGATGGCTTTAGGGGCCTCCGACATTGTAAGGTAAAGAAAACACACTCACTAGGCTCCTAAACACACCACACACACACTACGACCAGCGAGAGCAGGGAGGAGAAAAATAACCACAAATTAAAATAAATTGAGAGAGATAAAAGGGCTATGGGGTACCTAAGCAATCGCTCTCACTCACACTAAGAAAAAGGGGAATAAAAAGAAAAGTTTGTCTCACAAATCCCACGAGTACCAGGAGCTCAAAAATCCAGCTTGTAGCTTGAAGCGTGGCAAACTAGATCTGGGGTCAGTCAGGGTTGGCAGGGGATTATGGGTAAAGGGAGGAGCTAGGAACTCAGATCTATGCTGTGGTAGAAGTTGCCGGATCGGATCCGTATCCCAAAGGTTCCTGACAAATGAAGTGCCTACTTCAGATCATCCATTTATGTGGATCTGCTCAGACGGTCTGTCACTACATTGTTTTCGGAAGGAATACATACTGCCAGAAGAATCAAACGATAAACATTTGGCAATATCTCATGCTACGAGAGCCAGTTTGCAAAGATGGTAAGACTTTGTTCCACCTTGTTTGCTTATGTACCACATAACAGTGGCATTGTCCATGAAGAGCCTAAGAGGACCAGGAAAACAGAGGTAAAGCAGAACATGAAGAGCCAGGATTAGAGTTTTCATTTCCTTGACAATGACTGAACATGGTAGGCTAGGTCCAAAACACCCATAAACAGCACCAGATTTGGGGGGGGGGCATAAAAACACTGCAGTTAGAGAAATTGGGTTGATCGGCCACAAGGATCCCTTCCTTAGACAAGGCAAGAATATAATGCTTAAGTAGGGGGATGACAATTCTGCAGCCAAATGGAACTTCCTCATATGGAGTATGGCAGATAAAATTATGGGAATAGTAGATACCGTGAACCCCAGGGCTCTTAGCAACTCTTTTCCTGAGGTCTCTTGCAAAGAAGAAGGGACTGAAAGAAAGCTGACAAAGAGAGGACTTTGGGGGGAGAGAGAAAAACTGTCACAATAAGGGTCTGAATCCTGCACTGAAAATCTTTATGACGAGAAGGCATCACAACTGACTTTGTTAGATTTAGAGTGAAGCCTACACTGAGAAGCAGCAGCATTGTGAATTTTAGGTCTTGCAAAAGAGTCTGCTGAAAAGCAGCTTGAATAAGAAAGTTGGCTAGGTTGGGAAACATGTGAACACCATGGGGTCTGAAAAATGCTATGACAGGGGCTAGGAATTAGGTAAAGACCTTTGGAGCTGTAAAAAGACCAAAAGACAAAGCAGAGAAGTAATAATGTAAGGAAGATACAGAGACCAGTAAAAACCTCCTGAAGAAAGAGTGAATAGGAATATGGAGATATGCATCCTTTAGGTCCAGAGACACCGGAAAGACCTGAGATAGAAGTATACAGATGAGAGACTACAAAGTCAACATTTTCAAAGAGGGACTTTTCAGAAAGGTGTTAAGAAAGGAGAAGTCTAGAATGGGCCTCCAAGAGCCATCTTTCCCAAGGATCAAAAACATTCTGGCATAGAAACCCATTTCCCTCTGGCAAGGAGGCACTGGCTGAATAGTACCTTAAGCAAATAGGTCCTGAAGGAGAGAAGAAAAATGTGGCAAACTGTTCAGGTGGGGAAGGGAGCTGAGGAAGGGGCTTCCATACCATGTAGTAGCCACTGTGAATTACAGAAAGAACCCATGTCTCTGTTGTGATCTTTTGCCAAAGAATAAAAAGACAGAGTTAACCTTTGAGAAAGGGGAATCTGGCTGAGGGAAAGAGGAGGTTTATCAAATGGAAGCCAGCTTGTCGTGAAAGGAAGACTTTTGTCCACGAGAATCATGACTTGTTTTTTCAGAAAAAAAAAATCTTAAATGGTCTTTTACTCTTTAAAGGCTGCTTAGAAGGTTTACGCACAAAGGGTCCTGCTTTATAGGGGTAGTTCCTTTGATATTTAGGAATGTGAGAAAGGTAGGTCTGTTTAAGGTCCTGCATGACCTTCCCCTTATCTTGCAAAGTGTTACAGGGATCTGCAGCAGCAGACCCAAACAGATCCTGGGTATCCAGAGCAGACTCTAATAATTTTGCCTTTACATCTTCTGAAAGGGACTGAAGCCAAGACTGACCCTGACCCAGCCGACCTGGATGAAGTATCAGCAGCATCATAGCTGCACTTGGTGGAATGTTAAGCTACTTGTAAAACAGAGCTAAATAAGGAAATGGGGAAGTTTTAGTATCACACTCAGGCATATCTGTTAACACACCCTTGGTTTGGCAAAAAGTGAAAACACATATCTGGTCATCTGTATCTGATAAGTGAAGGCCCTAAAAGCCAAGGTTAGCAGAGGTATACACCTTCTTGCTATACCTGTCCATGGCTCTGCTATCATTGTCTGATGGTAAAAGTTCGGAAGCAGCAAGCAGCTTAGTCGGCTTGTCAGTTGACAGGGAAATGACAGAAGGGTCTGATGAGGGATTCTTGTACAAAAATGTCAGAGCCTAAGGGGCCTTATAGAATCAGTCTAGCTTTTTAGGAGAAGAACGCTGAGAGAGACAGACATAAAAGTACCTAATGCAGCATCCAGAACAGGTGGTACTGCAGAAGGTCTAGAAGAATCCATCTGTAAAAGATCATAGTATCTCTTTTGAACCTCAGACATCTGACAGCTTTCCCATTTAAAATGTTCCATCATTTTAAGCACAGTATTCTCAAATGAAAGTTCTTCAACTGGTTAATCAGGGGAAACAGTATCCACCTCCTCATCAGAGTATAAAGCAAGAGAAGAATGAATCTGGGAAGAAAAAGTTAGACTCCTTCCCAGAATCTAAACTGGGTTGTGACACAGGGGGCAGGCGTCAGGACTGGACGTTCCTCAGTCTCTTCCTCTGACACCATTGAGACAGATGTTCAGCAGAGATTGGACAGGAGAAGCCCTGGTCTTAATTTTTTCTAATTCTTTATCACAAGTGGCTGGACATCCAGGCAGGAGGATTACAAAACCAAAGACCTTTGAGCAAGGAGTTTTAAGTTGCTGGTTTTGTAAGTAGACAGAAAGTGAAAAAAAGACTGCTGTACAGGGTCTTAAGAATGAAGGCCTGGCAAATGGAACACTGATTATTACTGGGCTCTGCACCTAAGCAAAAAGAGATACTTATCTCTATCCTTATGGAGAATCTGCCTCCCACATTCACATTTCCCCTTTATGGATGACATGTACCTACAACACAACAGGCAAAGAGAAATAGGAAGAGTATCCAACAGGGTACCTTTCTGCCCTAGGCTTGATGAACTGTACGAGAAGTATGATCTTCAGACAAAATTGAAATGCTGCACTCAGAGTGGTGGCAAAGAAGTTCTGAGGGTTTTGTGCTCATACGTCAGCTATGTACCTTATGGTTTGGATACAGGACCTACGTCTGATGTACTACGCATGGAAGGACCCAGGTTTTTGTAGGCTGGCGGGATGTATGGTTATCCTCAGCAGGATATCCCTATTGTAAGGAATACTGCAATAGTGATTAAGGTAGGACATCAAAACTTTAAAATCTAGACTGACAAAAATGATAAAGATTTGTTTTCTGTGCTTAGAATGAGTTTTAAAAAGACTATAGCACAATCTGCCTATGAACAATAATACAGACCTTTAATACAGATGTTCACATAACGTTCCAAGTAACTGAGCCATAGCAGGGTATCCATCCATTAGGTTTGTCAGCTTACACATTTAACAATTTCTAACACTAATACTACGTAATAATATAATTAAAAGCTGTATTCCTTTGATTGTGTTATTTGGAGTGACAACATCAGTATGCTTACTTCAAGTATGAAGCACCTAGTCAATGGGGAGAAAAAGTATGCCATTAAGAAACTGTACCTTTCTTGCCTTTGGACAAATGTTTGAGGATAATGTATCCCTTATGTTGACAAACGAAATTTGAATTTGTAAGAAATCTCTGTATCAAACAATGTTTACTAACTTGATTACAGGACACAATGTTGCAGTTTCTAAAAATCAGAAGTGATAACTTTCTCAATTGTCATTGTGACATATTTAAACACTTGGAAGTCATATGTTGCTACAAAAGGGAAGACTAACTGAAGAAAACTACACTTGAACAATTTTGATTCCAGAATGAGTATAGAGCCACTTACAGAATCAATAACAGATCCGGCTACCAATCACATTTGGTTTTATACTGTAATTTTATGAATGCCATAGAACTACTAGAGTTTTACCATCTGCATCCAAAATGGCTGCCTACACAGCTGTACTGAAAACTTATTTTCAGATAAAAGATAGCATTTAATGAGACACGTGTGTATAAGTAGATGGCATTTAGTTGTTCTCAAAATTACTTAACATCTGTAAATTTGCCAAGGTGACCAATGACAGTAAAAAGCGTGTGCATGACCATCATTTTCCACAGATCCTATGAAAAGAATCAACAGGGGATTATATTTTACCACACATAGAAGTATGTGTTATTCCCATGAACACTTAAAATGTTAGTATGGAATACACCAATTTCTATACTGTCAGTCTGATCACAGAACAAGTACATTTTATGCAATGGCTAACTGCTGCTACCATGTGTAATGGATAAGACATAGCATGAGCACAGTACGACACTCTTGGGTGGTGTACAAAGCTTAGTAGGAGAAGTGAGCATAGTGTATATTCAAACTATTAGTTCTCACCCTTTTGCACAGGCAGACATAGGGGTGTAAGCAGCTAACATAAGCTTTAACCCAAACAAAAAGTCAAATCCAAGCATTAATTACTAAGCAATTAATAAGCACAAGTACAAGGACAGACTACTTGATTATTTAAAGTACCTCACATTACAGCAACATAACACTGCAAGTTTTACTATAGCATGCGTAATTTTGCAGGATGAGTCGCATACTAATGCTAAAATACTTTTCCAGACACTTTTAAATAAACAGCAGTCGAGCGAAAGTACAGCTGTGTACAATTACCATAAATGTAGATGTTCGAGTGTATTAATTGTTGCAGTCATTACATTTGGGTTATCCCTGCCAGGTTAGCCCTCGGCTGGCCTGAATACCAGAGACTTAGTATTTCTGCGTCTGTTGCTGTCGCTTGAGGACCGACATCAGGTCATCAGTGGTATAAAGGAAGGCATCAGATGCCATTACATCAATTTTTCTTGCCTTAACCTCTCAGGAGCCCCCAAGTAGGAGGCCAGGCTCAGGTGGTAGAACCCCACCAGTGGAAAATAAATACCAATATGTCCCTTGTAAGGAAAGGAGAACAAGGGAAAAAAAGAAAAAGGAAGAAAAAAGAGAAAGGGGGATGGAGGGAGGGAAAGCAGGACTGCAACACTAAAGACACTTGAACATCTACATTTATGGTAAGTGTACACAACTATACTATGTTCTTCGTGTTTCACTGTTTCAGCCATCACATTTGGGTAGATTCCCAAAGCTGAGGAAATGGGTGGAGGCAGTCCAGGAAGCTAGGGGCTGGCTAGCATGTCCTGCAAGACTGCAGAGGCAAACTCTGCCCTGGATTTGGTGAAGAGAGGCAGGTGGTAATGCTTGGTAAAAGTATGAACAGATGTCCAGATGGCAGCCTCCAGGATGTCCCTAGTGGGGACTCCTCTAAGGAAAGCTGCAGAGGTGGAGGCTGCTCTGGTGGAGTGTGTCCTGACCCCCCCATGGGGGTAGGCTTGCCATGCTGTTTGTACCAGAAATGGATGCAGTGTGCTATCCATTTGGAAATGGATTGCTTGGAGATGGCTTTGCCTTCTGCCCCTGAAGCAAAGCTAGCCAGCAACTGATCAGACTTTCTGAAGGGCTTAGTCCCGGTCCAGATAGTATCTGAGCTGTCTGTGCACATCTAGAGAGTGAAGAATCCTTTCCCCCTTGATTTGGGGGTTAGGAAAGAAGGTGGGTAAATTAATGGATTGGTTGAGAGCCGCACTGGACACCTCCTTGGGCATGAAGGATGGATTAGGTCTGAGGGATATCCTGTCTGCATGGAAGATGATGAAGGGTTCCACAGCCATGAGTGCTTGCAACTCAGAGACTCTTCTGGCTGAAATGATGGCCAGGAGGAAGGCTGTCTTCCAGGAGAAAAAGTTTAGCTCTGCAGAAGAAGCTGGTTCAAAAGGGGGCAGGTGAGCTTTTCCAAAACAAGTTAAGGTCCCAAGCTGGTGTTGGTGCCCTTCTGGGGGGGCCTCAAGTTGCTAGCCCCTCTGAGGAACTGTTTAATCAGAGGGTGTGACAAAAGAGGCTGCTCAGTGGGAAAATGAGCAGAACTAGCAGAGGCATGAATTTTTATAAAGGAGAAAGAGAGAGACTGTGTAGTCAGCTAAGTAATCCAGGATGAGAGGAATGGAGGGCTGTAACGTACTGGCCCCCTTAGCCTGGATCCAGGAGGAGAACCTTTTCAATTTATCTGCATAAGACTTTCTGGTGTTAGGGCATCTGGCCTCTCGGATAACATCCAGAACCTGTTTACTGAGGATGGCAGATTGGTCAGGGGGGGTTACGGTATAAGCCAAGCTGCCAAACTGAGTGTCTGCAATTGGGGGTGCATGAATTCCCCTTCCCTCTGGGTTAGGAGGTTTGGAATCTGAGGAAGATTCCATGGAGGCAGTGGGGACAAGCTGCGCAGCAAGGGGTACCAGTGCTGTCTGGGCCAGTCTGGAGAAAGTCAAATACAAGTAAACTCCAAATCACCAAATGAAGAAAGAAAAACTCCAAGCCACAAATAATGTAAAGTTAGCGCTTTCGTTTACTATACTGAGCAAACTTCATCAGACAAACCGAAAAGTACACATAAATGCTTATATAAAAAAAGTTCATGACATCATCAAAATTCAAACTAAAAACCGCCCTCATTTAAAACAGCAATCGCAAAATGCAATAGCTGCAATAATAGTATATATCATTCATAATAATCGTCCTAAATAGACAACATTACGTATAGAGGTTAAAATATATTACCAAAAACACCACTACGTATGCAATTGTACATGTTAAAATACAATCATAAGAAAATTATTTTTTTTATATATACGCATATAAAATTGCAATTAGCACAGAGGAATGAGAAAACAGCACCAACCTAATAGAGTCAAACCAAAATATAGTAAGACCCCAAATTACCTATCCAAAGATTTCAACTTAAGAATACATTTAATGGAAAGACTATCATTAAGTCCTGGGGGGGGGGGGGGGGGGGGTATGTGCATTAAGTCTTAGCTGCCAGGCTAATTCTTTTTCATCAAGTTTCAAAGATAGTGGCCCCCCCCCCATCATCAACGCCTATCTTATCAATAGCAGTGAAGAGAAATTCATGAGTAGGACTGATCTTCACATGTCTGGCCAGAGTATTGTTTAGATTCAGTTTGCCAATATTACACACATGCTCATAAATCCTATGCTTCAGGTGCCTCTCCGTCCTGCCAATATAAAAAGCTGGAAATTTCCGGCAAGTACTCAGACAAACAACTCCCTTTGACTCACAATTAAACTTCCCTTTTACAGAATATCGTTGATTACGTACCGTAAAGATACTAGTAGTTTTAATATATTTGCAAAACCGGCTACACCCACATTTAAACATACCACAATGTGGGGAATGGCAAAAAGACATACAACTTTCCAATACTGCTTTCAAATTCCAACCTTTCCTAAAGACCACCTTGGGCAAATCACCCACTTTATCTCTGATGGTCGTATCTTCATACAGGAAACATCAATTCTTGATTAATATGGATCTTATTAAAGGTGCGTCCAAGGAAAAGGTAGTAATGAAACCAGTATTGATGACGACACCCACTTGTGGTCGTGAGGGCCCCATATTTGCCACCATACCAGATGGATCAACCAAAGTGTTTTGCCCCCCATGGGGTACCAAGGGGCCCACCTCAAGTGGGCTTGCCACCTGGCTAATCAAATTCAGTACTGTCTCTCCTACAGTTCCCTGATCGACACTCTCAAACCCAAGTAAAAGTGGTCTAAAAATCCCATTAGTTCTTTTATAATGAACTTCACTGATCAACTGGTTGACAAGTCTAGCTGGGTATCCCCTCTTAATAAACAATTCCTTCAAGAAGTTACACTCCACCTGGAACTCAGAGTCAAGGGACACCATTCTGGCCGCTCTGACCAACTGGCTCTTGATGACCGCCCTATTTTGATGGTAAGGGTGGGAGCTGGCGAAATGTAGGAAGGCATTGGAGTAGGTAGGTTTCCTAAAAATCTTTGATAAGTATCTCCTATTGATCCTATCATTAGTGAGTTCAACATCCAAGTAAGCTATTTTATCATTTTGGAAATCCCAAGTCAACTCCAAAAAGCTGGTAAACCCCGAAATGTGATCAACTAAGGCCGATGCCATAGGCAGGTCACCCTTCCAAATGATAAAAATATCATCCAGATAATGGGTGTACCAAACTACCCTTTGCTGGAAGATAACGTCTCTAAACAAGAAATTCTTCTCCCAGTGGACCATCATTGTGTTAGCAAAGGTGGCACCACAGGGGGAGCCCATGGCAACGCCAGTTTTTTGTAAATAAAATTCTTTGTTGAAAATAAAAAAAAAAAATTGTTGCTAAGCACTAAGTCCAACAAATAATCAATAAGATCGGGCCTATATTGCAACACTGAACGCTTAAAACAGCGAACGATGTTACACCGACACATTTTCAGCGAAAGCTGAAAATGTCAAATCCAAAGAACAGCGATTTCTTTCCTAGGGAAAGAAATCGCTGTTCCAACCCCCGCAAAAAAAAAAAAAAAACACACTACACACTTCCAAACACATACACACATAACCAATCCTAATTATACCCCCCCAAAAACCAGTAAACAACTAAATACACATATGCACATAACCCAAATATACATTTAACGAAAAAAAACAGCAAACATTTAAAACCATATGCACTTACCTTAACCCGCACCCTAACCCTAAGGTCAGTAACTCTCGCACATTTACATAAACAGCTCCAAACACATACTCACCCTAATTAACCCTTATTCTACCCCCCAAAACAAAAGTAAACAACTGAAAACACATACACACGTAACTCAACCATACATTTAACACACAATATAAAACAGTAAACACTTTCATACATATATGCATTTACCTTTACCCGCACCCTAACCCTAAGGTCAGTAACTGTTGCACAATCACGCTCAGGAGCTATACCAGACAAGGGACCACACTACACTTCAGAACATGGCAAAACAACGAAGCAGTCAAGCGACTTCTTTCCCAGGGAAAGAATTCGCTGAACAGCCGCTTCGCTCTACATGTGTCGACGAAAATGCATTAGACATAATGCGTTTTCGTTGTACTCATAGGAACCCATTAAGATCAATAGTGGAACCATCCACCCGTTTAGCCAACAGAAAATCCCTCACCCAATTATGCCAGATGTCTTGGGGGATTACAGTGTAGGACATCAATTGTAAGAAAATTGTATTCATCACTATAGGGCAGATTGGTGATAGCTTCCAGAAATGCCCAAGAGTCCCTACAAATATGGGACTCTCCTAAAAGTGCATGTTTTAATTTGGTGTCAATAAATTTAGCACACCCATAGGTAATTGATTGTCTACCATCCACAATTGGACGTAATGGGAGATTATTCAGATCTTTGTGGATTTTTGGCAGCCCAAAAATAATGGGCACCACTGGGCTGGTAATATCCAAGTAGTTATATAAATCAATAGCCACAGACCCACCAATAAAAAGATCGTTAATGAAGCCCCTGATACGCTGATAGGCCCCATTAATTTCATTTCTAGAGACTTGTTCAAAGGCCCTCCCAGACAGCAGTAGACACATCCTAATATAATCCTCATTGTCCATAAAAATCAACCCCCCACCTTTGTTAGGTTTAATTATATGGATGTCCGCAAACTTCAAGGCAAACAAAGCACCCCTTTCGGAAGGGGATAGGTTATACACGTGGTTACCGTAGGCAGATTTGTTGTTTAATAAACATCTAATGTCATTCTCACACAATTTGTCAAAAAGCAAGATAGAAGTCTAAAATAGAGGGTTAAAAATTCTGGCAATTCTAAAATCATTAGTTAAATTGCTAGAGTTGCCAAATAAAACATTTAAATTCAACTTCCTAGTATAGCATTTCAAATCCACCAAGGTTCACGCCAGGTCACTCCGTGCAGTAGGCACGAAGGGAAGGCCTTTAGCCAAAACCTCGATCAAAATGGGTGATGGTGTAAAACAAGAATAGTTAAATATTTTGAAGTCTTTAGTGCTATTATACAAAACCCGCACTGCAGTCCCACATTCTGGTGTTTGGCAAAAGTCATTAATCTCAAGGCTGGTGTCTACTACCTCCTCTGCCTGTTCTGCTGCTTCTTCTTCCAGTGTCCCTGCTGGAATCCACCCTGCTGTCCCCGAGTTCTTGCCATTGGTCCCCCGAAAATCCTGCGACGAAGATGAATTATTAACATCAGTGGTGCTGTTAGAAATGGCGCGATCCCGCCTATTGGAAATCCTCTCACTTCTCCTAACACCCGATCCCTCAGAATCCGCGTCATTCACTGGACCTGGGAGTCCAATTTCTGTTGGAGGGGCATCAGCCAAATTTGTCCAAGCTGCCCCAATTCGCATTCTCAGCCAGTGGTTTATTTTGTGCATTGGTTGGGGGTGGGGGTAAGCCAGGCCATGTTCATAATCATACTTATCACTATTTAACTTCCTTAATTTGGTGTCTCTGATTTTAACTAATGTACTGTCAATACTGGAAAATATACATGAAAAATCGTATTTATAACGTGGAAAGTCATTGTCCACCTGAATATCTGCATCCAGACGAAGGAGTTAAATTTTGAGAGCATCAATTTGTGAGTCATAATTTTTAATCAAAAATTCTAAAAATTCGCAACCTTGCTGATCAAACAAACGTAACAGTTCCATATGAAAAGTTGAATTAGTTACAAGCACGGTGGGGTACCACCACTGCCTTAACCCCTTAGGGACATGCCGCCTGTTTACACATTCCTTAAGATACTGAACTTCCAACTGTAACTTCTTAAATCTAAACAATTTGTGGTCAAAGAGCTTCAGATTGTCCACAACAATATTTCAATTTACCCCAGAAGAGCCTACTGATGTATCAAATGAAGCATTAACAGACCCAAACAAAGCAGGCTCCTTAAACCAATCATTTAGACAAGAAACCATAAAAAAGGTACTCACGGGTCCTTGATGCAGGCTTTCCGGCTGGTGAATTCCATTGTTAGAATTGCAGAGTTCCGATGATGTCCTTTGGCCAGAACTACCCAGGCTGGCTGAAGAAACAGAGGCAAATGTTAAAACCCCTCGATCCTGCGATCCAGAAGGGTGAGTAAAAACCATAGTCCCTGAAGGTTGTATAGTATTTCCACTGATTTGGCTATATAAGCCATCCACACGTTTGGATAAATTTTGAATGAGTACAGTCAGATTACCAATTGCATCAGAGCCAGTCGAAACAGTAAGGCTCTCACTGGAAAATAAAGCCTGTGACCCAGGAGCAGTTTTGTTCTCCATATTAAGCCAAAAACCACAGAAAGTCAAACAAAAGTAAACTCCAAATCACCAAATGAAGAAAGAAAAACACCAAGCCACAAATAATGTAAAGTTATCGCTTTTGTTTACTATATTGAGCAAACTTCATCAGACAAACCGGACAGTACACATAAATGCTTATATAAGAAAAGTTCATGACATCATCAAAATTCAAACTAAAAAAAACGCCCTCATTTAAAACGGCAATCGCAAAAAGCAATAGCCGCAATAATAGTATATATCATTCATAATAATTGTCCTAAATAGACAAAATTATGTATAGAGCTTAAAATATATTACCAAAAACACCATTAGGTATGCAATTGTATATGTTAAAATACAATCATAAGAAATTTTTTTTTTACATATACTCATATAAAATTGCAATTAGTACAGAGGAATGAGAAAACAGCACCAACCTAATAAAGTCAAACCAAAATACAGTAAGACCCCAAATTACCTATCCAAAGTTTTCAACTTAAGAATACATTTCATGGAAAGACCATCATTAAGTCCTGGGGGGGGGGGGTATGTGCATTAAGTCTTAGCTGCCAGGCTAATTCTTTTTCATCAAGTCTCAAAGATAGTGGACCCCCCTATCATCCACGCCTATCTTATCAATAGCAGTGAAGAGAAATTCATGAGTAGGACTGATCTTCACATGTCTGGCCAGAGTATTGTTTAGATTCAGTTTGCCAATATTATACACATGCTCATAAATCCTATGCTTCAGGGGCCTCTCCGTCCTGCCAATATAAAAACATGGACAATTCAGGCAAGTACTCAAATAAACAACTCCCTTTGACTCACAATTAAACCTCCCTTTTACAGAATATCATTGATTACATACCGTAAAGATACTAGTAGTTTTAATATATTTACATAACCGGCAACACCCACATTTAAACATACCACAATGTGGGGAATGGCAAAAAGACATACAACTTTCCAATACTGCTTTCAGATTCCAACCTTTCCTAAAGACCACCTTGGGCAAATCACCGACTTTATCTCTGATGGTCGTATCCTCATACAGGAAACACCAATTCTTGAATAATATGGAACTTATTAAAGGTGCATCCAAGGAAAAGGTAGTAATGAAAGCAGTATTGATGCTGACACCCACCTGTGGTCAGCAGGGCCCCATATTTGCCGCCATACCAGATGGATTACCCAAAGTGTTTTGCCCCCCATGGGGTACCAATGGGACCACCTTTGTACTAATTGCAATTTTGTGTGGGTATATATAAAAAAAAAATGTTTCTTATGATTGTATTTTAACATATACAATTGCATACCTAATGGTGTTTTTGGTAATATATTTTAACCTCTATACATAATTTTGTCTATTTAGGATGATTATTATGAATGATATATACTATTATTGCGGCTATTGCTTTTTGCGATTGCCATTTTAAATGAGGACGGTTTTAGTGTGAATTTTGATGATGTCGTGAACTTTTCTTATATAAGCATTTATGTGTACTGTTCGGTTTGTCTGATGAAGTTTGCTCAATATAGTAAATGAAAGCACTAACTTTACATTATTTGTGGCTTGGAGTTTTTCTTTCTTCATTTGGTGATTTGGGCCAGTCTGGAGCTATGAGAATGGTCCTTGGTTTTTTCTCCCTTATTTTGAGCAGTACCCTGGGAATGAGAGGTAGGGGAGGAAAGGCATAGACCGGGAGGTTTACCCAGGGGAAGGACAGGGCATCCACTTTCCAAGCCTTACAGTGATGCTTACTGGTGCAGAATTTGATGAGCTGATGGTTGGTATGGGAGGCAAAGAAGTCAACCTCCAGGGTTCCCCACTTCTGAGTTATTAGGAAGAAGGTGCTTTTGTTGAGCTGCCACTCATGGGGGTCCAAGAGCTTTCTGCTTAACTGCCTGCCAGGAAGTTGAGAGAGCCTGGCAGGTACTGTGCTAACAGGTTTATTTGCATGGAAGAGGCTGTGAACCAAAGGGTCATGGCCAGCCTGCAAAGTGGGTAGGAGAGAGTCCTTCCCTGCTTTTAGATGTACCACATCACACTGTTGTCCATTTTGATCAGAACCCCTGGAGAGAAAAGGGGTTTAAAAGCTATCAAGGCCTGCTGTACAGCCATCATCACTTTTGACTGATGTGCAGGGGAAGTTGCTGGGGGTTCCAATGGCCCTGTATGCACCTGCCGTCCAGGTGTGCACCCAAAGCGTAGTCTGATGCATCTGTGGTGAGGGTCTGGGAGGCGGGGTGTGGGAAGGGCAGTCCCTTGTTGTGGGAGCAGGCTGTTGCCCACCAAAGAAATTCCTTCCTCAGGCAACGAATAATAGGCAGAAGAGTTTCCCGATCTTGAGAGTGTTGACACCAAAGGCTCTTTAGATACCACTGAAGTTTCCTCATATGCAGTCTCTCATATGGAATAAGGAGTATGCAAGAGGCCATAAACCCCAGGGCTTTTAGGATTTTCCTTGCAGAAAGTTGGGGCCTGGTTGCCAGTTGAGAGAAGTTAGCTTATAGGAAAATTTGTTTCTCTGGTGTAAGGCATGCCATCTGGGATGCTGTGTTCAGACTTGCTCCCAGGAAGATTATCCTTTTGGTGGGTACCTGTTTGGATTTCTTTTCATTGACTGTGTACTCTATGGAGGTTAGTAGGTCCTTTACAAAGGCCAGGTCTTTGAGCAGCTTTTCCTGGCTGTCTGCCTGAATAAGGCAGTTGTCTAAGTAGGGGTAAATTTGAATATTTCTTTGTCTGCAAAAGGCAATGGCCGGAGCCAGGCATTTTGCGAAAACTCGGAGCAGTAGATATGCCAAATGGAAGTTCAGAGATCTGAAAGTGTTGAGATCCTGCCCTCAAGTGGAGACATTTTCTGCAGGACTCCCTGATAGGAATGTGGAGGCAGGCCTCTTTTAGGTCCAGGGTGGCTAGCCAGGCGTCCTTGGAGAGCATGGGTAGCAACTGTGGAGGATGAGCATTTTGAATTTTGGGATCACCAGAAAGGTGCTTAAAATGGACAGATTGAGGATGGGGCGCCAGATGCCCTCTTTTCTGGGCACCAGAAAAAGTCTGGAGTAGAAGCCTTGGCCTATCTGCTCTGCAGGTATGTGCTCTACGGCCCCCAAGGAGAGCAGGGAATGGATTTGCTTTTGAGCCTCTGCCCAATGATTTGGTGGCAGATCCGGCAACCCTTTTGGGGTTGGAAGGGTGTGGAAGGAGAATTTGTACCCCTGAGACACAATGTTCAGAACCCATTGGTCCTTGGTAATGGTGGCCCAGGTGCTTGAGTGAAAGGAGAGTTTTCCTCCTAGGGGTATGTGAAGGTGGGCAGAGGTGAGGTTGGGAAGGGGCGAGTCATTGTGAGTTTTTACCATAAGGGGGTGACTTAGAACACTCTGGTTTTGAAGTGGAGGTAGTCCACTGCTTAGATCTCTGCAACCCCTGGGGCTGTTGTCTGGGGGGGGGGTCTGTTTCCACGGGGCCTAGGCTGGTCCTGTCTATTTGGAGCAGGAAAGGACCAGTGTTTGGAGGGAAAATGCCTGCTGAACACAGGGGGCTGGACCTGTAAGAAATCTTTAACAGTCTGCATAGATTTTGCTTTTTCTTCCATCTTTTTTAAGACCTCCTCTGCTTTAGTGCCAAATAAATTATCTTGGTGCAAGGGTGCATCCAACAATTTTGATTTGACATGGTCTGGCAGGGGTTGTTCCTTAAGCCATGCATGTCTTCTAATGACAGATCCAGTGACTACTGCCCTGCAAGAAGCTTCTAGGGCGTCAAAACCACAGTGCAAAGTGTGCTTAGTTACTTGACCAGAAGAATGCATTAAGTCCTGTAAATCTTTAGATTCTGCCCATGCAGGAAATGAGGAAATTTTTTGTTTAAGGAGTTCCAAGGTATGCTGCTGATACTTAAGCATATGGAACTGACAATTTAGTGCCCTGATTGCAAGAGTAGCTGAGGTGTATACTTTTTTACCCCGTCTGTCCAGTGCTTGAGAATCCCTGCATGAGGGGTGGGATTCTTAGCTGAGGTTGCTTTAATCCCTTTAGGCCCTTGAGTAATAACCTCAGGGTCAGCTGTTGGATTTTTAAAAAGATATTTGGGTGAGTCAGGGGCTCTGTAGTACCTGTCTGGTTTTCTGGGAGCAGGAGGGAGGGTGTCTGGAGTCAAGCTGGATTCAAGGAAGACATCATCCACCACATCTAGGACTGGGGGGATGGCTAAGGGCCTGTGTTGTGGAAGGTCCAGGAACTCAGTCTCTTTTTAGACTGTGGGTAGTCTTGACTCTCCCATTGGAAATGCTCCCTTAAGGTATGCAGGGTTTCCCTAAAGCAAAAATCTTCTGGGGGAGAGGCTGAAGGAATGGATTCCTCTGCATCAGAATCCTCATATGTGGAGAGGGGCTGCATGTCTTCATAGTCAGATGCATCAGATTCATCTGACTCTTGCTCATATAAAACTACTGGAGACAGATCTCTTTTCCTTTCTGAGGGAGTGGCTTGGCTCCCCCTAATCAGCATGATAAGGTCTTCTGTCATTTGAGACTGAGGCAAGGGAGCAGGTGCCTGAGAATGGATAGTCAGTTTCTTGGGTGTGTTTTGACCCATGGGCCTAAGGAACTTGGTTTTGAAAGAATGGTAGCCGTGAAAGAAGGTGTCAGTTTATGTCGGAATTTGGTGTTGCGAAGGACTTCCTCTGAAGCCGGTGCCTGCACAGCAGCTCCGGACCCATCCAAGGGAGAGACGACCGGAGGATCCTTAGATGAAGAATAGTTCTGTGGCATATTGGACTCCGAAAGGGTTTTGGTAGCGGCCTGCAAATTAACTGAAGCAGGCATCAGGGGCTGCGAAAGCGCCTCATTGAGCTCCGAAGGACTGATGACCAACTTAACAGATGTGTCATCGGAAGGTTTGGTCCTGTGTGGCCTGTCTCTGTCTTTATCTTTATGCTTTTTTGGAAGATGTGCTGTCGGATGGCTTACCGAAGCCATATTGGAATTCGAGGACTGTAAACGGAAATATCTGGCTACAATAAGGGCCCGACGACGAATAATTATGGCGTTAAACAAAGCACAGAAGCGACAATGAGGGACGTCGTGGTCTGGGCCTAGACATGTGACTCAGTAAGAGGGAAGTCCCAGTGTGGTATTTGCTTTCCACAGGCGAGACAATTATTAACTTTTTCTGACATTGGTTAGTGCAAGAAAAAAGGATCACCAATGGGGTACTTAGCTTTCAAAGACTTCAACTTCAATTCAGAAACGAAACTCAGGTAACGGCCAACCGGCGCTCGTGTGAACTGCTTCTGCTTCGGGCTCTATGATGAGAAAGACTGATGTAATGGCGTTGGATGCCTTCCTTTATACCACTGACGACCTGACGTCAGTCCTCAAGTGACCGCAACCGACACAGAAATGCTATGTCTCTGGTATTCAGGCCGGCTGAGGGCTACCCTGGCAGGGATAACCCAAATGTGATGACTGCAACAGTGAAACACGAAGAACATCTGGCACAGGACAGGCTAAAGCATACATTTTGCAGGAAGACATCCTGTGTGTTAAAAAAAGTAGGTTGAATGAGGCACAGTGAAAATAGCATGCAAAACTAATTTTAGGGCATTGTTTGTTTGTCTTTCGGCTTTTTCCCGGTAAGGGGTCGCCACAACGGAACTCTGGTCCACTAATGATTGGCAGTAGATTTTTACGAAACGCCGAGGTGCCAGCTCGACGCCCAACCTTCAACGAAGGCATGCCCATTTACGCATGCATGTATTTCGAACGCTACCCAACTGCGGGGAGGACATGCAGACTCCACACAGAAGGCACTCCCAAGCCAAGCCGAGAATCGAACAGGAGAACCTTTTGCTGTGAGGTAACAATACTACCGCTGTACCACCGTGGAATATATATTTTCCCATTAATGGGAAATTTATGCCATAGGGATTAACCCTTTTTTCCCATTTTGTACATGGGGTCAGGCTGTCACATCAACAATGACCATCACCTAGAGTTATAGCTATGTACTTACCATAACTTGGCATCTGTGTTATCTGTAGTCACCATTCATCATGTTAGGGTCTTGGATCCGATATCGGATCTGAGCTGGCATACAGAGACAAAAGCTTAGCTCCAGCTCCTCCCCTCCCATAATAATGCTCTGCTGCCCTCCACTCTCTCAGATTGACTTTGCATAAGGAAAGAAGACAGACCAAAGCACTAACAGTAAAACAGGACCACCATAATCCAACCAATCTTCCAGGAAGGGGGCTGGAGGGTGGGACCGTGATGAATGGTGACTACAGATAACACAGATGCCAAGTTATGGTAAGTACATAACTATAAATCTGATGTTATCTAGTCACCATTCCTCACGTTAGGGTCAGATTCCCCAGCTACCTAAATCCTGGGAGGTCTCAAGGAAGGACATGCCGAAAAACCGTGGAGCCAAAGGAAGCCCTTCCTCTAGAAACCAAATCCAACTTATAGCGGTAAATGAATGTGCGAGGAGAAGACCATGCTGCTGCAGCAGAAATGTCATCTAAAGACTGACGATCTGCAACGGCAGTTGAGGTAAAAGCCACCCAGGTGGAGAGTGCCCTCACTGGTGCAGACAAAGGAATACCTTCTGAAGAATAAATGAAGGAAATACACTGCGAAATCCAGCTGAGGGCCGTGACTTTCGAAATTCCTCTGCCCTTTCTATTCATAGAAAAGGCTACAAATAACTGGTCTGAATGTCTAAATTCTTGCATTCTATGCAGATAAAAACAAAATTGATGGTGAACGTCTAAGGTGTGCAGGATGTATTCCCCTTTATTGGAATAGTTAGGAAAAAATATGGGAAGATGAATGCTTTGATTGAAATTTGCTGTCAAGGCCACTTTAGGCATGAAAGATGGATTTGGCTTCAGAGACGCTCTGTCCTTACGGAACACTAAGTAGAGCGACTTGATAGTAAGAGCTTGCAGCTCCGAAACTCTCTTCGCCAAAGTTACTGCCACTAAAAAGGCAGTCTTCCAAGAAATAAATTTAATATCGCAAGAGGCCACTGGTTCGAAGGGAGGCTTTGTCAATGCCTGTAGGACCAAAGTTAAATCCCACGGAGGAGCAGGATGCTTCACTGGAGGCCGTAATATAAAACCACCTTTTAAAAAGGCCTTACAGAGGTGCGAGGAAAAGACAGAATCACCACTAAGATGAAAATTCGAAATTGCTGGTAATTGAACCTTGACCGTGGAAAAATTGGCCCCTTCCCTAAAAAGAGAGGTCAAAAAGAGAAGTATCTCAGGAATAGAAGCAGAAAAGGGGCCCAGATTCTTACTCTTTGCCCAAATCGAAAACCTCTTCCATTTACTGGAATAGATCTTCCTAGTGGAAGACCTCTGGAAAGCAAGAATAATATCCTTTATGGGTGAAGATAGCCTGGACTTGGCCAAAATCACTAGAAGTGTACATACCACACTGTCAGACATAAGGTTGCCCAGGCTAGAGGGAGCAGGAGAAGAGACAGGTGAGACAAAAGATCTGGAAATGGACCGAGCACCCAGGGTGGATGCCTCAAGTGAGATCGTAGAAGGGGGAACCACACCTGCCGAGGCCAGAAGCGGGCTATGAGGATCAATTGACTCGAGGCGTCTGGCTTTCTGAAGTACTGTGGGAATTAAAGGCAAAGGAGGAAAGGCGTACAGCAGAGGCTAATCGTGGGCTGCGATCTGCATGGTGGTATCTAAACTCCAGACGTTGGGTTAGAATCAAGGAGGATTTGCCCATGTTCACTGTAATGCCAAACTGATGAAACAGGGAGAGTACAGTGTGAATGTTGTCCAGTAGTTGATGCCTTGTAGGGGCCGTCAGGAGCCAATCGTCCAAATAGGGAAAAACCTGGATTCCCTGCAGCCGGAGATGAGCTGCCACCACCGCCATGCATTTGGTGAACACCCGGGGGGCTGAGGTGAGACCAAAGGGCAGGGCCCTGAACTGAAAATGATCGGCTCCCAGGTGAAAACGGAGAAACCTCTTGGACCGTCGAGCCATCTTTATATGGTAGTACACGTCCTGGAGGTCCACTGAACATAACCAGTCATTGTTGTGCAAGAGGGGCACAATCCACAGCACAGTGACCATCCGAAACTTTGACTTCTGTATGAACAGGTTCATCCGACTGAGGTCCAAAATAGGACGTAGGTCCCCTGTTCTCTTGGGAACTAAAAAGAAATGGGAATAAGTTTCGGATCCTCTCTGTCCTGCAGGGACCTCTTGGATGGCTCTTTTCTGAAGAAGGTTCGCAACCTCCTGTCAGGCCAACTCTTCCTGACGGGGTGGCATGTCTGGAAGGGTTCTGGATTTCAGGGGAGCTTCCAAAAAGGGAATGCAATAGCCCCTGGATATAATCGCTAACACCCACTGATCGTTTGTAACTCCTGCCCAGGCTAGAGGGTGCAAAGATAACAGACCCTCAACTGCCTCCAGGGAAGGACAGTCGGGCAATGTCTAAGGGACGCTGCAAAGGTTTCTCAGAAAAGGGTTCTCTGGAACCTTGATTCTGCGGGCCTCCCCTGCCACTAGGGCAAAGTCTACCACTGAAACCTCTTCCCCATCCCCTGAAGAGAAATCCTCCTGAACATCATGGAAGGAATACTGTGCCTTCTGAAACCACATTTTCTTACTCCCATTCTGAGTCTTAGCAAAGGACCTCTGAGGGGCAGAAAACCTGATCCCAACAACCAACAAAGTCTTCCCCTCCTGTTCACTGTGGGTTAGCATCCCTTTCACAGTGGGACCGAAGAGAGTGGAACCATCAAAGGGGCCGTTAAATGACGCCTAATGGTGATGCCCGAGCCCACCGCTCATGAGGACCCCTCCACAGTGTTGGAGATTAGCCTCATGGATGAATTCACAACTGAATGAAGGGTTGACAGCTTCAGACAAACTACCTTGAATTCCTCCTCAGATATGGACCCAGAGAGGGATGTAGACAGTTCCTTTATCAAATCCCTCTGGAAACGGGTGAAATGTGCAAGATAATTTAATGCTCGCAGACTGAAAGCAGCCGAGGTGAACACTCACTTTCCAAATCTGTCCAGAGCTCTTGATTTGCAATTGGGGGGGTGGACAGAAGAACTCTGCTCTGCCAATTCCTTTTTGGTGGCAGTGGCCAGCACAATAGCATCAACCAGGACCACTTTGGACCAAAAGGTTTTATCTGCTGGGGGACTGAGAAACTTGTCCGCTTTCTTTGGCACTGGCTCCACGGTATCTGGCTCCTTCCAAGCCCTGCTGGCCACGAGATCAATAACAGGATCAGCGGGGGGGGAGGCATCCAAGAGGTAGATGGGCCCATACTGAAAGCCTCCAGAAATACGGCATCCTCCAATGATGGGGATTGGGCAGACCAACCGCCTTTGGCCTTGAGGATCTCAAGTACGTCTCAAAAGGAGACGTCCTCTGGCAGTGATCTCGGGGACTCGTCCCCTTCATCAGCATCCGTATCCTCGGTTAGGGACTCCACAGGGGAGTCAAGATGTCTCCTCTTACATGTCCTCTTCCTGGGTACTTCCTCGCCTGGAGGCTGCGGGGAAGACTCAGAAGAGGAGGGGACCCCTGAGGGGGAGGCCCCCCCCCCCGGAGGCTAGGTCGGACAGGCTGACCGGGAGCAGAATGACTGGGCCCGCTCAGATACTGAGGCTGGATAGGATGGCCATGTGTGGGGGAGGCAACTCTGATTGCAGAGAAGAATCTTTTAGCAGCCCAGAAAACAGAAGGACTGGAAGAGGTCCCATCCCCCTCTCCCACTGATAAAACGTAGCGGAAGAGAAGGTAGAACCCCCCCCCCCGGCCACCTGCTCCACCAGACAGCACCAGACTGGAGCTATCGAAGGCCGAGGCACACAGGGGAAGAGACTGGTCTGAAAAACCCAGGTCAGAATCCAACCCCATGGACCCCGGGTTGGCAGCCCTAACCGGAGGGATAGTCTGTCCCAGGGGGACATGAACAGTACCAACCACCAATCCCACTAGGGAAGGACCCAAACCAGGCCCCGGAGCTTCCCTAGCCTCTGCAAGACTCAACAGTCCCTGAGAATCCAAGCCACTGGTCGGATGAGGAGTGGGTAAATGGGAAGTGGGAGATTGGATCCCCAACCTGTGGGCTGGGGAAACCAGAAGCCCCAACTCCATCTGAGCTATCAGAAAGGCCTGCATCATCCTGTCCATATCCATAGGAAGGGCACTCCTGGAAGATCAGAAAGATATGCAGGACCAGCTGGGAGAGCCGTGCCTGGAGCCTGAATGTCTCCTCTTGTGCTCTCTACAGTGAGACCTACTAGGAGAAGACAGGACATGCACTGAGGACAAAGGATCCAAAGGTATATCCTCCACTATAACCTGCTCCAGCACAACTCTCGGATCCGACCCAATCGGAGCTGAAAACAATGAGGGATCTGAAATAACTCTCGAATCTCTCGGATCCGAAAGGGTCGGATCCGTGGGTACTGCTCCCGCCCTTGGATCTGAAGGTCTAGAGCCCTGCACCCTGGATCCAGGAGAGGGAGCCGAAGAAGTCAGATCCGAAGGCTTTGGATCCAAACTCTTGGATCCATGAGTAGATTCCCTGGACATTCTGAGACCCGAAGCTCTCGGATCCGAGGACTTTAGATCCGACAGCCTGGGACACTTGGATGGAGTCTCCTCCACAGGAATCCTCTTTCTAGCCCTTGAGGAGCCCGCCTTGACCGGGGAACCAGTGACCAAGAGGCCTCCTTTGACCAAACCTTTAATGAGCAATTTGTTACGATGGTCAACCAAGGCTCTAGGATTGAAGGTAGCACAAATGGCGCACTCGACCTTGAGGTGGTCGCTGCCGAGACAATACAGACACTCCTCATGTGAGATGGAAATAGGCATTTTCCGACCATACGAGGAGCACCTTTTAAAACCCAATGGTGTATCCAACATAAGTAACCTAATGGAAAAAAACCTTTACCAAAGTCAAGACAAACCAAAGTTTAGCAAACCTAACAAGACCATATGAAATACTCAGCGACCACTTACTACTACTTAAAACAACTAACTAAACAGGTCAACACAGTATACAAGAAGCACAACAACCCCAGAAAAAAGGGCGCCAAAAAGAACTTCAAAAACCAACCGGGAGGGAATATCAAGGGTAAGATAACTATCACCAACTCTAGAAGTGACAGAAAAACCCAATAACAAAAAATTATCCCAAACTACACTTACACCAAATGAGGAGCTGAGCAATCTGCGTCTGTCTGACTGAAGTGGCAAACGAGATCTGAGGGAGTGGAGGGCAGTAGAGCATTATTGGAGGGGAGGGGCTGGAGCTAAGCTGTTGTCTGTGTATTCGGCTCAGCTCTGATATCGGATCCAAGACCCTAATGTGAGGAATGGTGACTAGATAACATCAGATCCAATGTTAACACCACTGGGTGGCTAAGAAATGACATGGGAATAGTTAATGGCATATAGATGCATACTCCTGATGAAAATAAAGAGAATATATTCAAAGCACCAAGAAATTAGTCCAGTTATACACTGGTATTTATGGAAAACTATTTATTTTTTTATTTCTATTTGTTTGTTAGTTAACTGAGTAGCTGAACTGACCCAGAGGCCCTTTGCTGCCACAACTCAGTTTCTGAGGAGCAGAAAGCAATACAGGGAACTTTACGGTGTAAGACAGAAGTACAAAGTTTAAAAAGCACACTACTATTACCATAGGACACAATGTAGCTAAAACAGCAGGTAAACAGTCCAACAAGGGTACTATATCACAAATAATAAGAATAATGTCCTACATAACAGGACCACTAGTAACACGCTGGATAAGTAGAAAGAAGTCACACCAGCACTATACTATTTCTCAAGTGTTGCCAAAAGACCTACACTGCACAAATAAAACTATTTTGGACATTTACTAGGAATGATGCAAGTTTCTTTACTGGACACAGCACTGGTTATTATAAATATCCTTAATTTAACTTACAATTCTTATACAAGACAAATACCTTACTTAGTACAAGGAGAATATCTTTTTGGCATGTTACAAACTCTAGACATACTTAATTTAAAAGACTTTTGCCATGTGAGCTGACACCAAACCACTAAAGCACTTTAGCAAACTGAAGGAAAAGTTAGAGAAGTTATTACACACAACAAAAATCTGTGTATCACCTGGTGGGATGAAATATTTTATTTCTTCATAGGAAATCATTCCCCCCTTCAGCTCTGCTTTTGTGTTATTAGTATCAGCCCTTTATTTGGTTAGTATACATGGTGCAGCGGTAGCGTTGTCGCCTCACAGCAAGAGGTTCTCCTGTTCAATTCTCAGCTGAAGCACCTTCTGTGTGGAGTCTGCATGTCCTGCCCACGGTCGAGTGGCGTTCGAAAGACATGCGTGAATGGGTGTGCCTTCGCTGAAGGTTGGGCGTCGGGCTGGCACCTCAGCACCGTAAAAATCTACTGCCAATCATTAGCGGACCGGAGTTCCGCTGTGGCAACCCCTAACCGGAAAAAGCCGAAAGAAGAACATACTTACTGTTACTATTTGCTTGTAATGTAAAAAAACAAACAAATTTAAGTGAATTACCTCTGTTGAATAACAATATTCAAAACAGGAGAAGTTACTAAAAAAATTAAACAAATTATTATGGTAAACAAACCAAAATATGGGGAGACTGTATGAAAGAAAGTGCTGATTTGGAAATATGTACAGTTTAGCCAATATACATCTAAAAGGTACACTATTTTCCTTTTTTTATCCTTCTCTTTCTTTAAATGAGAAGTGTTTTTTAAAAAAAAGTACAGCAAGTGCACAGCGGCTGTAAAAGGATAGCATGCAACTGCAAAGATGATTAATCACAAAAAATGTACCTTAACAATAAGGCCTCACAAGGAGCAACCAGACTTTTACAGAGATAAGCTGATAACTGCTGGACTTTTATATTTAGAGCAATATTTAAGCAACCACTATTATGTCATTGGTATCTACTTAGAAGCAGTAAAAGGTAGTAGCTTACACTAAGGTATACAAATCAGTGAACCTCTGCAATCATTTTGAGCATGTCAGCATCTAGGTCTCATCATTTACTTATTTATATTTGTTTACTGGGGTAATGTAAGTGCACTGATCTCAATGGATCAGTTGCAGGCACAACCCAGGTGAGTAATATCACATAAGAAATGAACAAGACCTAAGAATATGCTATGAAACATACACACATTTACAGATGCAAAAATGTTCCACATCATTTAATACAAGATGCAGTTTACAAAGTCAAAACATGGATGGAAAAATGGAATTACATTTAGCAGAGCTTTTTGTGGCTAAGACATAGCCATAATGACTGAGATGGCTTATGCTACAGGGATAGCAAGGTATGAAGACATTCAAAGAAGCAAGTGAGAATAGCTGTAGGAAAGGATACCACTGGGACAAGAAAGAGAAATGGAGAGAGAGGCATGCAGCGGGAAGAGGCATAGAAAAGAGACAAGTATGAGAGATACAAAGAGAAGAGGGAGTAGGACAAAAGAGAGGCAGTAATTGAGGGGATAACAAGATGAGATAAGAAAGGATGATAAAGGAGTATGAGAGAGCTCTAGGGTTCGTGTAACATGACCTGGGTGAGTGCAGCTGCATACTGGTTGGGTGAGGCAGTGCTCCTTCAGCTGTTGCCTGAAGTCTGAGTAAACCTGGATTCCTCTGATTAACGGTGGAATAAAGTCTCATAGTTTAAGTGCTTGGATGAGATTGTATGGTCAGTGCAATTAAGTTTCATTTCTTGCAGCAATAGGGTGGGTTGAGATTGAGAGATACCCCTAAGACTAAGTGGGGGGTTGGTGAAAAGTTTATGAATGAGAGGGGAAGATGTTTCAGGAGAAAGAGCTTTGTTAATTAGTCATCCTAATAGGAGGTTGTCTCTCAGATTTACTAAGAGACATTTAGCTTTGGTGAGAGTTAAGCACTGGTCTTCATTAATGGGGGAGTTAGTAATGAACCAGCAGATTTTACTTGAGATGATTTGCAAGATAGTGGCATTTTTTGATGCAGCAGCTATTATGGGTAGTCCATATTCAAGGTGGGAATAAGAGAATTCCTTTGACTATGGCAGCTTTGGCTGTTTTGGACAGAAGGCAAGATAACATGTTTGCCCAGAACAGTAGTGTGTTGATCATTTTCCATGCATTTTAAACTTGTAGTTGAAAGATAAGAGACTGGTCTAGCCAAATGGTGAGTTATTTGAAGAATGCAGTAGTTTCCACGGTGGTACTGTTAATATCTAATATGAAGGAAGCTGGATGTTTTGGAAATTTTTGGCTGGCTCCAAATAGCATTGCTTTTATTTCTGAGGATTCAGTACAAGTTTCTAGTGTATTAGCCATTGGCTGAGGGTTTGAAAGTCATCTTGGATTTGAGTTTGTATAATATAGTGGGATTTTGTTTGACCTGTAGATGACCATACCACCTGCATAAAGAATTAGACGTATCTGAGGGGGATCGGATGGGAGTTTGTTAATAAATATGGAAAATGGAATATAGGCTAAAGTGGAACACTGGAGGACTTTCAAAAGAGAAACTGTTTCATAGGTGGTGGTGTGTGCTTTCACCTTGAAGGATCTATTGGTCAGGAAATCTACAAATCAAGGTTCATCACTAATGCCTATATCAGTTAATTTGTCAAACAGAAGTTATAATCAACTAGATCAAAGGCTTCTGTGAAGTCAATAAAGACAGCTCCTACCAGGTTGCCTTTGCCCATATTGGATAGAATGTCATCTATGAGGGAGCAGAGTAGAGAAGTATTATGGTGCTGTTTATAATCATCCTATGGTTCCTTTCTGCTTTTGTTTGTACAAGTTTTGTAAATAAATCCTAACTGTCTTGTTTGCCATGTGTTTCAAAGGACATTCCTGAGGATTCATGACAGAGGATAATGCAAGCTGTACCTGTTCTCATGACATGTATTTTGCAATTCAGAGAAGACAAGTTAGCTGTGATGATGAAAGATCACACTATCAAGCTAATCTGCATGCCTCTGAATCACAGTTAATAACTCAATGTGCAGATCACTGCTGATATGAATATCTTGGTACTTAACAGTTGTGGTAGCATTGTGTAGGCATAGGCACCCCATAGTCACTCTCCCACAGGACAAGTACACATTCAAACACACACACCGCATTCCTTGTACCTGTCCCTGAGTTGTCTGCCCATCCCCTATATTTCCTTTTGCAAGTCATATCCCTGATGTCTAGTGGTTCTCGTCCACCCCCAGATGCCATTACTTGTTTAAGTGCTGTTAAGGCTTGAGAGTTTAGAGTACTCCCTGGGTGTCTACTGCTTACCCCTACCCCAAATCCCCATACTAGTTTAGGTGCTACTGTATCCCTGGTGGCTAGTGCCCCTCCCCCAATTCCCATACTGCTGTAACTGCTTTTATGGTACATGAATAGTAGTATCCCTGATGGCAAGTGGTTACCCCCATTGATCTCCATACTGCTGTAAGTGTTGTTATGGCATAAGTGTAGTATCCTTAGAGGGTAGTGGTCTCCCTACCCACGATCCCCATACTGCTATAAATTCTGCAATGTAGTGAGGCCAGCATTGGTGATCCACATGGCAGAGCAATTTCATGAATCACAGGATGCTCAGAAGCCTTCCTTGAAGTAGCTACAGAAGAGACAGCACATGGTTAATTAGCATATGCCACACTCCCCTGGACTGACTCATTTGCACACAACATGACTGCATAGCCAGCCCTACACAGTGTTGCATATCTTCATGCTAGAGCACTGTATCACCGTGCTAGGGCTGTCTCTGAATTCAAAAAGGTTACAGCGAGGTATACATTTTGTGGTATGAATTTCCCCCACTGATTTCTAACCAGCTGTCTTGTCTTGGACTGCATTATTTACAATAAATAAAACTTGTTATATTTTAAGCTATTTCTCCAGTTAAGTGGTTTATAAGACATTTAGTACAACTTTGTTGTCATAATCAAAAAGGCAAGTGTACGTAGTTCAGCTAGAAATGACAAAAGACACCAGTGAACCGTTTAGAAGTACTACATTCTTACGCAAGTTTATATTTAAGTGCAGCATTTAGTGTCTTTGTACTACATACTTTTATTTAAATTTATTTGTTCATATATTTAGGCTAAAGTGTTGCTTTAATTCTGTACGTGAATAAACTGCAGCGCATTACACTAACAAGAGAGTTTTGTTTTTTGGGTTTTTTTTCATAAGTTCATAGGTAGGTACTAGGCTATCGGCCCTGGGGCCTATAGAAGCCCAGCCAAAAAGGTACCCTGGCTTTTGCCACCCAAGAAATTTATTTTCCTGTGCCACTGTCGAGCAGAGCCACAGAGGTGATCCCCGGGGTGAATTTCCTATTTCCCATCCAATCAAGATTTTTCTTGAAGAGTGCTAATGAGGAGCTTTGTTTGATAAAGATAGGTAGTTTATTCCAGAGTATGGGAAGTCTCTGGGACAGGAATCTATCCCTCCGGCATGTTCTGTTTATTGTGGTGACAAGGTTTAGGTCCCTAGAGTGTGTAGCTCGGAGGGATTGGGATTTCTTTAAGTGGAGCATGTCCAACAGCTCTGGGTTTTACATAGCTTTGTATGTTAGGCAGAGATCACCTCTGAGTAGGTGATATGTGACAGGGTTGGGAGGGTGGCCTAATGGTTAAGGTGTTTGCCTTACAAACACAAGGTGCAGGGTTTGAGTCTCACAAGGGATAATTGGCTAAGCTTAAAATGGCTTGCGAGGGCAGTTAGCTTAGTACTAATCTATGAACCTATAAAGCTCATCTTTTTACTGGAATTACCAAGCTGATTACGTTCTATTGAAAGACTAAGTGATGGAGCATAAGATGTCAATAGTCAGAGAATAAATTAGCACATTAGACTAGCCTGGCATGACTGTCCTACTCCAAACCTCATGATGCCCATAGTTCTGGAGTCTATTAGCTTGCAGATAATTCTGAAATTCTTCCTAAAGCAGTGACTGTAAGTGATGTAAAGCTGGCAGGCTAATGGTTCCTAGCCTTTGTTTTGCTTCCACTCTAGTGAAGAGGAGCCATATCCACACTTACTCTTCAGAAATCTTAATTTCCTCACTTTATTTCTTGAAAACATTGGTTATAATACTATATCTCCCTTCTGTTCTCGAAAAATTCTGAAGTAAATCATGTCACGTCTCACTGCCCTATGCACATCGGCCTTTTTTTTCAGAAAAGTTTTCTTTTAGGAATTGAGTAGAATCAACCCCCCTATCCTCTGGATCTTCTACAGCAGTAGTGAGAAGCAGGGATGTGCGCACATATATACACGCAGGCAGACACACATATACACACACAGTATAATCAAACTTTTGTGTCTTAATCATGTAATAATGATACAATACAATGAGAACAATTCTGTTTGACAATCACACAGTTTTCATCTTGACTAACCCCCTCTTCCTCTCTTTCCAGACACACACACACACACACACACACACACACACACACACACACACACACACACACACACGCTGTCTTTGGTTAAAGAGAAAAAAGGTTATGTTTTACAATAACGTTCCATCTGTGTTCATAATTTCATAGATTGGTGCCTAGCCATAACAATTCCCTGGCTATTTCTTCCCACAATATTTACTTCCTTGGACCCCTGTCTAACAGGGTGACTGACTTGATTCCCAGGGTGATTTTACTATCTCCCATCCAATCATCAAGGTTCCTTTTGAAGAGGGCCAAAGAGGCGCTCTGCTTGACATATATGGGGAGTGTATGGGTTAGGAACCTATCCCTCCAGCATGTTTTGTTCATTGTGATGACAAGGTTTAGATCCCTGGAGTGTGCGGCTCTGAAGGATTGGGATTTCTTTAAGTGTAGCATGTCCAACAGCTCTGGGTTTGACATGGCCTTGTATGTTAAGCAGAGATCGCCTCTGAATAGACAACATGCAACAGAGTATAGCTGGAGTTTTTTAAGATGGTCAGCATAGGGCATCTGCTTTAGACCTGCGATTCTTTTAGTGAGGTACTTCTGCGGCCTTTCCAGTTGTTGCAGATGTCTAGAGAGGTACATACCAAAAGGGGTGTTGCATTCCATAGTGGGCCTAATGAGGGATGAGTACAGTGGGACAATGACCTCCTTTTTTCTGGATGAAAAGTCCTTAGTGATGAGGTGTGCCACATAGAAGGATTTCCTGACTGTCATGGTGATGTGGTTATCGAAGGTGAGACCACTGTCCACCTGTGTCCCTAAATCTCTTATCACACTTTCGGTCTTTAGTGTACTGCCACCTATGTGGTAATTCACGGGTACATGTTTTTTCCCCAAAGGCAATATAGTACAGCTGTGTACACTTACCATAAATGTAGATGTTCGAGTGTATTCACTGTTACAGTCATCACACTTGGGTTATCTGCCTGCAGGTAGCCCTCAGTCGGTCCGAATACCAGAGTCTTGGGATTTCTACGTCGGATGCTGTCGCTTCTTCAATGACGTCAGGTCGTCAGGGGTATAAAATAGGCAGATGACGCCATTATATCAGTTTTTCTTGCCTCAAATGTCAGGTGCCCCCCAAATAGGAAGCTAGTATATGGTGGGGAACACCACCAGTAAAAAGTAAATACCACTGCCAGTAAAAATGGCCATAGGGAGGAGAGGTAGAAAGGATAGAGAAAACCAGGGGACTGGAGGGAGGGAAAAGTACAGTTGTGTACCTACCATAAATGTAGATGTTCGAGTGTATTCACTGTTGCAGTCATTACACTTGGGTTATCCTGCAGGCAGGCTACCCACAGTCGGCCTGAATTCCAAAGTCCTGGTCCGGCGTCGGTTGCTGTCGCCTCTCCCTGACGTCAGTGTGCCAGGGGTATAAAAGATGCATCTGACGCAATTTTCTTCAGTTTTTCTTGCCCCAGATGTCAGGTGCCCCCAAAAGGGTAGGCTAAAATTCTGCTTATAAGAAGACATGCACTAACATAAACATTACCTTCATCTACAAGCAAATACACCACATAGGTTGTATAGAATAGAGAAGTACAGATAAGTCCCAGCAATGACAGGGGGATAGTGGGAGGGTAACCAGGACTGCAACAGTGAATACACTCGAACATCTACATGTATGGTAGGTACACAACTGTACTATGTTCATTGTGTTTCACTGTTGCAGTCATTACACTTGGGTTGAATCCCAAAGCTGAGGTTGGGTGGTTGGGCCTAAATAGAATTAGGAGTGGCGATGAGACCCTGCAGAACTGCAGTGGCAAAGCCGGCTCTGGATTTAGAGTAAAGAGGTAAGTGGTAGTGCTTTGCAAAAGTGTGCACTGAAGTCCAAGTTGCAGCCTCCAAAATATCCTTGTTTGGTACTTCTCTGAGAAAGGCTGCTGAAGTGGCTGCTGCTCTGGTTGAATGTGGCCTAATGCCCTTAGGCACTGATTTGCCATGCTGTGAATAGCAGAAACAAATGCATTAGCCTATCCATTTTGAAATAGTCTGCTTTGAAATAGCCTTTCCTTGCGATCCTGCAGCATATGCCACTAAGAGTTGCTCAGTCTTTCTGAAAGCTTTAGTTTTGTCCAAGTAGAAGCGTAGCTGTCTGTGTATGTCCAAAGAATGCAGAAGTCTCTCCCCTTTATTCTGTGGTTTTGGATAAAAGGTAGGCAAATGAATGGTTTGGTTAAGAGCCACACTGGACACTACCTTAGGCATAAATGTTGGGTTTGTCCTTAGAGAAACCCTGTCCGGATGGAAAATAATAAAAGGTTCCACAGCCATTAATGCCTGTAACTCTGAGACTCTTCTTGCTGAAGTTATTGCTAGGAGCAGAGCAGTTTTCCATGATAAGAATTTTATCGCAGCTGTACTGGCTGGCTCAAAAGGAGGCAGTGTGAGCTTTTCCAAGACAAAATTGAGGCCCCATGCAGTTATTGGTGCTCTCCTTGGAGGTCTTATGTTATTGGCCCCTCTGAGGTACTGCCTTAGCAGTGGATGTGAAAAAAATAGATGGGTCTGTATTGTCATGAGCTGAAATGGCAGAGGCATGGATCTTAACTGATGAGAAGGATAGGCCTTTGTCCAGCATCTCAGTTAGGCATTGTAAAATCTGAGGAATATTTGGTACAAGCATGTCAATTCCTTGTGCCTGGTTTCAAGCACAGAATCTCTTCCATTTGTTTGCATAAGATTTTCTGGTGCTGGGCCTCCTGGCCTCCAAAATACCATCCATAACTGCTTTAGAGAGAGGTGTGTTCTGAGTGGTTATATTATCCACCAAGCAGCCAGATTTAGTGTTCTGAGTTGGCTATGCAGGATCTGATTGTTTTGTTGAGTCAGTAGATGAGAAATTTGAGGTAAAGTTCAGGCTGGGCCTTGAGACAAGCTCTTTAGGATTGATACCAGTGCTGGCGTGGCCAGTCTGGGGCAATCAGTATCATTTTTGGCTTCTCTTGTCTGACCTTTAGGAGTACCTTGGGGAGGAGAGGCAGAGGAGGAAAAGCATATACTGTACGGGTTTTCCAGCTGAATGATAGAGCATCCACTTTCCATGCTTGTTTGTGATAAGTCCTTGTGCAGAATCTCTGTAGTTGGCAGTTGTGAGGGAAGGCAAATAGATCTATGTCTGGGCATCCTCATTTCCTTGTTGTGGATCTAGTTTCCACTCGTGAGGGTCCATGAGGTTTCTGCTTAGTTCGTCTGCCAGAGTACTTGTCTTTCCTGGCAGAAATTGTGCTTGCAGGTGCACTTGATAAGTCAATGCTGTGTTCCACAAAGTCATGGCTTGTCTGCAGAGGGGGTAGGAATGAGTGCCTCCTTCCTTGTTTATGTACCACATGACTGTAGTATTGTCCGTCTTTATCAGCAGTTGTCCTGAATGGAGTAGCTCCTTGAAGGCTGTCAGGGCATTCTGTACAGCTAGCATCTCTTTTTGATTGATATGAAGATGCATTTGGCTTGCGGGCCATGTGCCCTGAATACATTTTTCTGCCATGTGGGTCCCCCAGGCATAATCTGATGCATCTGTTGTTAGTGTCTGCCTGGCTGTGGGTACAGTGAATGGCTGTCCCTTGTTGTGGTGACAGGCCTGTGCCCGCCATCAAAACTTCTGTTGTAGGCAGGGAATGAGTGTAATTAATGTTTCCAGTCTGTGGCAATGTTGAGTCCAAACACTTTTTAGATACCAGTGTAGCTTCCTCATATGCAGTCTTGCATATGGAATTAGCAGAATGCAGGATGCCATGAAGCCCAAAGCCTGCAGAATTTTTCTTGCAGATAACTGGGTCTCTGTTGCCATCTTTTCGAAGTAAGAAGTCAGTTGCCTTTGTTTGTCTGGCGTGAGATAAGCCATCTGGGCAGTTGTATTTAAGCTTGCACCCAGGAATATTATCTCTTGAGAGGGTACTAGTTTTGATTTCTTTTCGTTTACTGTGTACCCTAGGCAAATTAGTAATCTTTTTACAAATGCCAGATGCTTCAGTAGAATGTCTTTTTTCTCTGCTTGAATAAGGCAGTCGTCCAAGTAGGGATATATTTGAATTCCTCTTTGTCTGCAAAATGCAATTACTGGTGCCAGGCATTTTGTGAAGACCCTGGGCGCAGTAGATAAGCCAAACGGCAGTGCAGAGAATTGGTAGTGCATTGAGCCAGCTATGAATCTGAGGTATCTTCTGCAAGATTGTCTGATTGGGACATGCAGGTATGCCTCTTTGAGGTCCAAAGTTACAAGCCAAGCCTTCTTGCCCAGCATGGGAAAAAGCTGCTGCAGAGTCAACATTTTGAATTTTGGAACGTCCAGAAAAGTGTTTAGAATAGACAGGTCCAGTATTGGTCTCCAGGCTTTGTCCTTTCTGGGTACCAAGAAAAGTCTTGAGTAAAATCCTTGTCCAAGCTCTTGCTGTGGTACTCGCTGAATAGCCTCAGTCCATGAGAGATGAAACTTGCTTTTGGGCCTCTGCCCATTGATTGTGCGGCAGGTCTGGCATACCTTTTGTCTTTAGAAGGGTGTGAAAGTGGAACCTGTAGCCCTGAGAGACTATATTCAAGACCCATTTGTCCTGGGTGATCATGTGCCAATTTTGTGAAAAAAAGTGCTAGCTTTTCCCCTAAGGGTGCTGCCAAAAGATAAGTGCTTGGCATTGGCAGAGGAAAGTCATTGGAACTGTTTCCTATATGACTGTGATTTGTCTTCTCCACTTTTGGAGGTAGAAGCACCCCATTGTTTACGCCTGTATGAGCCTTGGGGCTGGGGTCTGCCTCTAGGGCGTCTGTATCTGCCTCTTTGTGGCCTGTCTGACACTGGAAATTACCAATTCTTAGAAGGCCAGTTCCTGCTAAATCTGGTTGGCTGTACCTGTAAGAAATCCTTTACTGTCTGTATAAATTTCGCTTTATCCTCCATTTTCTTCAACACCTCTTCTGCCTTAACACCAAACAAAGTATCATGCTGTAATGGAGCATCTAATAATTTTGCTTTAACATGATCAGGCAGATTCTGTTCCTTTAGCCAAGCATGCCTTCTAATGACAGAACCTGTAACAGCGGCCCTGCATGAGGCCTCCAGTGAATCAAAACCACATTGCAAAGCATGCTTTCCCACTTGTTCAGCTGCATGCAATAAATCCTGCATTTCCTTGTTTTCAGAACATTCAGAATTTGTCAACATTTTCTGTTTGAGCAGTGACATTAAGTATTGTTGATATTTAAGCATATGAAACTGACAATTTAAAGACCTTACAGCGAAGGTAGCAGAAGTGTAAACTTTTTTCCCCTATCTGTCCAGTGCCCTAGAATCCCTATCAGAGGGGACAGGGTTTTTTGCAGTGGAAGCCTTGACCCCTTTGGGACCCTGAGATATAGTTTCTGGGTCAGCAGCAGGGTTTTTATATAGAAATTTATAAGAATCTGGAACCCTGTAGTATCTGTCAGGCTTAACCGGTGCAAGGGGTAAAGAGTCAGGAGACAGGCCGGACTCTGAAAATACATCATCTACAATGTCTAGAACAGGTGGAATAGCAAGAGGTCTGTGCTGAGGCAGTAAAAAAGTCTCTGAGGGGTTCAGGCGCCTAGGCAGCGAGACATTTCCCTGTGGTACAATTGACTGGGGACACATGGCTGAAGTGACATTCAGCTGCAGAGAAATGTGGCTGTTGTGAATTCCCTGTGGGCAAAGAGAAGAATGTTTTGCCATGCCCACAACTTCAATAACTAAATGCACAGGGGGAAAACAATGTCCATCGTCCCGAAGGGACCATGAGACAGCAGGCAGTATGGCAGGCATCAGCAATAGGCTGGCCCGTGGGCATGTCACTGGCAGTAAGAATGCAGTGCACAATGGGCAGTGCCTTTATAATCAGTGTGTGTGGACCACAGCCCCCTTCACAGTGTATAGGGAACATTACCTAAAATGCATACTGGAGCATAAATGTGACTACAGTAGCCTGCAGGATTTCCTCCATGCTGTAGCATACTTCTACATGTTGTAGTTGCATAAGTATGTATTGTACATTGAGCACAATACTCATTACTTCATCTGCCTCCATGCATTTGGTTATTAAACCTCTGGGCATGGCAGTGTGTGCTTCTCTTTGTCCACAGGGAATTTGCAAACAGCCATACTTCTCTGCAGCTGAATGTCACTTCAGCCATGTGTCCTCAGCCAAATGTACCACAGGGAAATGTCTCGCTGCCTAGGTGCCTGAACCCGTCTCTGTCTTGGCTCTCCAAGTGAACATGCTCCCTCATGGTATGCAGGGTTTCCCCAAAAGAATAATCCTCAGGAGGAGAGGCTGAAGGGATGGATTATTCAGCATCAGAATCCTCATAGGGAGGAAGAGAGTATCCCTGTTCTGAAGAGGAGTCATAGGAAATGGAAACCTGATCGGAAGAATCATATTCTGTGTCTTGCCTAGGCCTCTTATCAGGAGGGGGATGGGAACCCCTGATCAACATAATTCGGTCTTCGGCCATTTTAAGCATCTATTTCTTAGGCATGGAAGTCTGTCCAGGAGAATGCTTCACTTGTTTCTTTGTCTTTAAAGCTGTTTTAGTCTTTGCTTTGGAAGCTGAGGTTGGCTTGACATATAACTGTGTAGGTCTGAAAACACCCTCAGAAGCCGATGCCTGCTCAGCAGCTCTGAACCCTTCTGAGGGAATAGCTTCCGAGTGTCCAATACCTTGAGTATCCAGAGGCCTAGTTGTCTCCATGTGGGAGTCGGAAGCGGCCTGTGGCTCTGAGGTAGCGGGCGTCAGGGGCTGCAAAAGCACCTCACTGAGAACCGGCGAATGGCCTAGCAGAGGCCTCGTCATCTGTTTTGGACCTCGGATGCCTGTCTTTTTCCTTTTCCTTGTGCTTTTTATAAACTCCGGTCGTCGGCTGTTCCGACGGCATTATATAATTAACCCTTCGGCCAAAGTAATGAAAGGCAAAATCGTACTGACGCTTAATAGTACGTTAGTTAAATCTAGCGCAAAACCGACAGCTAGCAACGTCGTGGTCAGGGCCTAGGCAAGGAATACAATAAGAATGAAAATCCTTATGAGGTATTTGCTTACCACAAGAAATACAATTGTTAACTTTTTCTGACATCGGACTGGAGCAAGAAAAAAGTTTCCCCAACGGGGTACTTAGCTTTATTGAAGACTTCGGATCTGAAATTTGATTTTGAAAATCTCAGGAGTCGGCCGAATGGCACTTGCGAACTGCTTTTGCTTCGGGCACCACGCGGCAAGAAAGACTGAGGAAAATGGCGACGGATGCATCTTTTATACCCCTGGCGCACTGACGTTAGGGAAGAGGCGACAGCAACCGACGCCGGACCAGGACTTTGGAATTCAGGCCAACTGTGGGTAGCCTGCCAGCAGGATAACCCAAGTGTAATGACTGCAACAGTAAAACATGATGAACATCTAGGACTGCAACAGTGAATACACTCGAACATCGACATTTATGGTAAGTGTACACAACTGTACTATGTTTTTCATGTTTCACTGTTGCAGTCATCACACTTGGGTTGATTCCCAAAGCTGAGGAAGGGTGGAGGCAATCAAGAAGTGTTGGCTAGCAGGCCTTGTAAGACTGCTGTAGCAAATCCAGCTCTGGATTTAGAAAAAACAGCTTAGTGGTAATGCTTGGTGAAGGAGGTGTGTACAGAACTCCAGGTTGCAGCTTCTAGAACGTACCTGGTAGGGACTCCCCTGAGAAATGCCGTAGAGGTGGAAGTAGCCCTAGTAGAATGTGGTCTGATCCCCTGTGGGGTAGGTTTTTCCATGGTGCTTGTAGCAGAAATGGATGCAGTGTGCTATCCATTTGGTAATGGTTTGTTTTGAAATGGCCTTGCCCTCTGCCCCTGTTGCAAAGCTGACTAGCAGCTGGTCAGAGTTTCGGAAAGGTTTAGTCCTGTCAGGGTAGAACCTGAGCCGTCTGTGCACGTCCAAGGAGTGCAGGATCCTTTACCCTTTATTCTGAAGATTAGGGAAGAAGGTTGGCAAATGGATGGATTGGTTTAGAGCCACACTGGACATCACCTTAGGCATAAAGGACGGGTTAGTCCTGAGGGAAACCCTGTCAGCATGGAAAATAATGAAGGGTTCCACAGCCATAGTGTCTGTAACTCAGACACTCTTCTTGCTGAAGTTATGGCTAAAAGCAACGCTGTTTTCCAAGAGAGGAATTTTAACTCTGCTGAAGCAGCAGGTTCAAAAGGGGGAAGCGTGCTAGCATCTCTTTCTGGTTGATGTGCAGATGCATTTGACTTGGGCTCCAGTGGCCCTGAATGCACTTGCCATCCATGTGTGCCCTCAAGGATTAGTCTGATGCGTCTGTGGTTAGGGTCTGGGTGGTGTGTGGTTGAGTAAAGGGCAGTCCTTTGTTGTGGTTGCATGCTGCTGCCCACCAAAGAAGCTCTGTCCTTAGCCAGGATATTATGGGAATGACAGTTTCCAGGTCCTGAGAATGTTGGCACCAAAGACTTTTTAAGTACTATTGAAGTTTTCCACATATGCAGTCTGGCATATGGAATTAGTAGGATGCATGAGGCCATGAACCCTAGGGACTGCAGGAATTTCCTTGTGGATAGCTGGGTTCTGGTGGCCATTTGAGTAAAATAGCCCATCAGATAGGCTTGTTTTTCTGGAATGAGGAATGCCAGCTGGGATGCTGTGTCCAAGCTTGCTCCCAGGAATATAATATTTTGACTGGGGACTAGTTTTGATTTCTTTTTGATGATGGTGTACCCCAGGGAGGTTAGTAGGTTTTTTACAAATGTCAGGTGCTGCAACAGCATTTCCTGACTGTCTGCCTGAATCAGGCAGTCATCCAAGTATGGGTAAATTTGAATATTTCTCTGTCTGCAGTAAGCAATGGCTGGAGCCAGGCATTTTGTGAATACTCTGGGAGCAGTGGATAAGCCAAAGGGAAGTCCAGAGAACTGATAATGCATAGATCCTGCCCTGAAGCGTAGACATTTTCTGCATGACTCCCTTATAGGGTTGTGCATAAAATCTTCTTTTAAGTCTAGGTGACTAACCAGGCATCTTTGGCTAGCATATGAAGAAGCTGCTGCAGGGTGAGCATTTTGAATTTTAGTACCACCAGGAAGGTGTTGGGAGTTGAAAAAATCTAGGATTGGGCACCAAGTGCCCTCTTTTCTGGGTACCAGGAGAAGTCTGGAATAGAATCTTTGTACTATATGTTCAGCAGGAACTGTATGAATTGCCGTTATAGAGAGCAGGGATTGGACTTGATTTTGAGCCTCTGCCCACTGGTTTAGAGGGAGGTGAGGAAAACCTTTTGGGGTTGGCAGTGAGTGGAAGTAAAATTTGTACCCCTGGGATACAATGTTGAGGACACATCGGTCTTTGGTGATGGGAATCCAGTTTTTTGCATGAAGGGCAAGTTTTCCTCCTAGGGGCACAAGCAGTTGGGCAGAGGAGGGGGGTGGAGTTGAGAAGTCATTGGGAATTCTTTCCGTAAAGGGGTGGTTTAGCACTCCCTGCTTTAGAGATGGAGTCACTCCATTGTTTAGATCTCTGCATATCCTGAGACTGTAATCTGGGGGGAGTCTGTTTCCCCTGGATCTAGTTTGAGATGACCTTGAGGGGGCTGGAAAGGACCAATGTTTCGAGGGGCAATGCCTACTGAATCTAGGAGGCCGTACTTGTAAGAATTCTTTGACTGTCTGCACAAATTTAGCTTTTTCTTCCATCTTTTTAAGAACCTCTTCTGCTTTGGTGCCAAACAGATTGTCCTTGTTCAAAGGAGTGCTAGTAACTTGGATTTGATATGATCTGGCAAGGTCTGCTCCTTAAGCCAAGCATGCCTTCTCAGTACAGAACCAGTGACTGTTGCCCTACAAGATGCTTCTAGGGCGTCAAAGCCACACTGTAATGTATGCTTACTGATTTGGCTTGCAGAATGCATAAGCTCTTGCAATTCTTTATTTTCTGCACAGTCTGTAAAGGTAGCTAGTTTTTGCTTAACAAGTTCCATAATATGTTGTTGGTACTTCAGCATGTGAAACTGACAATTCAAAGCCCTAACGGCAGGAGTTGCAGAGGTATTTACTTTCTTACCTCGTCTGTCCAAAGCTCTGGAATCCCTGTCCGAAGGGGAGGGATTCTTAGCTGTAGCTGCCTTGATACCTTTAGGCCCCTGGGAAATGATCTCTGGGTGAACAGTAGGATTTCTGAAAAGAAATTTGTGAGAGTCAGGTACTCTGTAGTACCTGTATCGTTTCCTAAGGGCAGGGGGTAAAGTATCAGGAGTAAGACTGGATTCCATAAAGACATCATCAACAACTTCCAGGACTGGTGGTATTGCTAAAGGCCTGTGTTGTGACAAGTCTAGAAATTCTCTGAGTCTCTTTTTGGACAGAGGATAGTCTTGGCATTCCCAGTGGAAATGCTCTCTTATAGTATGTAAGGTTTCACCAAAAGAGAAATCCTCTGGAGGAGAGGCAGAGGGAATGGATTCCTCTGCATAAGAATCCTCACAAGCAGATAAGGGCATGTCTTCATAATCAGAAACCTCAGAGTTGGACTCTTGGTCTGTTGAAGCTGCTGGAGACTGGTCCCTTTTTCTCTTAGCAGGGGAAGGCTGACATCCCCTAATCAGCATAACAAGGTCTTCTGCCATTCTAAGCATTTTATTTTGTGGCAAGGGAGCAGGTGCATGCGCTTTGGTCATTGTTTTTTTAGGTGTAGCGCGTACACTTGGCCTTAGAAATTTGGTGGTTTTAGACAGAACTGAAGTAGTGGGTTTGTGTCGAACACCAGTAGTACGATGAACTTCCTCAGCAGGCGGTGCCTGCTCAGCGGATCTGGACCCATCCAATGTAGAGACATCTGCCGGTTCCATAGTCGAAGAATCGCGGCATACCTAACTCCGAAAGGGTCTCGGTAGAGGCCTGTGAATCCCATCAGGGGCTGCAAAAGTGCCTCATTGAGTACCGGCAAACTGGCGACTAGCTTAACGGAAGCGTCATCGGCAGCTTTGAACCTGTGCGGTCTGTCTCTGTCTTTATCCTTCCGTTTTTTCAGAATATCGGTAGTCGGATGGCTTACCAAAGCCAATTCGGAATATGGAGATCGAGAACGAAAGTATTCGGCGACAATAAGCGCCCGACTACGAATGGTTCGGGCATTGAACAAGGCACAAAACCGACAACGAGGTACGTCGTGATCTGGGCCTAGACAGGTGATGCAGTAAGAATGAAAATCTCGTTGTGGTATTTGCTTTCCACCGGCAAGACAATTATTAACTTTTTCTGATAACGGTTAGAGCAAGAAAAAAGGATCCCCAATGGGGAACTTAGCTTTAGAAGACTTCAGGATGACTCACTTAGTAAATGAAAACTCAGGTAGCGGCCAACCGGCACTTGCAAACTGCTTTTGCTCCTGGCTCCTCGGCAAGAAAGACTGATGCGCCGGCTGCCTGTTTTTATACCCATGGCCACCTGACGTCAGTCCTGGAGCAACAGCATCTGACGCAGAAATAAGAAGTCTCCAGTATTCAGGCCGACTGAGAGCTACCTGCAGGCAGGTAACCCAAGTGTGATGACTGCAACAGTGAAACACGAAAAAGATCATCTAACAGGTGTAAGCAATATTCGTCTTTATTAGAAAAATTTGGAACGAAGACGGGTAAATCTATAGTCTGATTAATGTTGGACTCTGAGACTAACTTTGGAAGAAAGGATGGATTAGTCCTGAGTGTAACTCTATCCTTATGGAAAATTAAGTAAGGGGGTTTTGAAGATACGGCTTGCAATTCAGAAACTCATCTCGTGGAGGCTATAAGTAAAAGTGTTTTCCAAGAGAGGAACTTCAAGTCACAAGTAGCTGCTGGTTCAAAAGGAGAAGCTACTAGTGACTACAAAACAATAGTCAAGTCCCATGGTGATAGAGGGTCCTTAAAAGGGGGGTTCAAAGAGATAGTTCCCTTGAGGAACACCTGACAAAGTCTGTGAGAGATTAAAGGCAGATCTCCAAAGCCAGCCATTATGAAAGTTAGTGATGGCTGCTAGAATGACCTTAACTGTAGAAGTGGAAGCTCTCTTACCAAAAAGAATGGCCAAAAATTCTAAAACTTTTTCCAGTGGGGTTGAGGCCATTGTTGCAAGCCCAGATTGAAAATCTCTTCCATTTACTGAGGTAGGGATTCCTGGTGGATCGTTTATGGGACGCCAGCAACATTTTTCGTATTGGGGATGGAATATCATTATGCCTGGTGACTAAAGGAATTGGAGGAACCAAGCAGTTAGAGTGAGACTTTGAAGACTGGGATGCACCACTCCCTGAGGGAAATGGGTCCAGAATCCATGGATGGTGAACCAGATGAGGCCATAGGAAGGGAAACCAATTTTGTTGAGGCCAGAAGGGTGCAATGAGGATTACTTTGCTTTTCAACCTGGCTGCTTTCTTGAGGAAAAGTGGGATCAATGGGTAGGGAGAGGAAAGCATATAAGAAGACCTGGGGATCTATAAAGGAGAACAGTGTCTCTTGGGGACTCCCCCTGAGGGGGGATTAGGGCAAAATAGCTTCTGCACTTGTTTTGGGGTGATGCAAGAAGGTTGCAGCAAGGCTGGCCCTGGCGATAAAAGATCTTCGCTACCTTGGGATTGAGAGACCACTTGTGAAGCAGCAGAATGCATCTGCTCAGTTTGTCCACTATCACGTCTGAACTCCCAGGGATGTACGTTGCTATCAGAAAGTGGTTGGCGGCAATGGCCCATTGCCACACTCGGAGGGCTTCTCGACACAGGGGATAGGATTTGGTTCCAACCCTGCTTGCTGATGTACCAGACTACTAACATGTTGTCTGACTGAACTGCAATTGTTTACTGAGGTAGGGCAGAGGGAAATGCTTGCAAAGCTAGTAGAACCGCCCTCAACTCCAGAACGTTGATACACAGACTAGCCTCTATTGGGGGCCAAATGTCTTGGACTGTCCTTCCCAGAAAATGACCCCCCCACACCTCATCTGTGAGGCATCTGTGGTCACTATGGCTTTGGGTTGAGAAGGGACAAAGGAGCAGCCCAAAAGGATTGGATCAGATTCCATCCACTAGGACAGGTCCTTTATGCAGTGACTTGCAATGAGTATGGGGTGGTTCACTGGACAGGTTAGGATAGAACACTGATTCCCAAGAAGCCATTGTAGCAATCTTGTGTGAAATCTCGCTACCAGGACCAGAGTGATTGCCGCTGCCATGGACCCTAATGCTTGAAGCACTAGCCGGGCTGATACTTTGTTTGAGCCCAGAAGGGAATGAACTTGAAAACTTATTTTCCGTAGTCGGTGGGCTGGCAGAGAAGTTACACAATAGAGTGTGTTAAGACAAGTTCCAATATATTCCATATCCTAAGTGGGGTTCAGACGAGACTTTGTACAGTTGACTGTGATTCCTAGCTGCAGGAATAATTGCAGGGTGAATTCTGTCGCTTGAAACAGTAGATGCCTGGTGGAAGCGGTGATGAGCAAGTCGTCTAGATAAGGAAACACTTAGAATCTGTGCAGTCTCAAGTGAGCTGTTACTGCTGCCATACATTTGGCGAACATTTGAGGGGGCTGTGGTGAGACCATTGGGTAGCATCCTGAACTGATAGTGACTGGTTCCTAGCCAGAAGAGGAGGAACCTTCTTGAACGCTTGTCCATTTTTATGTGGTAATACACATCTTGAAGGTCTATAGAGCACATCCAATCATTTTCCTCTAGAAGGAGAAGTACTGACTGAACCGTGACCATCCAGAATCTGGACTGTTGAACAAAATTGCTTAGAATGTTGAGATCCAGAATCGGTCTCCAGTCCCTGTCTTTTTTGGCACTAAAAAGAACTTTGAGTAAAATCTGGATCCTATCTGGTCTGGTGGGACTTCTTGGATGACTTTTTTTTCTAGCAGCTTTTGTATTTCCAAGGCTGCCTAGTCCCTCTTACTGGATGGAAGACAGGGTAGCCTTATTCGAGTTCTTGGGTAAAAAGTGAGAGAGATAAGGTAACCTCTGGAAATAATTCTTAGCACCCAGATGTCTGTGGTTATTTGTGGCCAGCCTGTTGAGTGCAAAGAAAATCTTCCCCTGATTGCCTCCAAAGGTAGACAATCTGGCCTCCCTTCAGGAGCGCTGGTAGGGTTGGCTAGAGAAAGACTCACTGGAACCCTGGTTCTGCGGGTCACCTCTGCCTCTAGGATGGCATCTTCTGTTTGACCCCCCCCCCCTGCCCTGAGGGGAGTCTGTACCACGGGTGTCTTGGAAAGGCCTCTGGGACTTCTTGAACCACATCCTCCACTCCTCTGCATCTTTGAATAGCCTCGCTGGGGAGCAGAAAAATGTATGCCCACAGCAGACAGGGTCTTTCCATCATTCTCACACCTGGATAGAGTTTCTTTGACTTTGGGGCAGAACAAAGACGATTCATCAAAAGGAGCAATGACACAGGTGCATCCAAGCATGTCATCAAATTGCAACACCTGAACCTGCAGACCTGGTCACCCCTTCGGCTGCATGTGAAATTAGCCTCATAGGCGAATTTGAGATAGACTCCAGGGTAGCTAACTGGGAGGCCACATTATCTTGGACCCCATCAGCCACTACCCCTGCTAGCTAGAGTATCCAACAGTTCCTTGACCAGATCCCTCTGGAGCCTAGTAAAATGTGCCAAAAAGTTCAATGACCTAATGGTAAAAGTCAATGGATGCGTAAACCCACTTCCCAAATCTGTCCATCACCCTCAACTCCCGGTTAGGGGGATGAACAGTGGAGCTTTCCTCAGCCAGCTCCTTTTTAGTGGCAGCCGCTACCACCAAGGCATCGACTGCTAATACTTCCCCCAGTGCTGCTGATCCTCGGGAGCAGAAAGTATTTTATCTGGTCTCCAGGGAATTGGTTCTATCGAATCGGGGGCCTTCCAAGCTCACTGCGCGATCAATTTAACAAGATCGTCAGTGGAAGGGTTCACACAGGAAGTAGATGGGAAAGCTCCAAAGGCTTGCAAGTACATAGACTCCTCAGAGGAAGGGTCTTTGGACTTCCAGTTACCCCTCTGTTTTAGCATCTCCAGAATGTCTCCAAAGGAGACGTCTTCCGGGAGTGACCAGGAAAACCCTCCCCATCATTGAAATCTGTGTCTTCGGTGACAGACTCTTCAGGGGAGTCCAGGTGTTTCCTCTAACACAATTTCTTCAGAGGGGCCTCTTCAGTGGGAATATATATGAAGAGGACTCAGAACAGGGGTGACCCTTGGTCAGTATGTCTTGCTTCCTTGGAGCACGCTGTCCTGGCAAGGAGGTTGGTGGTAGCTCTAGGTAAGCTGTAGTCAAAGGGTGAGACACTCTGGTAACACGGGAGCTACCTGAGAAGAAGAGGTGGCCAAGGCTCTTTCCAAAGCTTGAAAGGCAGGCCCCTCTGAGGAAGACAGCCCGGAACCAAGACAGACAGACAAACATGAAACCGGGGTCACACCCCACCCCGATAGACCCACCTGCAGAGCTGGAGCTGAGGAAGGGTCCACAGCTGGTGCAGTTCGAAGTGGGAAGGCCGGCTCTGAATAAAAAAACAGGAGCTGACTCAAACCCTCCGGACACGATTGTGGGGGCCCTATCCCTGGGACCTATCACTTCTGAAGGCACCAAGAGGGTCAGAGCTGTGCCCAGAACCAAACACAAGGAAGTTATCGGCTCTGAGACCATAGGAGTTTGTGTGGATGGAGTCGAGAGCTCTAAAGTCTGCAAAAAGGTCAGAGGTGGAGTATATATGGGGGTACTGGGTGAGAATTCCCCTGCTCCAGAAGGGGGATGGGGCTGAGAAGATGGAGGAAGACCCCTAAGCTGTCAGAAGGTGATTCACCAACCTCACTATATCAACTTCGGAAAGACTCCTGGTGGAGCGAACGGATAACCCCGAGGGGGATTCAGGTCTCACTATGAGGGGGGTAGGGAGTTGACCCAGAAGGGGGTAGGGAGTTGACCCAGAAAGGGGTCAATTAATGGAGAGTATGTAGTCCTGGGTGCAAAGAAGGATTCCGTCTTCGGCACCAGGGTAGAAGGTAAGAGCTGTGGGGCCACAGGAGATGTTGGTACCAACGTGGCAACTAAAATAGTTGGTACTGACACAGGAGTCATTGAAGTTGGTGTTGTGGTTGGTGTCTATGGCACTGAGGTAGAGGTCAGTGCAGAGGACTCATTACGTTTCACAATCTTTGGAACCTTAGATCTCTGTTCCGAAGAGGAACCAGCCGAATGGTGTTAATTTTTTTTTAGATGTCGGTGCAGATGGAGATGTTGGCACTGAACGAGTAGATTTTGATTCAGTGGCCTGAGGAGACTGGTTGGTCTTGGCCAATGCTTCCTCAAAAGGGGTCTTAAGAAGCCCTTTAAATATTAATTTGTTTCTATGCTCCACCAGGGCTCTATTACTGAAGCCCTGGCAGATACAGCACTCTATATCAAGAAGAGAAACACCCAGGCAATAAATACATTTCTCATGACAGTCCGAATTAGGCATTTTTCTGCTGCAGTCTAAACACTGTTTAAACCTTATGGCTGACTTTGATTTATCTAACATTTTTAGACTCAAAACAAGCAAGAGAAACACACAATCACTCAGTCTAGAAAAGAAGAAACCTACTAACGATGGTAGGAAAGATTACCAACAAAATAGGAAAAAAGAAGAGAGGGGACACTACCAACTATGGTAGCCAAGAAGTACCCAAGGGTAAAGGTTAAGAAAAATGAACACTCACACGAACAAAAAAGGGGTAGAATAGGATTAATATCTTTAAGTAAATAATGTGAAACAGATAGAAAAATTGTTCAAAAAACTGTAATAAGCTATAAAATGCACTTAGCAGCGAGAGAGAGAGAGTCAACTGACATCTTTTTTTATAAGAGCGGCAAATGAGATCTGAGGTAATGTAGAGGGGCATTACAGGGTAGACTACTAGCTCGAGAGTTTTTTGGCTGGCGCAGGCTATATAACGGCTGGATCGTTTCTGAGGATTGGAACTGTAACCCATCAGTCAAGAATAGATGAAGACTGACATCAGATGCGTTTGTTATCCACTTACCAATTTGGAGCCAGAAAAGTCAAAACAGAGGAAGAAGATACAAATAAAAATATATATTAGTGTGTTTGTATGTGAGGAAGGGAATACAAGACAGAAACCTTACATAATCATGCCATTTGCTCAAAAAAACCCCACATGGATTTGTGTTATAAAGTAGGTGGAGACAGGTAAACCAAATTTCATTCCAAGTACATCTTCACAAAGTAACTGAAAACACACAAGTTGATGCATAAGCACAACTACAAGCTGCAGCATACATGGTTTCAAAAAAGTGTAAGGTGGTTCTAAGGATACACAAATCTAGTATTAGCACAACATGCATTTATTTTGATTGCTAGTAAGTGTCTTAAATTCTGGTGTAACTATAAGTTCACTGGCACTTAATACGCTATTGATCTGTGAGCATCTTAAGAAGCCTAGCCTTATATTCTCGTGGTAGTTTCCAGCTCTTGTATTTTGCCTACGAATAACCCAGAGATGGGATGAACAAGGACATGTTGGGACATTTACATGTTTCTCCAATCCATGAGGGACAGGGTGCTAAACCAGGGGTGAATCTGTTATCCATCCATTTATTCAAATTACATTTGAACAGACAAGTACTTTGCTTTATGGGCACTGGAAGACAGTTCCATAGAAGCGGTATTCTCAGCAATATACACTTAACCCTCCAATATGTTCTATTTAGCAAAACAGACTGAGATCTCTTGAGCTCAAGAGATTATTTAATTCACCCTAAATTATTTAGATTTCACATAGGGAACCTGCCAGGACATATATCTGCAAATGCAACAATAAAATAACAATCAGAACAAGCACTAAATAGAACACAACTCAAGCTTATGAGGAGCTAGTTCTTACCTCTAGTATCTGATCCACGATATCCTGCATCATCTGACACTGTGCCTCCATATCACTGCAGTGAGAGAAGGAAAATCAAAGCAGTAATGTAACAAACAAAACTAATAGACAAGAGACAGAAAATATGCATGTAACTTCTCTTGTTAAAAGCAAAATCATCATAGCACTATCAAAAATCAGGAAAGCAAAGTTGTGTAAAAATCTTACCATAATGGTGGATATCCCTCTCTTCACTGTTGCAGCATTCATTACACTAGGGATCCCCTGCCAAGGGCAGCCCGATGTCCAGCCAGCATACCAAAGCCATTAGGTTCATAGGTTGGTACTAGGCTATTGGCCTAAGGACCTATACAAGCCTAGCCATAACAATTCCCTGGTTGCTTTAAGATATGCTGTATGTTACAAGTCTGCTCTTCACGTAGAGTAGGGCATAAAGGTGATATAAGTACCATCCTGGGAAATGACAGTCCCAGTAGGAATGCCAGCCCAAGGAAAAAAGAGGCATTCAGTACATCCAGAAGAGAAATGGACTGGGGGAGGAAGTGAGTACTGCAACAGTGAAGACAAAGACATCTACCATTATTGGTAAAATTTTACACAACTGTACTATGTCCTTCCATTTCACTGTTGCAATATTCATTACACTAGGGAGAATGCCAAAGCTCAGGAAAAAGAGGGTAGAGGAAGGACTAGCAGAGACCTCTAGGAAGCCATGAAGGATGGTCCTAGCAAAACCAGCCCTAGCTCTGGAAATTCCATCTAACTTGTAGTGCTTGGTAAATGAAGGCACAGAAGTCCAGGTATCTGCCTCAAGAGTAGAGTTAGTATCCAACCCCTTGAAAAAAGTGCCAGAAGAACCCAAAGCTCTAGCAGAATAAGCCTTAACAGAATAAAGAAGTCTCTTACCATGAAAGGAAAAACGAAAAGAAATTGCTTTAGAGATCCAGGAAGAAACAGTCTGCTTGGACACAGCCAATCCTAAGGACTTAGGATGAAAGGAAACCAAGAGCTGATCAGATTTTCTAATTGTCTTGGTCTTATCCAAATAAAATCTGAGTTGTCTCTGCACATCCAAAGTGTGCAGCACCTTCTCTAACAGATTGCGAGGAAAGGAAAAAAGTGGGCAAATGAATAGATTGATTAAGGGATAACTCATTCACCACCTTGGGCATAAGAGAAGGATTAGTACGCAAGGACACCCTGGCCTTATGAAACACAGACAAAAAAAAAAAAAAAAAAAAGAGGACAACCCATAAGTGCTTGAAGCTCAGACAACTGTCTGGCAAAAGGAAGGGCTAACAAAAGTACAAGTCTTCTAAGAGCAATGTTGCAAGGAAGCTGAAGCTGCAGAATCAAAAGGAGCCTGAGTCAAATTTTCCAAAATTAAATTAAGATCCCAGGGAGGAGGAACAGGCTGCTTGGGAGGCCTGATATAAAGGACACCTTTAAGGAATTGTTTAGCTTCAAATCTAGAAGCTAAAGGAGAAGATAAAGGCAGCCAAGCAGAGACAGCTGATAAGGGGCCTTAACAGAAGAATATGCTAATCCAGCATCAGTTCTCTTATCTGTGTGAATTGCTCAAAGGAACATCCTCAAAAAGTGGATCCAGGTTACGAGAAAGACACCAAAGCTACGACAAAGAAAACCTCTTCCATTTGGACAAGTAGAATTTCCTAATAATGGGATTCCTGGCCTCCTGCAGGACCCTAAGCATGTCCTCAGAAAAAAAGTATCTGTGTAATCAAACTCCTACCACCCACAATGTCAGCTGAAGAGTGACAGGTGGGGATGGATGAGGGATCCCTTGTCTTGTGTGAGTAGGTCCACCCTGTGAGGTAACTTGTGATAACTGTCCTTGGCTAAATGCAAAAGAGGAGGGAACCAATGCTGTCTTGGCCAAAATGGAGTCACCAATAAGATTTGGGGATTATCCTGTTTAAGTTTGAACGGGAAAGTGTAAAGAAACATCCTCTTACAAGAAGAAGATAGGGTGTCCACCTTCCAAACCAGAGGACCTGGGACTCGGGCAAAAAAACAGAGGAAGTTGTCTGTTTAAAGGGGAGGCAAAAAGATCCATTTGAGGAGTACACCACTGTCAAGAAAAGTATCCCTTTGAAGCATCCATTTGTGGGACTGAATTAAAGACCTGCTCAGAGTGCCTGCCAAAATATTTTAACCTGAGGGAATGTAAACTGCCTGAAGAGTCACTTGATACTCGAGAGCAAGTTCCCACACCAGGCATGCCAGCTGGCAAAGAAGATAAGATCTTGTCTCCCCTTATTTGTTTACAAACAACATCACTGTGGTACTGTCTGTAAACTCCTTGAGAGGTCCTGGGGATAAGACAGGATAAAAGCCTGAAGAGCTAGCAGAAAAGCTTTCATCTCTGACACTGATGTGCTCTTTCTGTTGAAGAAGCAACCAAACACACTGCAATTTTAGAGAGCAAAATGCTGCTCCCCATTACACACCTGAAGTGTCTGTGAACAACTCCTGACAAGGAAGAGGGGGATGAAAAGGGAGCCCAGGATTTAAAGACAACTGCTGAATCCACCACTGAAGTTCCTTCTTGAGACAAGGTAGAAGAGAACTACAAGTTTGAGGGGATTCGCATGTTGAAGTTGAAGCCAAACTAACTTCAGAAGCCACTGAAAATTTCTCATGTGGAGTTTGGCCAGAGGGAGCATAGGAATGGTGAAGACCATGAACCCCACAGCTCTCAAAAATTCCCTAGGTGTTACAGAGGCCAGAGGAAGAAAAGTTTGAAAAAAGGAAATGAGTGTTAAGGCCTTGGGAGGAGGCAGGGATGCCAGCATAGGCACAGGCTGGATCCTGCACCCCCAGATAAACACGATCCTGAGAAGGACTCACAAAAGACTATTTGAAGTTTATTGTGAACCCCAGGCTTTGCAGAAAGGAAATGGCAAAATGAAGATTTTGCAACAAGATCTCTGGACAGGATGCCTGAAACAGGTCATCGTCCAAATAAGGAAAGACCCGGATCTCCTGAAGCTTGCAAAAAGTAATCACAGGAGTGAGGCATTTGGTGAATACCTTTGGGCCAGTAGAAAGTCCAAACAGCAAAGCAGAGAACTAAAAATGTCAGGAAGCAACCGAGAAACATAAAAACTTTCTAAAAGGGAAATAAATAGGGATATGGAGATGAGCATCTTTGAGATTCAGACACACCATATAAACCTGAGGAAGCAAAAGAGGGTATAAAGTCTGAAGGGAAAACACTCGAAAGGAGAGCACCTTCAGAAAAGTTTTTAGATGAGAGAGGACTAGAACTGGTCACCAGGTACCCTCCTTTCCTGGGCACTAGGAACATCCTGGAGTAAAACCATCTGCCCCTTTGGGACACAGCCACCTCTTGAACAGTACCCAGAGTCAAAAGATCTCACAGCACCCCTGGAAAGAAGGACAGCTGTTCCTGAGGGGGAGGGGGAGGGGGATGAGGATTCCCATAAAAAGGGGGAAGAGATTTCCAGACCATGAAATATCCCTGGCAGATAATGGAGAGTACCCAGGAATCCTGAGTAATCTTTATCCAAACAGGAAGTGAGAGAGAGATAGGCGAAAAGAAAGAGGCAAGTGGCTGGGAAGAATAGGATAGTCAAATAGCGGCTGGTCTATCAGGAAAAGATGACTTCTGAGGCACAGAAGTCTAAGTAGCCTTCACATGAGGGGCCAGCTTGCCACCCATTTTACCCTTAGAAGGAGGGCAAGACTGCCTGCGAACAAAGGCTGGCTGATTGGGGTAATTTCTCTGAAATTTAGGCACAGGAGAAACAAACATATGCTTAAGTTCTTGTGAAGCCTTGCCCTTTTCTGGAAGGGACTTAAAGCAGTAGCTTTGCTAAACTATCTAGAGGGGCATCCATCAAACTTAGCCTTAATACCATAAGGCATAGATTGAAGCTGAAGCCAAGAATACCTCCTCATCGCTGATCCAAAAGTAGCAGTCCTAGAGGCAGCACCTGCTGCATCATAACTACACTTGATGAGCAACCTGGGAGGAAGTCCCTAACAGGGAAAGGGCAGAAGTTTTAACTTCAGAGTCTGGGAGATCAGAAATCACATGACATACCTGGGAAAGCAGAGCCAACAAGTACTTGGATGCATGGGTCTGATAATTAACAGCCCTAAAAGCCAAGTTAATGCCGGTATATACCTTCATGCCTAGCCTTTCCATGATTCTGCTATCTTTATCAGAAGGCAGCAACTTAGAAGAAGGAAACAACTGAGATGACTTGTCAGAAGCTATAGACACCACCGAGGGGTCAGCAGAAAGGCACTTGTACAAGAATTTACAGTCCTCAGGCACCCTATAGAATCTATCAGGTTCTTGGGGGCAGGGGGCTGAGAATCTGAAGCCTTAGAGGCATTAGAAAAGGTATCCACAAAGTAGCCAAAACAGGATGGTCTGCAGAAGGTCTGAGAGAATCCATCTGCAGCAGATCATAATACCTTTTTTTGTAAGAAACTTAAGCACAATCCCATTTAAGAACTTCATCATCCTAGAGATAATGTCCCCAAAAGAAAACTATTCAAAGGGAGTATCAGGGCTGGTATATTCCTCTTCCTCCAAGCCATACTCCAAAGGAGAGGGAATCTGGGAGGAGTAAGCAAGGGATTCCTCATCTGAATCTGCCTCCTCCTCAGAGGAATCCTGTTCTCTGGGTCTCTTAAGGGGTGGGAGAGGAACAAGGGGGGGGGGGCTGGAACAGAAACTCCCTTAGGAAGTTTTAAAGCCATCAAAGCACTAAACAAACCGTAAGCAAAGGACTGCCATTCACTCTGTGAATCCTTAGGAGCTGAGGAAATGTTTGGTATTCTGCTTTTTTTTTTTTTTAACGGGATGTCCACCTTACAAAATTTAGAAGGCTCCAACCCTGGATGGCATTCAATAGTTGTAGTAGGGACTTCTTTGACTAAAATTTGAGGAACACCCATAGGCCCCTTGGAGATAATCAGCTGTAGTTCCCCCTGAACGCCTGAAGCAGATGCCTTCAATGACTCCTCAGATGTGCCTAAGGTCTGATCCCCTCCGGCCACCAACATGGTCGTGGCAGAAGAATCCAACAATGAAGCCGGGCAAACCTCCGCGTATCACTCGCCTTGGGAGACACATCCAGTGGAAGCTGCACAGCAGAAGATTCCGGACTAGATTTCGTGGCTATCTTCTTCACAGATGGCTTTCCCTTGGAGCGAGAAGTTCTCTCCATTGTGTCTTTAGCAAAAAGCTTGATTCTCAAGATGAAGTGCCAACGAAGAAAGCCTACCACAAAGGGTCTTGGGAGCAAAGGCCTGACAGACAGAACAGGATGTATGGTCGTGCGAAGCACCAAGGCAAAGCAGACACTGTTCATGACGGTCTTTATGGGGAATCTGTCTGCCACACTGGCATTTGTCCTTTTTGGATGACATGAAACCCCACAAGCAACAATACAGTAAAAGAAAGATAAGACAACAAAACCCCAATGAAGCATTTATCTGTAACGGCTTGATGAACCAGCAACGGAACAGGTGTGCACACCAATGATCAACAGATGGCGTTCAGACTGGCAGAAAAGAAGTTCTGGGGATGGTACATCCAGATGTCACCTTTATTCCATATACTGCGCAATAAGCATAAGCGTGATGAACAGCGTACCTTAAAGCAACCTAAATGCTTCTGTATACTGGCCGGACATCGGGCCACCCTTGGCAGGGGATCCCTAGTGTAATGAATACTGCAACAATGAAATGGAAGGACATCTGTAGCTGCAGGAATTACTCACCATTAACAAGGGCTACAAGGTTATCAAATGATACAGGAAGAACCCTCCCTGGTGGGTCTAAGATCCTCTCTTTCATGCCAACTCAGTATTTTTTAATAAACCTTGGAAGAACAAGCAGTCTAAGCTGCCACACTTCACAATGTCATGTTCTCTACCCCAAGTTCTAACCTCTTACCCCAACTACTAAGCAAGTACATGCCATTCAAATCAAGAAAAAAAAAGATGATCAAACATGACTGAATAAACTTCCAGCAAATCAACAAAAATAAAGTTCTGATACCTCCATTTCTAACAAATAATAATGCAAAATAAAATGTCTGCCCAACTTACAAAGAACTCCAAAACCTGTGGCAGGACAGAGGAACTAAACAAGCACAGGATGAATGGAAGGACAGTATTTGGGACTCGACAAGGATAGTTCTGTCATACGTCAACTAATATGATATGGAAATTCTGTTATATCCAACCCAGGGGACTATCCTTGATGGTCTATGACTGAGCTGAATACAAATAACTAAATCTATTGTGATGGTAGGGGAAACAAAACATTCAAGAGGCAAGAGAATGCAAACACTAACTCCATAGGCAATACGATACTAACAGTGTGTGGTAGAGGTAAAAATGCCTGGTGACAGCATGAAACAACAAACAACTAACCACAGCAGATATCTGAAATGCTATGGAAGAATTTTTTTTAAAGAAATTATGTTTTACGCAGAGTGGCCTAGCCTCTGATCTCAGCTTTTTACATCACAAGAGCCACTTTATGGCAAAAGATAATGCAGGAGGCAAGCCATTTGGAAAGGATATGTCTGCCAACCAGTAGCTTTTCCCCCAGTATGCACAAAGACAAATATGTCACTGTTTTTCCTAAACATATATATATACTTCAGAAAGGGGGAAAAAAACCTCACTGCAAATATTCAAGAGCATCTAAAGACTCACCTAAACCTCTGTCCCTGGAACTGCTGGGTACAGAAAAGACAGGGGAAAATACCCTCTGCACTCAGTATGACTACAGTTCAGAAGCCTGGAAACTTGAGGATCCACTCCCTACGGTCTACCTGTTTATAAACATGCTATGCTTACAGCCTAGAATGCACCCTCCTAAAGTTGAAGCTAATGATGTACCTCCTCCAGGCTTCTCATCACCTACAAAGCAATGAGCCCTTACTAGTTGAAGGTGACCTCACTACACATGGGCCAAAGGGTCACTTCTGAAATGAACATTACACCAAGAGGGCAACTTTTCTTTCCTTCAGCCTTCTGATGATGTTCTGTCAGAGACTTGGAGCTGCAGATAGGAGCCACCTGCCGATCCCTGTATAAGGAACCTTCAAGCACTATGATATTCTTGGTAAAGAAATTGACCAGGAATTCCTCTCTCCAATGTTTGCAGGTGGCTAGGTTGAACCATGTCATGCTCTTCTTCCAAACAAAAAATAAAGACAATGGTTGTGTGGGCTCTGGCTCATTATTCTCTGGCCATGTGGACACTATAAAATAAAAACAGCAACTTTGTCTGACATTTCATTTTTGTCACAAGCAGGTACCACAAACAAGCCTCAGCCACAGCCCTTTGTCCAAACAAGTCAAACAAGCTTTACACTTCAATTTTGGCCAGAGGCAGGCATGCTAATTTTGATATAATTATATTAGTTTAGTACTACCTCCATTGCGTAGACATTATTTAAAACAATGTGCATTACTATATTATGCGGACGTGCACTGTATTTGGTTGTCTGAACCCCCATGGTCACCATACACCAATTAATTTCAAAAGAAGCAGTACCACTAACAGAGAGCATTCAGTGGTAAATTCTTTATTTTGTACTTCACAACCTCTTAGTGCAAGAATTTTGGACAAAGCCAAACACAATTTGGAGGTGGGGAGGGGGCAAAGGCCCCAAATAAGGAACAAATTTTAAATATTGCTCAGATAAACTTATAAAGTTGCAAGAGTAACAGGTTATGCATTACTATGCATTTTCTGAAGGTTATGAAGTCTAAAACTCACATGGCTGTTAGTACTTAGTTGCTTCAATCTTCAATGACTTGCCAAAAAAAGTAAAAAAGCTTGAAATTCAGCAAAATTCTGAACAGTTGAGAGGTATGCCATCCATTCACCCACAGCCTCCTTTCCCAGTTTTTGCACATAGGGTCACAGTATCACTTTAAGAGTGGCAATAATCTACAGCCAGTGTTCACTTTGCCAGTTGGCAAGCCCTGCCACAACTATTTTTCCATACCACACACAGGTACACACAATCGCACCTACATTTATCAGTCTGTCTGAACTGCCTGCACAAGACTTGCACTCAGTTTCTCATGTTGTACATGTACAAATGGATTCTCTTCACTTGGGTATGCATCACTGCCCACTTTACTACCCCTCTAACCTCCTATTCCCCAGCCACTTGCGGACACAATGTAAACAGTCTTATCTCACCCCAGAGCATACCAACACTCCACTAAAGTAACATCACATATGCTATGTAAAAGACAAATAACCTCAGCCATCACCAACTACCACATTACATGTACTCTAAAACTTACTAAATAGACTACTTTTATATATTGCTCAATAAAGCATATACAGTCCACTGATGCAATTTTATTTCATGCAAACATCAACCTATCACCTTTTATACTCTCAATCATTAAACTCTAGGTAGCCACTCTTTACATTTCACCCCATCTGTAGTGTCTCTGACCTTTCAAAATGCTCACCAGGCTGACAATTACTCCTCTGTACCCACTGGCACACTACTTCATATCACATAAGCCCACCTGTCTCAAATTTCATGCTCATACACCTATCCCACATGCCATCAGAACACTCACTCTATTTCTCCTGAGCTATTCTCCACCTTTGCAATACACTTGCTTAACAACAAGGATCTCTTAAGCAATCCAAAGAAACAGTACCCATTTCTGTTATTTACCTACAGCAAATCTAAGCCTTCTCATCTGCGCATAGCCTTGTTACTCTCTAAATATCAGTGATATGGAGATATTCTTCTAAACCCTGGCCTTTCCAATTCCCTTGCATCTTACACCCTCAACTCAGTCCCTACTGATTACATGATGACACATCATCTCCCAAATAACTCTACCTTGAAACTCTTTTACTTAAACATTCAAAGTATCTGCAAAATGTCACAGCTTGCTCCAGACATTCTTGCCTCTCACTGAAACATGGCTAAAACAAGCATTAAAGACAATGAAATTACTCCACCACGCAATAGACATTTTGACTAGATCACACAGTCAAAACGGGTGGGGCGGGGGGTGCTAGTATGTGACTGAACATCTTACACATTCAACACCACCTCCATGTTGTTGTTGTTGTTTGCCTTTCGGCTTTTCCCGGTTAGGGGTCACCACAGCAGAACTCTGGTCCGCTAATGATTGGCAGTTGGTTTTTATGGTGTCGAGTTGCCAGCCCGACGGCCAACCTTCAACGAAGGCACTCCCATTCAATGCATGTCTTTCGAACACCCACTCAAAAACAGGGAGGACATGCATACTCCACACAGAAGGCACTCCCAACCCAAGCCGAGAATCGAACGGGAGAATCTCTTGCTGTGAGGCAACAACGCTACCGCTGCACCACCGAAGTATCAGCACTACCTCCATGACATTCCCAAATTAGATGATGCTGAAATACTGACTATACTTCACCTAAACCAAACCAAATCAAATTTGTCTTTCAGGCATATAAAATACCTCAAATCAGCCCCCCGCAAAAAAAAAAAAAAAAAAAAAAACGAGAAAACATCCTCTCCTGGGTATCAACAAACATCTAACTAAAAACCATCATACCTGGGTAATGTCAGCATTAGCTGGGCAACAATTAATAGTTCAGTAGCACTCATCTGCTGAATCTGCACAACTTTACGCAACTTAAAGCCCATCCAAAAAACCAAGTGTGGCACACTACCTAATAACATTAGTGACCACCAGTGAACTTTTGCTATTAGAAATTATAATAAGAATCCATCTACTCCCCACTGTAATACACCCAACAACTTAATTTCAGCATTAACTTTTTCACAAATGTATTCAAACAAATAAGCCGGCATCAGCTAAAACACTTTAATCTACATGAAGCAAAAGAAACTTTTAAAACAATTTTCTTAAATATTCTAAACGTTCAAGTCCCCTCAGAATAAAATGTATCAAAATCAATGTCTTATCCTTGGTTAACTCAGAATATTTAGTTTAAAAAGACAATAAAGTATACTTTAACTTACAGGATGACAAAAAATACTTTTGGGCATCATTTAACCATCCTAAATGCTGGCAAATCACCCAAGCTGAACCTTTTGCCCAGTGACTCTGAATACAAGATAGCCTACTCTTTTAGTTTATGAGTGTTTTTATTGAAGACAAAAATATGGGAAAGTTTGTGATTGGTTCAAATAGATAAAAGATGAAGCAACTACATACAAGATAAGCTTGCTAATCATATGCATGTGTGCTGTAAGATGGCTACATACATTACAATCAACCAACATGTATAATGATATATGGGAGCAAAAGGTTTTTAGCTAAATGGCTGCTTCGTCAATTTTAACATGGGATTCAAATGACCTAACAGATTTAGCCTAAAGCAAAACATAGAATGTAAATGGCCTTACAGGTATAAACAAAAAGCAAAAAGCACAGAAGTTCAGGGTAAAACAGTAATATTCCAGATGAAATATAAATGTGCACCTGATAAAAAATTTTAAGTGGAAATTCATCAAATTATCAGGAATAGAGGAAAAAGAGAGCAATACTACCATAAGGGAGAGGAAATCCAACAGTGGCATAACATGGCCCTCTTCAAAAGGAACCTTGATGATTGGATGGGAGATAGGAAATTCACTCTGGGATCACGTCAGTCACCCTGCCAGACAGGGGTCCAGGGAAGTAAATACTGTGGGAAGAAATAGCCAGGGAATTGTTATGGCTAGGCTTGTATAGGCCCTAGGGCCGAAAGCCTAATACCAACCTATGAACCTATGGGAAAGGGATAATAATGGTAGATGTGTGTTAGGTATTACTGGTGGAGGAGGATGATTACACTCTCATGTATTTATATTCCACCAAAAAACACTATTATGCCACTTAGGAAAATTATCAGATAAATAAGCTTTCAGCAGTGATTATTATTTAGGTTGTGGACTAGAATCTGATTTGCAATAGGCAGGATGTACAGAGGGGCCCACAAGAGAAAATATAAGAGAAGAGGTAAGATTTCTGAAGTATGACATCATCTGGCATGGAAGATATGAATTCAGTGGCAAGAACTCAGACTGAATTTACATATGATTTCCCAAAACAGACTGGATAGAAAATACATTTAATAGGAACATGCATATTTAAATGAAAGGTCTGAGGTCCACACAATAACTGTGTAAGGTCAAGTACCAATCAAAACTAAGATAAAGATGCAGAGTAATGATACAAAAATGAGGCACTACTTCTAATTACATGTTAAGATGAAATGAAATCTCAAGGAATGGGTAGTAAATATAATTTGAGAGTTTAAAACCAATGAACCAAGAAAAAGGAATCCAGAGGAGGCACAACTAGACAAAAGACCAGTTTAATGAAAAGTGTAACACAAATGCAGTCAAGCACTTTCGTCTTGTAAAAATACTTCTTCAGAACTGCTAATAGACTTAAAACCACACCTTATATAAGACAAGAATTTCATCTTGTGATGAAGGCCAACCAATATATAGAACTTATTGCACACCTATATATTTTCTAAAAAAATATATATATATTAAAAACTTGCAAAAAACCAAATACATACGAATAACCATGATTGTGTAAAGCTAACATTAAAAAGGAAGGAGGGGAACCCCAAAAATGTATGTTACTAAGAAATACAAAACTTTTTAACTTTAAAATAGGGGTAATAGAACAAGACTCATTCAAACCAGGTTTATTGAGAGCATCACACTGCAAGAACCAAATCAATTCTTTTTTGCTTAGATGGTCATCTGTAAACCCCCCCCTAAGGTCATGTTCAATGTAGTCAATAACAACAAACTTGAAATAATGGTCTGCACAAACTGAAATGTGTCTGTAAAGCGCATTTGTTGTTCTTCCTTTTCTAACTTCATTCATATACTCATATATTCTTTATCTTCGACAAGTCTTACCTATATAAAATGCTTTACAACATTGGCACAAAACCCATCATACCAGCCCCTTAGAGGCACAATTAAAATGTTTTTTGACCGCCATCTTTTTACCACTGATTAGAAATGACTCCCACACTAATATGTGTTGACATTGGTTGCATGACTGACATCTGAACATACCCTTGGGCCTGCTCATGTTGTCTTTCACCCCCTTCATCTCTAGCAAATTCTTAAAAGTTTTCCCCTTTCTAAACACTATCCTTGGTTTATCCCCAAACAATTCTTGGCCTGTATAACTGGCCAAAATGTACTGACTACATCCACAATGCTAGAACTATCAGTGGAAAAAGTCAAAATTAAGGAACGCTCGTAAGATACAAATGGTATCACAATATTATTGGTAACAAACAAATTTTCCTCCAGGAGCTGATTTGAACATGCTTTGAATGGTAATAAATGTCTAAAAATGCCCCTTTCCCTTTTCTACAAAACTTCATCTTTAACAGACTTTAGCATGTTCACAGGATATCCCCTTTTGGAAAACATGTCTAACAATTTCTCTACCTCCATAATAAAGATGTCATCCTTAGAAATCATACAGGCCAACTGGATTAATTGTCCCTTAACAACAGCTCTTTTGTTTTGAAAGATAGGATGCCAATTACCGAAATGGAGATAAGAGCTGGAAAAAATCTTTTTCTGATATATGTCAGAACAAAAACATTCATTATTGTAGTCTTTAGAGATGACTATATCTAAGTATGCTAACTTATCTTTGTCAACCATATGGGTGAATTTCTAAAAAGGGGTACTTCCATTTATATAATCCAAACATTCTATCAACTTAACTTCCGAATCCACCCAGAAGTCTTGTGGGTCCTTGTGCCTTCCTCTGGATTTCTTTTTCATAATTTGATTTATTTATTTTTGTTTACTAGGAAAGTCCAAATGGCAGACTAGACCCTTTTCCATGGTGGACCACAGAGAAAAATTCCATAGTTACAATACAAAAGTTAAATTAGTATTAACAACTTAAAAGGAAATAAATAATGAAATATACAAAAGCAGTCATAACAATACAGATATAAATTCAATACGAAATGGACAAATTATATCATTAACGTTAATGATAAAAACAGATACAAAACATGTGCAATACATTAGTTTCCATGTGAAGGCAAATACGTAATGTGTCTAGTAATTTGGTGTACTTGGATAAATGACAAGTCTTAGATCAACAGGCAGTGGTTTCACAGATGCTTGTAGATTTAAAACATGACTATATTACAATAGAGTGTATTAGATTATTTCAAAGTAGAAGATCAATTGTATACTGGGGAGGTAATACTGTATGCAAGAGTACACAAACAGCTGTAGGAAAAGAAAAAGGGATGAATATCTAGTTAGGGGCTAAGATAGTGTGAGGTGGGAGTATGTTGGAAGGAATATAAAGACAGAAGCAAAGAAAGATGCAAGGATGAGAGGCAAAGAAAGTGCAGAAAAAACATATCTCATCAGATATCTTTGAATCTGGTTAGAAAAATAGTGCAAGGGAGGAATAACTTATTATATCCAGGTGAAATACATGCGAAGAGTGAGGATTATGTTAAGAATTGCTTGATATTTCATTTAAAAGTGTGTTTGTTGTCAAGCTGAGTGTAGATGGAATACCATTCCATACTTTAGATGCATAATTGCAGAAAAGAACACTGAACAGTACTGTATTGTGCCTTAGTTATGGCAAGTAGCCCTTTATCTTGAGATCAGAGAGACTTTGTAGTCAAGTAAACTTCAAGCATGTTTTGTACGGCTGGACATTTTTCTGGTTAGTGCAAACATATTGTGCACTACTAGAATATATGAGTAGTGAAGCTGGTGAGAGAGTTCTGTCCAGTTAATCTGCTGTAAGACTTTGGAGTGACGATAACTATGGAGGAGATTTGCAGCAAATTTTGCTATCTCGTAGCATCATTCAAGTTTTGTTTTTTGTGTTGATTTTAAGTTTGTGAGGATGGGAGGAGCATATAGTATAGTGTAGTTTGATAGGTTTTAGCAAGTGTTTCCCTAATCCTGTCTGTGAGGAAAGGTATAACTTGATAAAGTAGACTGAGCTTTTGATTTTTATATTTTACAGCTGTTTGGATAAGAATGCCAAATTTCATATTCTCATCCTCAAGGACTCGCATGTGGCACCAGGTCTATCTTTGTTTTTTTATAGCAGAGGTTACATTAAAGTGAGTTTTGGCTTGAGGCGGGGACTTGAGTTGCAGGTTTGTTTTTTGGGGATTAGTGGGAGTTCTGTCTTGTCTGGCCAAGACATGCATAACAGCTGAGTGCAGATTATTTATGAAGATGTTAAACAAAAGGAGTTTGAATATGGACCCTTCTCATACACCTCAGCTCATGGGGGTGAAAGAGGAATATTTTTTTTCACCTATGGCAGCTGTACTACCTTTTCAGTGTGCTCCGCTTGGGGTCACTCTGCTACCCTATCCCACCCCCAATTCCCACCCACCACTTCATCTAAACTTATACCATTCTATCCCCTAGCCCTACAACAAAATAACCCACCAAACTCACCAAGGCACACAACTAGCCTAACTCTTCAACTTGCAAACTCGTATCCCAAGCCCACGTCACTCACTTCTCCCAATCTACTCCAACAAAAATTGCATACAACTACCACCCAGCTAACTCCATCTTCCCCTAACTTACACATTATATGCCACTCCTTCAGTCTACTCTCACAATTATACTAAGCATACTCACCACTGCCATCCCTACCTCACTCCCATTCTCCATCACTCTATTTCCCCAACTCTATTCTCCTAATCAACAAACACCCACCCATCAAGTACAAAATTGCACAAGCTCTACCCATTAGGAACTCTGGCCCACTTCAGTTAAAGTTACATCAAAGAGAACAAACAGGCCCATATATCAGTATCAGACCTATGACATAAATATACTAGTTTTCATAACTTGTGTCTGGAAGGAGGTACTGCAGCTTTTGCTGTAGGACTACCATATTCAGGAACAGTTTGTATCTTACAGCTGTGAGACTTATTAACTCAGACACCAACCATAATACCTGATACACTGAAGTCTCTCTTTTTTATTTAATCCTGCTGCTCTGAGCAATTACTGCCAGTATTACTATTATACAATATGATGGCTATACTGAGTCACATCTAAGGTTAACAAGTGCAATACAGTAACTAAACAGCTGCTATTCACTAGTCTGTATTTATTATATATCTTAAGGGTGAAAGGGTTTGGTGGTGGGTATTTATTACTTATCATTGGATAATGGGTACTGAGTGTGTTTATGTAATGTGAACTAACTCTTGCATGTCATGTTATTTTCTTTCTTACATTATTCTCTAATACCGCTGTATCTATATTATTTGCACTCCATTTCTCTAGTGAGCTGACATTTGTAATTTTGTTTAGGCTGCACTTGTGTGATCCTAAATGACAATAGTTTCTCTGAAATACAAACAAAAATGCAACTTCCACACACTCACTCTGTGGACACATTCACCCAAACCCTGAACCATCACTTCAAACCAACAAAACCCTATCTAAACCATCAGCTCCCATTAACAACACACAATCCACTAATTCTAATCACAACCTATTGTTAATGCACATAAACCTCAGGAGCATCAACAACAAAATTCTAGATCTCCATGCATGCATTGCAACGCACAACCCAGAGAAACTAGTCATCACTGAAACTTGGCTAAATCCAAACACTAAATATACAAAAATCCTTCCCTCAGGATAAAGTACAATAAGAAATGACAGAGTACAAAAAAAAAGCTGAAGGGGTTGCAATACTTTTTAAAAACACACTAAACATCACCAGATACCCACGTAGTCACCCAGATATCCCAACACAGAAATATCTATCACCCTCCTACACCTGAACAAGCACAAAACTATTTGCATTGCTGCCTTATATATTCCCCCAGGCAACATTCCCATTCTCGAAGACTTCCTTCAATGGTTTTCCACTAATATAAATAAAGAAACTATTATATTTGGGGATGTGAATACAGACTATTTACTTGCAAACACTGACTCCCCTACCCTCTCTATTAACCTATGCAGTTTCACTTAAGCAATCACCTCACCCACTAGAACACAAACAAAGCAACAGGCACTCACTACACTACACTGGATCCTTACCAACTCACCCTCAAACATAAACACCTTTGGCTGTCTCCCAGACAATATCAGTGACCAGCTCCCCATATTTATTACAAGACAAGCTAATCACACTCCAGACAGACAGACAGTATTAAGAGAAGTACACAGACTCTCCTCTTTTAACAAAGACATTTTTTATAAACTACCTCTCCCAACACAACTGGAAAACTCTAAAAACACCTACCACTAAAAGATGCTGTTACTCATTTCAATAAAACATTCCCTAACATAATATAGGAGTTACTTCCCAAAAGAAACAAAGAACCAAAACTAACCCTGCCCCATGGCTCAACAAAGAAACCAAACAGCTCACGCTAAATAGAGCACAAAGCCTGAAAGATATGGTATAAATACAGAACAAAACTGGCAAATTTTTCAAACAACTTAGAAATCAATGTAAGCAGATCTAAATAAAACTGCAGTCTTTCACTCACTTCAAGGTAAACATCACCACACTCCCAAGCAATTCTGAACAGCCATAAAAATCATATTATACCTTGGTTAAATCACCACCCCATCTCCTACTACAAATAATGACAGGACACCACAGCCACCCGATTCAACACACACACCATTCAATCTGTCCTCTCTCTGCTAGAATCCAATCCACCTTCCTATCTCTCTATCAACAACGCTCACAATACTCCTTTCTTTTCTATTCCACCAAATCTCTACCTCAGCTATCAAAAGTTACATTCAAAAACAGAAAACCACTGCACCAGCCGCTAACAAACTCTCACCCAAGTACCTTAAGTTAGCTGCTGATATTCTGGCATACTCCATCTCAATATTCATAACTAGGTCTATCACTGAAAACTATGTACCCATTATCTGAAAAAATAACATATTACACCACTTCACAAACGTGGATCAGCCACAGACCTCTGCAACTACTTCTCCATTGCAATTCTCTACCCTCTGTCCCAACTCCTAGCCATCTCATAAATGACAAACTACTCTCCACCCCACACAACATGGCTTTCGACTACACCACAGCATGACAGGTCTGCTTAGTTTCTCAGAAACCATAAATACCAACAGAAACAATGGTAACCTAACATCCTCCTTGTTCCTGGATCTGTCAAAAGCATTTGACACAGTATCTTGCCAACCCCTAATCAATGAACTATCATCCCTATTACTGTCTCATTCAGCTCTTATTTTATTCTCTAGCTCTCTCTCCAACAGACACACTGTAAAATGGAATAAGAACCTATCCACCTTCCTCCCTATTTCAGCTGGTATACCACAAGGGTCAATTCCAGGCCCAGTACTTTTCAATATATTCACAAACAAACTGCACAAAGCCAACAAACCTGCCACCTTAGTACAGTATGCGACGATGCCACCATCATCTGCTCAGACTCAGCCCCTCCGCTACTTCAACAAATGACTCAAGACTTCTTCACTTCCATAGAATTATAGCTAAAGGCTCATCAGTTAATCCTAAATGCCAAAAATAAAATAAAATTAAAATTAAAACAAAAAAAAGAAGTTATGAACTTACCATAACGTTCCATCTGTGTTGTCCATCTTCACATAACCTTGACACATAGGTTCAGTTCCGAGCATCGGAACCAACTCAGCCATTACTCCAGCCTGCAAGAACCAAAAACTTTCAAGCTTAAGTCCTACCCAGAATGCTCCTTTCCAAATTACCTCAGATCGAGTTTGCAGAAACAGAAAAGAACAGAAAGTATAATCATAAAAAATAAATAAATAAATAAAAAAGAAAAAGAAAAAAGAAAAAAAAGAAAATTTAGAGAGAACATTTCTGGTGTTAGATATAAAAAATGCATAACTAGGGCTAATATTCGTTCCATCAAAAAAACCTGACTGGAAAGGAAAGGGGGGGGGGTGAGAAGTCAATGATAAATGAAGATGGACAACACAGACGGAACATTATGATACGTACATAACTTCTTTTATCTGTTGTCATCAAGCTTCATTTTATCCTTGACATATGGGACAGAGTCCCCAGCTACCTTAGATCTTGGAGGGACTCATGAAGAATATTCCTGACCACCATAGAACCAAATGATGCTCTTCCCCTAGAGATTAAATCTAATTTGCAATGAGTAATAAAGGTATGAGGGGTAGACCATTTTGCTGCTGTGCAAACATCGTCCATAGAAGCTTTAGAATGAAAAACTGCCAAAGCAGCCATGGCTCTAGTACAGTGTGCCTTAACAGGCCCAAATAAATCACTCTTTTAGCCATCTAGATAAGGTGACCTTGGTGACTGGCTTAACTAGTCTTGTACTTGAAAATGAAATAAACAGCTGGTCAGATTTTCTTATGTCGTTTATTCTTTGAAGACAGAAGAGAAGTTGTCTAACAAATGCAAACAGTATTCGCCCTTGTTTGAAAAATGGGGGAAAAAATACTGGTAAATCGACTGCCTGGTTGATAGTTGTTTCCCAGACCACTTTTGATAAACAGGAAGGGTTTGTTCTCAAGGAAACCCTGTCTTTATGACATTTCAAATATAGTGGTTTGAAAGACAAAGCTTGAATCTCTGAAATTCTTCTGGCAGAGGTAATCGCTACCAGAAATATAACCTTCTAAAATAAGAATTTCAAATCACAGTTGGCAGCAGGCTCAAAGAGGGACTCCACTACTGAATGTGAAACCAAGTGGAGGCTTTAACATCAAGGTCCTTTTTAAAAAGGCTTTGCAAAGTTTATGAGAAATTAATGAATATTCTTCACACCCATTATGAAAATTCAAAACAGCCAATAGCTGCACTTACAGTAGATGAAGATGCCCCTGCTTCAAAAAGCAAGCTAAAAATGCTAAGATTCTATCGATAGAAGTAGAGAATGGGTCAATGTTATCACAAGCCCAGCAAGAGAACTTTTTCCATTTGCTTTTATAGAGTTTCTTGGTAGAAATTTTATGGGAAGCTAAAATAATTGTACAAACTGGGAAGAAAAGTTTATTATGCCTGGAGATCAATGGAACTGGAGAAACCAAGCTGTGAGCTTGAGGTTTTGGAAGTTCAGGTGAACTACTCTCTCTGGATGGGATAGGAGATCTGGCTCTGGGTCCAGAGTCTGTGGTTGTTGAATGAGATACGGCCAAAGGAAGGGGACCAAATCTGTCAAGGCCAGAAGGGAGCAATGTGCATTACCTTGCTCTTCAACCTGATCCCCTTCTTTAGAAATTGAGGAATTAATGGAATTGGGGGAAAGGCATACAGAAATTCAGAGGGACAATTGTGCAGGACAGTGCCTCTTGGTGACTCCCCCGGAGGGGGAAAAGGGCAAAGTAGCTGCTGCACTTGTTATTCCAGGGTGATGTAAACAGGACACAGCAAAGCTGGTCCCATCATCGAAAAATCTTTTCTGCTACTTTGGGATTGAGACACCACTCATGACACAGAAGAATGCATCTGCTCAGTTTCACATTGGAACTCCCCGGAACATGCAGAAAGCAGTTGGAAGAAACTGTCCACTGCTAAACTCTGAGACCTTCTCGACAAAGAGGGTTAGACTTGGTTCCCCCCTGCTTGTTGATGTACCAAACTACAAATCTATTGTCTGTCTGAACTGCAATCGTTCCTGAGGGGATAGCCGTTTGAAAGGCCTGCAATGCTAAAAGCACTGTCCTCAGCTCCAGGACATTGATATGCAAATTGGCCTCTAAGGGGAACCAAGGGCCTTGGACAGTCTTGCCCAGATAATGTCTCCCCACCCCATCTGGGAGGTGTCCAAGTTCACTATGGCTTGGGGTTGAGATGGGACAAAGGGGTGGCCCAAGAGAATTTCATCTGAATGAATCCGCCAAGCTAGGTCTTTCTTGCAATGGTTGGTACTCAAGATCTGATCTGACATTGATTGATGCAGTATGGACCACTGGGATCCTAAAACCAACTGAAGAATTCTCATGTGAAATCTTGCCAAGGGAACTAATGTTATGGCCACTGCCATCAACCCTAAAGGCTTGTAAGCCTAGTCGTGCAGTTACTTTCTTGCTTCTAACAATTCTCTTCACTTGAATCCTCATTTTTTTGCAATCGTAGATAAGGGAGGGAAGCTATGCAAGAATTGGTATTTAGTACCACTCCTATGAACTCTAAAGTTTGTGCAGGATTCAGTTGCGATTTTTCTTAATTTGCAGTGATTCCTAGGTTGGTGCAGGTCTGGTGGATGTCATCTCTTGCTTGTTCTAGAAAATGCCTTGTGGAAGTGGTAATGAGCCAGTCGTCTAAGTATGGAAATACCCAGAATCCATGCAGTCTCAAGTGAGCTGTTACTACTTAAATGCATGTGAACACCGATGGGGCTGTGGTGGGGCCAAAGGACAGAGCTCTGAACTGATGATGACTGGCTTCCAGCTAGAAGCGGAGAAATCTTCTGGAGTGCTTGTCCATTTTTATATGGTAATACACAACCTGAAGATCCATCAAGCACACTCAATCATCTTTCCCTAGTAACAGGAGAATACACTGAAACATGACCATCTGGAATTTTGTCTGTTTATGGACTTGTTCAGGACACTTGGATCCAAAACTGATCTCCAGTCCCATGTCTTTTTTGGCACTAAAAAGAATCCTGAGTAAACTTTGGATTCTATCTGGTCTGGTGAGGCCTCTTGGATGACTCTCTTTTCTAGCAGTTTTTGAATTTCTAACACTGCTAGCTCCCTCTGACTGGGTAGAACGTTAGGGCTTTTGTTGGAGTTGTGGGGAGGGGAAGGAAAGGTATGATGTATCCTCTGCTTATGATTTTCTGCACTCAAACATGTGAAGTTATCTCAAGCCAGGCATGTTGCTGCAAGGATAAACGCTCCCTGACTGCTTCCAAAGGCAAGCAATCGGGCCATATTTCAGGAGCGCTGGTAGGGTTTCCCAAGAAACGTGTCACTAGAACCCTTATTTTGAGGGCCACCTCTGCCACATGGATGGCATCTTCCATTAAAGCTCCTCCTCTACCACTGGGGGAGCCATTATCACGTGTGTCCTGGAAAGGTCCTTGGGACTTTTTGAACCACATTTTCCCGCTCCTCTGGTTCCTAGAATAGGACTGCTGAGGAGAAGAAAAATGTACGCCCACTGCAGACAGAGTCTTTCCATCCTTTTTACACCCGGCCAAAGTTTCTCGACCTTTAGGGCCAAAAAGGGATGATTTGTCAAAGGGGGCAATGATGAATGAAAACTTGAATGGCTCTGCAAATTCACACAACTGTATTCCAGGTGTGTCTCATTATGGCTACGCCTAATCCTGCTGTTCTAGTTGTCTCTTCGGCTGCATGTGCTATAAGCCTCAAGTATGAATTTGACATGGACTCTAGGGTGGCCAACTGAAATGCAACATTATCTTGGACTTCATCAGATACAGCTCCTACCAAGGCATCTGACAGCTCATTAATCATATGCCTTTGAAGTCTGGTGAAGAGTGCCATAAAGCAAAGGACGATGAAACATAAACCCATTTGCCAAACCTATCCATCACCCGATCCTCTCTATAAACAGGATGGACAGTGGAACTTTCCTCGGGGAGGACGGACAGTGGAACTTTCCTCTGGGAGGACGGACAGTGGAACGTTCCTCTGGGAGGACGGACAGTGGAACTTTGCTCTGGGAGGACGGACAGTGGAACGTCCCTCTGGGAGGATGGACAGTGGAACTTCCCTCTGGGAGGATGGACAGTGGAACCTCTCTCTGGGAGGATGGACAGTGGAACGTCCCTCTGGGAGGATGGACTGTGGAACGTCCCTCTGGGAGGATGGACTGTGGAACGTCCCTCTGGGAGGATGGACTGTGGAACGTCCCTCTGGGAGGATGGACTGTGGAACTTCCCTCTGGGAGGATGGACTGTGGAACTTCCCTCTGAGATGATGGACTGCGGAACTTCCCTCTGGGAGGATGGAGAGTGGAACTTTCCTCGGAGAGGATGGAGAGTGGAACTTTCCTCGGAGAGGATGGAGAGTGGAACTTTCCTCGGAGAGGATGGAGAGTGGAACTTTCCTCTGCCAGTTCCTTTTTTGTGGTCGCTGCTACCACCATGGCATCTAGCACCAATCCCTTTACGCAAAACTGATGATCCTTGGGAGCAGTTGAAATCTGTCAGGTCTCTTTGGGATGGGTTCTATGGTGTTAGGAGCCTTCCACGCCCACTGCATGATCAGCTTAATGAGCTTGTCAGCAGGCAGAGCTACCCAAGAAGTAGATGGTTGAGCACCGAGAGCTTGCAGGTACACAAGATTCCTCTGGGGGAAGGCTGTTGGTATATCCAGCCACCCCTCTATTTAGGGATCTCATGGATGTTTCCAAAGGAGATGTTTTCTGGGGTGACCATGGGTGCACCCCTCCCCTTCATTGAAATCTTGTGTCTTCTTGTGATGGATTCCTCTGGGGAATCTAGGTGTTTCCTCTTACCCTTCCTCTTTTTTGGAACCTCTTCAGTGAGACAATCTGGAGAGGTGTCAGAAGAGGATAAAACCTGAACAGGTGACTCCTGTAGCTTTGGTACTCAGTGCCCCAGTGTTGGAATTGGTAGAGACTCTGGATGACCGGAACGACTGTGAATTGCTTTGACAGCTGTGGAGCCAACTGAATGCCTACAGTGGACAAAGCCCTCTCCATGGCTTGGAAAGCTGGTTCCCCCAAAGAGGGAAAAGAGCCCGAAACCAAGGAGGACTGCCTCAGAACCGTGGTCTCCCCCCGCTCCAAAGAGACAGATGCCAAAGTCGGGGTTGAGCTAACATGTGCCGAAGCTTCAAGGTGTAGAGATGGCACTGAAATATTTGGAGTTGAGTCTTGCCCCACCAAGCAGAGAGCATAGCCATGACCCTAGGAGGTCTCCAGGTCCAATAAAGCTGAAGAACTCATGGTAGGAATCGGAGATGGAGATCTCACCTGGACCAAAGCAGTCTGCACCAGTAAGGTTGGATCTAGGATCTCTACTGCCACGGAGGAGGTCAAAGGAGGAAGACTAGTCGGAGTTGAAGAAGGAAGAGTTCCGGCACAAGAAGGGGCTAGAACCGAGTACACACCAGAAATTCTCCTTGCAGCAAGGAGCTGATCTACCAATCTCAACATATTGGATACTATCAGACTTTTGGTGGAATTAATAGATTGGGTAGAAGGGGATCTTGGTTGTTCCAAAAAAGAGCTAGGTAACTGACCTGTAAAAGGGTCCATGGATGGGGAATATCTGGTCCTAGGACAATCTAGGAATGAAAAAATTCAGTGTTTTCTGTTGGCACCGTAGACATTGCTGCCAGAGTAACAGACAGCACTGAGACTATCAGCTCTGTGGTCTGGTCTTTGGTCTGTACTGACAACTTTGGCACCAGTGTGGGAAAAACTGTTGGCATTGTGGTTGGTACCGAAGTATCTTTTAAGGTCCATATAGGTTCTGCACAAGCAGAGGGAACCAAAGATTTAAGTCTCTTGGTCGTTGGGGCTGGGGGAGAAGCTGGTACCGATCGACTTTTCTTGGATTTGTCAACTGACAAAGAAGAGGATGAGGAATGGGAAGAAACATCTACTTTTTATCTCATGATCGGAGATGGTATCTTCAAATGCAGATTTTATCTTTCCCCTTCAAAATTTACTTGTTTTTTCTTTCTACCAGGGCATAGTGACTGAAACTATGGCAGACAGAACAATCTTCCTGTAAGTGTGTCGGGCCCAGACAGTAAACACAGAGGGAGTGCTCATCAAAACTGGGCTGTTTTCATGCACATCTGAGGCATTTCTTAATACCAGAAGTGCCTTTGCCCTTATCAGCCACGATACCAAGAAAACTGTACACAAACAAACACATACACACACTAAATACTTAAAGAACACCGGACAGAGAAAAATATAAGTATAGCACATTTTTTTTTTTTTTTGAAAAGAAAAGAAAAGGAAAACAAAGATATAAGCTACCAACTACTGTAGTAGAGAATACCCAAAGGTACAGAAAGGAAACTACCAACGATGGTAGAAGAGGGTACCTGAAGGTACAGAAAATAAATTACCAACAATGGTAGTTAAAGAAAAACACAGACGTGTTATACAGAAATAGAGAAAGGTAAGGAGCTATAGGAAAACAGGTAGGCTATAAGAGAAAACAACAGAGTTATTAATAAGAAAAAAATCTATTTAAACACGAGACTTTACATAAGAATAGAAGAGAAAAAGCATCACTTGCTTGAGAGCTATAGGCGACGTGTCTGTCACCGAAAGCAGCAAATGAGATCTGAGGTAATTTGGAAAGCAGCATTCTGGGTAGGACTTAAGCTAGAGAGTTTTTGGTTCTCACGAGCTATAGTAATGGCTGAGTCGGTTCCGAAGCTCGGAACCAAACCCATATGTCTAGAAAGAAATGAAGACTGACAACATCAGATATAATGCTTTTCACTCCCAGGCCTCTCAACAACCCGTACACCCTTTAATATTACTTCAACAAACACAACCATAGAAACCATAACAAATGCCAAATTACTGAAGTCATACTAGAGAATAACTTAAAATATGTTGTGAATATCACCCAGGCCATCAAAAAAACTCATCAAAACCTGAGTTTTCTCTATCAAAATAAACCTTACCTGACAGACTCGTTAAGAAAATCCTTAGCATCATCTTACCTTCTCCCCTCCCCTTCTCTACGCATCACTCATATTATTCAACATTCAAGCTACCCTACTAAATATATTAGCGGCACCTTTAACAAAGTAGCCAAGTTTGAGGCTAATCCATACTACCGTACACACCACTGCTTAACATTACGAAGCTCAAATGGCTAGAACTACCTAATCACCCTATATTCACTCAACTTCAGACTGCCCACAAAATAATACAGGACACACCAAAATGCCCTTCTCTATAAAACTTTCTCAAGCATTACTTCCCACCACATTGCCTTTGCTCTGGTAATCAAAGTCTACTAATAACTTCCAAATCCAGTAATACAGCTGGCGACTGACTATACTGGTCCTATGTCACCACACAGTGCAACTCCCTGCCTCTCCCATTAAAATGAGACAGCTGTGCATCTAGCTTTAAGCACAAAACCTAAAAGAGCACCTAGCCTCTTAAGTTTCTAAGACTACCTTGTATTAGGAAAAAAGTAATAAATCACTCATTCTGAAAAAGAAAAAAAAATATTCTTCTTGGCAGATGAAAATGAATCTGAGAAACAAGAAAAACTTACATTTGCCCTCTGACTCATTATTGATTTATGCAGCTACATTCAGACCAAAAAAGAAAGTTCTAATCTTTATCAGAACATTTTAAAGTTGACTGTCATTTTAATCAAGCATGCCACTTCTCAAAGCTACATTAAGATTTAATGGAGAAAAAAAGACAGTATGGTATGCAGAATTTTGTACATGCTGATTAACTAATGCTGACAATCAACAACATTTAAGAATCTGCATCACCTATACAAGCCTATTAAACAAGGGAAAGTAACATTTAATTTCTTCTTTCAGCTGATCATTAACACAAAGAGATTTACTAAAAACAACATTGGGCCGCACCAGAAGCAGTCCCCTTGTAGTTTAATCGTAATTTAAAAACAAATGCTCCACAAATGAGAACTACTATTAAACTACAAGGGGACTGCTACTGGCATGGCTCAGTGTTGTTTTTAGTTTATTGTGGACATTTTTGCTAGTTTTTTTCTCCTTTATTTGGAGGTTTTTGGTTCTTACCAAGGAGGAACGCCAGGTGTTGTCCCGGGTAGTCATGGCAACAGGCTGCAATAAAACCAATAAACTTTGTACCCTTATTGGGCAGTTAACTCAACTGGTGGGACTTCTAACTCCAATTTGCCCATCAGCAGCCTTAACATCATCGATGACATTGCTTCCTGGTAACAAAGAGGCGGGACGTTCTTGCCACAATGGCGGCAGGGATAAGGGCAGCAAAGAGAGAAACAACTGCAACCAAACAGAACCAGAGGGTACAGAGGATTTTTTTGTAACCCCTCAGGCTCTAAACAACTTAATCCAGGAGGAAACAAGGTCGGGAAGTAACAGGTCAACCAGAGAGCACACAAGAACCGAACTGCAACCAAGTGACTGTTCTAACAACTATGGGGACAATGAGAGTGACTTTAATGCATGGCTAATTAAAATATGACTTTGGTGGTTGTACGACAGTTGTTGTACACGAAAATGATACACACAGCAACAGGCTTAGGTGTTCTAAAGCCTTGGTACTAAAGCATAAATCTTTGGACAGTGATAATTCTTTCTTGAAGCAATGTATTAATTATATGGGTGTAGTACCAAAAGGACTACTGGTGTGGAAGTTCAACATTGTGTTAGAAGGTACTGATTTTTATCATGCATTATTTATTTATTTTATTTTGTATTTGTTGACTGGGATAGTCTGAATGGATACATGTCCATTTTCAGCAAAAGCCCGGGGAGAAAAGCTCCAAGATAATAATTCACATTAAACATTTAGTAAATGCTAGTTTCAAGCAGATTACAGTCATAAGCAATACCATCATTTAGCACATATAGTACTAACTTATTATAAAACACTTTACAAAACATAACATTATTTTCAAAGTTAAACATACATAACATTACATTCAGGTTTAAGACACATTGAGCAGCAGTTATACAACTGACACTTCCTGAAATGGAGTGGAAGAAAATAGTTAGAAGTAGTTGAAGGTAAGGCACCTAAGAAAGAGAGAGGTCACTAGTTGGGGTTAGTGCAAGGACATAACCAAACAGTTTTGAAGTATTAACCAATATTTTTGACAAAGCTGGCATGGAAATTGTGAGGGCATTAATTAAAAACAATGAGAGGGGAATGGAGGTAATTTCTAAACAAATTGATGAAGTTAACCATGTTTAGTTAATGATTTGTTGCTTACAATTGAAGAACACAGGAAACAATATTTTTTGGTTGGAGATTTTGTGTAGAAGTGCCAGGAAAACATTATACAAAAGAGCAAAAAACTGGAAAGGGATAGAACAGATTGTAGGGAATGACAGAATTTTACCCTAAACCTAATGGTCTGGGTAAAGATTTGAGGACAACATCACCAGATGAGTACAATGTTGAGCAATACCACAGTGATAATATACAGGCGGACGACCATTCTTTTAATAATGAATATACATATGTCCGTAACCCTTTAGACTCCCTGCCCCTACGGAGGTCTGAGAGACTGAGGGACAAGAATTTTCCTCAGTACATGAACCAATGGAGGGGCAGAGGTCAAGGAAGAGGGAGTGGCAATTTGAGGATGTGATAAAGAACTTTGAGTTACTAGTGGAAAGACAGTTACGGAAAAGGGTAGGAAAGAATAAGTTTCCACCCAATTTAACTAAAGAAAAAAGTGAACTGGTAAAGCTTATTAGGGATAACAAGTATTTTAGAATTATGAAACCAGATAAGGGGGACGGGGCAGTACTCATGAGTAGTGTGGAGTATGAAGCTAAAATGATGGATATTCTGCATGATTCTTACAAATATTTGAGGGTGTCAAAGAATGAAATTAACATCTTCCAAAGAGGCATACATTTGATGCTGAATGACTTACTACTTGATGAACTTATAAATATGGAAACGTACAGTTTTTTAGTTAATAAAATACCACGTGTACCCTCCATTTTTGGTATTTCAAAGCTGCACAAGGATATTGAGAATCCCCCATTAAGACCAATAGTAGCAGCAGCGGGTTCAGTAACTGAACCCCTGGCAAAATATTTAGATGTGAAGTTAAAAAATTTTCCCGAAACAGATGAGAACATATTAAAGGATTCGTGGGATTTCTTGAAAAATATAAAAAGTAACACAAAATTTGACCAGGTCCTCTTTGTCACTACAGACATTATAGATCTATTTGAATGCACACCACATGACACTCGTATGTTATGGTTTGAGGAAGCAATCCACCAATATGGTCACCTTACTCCTAATGAATTCTATGTTTGCAATGAGTTAATGGAAACAGTGTTAAACGATAACTTTGTGTACTTCGAGGGAGAATTTTTCAAGCAAGTAAGTGGGGTGGCAATGGAGGCCAGATGTGCCCCATTTATGCCAACATAGTCCTTATGGTATGGGAAAAGAAATTTGTATTAGACTCAATATTTAAAGACCGTTGGTTAATGTATAAGCATTTTTTGGATGATATAGTCATATTTTGGATAGAGACTGAAACATGATTTTTGGAATTTATGAACTACATTTCTAACACTACCAACTTTGAGGTCAACCTACAAAACCAGCTATGGAAGATTAGAGTATTTGGATGTAGTTATTGAGAAGACTACCCTAGGTTATAAATTCTTGGTTTATAGAAAGGAGTACTAAAAAATATGAGCCAGCAAGCTATGGCAAACTGTTTAATAGCTAAATATAATTAAACTATCATGTTAAACATGAAAATAGAGACAAAAAAACAGACCGGTTTTGGCTATAAAGTCAACATAGCCTTCATCAGTGTTATATCAATCATAATCCCAATTACTCCATTTTATAGTAGACAAGTAAATAATCTGGAAATTCATTGGTCATTCACAGATGCTCATTAAGTCACGGTGGAAATAACCCTCCTAATTTGATGATCCATTTATTTTCTTTAGTATTCAACATGGTATGCCATCCGGATTTATTCATCCTACTGTCCATAATTTTGTCAATCACAATAAATCTGAAAGAAGCATTCTTGTGTATCATAGTATGTTAATAAAGAGCATTGCTTGTCTTTTTGGTTCTGATGTCACTAAGGTGTTCTGATATGCGTAGCCTTAAAGGTCTAGAAGTTTGGCCTATGTAAAAAGCAGAACAGGTACATGTTCCGAGGTGGATGACCCAGTCTGTGCCAGAAACTGCTTAGAGCCCAATGTCATATACATTCCCAGTATTACTACTGGTGAATTCTTTGGATTTGGTCACACTCCTGCAATGAGTACAATGGCCACAAAGGGCGCAACCCACAAGTAAGTCACCAGTCAGGGTTTTTTGAGTGGAATTAGATTTGGTCCTACAAATGTGTTTGTAATGACTAAGCTGTGAGCCTAAATTCCTACCCCTCCAAAATGAAAAGAAACATCTGTCTTGTAAAAAAGTTGAGAGATTGGCATCCGCAAGAAGTACGTTCCAGTGCCACTGGACACTGTTTAATAGAAGATCAGTGTTTCTCCCATAAGTAGTTACTAAACAAATCAATGATTGATTCCCTGGTTTCTTCTCTTTGTACCTCAAAAGGTCCTTCTTGTTGAGTGTAGATACCCAATTACTAGCATTGAGGATATTACCCATTTTTTAACCCCTATCCCTGAATCTTGCAGTTAGATCATCAAAGTGTTCATAGGTATTCAGATGTGAATATATACGTTTCATCTTGAGGAATTGGGATTTCGGAATATTCCTGCAAATATGTGGTGGGTGAAAGCTGGAGGCATGGAGAAGAGAGTTATATTGTGGATATTTTCGATAGACCTCTGTTTCAAAAGTGTGGTCAACATTCCTAGTGATCAGGACATCTAAATAGGTGACTTGTTGAGAGCTGTAATTGGCTGTGAAGTGGATGCCCCATTTATTATCATTAAGATACCCCACAAACCCCATTAAATATTCCTCATCGGATTGCCATACGATCCAGCAATCATCAAGGAACATTCGCCAAATATCAATCTCGTCTAGATAGACAGATGTATTTGTTATCATAAATCAAGAACTCATCCACATATGCCATAAACAGGTCAGCATAAATAGGGGGGGGGGAGATGCCCCCACTGCTGTCCCTGGACTTACCAATAGCATTTATCCTGACAGAAGAAAGCGTTCTTGGTTAGCACATGTGCCGCAAGGCAAATCAAGAAAGTATTAAAGCCTGGAGAATAGAGTTCTGACTTATTTAACCAGTATTCAAGTGCCTCTAATCCCACCCTATGTGGAATGTTGGCATACAGTGCCGAGGCATCCAGAGTGCATAACAGCCATCCGGGTTCTAGATGCATGTCTGAAACAATTTGGAGAAATTCTGTGGTGTCTTGAATTCTTGAACGTAACCATCTGAGTAGGGGCTGTAGGTATTGCGTGAGGAATTGTGAAAGGGGTTCTGTAAATGAGCCCCTGCCTGAAACAATGGGCCTGCCTAGTGGATTGTTAAAATCCTTATGTATTTCTGGGAAGAAGTAAATATATTGGCTCATAGGATCTGAAACTGTCAAATGACATAAAGTAGTGTCTGAGACAATACCCTCCTCCTTAGATGACCATAAAAACTAATCAATCTGCTTCTTAAATCTAAAGGTAGGATCTAACGGCATGCAGGTATAATATCGAACATCGTTAAGTTGTGTGGTTGCTTCTGCATTATATTGTATGCAATTCATCACAACCACAGCCCCACCCTTATCAGCAGGTAAAATGACCAATTCCTTGTTGTTTTCCAATTCTTGTAAAGCTTGAATTTCAATCTTTGAGAGATTATTAGCTTTACACTGGAATTCGTTTGAATGAAAATGTAAATCCTTTAGAAGAGATGCTTGAAACATTTGTACATTACAATGCATCGGGGGTGTAAAGTTTGATTTGTGATATTTGAAACCCCCCTCATGTTCAGAGTTGTCAGATGACTGAAAAAATAACCTTAGGTTAAGCAATCTACAAAAGAATATAATATCCTGTGTAAGACCATCTTCGGAGACAAAGAAGCCAGGTATAAAATTCACACCTTTATTCAATATTTTTATTTGAATATTTGACAGAGGTACTGCAGAAATGTTCAACACATTGTTGTTAGTAATTATTTCCAAATTATCAATTTCAGTAGTCCCTCCATATTTTTCACTCTTGGAATGTTTCCTCCCTCCCCTCCTCTGTCTCGCCCTAAAGGGGTTTGTGTGTTACTTCTTTTGGACAATCGAGAGTCTGGGGCATTCTGTGTGTCAGGGTCAGTCGCTGGATTCTTCCCCAGATGTATCATAGCTACATGAGGTGGGTCTTTTTAGGATTGACCTAGGTCTCTTCAGTTTTCTCACCTTCCTGCCATAGTTCTCAAACCTAACTTGTTTATTGTTGTTGCTAAATGGGTTACCCCTACCATAATCAGCTAGGTCTCTCTGGAATTTCCACATTTTCCTTGCCTTAAGCTGCTGTTCAAGATTAAGGATACTAAGTTTGTTAAGGCATATATCATACAATGGTAAGCCTTCAAATGTCTTGGTTTCCTCACACAATCTAGTTACTTCAGCTGCATCCTTCTCTATAGTGCAGTCATAATAGGAGGCCAAAACCCCCCACAAACCCCATGGAGGCTTGTTGTTGAGCAGTGGCCCACTGTTCCGTTAATTCAGTATCCATCTTACTCACCCAGAGGTTGTATGCGTACCCTAAGGCCCCTAGGCGCTATTCCCTTAGTCATATATGCTTTGAACAATTTGGAGTGCCACATATTGGTCCATATGGATATCATATGTTTCGTTAGCTTTTGAAAGTGGGCTGCACAAGTATCCTCCAATGTCAAAGAATTCCAACTATTACTAGGGTTACTGTTTTGGCCCAAACCAAACACCCCCAGATCATCTCGATCTGCTGATAATCCCTGTAATATGCTGGTCAAATCCATGGGGAATAGATGGTTTATACCAGTTACATATATATATATAGATAGATATATATATATATATATATATATATATATATATATATATATATATATATATATATATATGTATATAGAAAATAGTACATATATATATATATATAATATATATATATATATATATATATATAAAACCCGCTGTTGTGGTGCTGCGGTAGCGTTGTTGCCTCACAGTAAGACGCTGTCCGGTTTGATTCTCAGCTAGAGCATTTTCTGCGTGGAGACATGCGTGAATGGGCGTACCTTCATTGAAGGTTGTGCATCAGGCCTGGCAAGCCGGTACGTAAAAATCAACTGCCAATCATTAGCGGACCGGAGTTCCGCTGTGGCGACCAATAACCGGGAAAGGCTGAAAGACACAAACAATATAGATATATATATATATATACACACACACACATGCATGTTTTAGATATCCCTGTATAATAATAAGTCAATATCCCCTTAGATAAATTTGGGGGTATAAACCACCAAAGGGTATAAGACTTGCATGAGCCCAGAGATGTATTGGTACCTAGAAATACGTGTAGATCAATAACAGTAAATAAACAAGGGCCCAATATATGGTTATCAGCCACTAGTAATTGGGAGGCACATGAACAAAATCCTACTTCAGACCCCCCAATCAGAATAATTACAGTTATTCAAACCTGTTCGAAAAGATATTCAAAAACCACAGCAATACTATGTTCGTTTAAATAAAATGCACAAGCCTTCCGTGACAGATTCCAAAACCTGAGAAATGGACAATAGCCCTTACTATTTGATCCTTAAGCAGGAATCCATTTCATAACACAATGAATTACTGTATATTAAATTGTTATAACTACTAAGAAGAATAGTATAGCAATGATATGTCCATGTCATTATATTTAACTGTTTAAACTGCTTAAACGAACAATAATAGCCTTTGCTGTATAATAAGCGGCACATAGTACCAACATACATAAGGCCCTTGAACAAACTCCTAATAACTAGCATAAAATAAGGCCAACATGTCTGGGTTCAAGCAATAACTTCCTTGGTGTTACACATCTTGTGAAATAAGTCAATATCCCTGGATCTATTTGTTATACATATAGAAAACATAGTCATATAGTCCACCAAACCCCTAAATGTTGATCAAATGTTTCCACAATAAATATTAAAGGATAAGTAACAGATCCCATATATCCTATGGGTCAGTTTGTTGAAAAATGGTCATTAGGTCCACCAAACCCCTAGATACTGTTAAAATACTTCCACAATATATATTGAGAATAAACAGCAGATCCTATATGTTCAAGGGGGAGAGGGACAACTGATTCCTTCCCAATCAGGAACTATTAATAAAAACACTATCAATGTTCATCCCTAATATGTGGCACATACACTAATCTTTAAAGTGGAAAAGACCAGCAATCATGTAAACTCACAATTCCCAACCTAAATGTATCAATATACAAGTCCAAACAATGTCCCCTAATTTTCAAATATTAAACATACATATATAAGTAGTATCCTGTTCCTGCTTACAATCAAATCACGACTTCAAGTAGGACCCAAAATCTTCGTTCATATCATGTTCACACTAACATACATTGAAAGATTACATAATGAAGGGTATTTATGCTCCATTCCATGTTGATATCAATTGTTCTCAAAAATTCAAGTACAGGATGTCAATCACCTACCCATATCAGTATGTCTCTTAATAAATCCGTTCTTGCCAAAATATAATGTTACTCCTTCAAAACGGAACAGTAAAAAAATCACTGGGACTCAATCATTGAATCGTTTAGGAACTACTTATGGGAAAAACACTGATCTACTATTAAACAGTGTCCAGAGGCACTGGAACATACTTCTTGCGGATGCTAACTTCTCAACTTTTTTACAAGACAGATGTTTCTTTTCATTTCGGAGGGGTAGGAATTTAGGCTCACAGCTTAGTCATTATAAACACATTTGTAGGAACACATCTGATTAAATTCAAAAAGCTTGACTGGTGACTTACTTGTGGGTTGCATCCCTTGTGGCCATTGTACTCACTGCAGGAGTGTGACCAAATCCAAATAATTCACCAGTAATAATACTGGGAATGTATATGACATTGGGTTCTGTAAAAGGAAAAACCTCAAAGACCAATGCACGTTAGGTTCAAGCAAGGCACCCTTTATTACTTGCAGCAAGGAGACAAAGCATGTAGGTACAGGATTTGTCTGGCTCTTTGATGATCAGTATGTTATTCTTATACAGTTCTCTTCATGTTATACAGAAAATATTACTATTCTATTGCTGACGTAGTTGGATACAGCTTTCTGTATGTTTCACAGAAAATGTTACCAGACTTATTGCTGACTTGGTCAGATTATTTGCTGTCTTGCAAAAACATTTTGAGAAAAACAACCTGGCCTTGGGCTTATTTCAGCCCACCTTAACTTTTCGATTCTTCAATTGTATAGTTCTAATACATGTGTTACATTTTGTCTAGATTCAAGGTACATCTAGCTTTGGTACAAGTAATGCTGACTATGGTTTATACTTTCAGGCATCTATTGTTTTCTTTATCAAAGCTTCTAGCAGCTGCATATTTTCTCATGGCATAAGCAGAAATGAAATATCTCAGTTGCATGACATTAGCAGAAATGAAATGTCTCTTGTTAAGTTTCTAATGGCTGTGCAGATTCATGCAGTGTGAACAGAATAAATGTATTAACCCTTTTAAACCTCGAGTGCACTAAGCATATTACTATTATATATTTTTCTAACAGGTTCTTTGCAAATTGTGGCACAGACTGGGTCATCTACCTCACAACATGTACATGTTCTGCTTTTTCCGTAGGCAAAACATCTAGACCTTTAAGGCTATGCATATCAGAACACCTTAGTGACATCAGAACCAAAAAGACCAGCAATGCTCTTTATAAACATACTATGATACACAAGAATGCTTCTTTCAGATTTATTGTGATTGACAAAATTATGGGCAATAGGATGAATAAAGCTGGATGGCATACCATGTTGAATACTAAAGAAAAGAAATGGATCATCAAATTAGGAGGGTTATTTCCACCGGGACTTAATGAGCATCTGTGAATGACCAATGAATTTCTGGATTATTTACATGTCTACTATAAAATGGAGTAACTGGGGTTATGATTTGTATAACAATGATGAAGGCTATGCTGACTTTATAGCCAAAATCGGTTTGTTTTTGTCTCCAGTTTCATGTCTGACATGATATTTTAGCTTCATTTAGCTATTAAATTGTTTGCCATAGCTTGCTGGTTCTTCTTTTTTAGTATTGGATTATTGCTTGTTGGGACCGTGCAGTTGCCGTACGTGCAGGGACTCTTTGGCTGCTTTATAGAAAGGAGACCTAGTCTACCTCTTTTTTACACTACAACAGTGCTCATCCCTTCAAACAAAAGGCTAGTATTGTCAAGGGCCAGTTTGTTAGAATAAGTAGAATGGTCTCTGGTGATGATGATTCTGAATGTGAATGTCAGAAACTGTTCACAGTGTTTACTGACAGGGGGTATCTTACGAACCTTATTACCAAAATTTACAATGAAGTAAAAAATGGTCATAGTACAAGGTTTCAACATATATTAGGAACATTGGGGTCATCTCAGACAATGGTTTTAGAGAATGAGGAAGAATGTACAGGTATTAATGCATCTACAAATTATGAACATTCTTTTATTACAGATGTTAATGGAGATGCATACATTATTAAGAATATAATTGAAAATGAGTGGAAGAGATTTTCTAGCTTGTTTGACCTAATGGGATACAGGACCTTTAGGTGTGTTTTCAGGGAAGGGCACAGCCTGAAAGAACTAATGGAAAATAAGAAGAACATTGTAAACAAGTGCATTAAACAGTGCACACTTAAGTGTGGTAGGTGCCCATAATGTGCCTATATTAGACATGGTGACAGTGCTACACATGTGGCTAGGAATAAAAACATTGTAAGCAAGACTTACAGTACCTGTGAAAGAAGGGGGATTGTATATATTGCCAATTGTACCCACTGTCCGGCATTCTACATGGGAAAAACGGAAAGAAAACTGAAGCAGAGAATATATGAACATATGAATGATATTAGAAATAAGTGGACAAGTAATGCACTATATAAGCATTCCTTAGACTGTCCCAGTGTGAGGTACTTATTCTTTGTTTTAAAGGAGATTCCTATGCATATTAGAGGTGCTTGGTGGGAAACCCGTACAGAGTACAGGGAGCTTTATTGGCAAATCATCCTAAAGGCCAACAGATCCCTGGCTTAAATGACAATGTATCAAGTAGCACCAGTTTTAAAACTGAGATCAGCTAGATTGTGAACAATTGTTATTATTTTTATTGAAAATAAAATAAGGTTTAAGTTTTGTGTTTATCCACTAGAGTGACCATGCCAGCTATTTTTAAGTTTTAACAGCATTATGAAAAGTGCTCAAGTATTTTTTTTTAATTTAGTTAAATATTATGTTAAAATTTAATTACATTTAAAAAAATACTTGAGCACTTTTCATAATGCTGTAAAAACTTAAAAATAGCTGGCATGTATTTTTTAAATTTAGTTAATTATGTTAAAATATACCCGCGGTGGTGGTGCTGCGGTAGCGTTGTCGCCTCACAGTAAAATGCTGTCCGGTTCGATTCTCAGCTAGAGCGTCTTCGGCGTGGAGACATGTGCGAATGGGTGTACCTTCGTTGAAGGTTGTGTGTCAGGGCTGGTAACTCGGCACGTAAAAATCAACTACCGATCATTAGTGGACCGGAGTTCCACTGTGGCGACCCCTAACCGGGAAAAGCCGAAAGACACAATTATGTTAAAATGTGTTTGCCACAAGAGGGTGGTATTTACTACAAAAACAACACACAGACACTAGGAAAATGCTTTTTTAAAACAACTGTTCATTTTACTATTGCCACTATTAGTTATTTTACACATGACATAAATATCTTTTCACATAAGTGGATATTAATGGACAAGTTGAGGCAATACTGGTCAATGTTTTAATGTGTTGTAATATATTTATTTTTATATTAATGTATTTATTTTTATACTATGAAATAGAATATCTACATGAACCCTAAGTGCGATGATGTAAAAGGGGGGTACAATATCTGATTGGTTTATTCAAGTATAAAGGATATGGGAGTTTTATATTTGGGTTTTGCATCTGAAGAAAAGTGTTTACGAAAACAAATTAATTTGTGGAGCGTTTATACTTTTAAACTACAAATAAACTACAAGGGGACTGCTACTGGCGTGGCTCAGTGTTGTTTTTAGTTTATTGTGGACATTTTCGCTGGGTTTTTCTCCTTTACAAAGAAATTTAAAAATGCAATAGTTATGTATTACATTAACTGTCCTTTATAGCAAAGGCATTACAGAGTTTAAAATCTTTACAGCAGGATTAGAAATATTAAGGGATTTTTCCCACATCTTTAATATCCGAGCTGTGGAAATGGAGCTTGAACTACTTTTACCCAGCACAGTAGGTACACGATAGCTCCAAGTTCAAATAATATATCCCAAAGACTGGTACAATTTTCTCTCAATGGGGACTCTGCCAGCATGTTAAAATCGCTTGTCTAGCTTAGCTCCAGAAAATATGCAAACCAATTATCTCTGTCTGAAAATGTCCACTATCCCCCCAATTCAGAATGTTGAAATGTTAAATATAATCTAAGAGATTACAGTCATTACTCTCATTCGGAGGCTGAACATCAGATCAATCATATGCATAACTAGCATAACTACTATTTTTAACATCAGCTGAAGAAGGGCAGCAATTAGTGCTGCTGCCTCACACTTGGTACTCCAGTTCAATTCTCAGCTTTCTGTGTAGTGTCCTGTCCTCCCTGGGTCAAAACAGGCTTTTGTTCAGTGTTCTGGTTTCCTCTCACATTCCAACAACAGACTGTAGGTGAAATGGTGATCTTACAAATTGCCTGCAGGTACATGTTTGCACACACATGCAAGCCGTAGCAAACTGGAACCCTATCTGATATTAGTTTTTCTGTCTTGCACCCACTTAGTGCTGAAATAGTCTCTGGCTCCTCTCTAACTAATGAAATAGATTAAGTAGGTAACTGGAGAATGAAAAAAAATATGAGCAGCTATAAACTGGCAGAGCTTACTTTTAACTTTGTGTTCTGAAGAAAGTAAATGGGGCTGTCTAAAAATCGTATAATAACATTCTGCAGTCCAGTTCCATTAAAGACCTCCAAAAACTTTTTTTTCTTTCTCCTTTCTCTCTCTCTTTTTTAATTGAAGACTGTTCTTTTTTGGGAAGTTGAAAAACAAAAACAAGCAGCAATTAGAACTCTTTTCAACAACTCACTGCTCTTCCAACACTACTGAACGTGTATCACATTTAAAGTCCTTCTGCTATAATCTCTGGGTCTCTGGAAGGAGCTTTCTCGTCAGGGAGCACAACATTCTTTAACTGAATTTTTTTCCACTTTAACACGAGCCAATAGCAACACTTAGAAAAACTTTTTTTGCTTGTACAGAGACGGATTAAAAAAAAAATCACTTGTAGATCATTTGCCACATTCAAAGTTCTTTGCATGAAATGACTTTACAAACTTAAGTACAGACACTACTGAACTTGTCCAAACATGTTTTATAAATTAGTTCCAAAGGTAGGAATTAAGAATTAAACAGATTTGTAGTTTCTGCAAAACACCACAAAAAATACAACATTTATAACACAACTATATTGGGCATGACCCCATATTTTTCAATGAAATTAAGACACACTAGTATTACAACTTCTTCTTTCAGCTGCTTCCATTAGGGGTCATCACAGCAGATAAATGGTCCACAGAACAAGTGGCAGTAGAGTTTTTATGGTGTTGAGCTGCCACCCTGGCACCCAACCTTCCTCTGAAGGCGCACACATGTACACACACACACACACACACACACACACACACACACACACACACACACACACACACACACACCTAAGGCCAATTTAGAATGTCCAATCCACCTGCAGCATGTCTTGGGAATGTGGGAGGAAACCCAAGTGAACACAGGGAGGGCATGCAGACTCCACACAGAAGGCACCCCAGCTGAGAATCAAAACGGAGAACCTCTTGCTGTGAGGCAACAATGCTAACTGCTGCACCACTGTGGCCACCCTACTAATTAGCATTATAACTAGCAAAACAAAAGAATGCTCCTTACTGCCACATAAACTACATATATTCTTGGTGCAGAGACAGTCAAGTTGCTGAATTACTTTGGTAACACAGGCCCAATGGAGCTGTGACCAAGCTGTACATAGTATAAAGCCTTTGAGCTGAGACTGACCGCTACTATCACTAACTGTAGCTTACAGATGATATTTTGGCAGTCTCAGGTACTCTCTGAGAAAAAGTATCCTTCTAGCACCATAAAGATAAGGACAATGAAATAATGTATACTGTGGCAATAACAGTAACAGGGGCAGGATAAGGGTCAAAGCAGCAAAGGTGGAGAAAGACTTTGGTGCATCAGGTACTGTGTCAAACGCCGGTAAGAATAAGAGTCACTTGGCTTGAAAAAAAAATGAAGCACTGCACCTTAAATGGTTACAAATGCCATGTCAGACAACTGTACCAAATGGAATATGAAACAAGCAATTCAGTGATTTATTTATAACTTTTCATTTTCTTTTTCTTCCTCACAGTTTAAGCTTGTCTTCTGAAAGAATCAGATGCAGAATTTCTGAAAATGAAATAACTTTCATGCTCATCAGTAAACCCTCAAAATTCATATTAGACAAATGCACCTTTTTACATAGAAGTTTTGTATAACAACCTCTAAGTCGTTTATTACTTGGGCTCGGATGTTGTTAAAATATATCTTTCATCTTTAACTCACAACACCCACTTCCAATCAATTAAGCATTCAAAAAATAATGGCTTTCTTTTGGTAGTGTTTTTAAAGCAACATATACTTTCTCCAATGGCCAACCTAACACTAAGGGCTAAACAAGCAACAAAAAACAAAGACAGTTTTTTAAGAAGGGATATCTCGGTTATTTACATAAAGTCTCTCAACAAGAGGTGGTATTATCTTAATGTAGTTAACTATGACTGGGGTTTCTTCCTCATCTACACTGTGTATGCCCAATTGCCCATCAAATCATTGCCATCAGCCAGGACCCTGCTTTGAATGGTGATCCCTTCATCTGTGACCATGTAGGTATCCTTGCAGGTGCCAGTACAACACTGTTAACCACCGGTAGTCTACAAAGAAGCCTACTATGGAGATGCACCATGTTCTGTTGTTCACGGCATCTATCGCATGATTTAGCATTATCTTTCCACAGAATTTACCAACTGCTCTGCATCCCAACTAAAATGGCACAATCACTCTGAAAATATGCATCATTACTACCAACCTGGCTTTCTGCAGTAGTAACACCTTATCCTTCAAAGACTCGTCTAACTGATCCAGATAAGGTGTGATGTCTGCTGGCTCCTCAATAATAGTTTCTTTGATTGGATGAAACCTGAACTCTCTCTTTTTACCTATTAGAGAAAAAGAGAGAAATTGTGAATAACACTTTAAATGTCATACTATTAAAAGAAACGAACAAAAAGACTTTTAAGAGGTCATGGACATTAAAACCTGTAAAGAGAGATAACTCTTCCACTTTACTAAACAACCCCAAATGTTACATAGCAATACAGAGTCTGAGTAGACAACATCACATTTAACAAGTTAAAATTAAGTTTAGTACATACAATGTTGTGAAACATACATAAAAAGTCACCACTCAACCTGCCCTTTATTCTACAGCCTTATTCTCCCTGTTCATTGCAAATGTATATTTCTTCTCTGTTTATCCACATCTGTTATACATTACCTTGAGAATGCCCTAAGCTTCCAGACTTCAAAACTGTGTTTACTTTCTTCAGCTCGGTCCAAAGCAATATATAATTGTTCAACACTTCTCATTCATCCTGTCCCAGGTGTTTTGATCACAACACTGTTTCCCTCATTTGTTTGCTTTTGAATTTATTCATTTATTAACTCATAAACAATGTAAAACATCACAGCAAAACACAACAAAAGTGAGTAAATCTGAAAAGAAAGTAGTTAATTAAAAAAGAGTAAGCAATTGCAATTACTGAGGTAAGCAGATTAACCAAGGTCAGAGAAAATTCCAGGCAAAGTCAACCATATACTCTTCCAATCATAAAAAAACCTTTCCCCGAAACTATCACTGCTTTTATAGGCATTTAGAAGTTTATTTACTGGAGTGTGGTCTCCTTGGCAGTGATAAAAAAATCAGTCACTGCATCCACCCCACCAAAAATAAGTTGACAAGTATTAATAATATTTTAAGTACAAGTTTAACAAAATCCCACAATGGAAAAACATCTTACAATGCCAAACTGACATCCTAAATGGGAAAGCAAGCAAAAAAAAAAAAAAAAACTTGTCCAACTGCCTGCCAATATTAAAGGTTTCAACTTTAAAGAATGAAAAGGGTAGCTTTAACAGATGACAAAAAGTCTGAAATAAAAGAAACCAGTCAATTACAGATATATCCAAAACTGACAGTTTAAATCACACTAAATAAATTATTCATAAAGAGAAATGTCTTACACTTTTATAGGTCTAAGTAGGGGAAAATAGCCAGGATTAACCACCTGACTGTTCAATAGGATATTAGGATCGAGTACATGTAGATGTCCAAAATTAATGAATATTCAGACCAAAAAATTAAATTACAGAATAAAAATACACAATACTTCAAGCAGGGGATACCTTTAGTCTGGCCAGGCTGTTTTTATTTTTTTTTTTTAAAGAAAATGATAAACAGCAGAAACAAATGCCACAAGATGAAAAATACTTCTCTGAGATTAACTTATGGTGGACTACATTCTTTACTTACAGAACAATAGCAAGAATTGTTAAAAACCAAAAAAAAAAGTTTGATCAGTACAAAAAATGGAATCTTAAGGCCAGCATAACTCCTTGGTAACTTTACATTTTCTATGAAATTTTATAAAACCCAGGATGCCATAAAGCATCAACAACAGCCCGAAAAAAAAATGAGCGTTTAGGTATAGAGAAGAATTAATGCAAAGAAATAACTTTAGACATTTATTCATTTTGAAAACAGGTACTTTGAAAGTCAATGACAGGTTGAGGATATCCTACATAAGATATCATTTTTCATGTTTTCAAAAATTCTACAAGATTACCTACCTACAATGAGTTAAGCTTGTATGAGAGAATAGTGATCCCAGGTGTCTGGATCTCTAAAATACACATTTTCATAACATGTATATTCCCACCATATGTCCTACATATATATTCAGCCACAGTATTATGTGTTCTTATCCATAAAATTTTATATTTTCTCTTCCCTACAAACGCTTACTACACTGGCATACTATTTTACATATACACACACACACACACATATATATATATATATATATATATATATATATACATACATATATATGGTTCCCCTTCAAAACATCTAAAATCAAAACATCGAGACCATAACATCTAAAATCCATAACATCGGATTTCATAACATCTAAAATGTGTAATATGTAACAGTGCATCATCAAACGTGCAAATGTTATAGTGTAATCCGTTAATCTTGTGGTATCACTATGAAATGTTGTAGTTTTTATTTCTATAGCTATTATTTATATAGTGTAGCAATTTATACTATTTATATAGTGTTTATTTTGCCACTCTGTATGTGTTTTTTATGCCATACAGGTAAGTGATATAAACATTATGTGTACATTCTTTATGGTGATCGTGATACAGTGGGGTTAGGAAATTAACTTTTTCACACTGTAATGTGATCTCGGAGTTGGTATATTTAATTTGGGGGGGTATGGGGGGCACAGAGGGGCTTGCCCTCTGTAGAAACATAGGAAAAAGTGTGCTTGTTAGTTTGGTGTTGTTACATGTGGAGGAGATGTTATTTTCATGTAATTTGTAGTGTTCAATACTGTGATGCACATTTTAGATGTTATGGGTTTTAGACGTTTTGGGTTTTAGATGTTATGGTTTCAATGTTGTGATTTTAGATGTTATGGGTGTTAAATGTTTTGAAGGGGAACCACATATATATATATATATATATATATATATATATATATATATGCATGGATCCATATCAGATCCACGAAAAACCACTTACCTGAAAAAGAGTTCACCGAGACCACATTGCCGACACAACACATCACCGACACAGGTAAGTATAAGTACTGCGTAAAGGAATGTATTCCCATTTCCGCAATTAAATTAAAAACAAAAAACATGTTTATAGAGGGGGCAAGCCCCCGGCACCCCCCATGTGGGGGGCTGTGCCCCCTTCACCCCCCTACTTAAATATACCAACTCCGAGATCGCATCACATTGCTGAAACAGGAATACATACCGTTTCACACTATTTACCATTGTCGGTGATGTGTTGTGTCGGCAATGTGGTCTCGGTGAACTCGTCTTCGGGCAAGTGATTTTTCGTGGAACTGATAGGTTCCTATATATCTATATATATATATATATATATATATATATATATATATATATATCTGCATACACACACACACACACTACATCAGTTGTACTGCAGGAATAATTTGTGTAATTACAATTTATGCAAAAAAAATTTTTATTAAAAATCCTCCTTGCCGGAAACAAATACTACATATAGTAAGTACTAGGTTATCTGCCCGAAGACATCTGTAAGCCTAGCCAGAATGTGTTGGCTTTCGCCGCCCCCTTAGATTAGTTCCCTGTGCCTCTGTCCAGCAGAGCCATTAGTTCCCTGTGCCTCTGTCCAGCAGAGCCATTAGTTCCCTGTGCCTCTGTCTAGCAGAGCCACTGCAGTGATCCCCGGGGTAAATTTTCTGTTTCCCATCCACTCATCACGGTTTCTCTTGAATAATGTTAGTGAGGGGCTCTGCCTAACGTAGATTGGAATCCTGTTCCAAAGCATGGGGAATCTCTAAGACAGGAATCAATCCCTCCAGCACGTTCTATTTATCGTTGTGGTGAGGTTTTGATCCCTAGAGCGTGTATAGAGCATATAGAGCATATATCTTACAAACACCACATGGATAAATACTATGTGGTCAATGCAAATTCCTTATATTTTCTGTGGGGCAGTTAAAATAATGCTGTACAAATCTACTACCCCATTCATGGGAAATAAACAGATTCAGTCTATTCTCAAAAAAAGTATCTTCCCATAGCATTTTCCAATGATTTTTAACTTTACTGATTATAACTGGAGACAGACCATGGTACTCATTTACATGATAGACATGTGTCTTCTCCAAATGTCTTTCTTTTGCACTAATTATAATGTACTCAGATTCATTCCATAATTATTTTGCTGCCATTGGCAAGCTTGATAATAGGAATGTGCCACTATTTCATTATCATCACTTCTAGACAAAAACAAGCTCATCATAAAGTTTATTTCCATTAAAAAAAAATCTCCCAAATTACTACTTGTCATTTGGGCCCTCATCAACTGTCCAGTTAGGGGAGACATCAAGGTATGTCCATGCTGGCAAGTGGACCTATGCAGTAACATATCTGCCGCCATATCTTTTTTATGTAACCTAATATAAATGTTATTAGTTTGACAATATAAAGTAAGATCTAAATGGTGAAGCTATTCTTTATTAGTAACGTGTAAATTTAATACAAAAATCAATCTGACTGCCAAAAATTCATAAATTCTAGTATATCACCCATACATATTACAATCAACTCATCTATGTATAAATAACAGCTAATTACTTTAAAAAATCCATCTGAATAAATATATAATTCTTCAAAAAGCTCAATAAAAAGTTTTGATTAATTTGGTGCAAATGGAGTGCCCATCACAGTATGATGCATTTGTCTGTAATAATGCCCATCATACATAAAAAGTTATTGCTTGGACAACAAACATTCTTGTTGTTTTGTTTTTCGGCTTTTCCCGGTTAGGGCTCGCCACAGCGGAACTCCGGTCCGCTAATGATTGGCAGTAGATTTTCACAAACGTAGAGGTGCCAGCTTGATGTTCAACCTTCAATGAAGGCACGCCCATTTACGCATGCCTTTCAAACGCCCACCCAACCACGGGGAGGACGTGCAGACTCCACACAGAAGGCACTCCCCGCACTCCAGCTGAGAATCAAACGGGAGAACCTCTTGCTGTGAGGCAACAACGCTACCGCTGCACCACTGTGGATGTTCAATCAAACATTCTATATATACTAAATGTGCAGATTATGACTTAAAATGTAAAAATGCAAGTAAGTCATCAATATGTCTAATATTTGTATATAACGGAAACATCTAATGATACACAATAAATAGTCAAAATCCCATGATATATTGCGTAACCTACATAAAAGATATCCTAAATCCATGCAAAAATTAGGGTAATTTGTAAACTAAACCAAATAACACAGAATTAATTTACAGACATATTTTTTCTAAAAATACCCCAGAGTTCCAGATACAAGCCTCCCCTTGGGATTAATATGGGCTAGATTCTAAAAGATTTGCTTTCGGCATAAGTGACTTAGTCTGGTGAAAGGTCAATTTATAAAACAGAGTTGCACTGCAGTAAGATATTTAAACTGAATGGAAGTATTTTAGAATCTGGCCCATGATCTTTGTGTAATTTATGTAAATAATAAAAGCAGGGAATTTTGAGACTGCGGTGGTGGTGCTGCGGTAGCGTTGTCGCCTCACAGTTAGACGTTGCCCGTTCGATTCTCAGTTAGAGTGCCTTCTGTGTGGTGACATGCATGAACGGACGTTCCTTCGTTGAAGGTTGTGCGTTAGGCCCGGCAAGCCAGCACGTAAAACTCTACTGCCAATCATTAGTGGACCGGAGTTTCACTGTGGTGACCCCTAACCGGGAAAAGCCGAAAGACAAAAAATAAAAGCAGGGAATTTTGTCAATCTTTACTATCACATGCTTTTCATCTTTCCCTAACAAACATTCAAGCCTAATTCTTTATTTTTTAATCCTAAACGTTATCACATGCCATTAAATATAAATGTTTGACACTCATACAACATACTTGTCATCATTTAAATGTAACACATACATTTCATAATATTAGTCCACATGAAAAAATACAATATTTCTAACTTTACCTGAGACTAACTTATTACTTCTAAATTCTTTCCATGTGTGCCACTGTTGCTTAGTTAAAAAATATATATTATATATATATATATATATATATATATATACACACACACACACATATACACATACATACGTATATGGAAAGAAAAAGAGAGAAACAGATAAAACTATTTTTATCAAATCCTTTGGACACACTTTGCAAGCCAAACCTCACAATATTATAAAACTTATTAACACCTTCAATTTTAAACAGAATAAATTCACATTTCCCACAAGTCACATTCATGCTATCTTCCACAAAGATCCACAGAGGTATCAATGTCCAGATATGATTTCACACATGTAAATCAGTGGAAGAGACAGCCTCCAGTACAAAAGGAACATTTATACACAACTCGGATCGTGTATTAGAGAAGTCCATAACATGCAACTTGCATACTAAATTCAAATATCCTCAACAGCTAGAGAGTTTGGCAAAATACAAAACATTGAACTTTAACCCCAAAAGACATAAAGGAACCCATTTCTAAGGAAACAAATACTAGATATATTAGCTAAAGTATTAGAATCATGTTCTCTATTTTTAATGCACGATATATCATATGGACAGCCACAAGAAGTGAAAGAATCATTAAAATGTACCTTACTTTGGACATCTCTCTTGTTAAAATTTTGTCCCACTTGGCCATAAATGATATTTTTTTCTTTCCACTTCAAAAAAAAAATCTGAACAGTGGCTTCATTCTCAATCTTTCCACTCTTAATTCCTGATTTTGCACTCCTCTGCATGATCTTATCACTTTCTATATTACCTACTCTCTTCTCATCACCAAAGTGTTGCTTCATTCTATACTTGTGTAGAAACTTGTTCCTTGAACGCGACTACTTTTATGGGGGAGGTATTTAGGCTGTTGCAATTTTGTCATTTTAAGTCTTTGAAGGCAGTATGTGCAGAAGTCCTGGTTATGGAATAACGTCCAGTTGTACTGCAGCCTGATCTCAATCTGAACTGCTTATCTCTCATCCTACTTTCTATTACTCTGCATTTTCATTTATGCATCACTTTTTTCCAGTACTTTCATGCAGTGTTAGATGCTTCTTTTCTCTGTCTGTCCATACTATAATAGTTAACACAGAGAGCCATTATTCCCCAAATGCCCAACCTTTTGATCATATCTATTGTGACTTCATCTGATTTCACAGTCTTTGGTGCACTTTGTTCTTCATCTATTGTAGATTCTTCTTTCCCTTTCATTGTAAGCTGTGGATGGAGCAGCACAGCCTCTCTTAGATTTTCTTCATTCATAAGCTTCTTGAAGTACTCCTTCTATCTGTCTATCATGTCCTGTACACTTGTGACCAGATTGTTGCCAGCATTATAGATGTTGCCTTTTCTGCTATCTGCCAAGTCATTTTCCAGAAACTGGTAGAGGTTCTCTTTTTTTGCTCTTTTCCACTAGAAACACTCAACATCTTTGTTAGTCAACCAACATTTCTTCAAAGCCTGGTGCATCTTTTCCCATTTCTTCCTGCACTCTACTAACTGAAAACATACACAGGCTTGGGGAGGACCTGTGAATATCAGACAGTGACGAGAAGTCAGGAATAAACCATAAAACACACTCGGGTACTGAGCTACTGACCTCTGCTGCTCCAATAAGACAGTATGTTTTCTCTGCTTACCTTAATATTTTTTACTCCCAGTCCCATACTGATTAACACCTTTCTCCAATAATTCCTACTGCTCCCTACACTGTATTTCTCCCTTTCCTTATCACGTTACTACTTTTTCTCATGTTTCAATTCTGATTCACCCATCCCCCCATTCCCATTCTTCCAATAGTTCACAATAAGGCTGTTCATCAATTCTGTTAACAAAATTTTTAAACTGCCATCCACTTCAACTCGCACTTCCTTCTTCTGTTGTAAACAATCAGAATTTCTAGCTGTTCTTTACCATACTTCCAAAGATATTCACATTCCTTTTTTTATGCCCATCCAACTGCCACTTGCTCACTAGCATCGCTGGAAAATGCAAAATGTATCTCCTTTTTCTTTTCCACATATCAAATAGCCATCATGCCCCCCATCCTCCAAAGACATGAGGTATAAAGTTGGAATGCTAATGAGCTAACATATCAAGTAGTACACCTTTCATTTGAACAGCTTGCAGTCTTGAATGTATAGCACAATACGACTACATTATGCATTCTGTGCCTCTGTGTTATTTAAATTTCCAGACACAAAATGATGGCAGGGTGGAGAAATATCTGTCATAACCGATGAATGATGCATGCAAAGTGAAAAAATGTACTTGCTTTCAAAAGTTTCCAAGTTTTAACTATGATAATCTTCATCTAGAAAAAGGCTTCATCTGCAAATGTGTCAAATTCTACTGCATGGAAATTTTGCAGATCATTGGAAGCTTTACATCTAGAAACTGGACGTATTCCTTATTGCAAGCAGATTGACCAAAAAGACTCCAAAAGATAGCATGTGGTATATTCTTGTATATCACTGGGGAAGAAGCCTTGAAGGTACTTAATTATTCCACTTTTCAGGAACAAAATACAAGACAGTAGTACCAAGGCAGAAAGTCCGGAATTTGAGAGACCAAAGAAAGACTGTGTACTTTTAAACACTTTTTTAAAAGAGTACAAGGTCCTAAACAGATTGCAGATGCTTCTCTTACTAAGCAGAAGAAAACAGCCAAAGACTAAATTTGATCAGCTGTGTGATTCGCTACTACGAGACAAAACTACCAGACTTACCGGAGATACTCTTTCTTAAACACACAAATAAACTTGGAACATGACCTTTACAACACACAGCAGGATTTTCCAATGGTCAGCAGAGCATCCCATTAGAAAAAAACATTCGGAATCAACAAACGATGAGAACTTCACAAGCATATTTTTAGCAAAAAAACAACCACACAGCAGAACAAGAGACTCACAGAACCCCCTGCCCCAAGGACAAAATATCAACCAGAAAGGGCAACAAGGGATTTCCAGGATACAAACAGAAAAGGACGATGCTCACCAGTCAGGACTTGACCACTGGAAATCAGACCAGCCCTCCGCAAACACATGCAAGAACAAAATCTGGAACAAATCCAGGACACCATTAACAGATGCAAAGACCAAAGTACTGGAAAAAGGGCTTAACTTTATTCCACATAAAAGAAGCAACCTTGTTACTTCTGTCACTGACCTTAGCTGTTTTGTAGAAAACTGAATCTTAAAATATTTTTTGATGAGAGAGAAAAGCGAAACAGACAACTGTGAAAAGGCAATGAATTATAAACAGAACAGCAGGCAATGAACGACAAGAACAAATGGAGGAAATTAGCACCTTTTCCCCTCCAATTCACCCTACTATCTGGGACAACCCTTCAAATCACCCAGTGGTAGCAGGAAGTGCTTCAGCACCCGAGCATTTATACATTCATTTAGCATTCTTAACCCTCGAAGAAGCTGACATTTGTGCAGCCACATAAACCTGGTTCAAAGCTGCTGCCATAACTGGTTACTCACCCTATCATTCATTCAGACCCCAAGCCATGGGCAGCAAAAGGAGGGAGAGTTGCAATATATATAAAAGACGTACACATCTCTAGGCTGGTCAAGCAGTATGATGCTCAGGAAATACTCCAAGGTGCAGTTAACAACTGACAAGACCCCTATTCAAATCATAGCTAGCTACAGGCCTCCAACTCAGACTCAAGATGCTCACTCCACCTATCTGGACCTCTTCGAATCTATCAAGATTCAACCCTTTACCCTGATCCTGGGTGACTTTAACTATCCAATCATAGATTGGAAGAAATACTTATGCCAAAACACAAATGCCCACAGACTCCTTGATTTCATCAAACCAAATATGCCTTGGACCAGTTGGGTGACACCCCCACAAGAGGTGAAAATATCTTGGACTTGGTATTAACCAACATGAGTAATCACTACAGCATCCCTACAGTGTCATCACCCCTGGTAAGATCTGACCACAAAGCAGTCACTTTCAAAGTCACCATCCTCCCCCCCCCCCCCCAAGCTAGGGTCAAACAAAAAAACTTCTCCAAAGCTGATTACAACTTCCTGCGGGAAGGTATAAACAGCTTCACAGCCCCCTCCCCCTCCACTTACTATAAATGTAGATGTTCAAGTGTATTCACTGTTGCAGTCATCACATTTGGGTTATCCCTGCCAGGGTAGCCACTGGCCGGCTCGAATACCAGAGGCTTAATATTTCTGGGAGTGGGTCATCGGTTTCTTGGGTGTGATTTAAACCCTGGGCCTAAGAAACTCGGTCGTTTTTGAAAGAATGGTAGTCACAAAGAAAGACATCAGTTTGTGTCAAGATTTGGTAGTGCGAAGGACTTCCATGGAAGCCTGTGCCTGCTCAGTGGCTCCAGACCCATCCAAGGTAAAGACAACTGCAGGATCCTTAATCGAAGAAGAGATTTGCGGCATACTGGACTTCGAAAGGGTCTCCATAGCGGCCTGCGAGTCAACAGAAGAGGGCACCAGGGGCAGCAAAAGGGCATCACTGAATACCGGAGAACTGACGACTAGCTTAACGGAAGCATTGTCGGAAGGTTTGGACCTGTGCGGTCTGTCTCTATCTTTATGTTTTTTTCAGAAGATCTGCTGTCGGATGGCTTACCGAATTCGAAGACTGTAAACAAAAATATCTGGCTACAGTAAGTGCCTGATGATGGATAGTTCTGGCGTTGAACAAAGCACAGAAGCGACAACAGGGTATGTCATGGTCTGGGCCTAAACAAGTGATGCAGTAAGACTGGAAGTCTCAGTGTGGTATTCGCTTTCCACAGGCGAGACGGTTGTTAACTTTTTCTGACATCGGTAGGTGCAAGAAAAAAGATCCAAAATGGGGTACTTTGCTTTAGAAGACTTCAACTTCAGTTCGGAAACGAAAATTCAGGTAGCGGCCAACCGGCATTCGTGCAAACTGCTTCTGCTTCGGGCTCCACGGCAAGAAAGACTGATGTAATGGCAGCGGCTGCCTTACTTTATACTACTGATGACCTGGCGTCCGTCCTCAAGCGACAGCAACCAACACAGAAATACTAAGCCTCTGGTATTCGGGCCAGCCGAGGGCTACCCTGGCAGGGATAAACCAAATGTGATGACTGCAACAGTGAAAAACTAAGAACATCTGGCACATATATCCAAACTTACATCAAAGTACTATATGAGCATTTATATAGCTGCATGGAATCAGGAATACCAGACAGGACAAAATCCTCCTTCTCAAAAAAGAGTAAACCTATCTAGTGGACATCTACAATAAATAAACTCTATAATAAAAGGAAAAAACTGCTGTCCAGGACCAAGGAGGAGCGGGTGTCTAAATGGAAGCAATCTCTCCTTAGCCTGAACAAGCAATAGTGAAATCCTCCAAAACAAACTTCGAGTCCACTCTGGCCACATCCACTAAAAACAATCATAAGACTTTCTTCACATATGTCCACAATCTCAAGGGAATCACCCAGATCTGCTCAGAACTGATAGTCAAAGACACCACATACACAAACCCTGTATATCTAGCCAACCTGCTGACAGACAAGTTCAGTGAAAACTTCACTCCTCTGTCCCCCCATCAGTAAAACAAGACATCCCCAATACCTGCCTCCCACCCCTTATCTCTAGGGAGCAAGTCATCACTGCCCCCTCAAAGGCAAAAAATACAGCCTCCATGGGACCTGACAACATCCCAGACTGCATCCTACATGAACTCAGGCAGGAACTTGCAGCACCATTAGGCACCCTATTCAATCAAAGCCTGAGTACCGGCTTCATTCCAGCCGAGTGGAGGACAGCTACTGTCATTCCTTTTACACAAGGTGGAGCATCCAGTGATCCACGAAATTATAGACTCATCAGCCTAACTAGCCTGATCTGCAAGGCCATGGAGCGGATTATCAAGGACCTCATTAACAAGGATATTGGCAACCTCCAGACACTTGATCCCACACAGTTTGGTTTTGTCAAGGTGAGGTCATGCCTGTTAAATTTGGTCGGCCATAGACGAGGGTAAGATGGTGCACACTGCCTACCTTGACCTGGCCAATGACTTCGATACTATTCCACACTCCGGTATAATAGATAAACTCTCTCAACTAGGCATCAATCCATATGTTACCAGATAGGTAGCAAACTGGCTCACTGATAGAACCCACCTAGTCAAAATAGGGGAAGCCACCTCAAGTAGTAGACCTGTAACAAGTGGTGCACCCCAGGGATCGGTCTTGTGGCCTCTGCTGTTTGGGATATACTTCTCAAAGGAGCAGGCCAAATCTAGTGGGCTATGGCTGACCAAGTTTGCAGATTACTGCAAGCTGGGTGCAGTCATCAATTCTCCTAGTGATGTGGACATCCTCCAAGAGGGTTTCACCCAAACAAATGACTGATGCCAGAAACATAGCCCCAAAACTGAATGCCAAAAAATGCATCATCATCCCTTTTGAGGAGAATGACGTTCACACAAATTATCACATTGATAATAAGGCACTAAGCACGCAATCAGTGGAAGGGACTTGGGAACCCAGGCTGATAGCAAACTGACTTTTGACCACCATACTGCCTCTGTTGTATGGAAAGCTTTCTACATGGCCCACCTCATTAGTAAGGGTATCGCATCCAGGGACAAGGTGGTCATAACATCCCTGTATTCTTCCCTTGTAAGACCGATTATTGAATACAATGCTCCTTTCAGCATGCACCTCACAAAGGACATACAGCAGCTGGAGAGACCACAGAGATTCCTCACCCAGAGAATCCAGGGCCTCAAAACATCTACCCCATACAGACAAGCTAAAAGCCCTTTACCTCTATTCAGTCTCCTACAGACACCTCAGAGATGACCTCTGTCTGGCTTTCAAAGCAATCTCAGACCCCGGCCTGATAGGACTGCTGCATATCCACAAGTCAAGCTCCACTCGAGTAATTCACATGCGAGACCTCGACCTGGTCTGTGACATCAACAGGACTTGTTGGCGGGGCAGACTTGTGTCCCAGAGATTCCCCCTTCTGTAGAATAGACTCACTCTCCACGAAGAGCAGAGTACCTCATTAAACCTTTTTAAGCCCAACCTGGATAACTGGATGGGGAACAGAAAATACACCCCTGGGATTCCACCTCTGCCCCTGCTGGACAGTGGCATAGGGTGCTGACTTGTTAGAACATGAGCTAAATTCTTGTCTAGGCTTATAATGGCCTCAAATCAGGCCATTACTCAGCAATCTGAACGCAAAGCAACAGAAAAAAAGAACTTGAATGGCAGATTCAACTTAAGTTTATTAGAAGCTCAGACTCAATTGAACGTGCTCCATTAAGAGCATACCCAAGTTAAAGAAAAGTACAGTCTTGTACCTACCATAAATGTAGATGTTCGAGTGTATACCCTGCTGCAGTCATCACACTTGGGTTATCCTGCCGTCAGGCGGTCCCGCAGTCGGCCCGAATTACAAAGTCTTGGTCCGGCGTCAGTTGCTGTCACTTCTTCCCTGACATCAGTGTGCCAGGGGTATATAAGAGGCATCCAACGCCATTTTCTTCAGTTTTTCTTGCCCCAGATGTCAGGTGCCCCCAAAAGGTGGTCAGTAGATAGTACCAATAATAAAAGTTTAGCACAAACAAAACATCCCTCCAGCTACAAGCAAATACACCACAAAGGTTGTATCAGATATTAAGGTATTGAAAGGTTTTAGTTAGGTCAGAGGGGATGGAGGGAGGGTAACCTGGACTGCAGCAGGGTATACACTCGAACATCTACATTCATGGTAGGCACAAAACTGTACTATGTTCATCGTGTTACCCTGCTGCAGTCATCACACTTGGGTAGAATCCCAAAGCTAAGGATGGGAGGTGGAGTCAAACAGGGTTAGAGGAGGCTAGAAGGCCCTGCAAAACTGCAGTGGCGAAGCCAGCCCTAGTGTTAGAGTAAAGTGGTAAGTGATAGTGTTTGGTGAAGGTGTCTACTGAACTCCAAGTTGCAGCTTCCAGAATATCCTTGGTTGGCACCCCCCTGAGGAAGGCTGTAGATGTAGCTGCTGCCCTGGTAGAGTGGGGCCTTATGCTAGCAGGAACTGGTTTTCCATGATGGGTGTAGCAAAAACGTATGCAATTTCCTATCCATTTGGAAATGGTCTGTTTTGAGATAGCCTTTCCTTGTGATGTTGTAGCATAGGATACAAAAAGCTGGTCAGATTTTCTGAAAACCTTAGTTTTATCCAAGTAGTAACGTAGTTGCCTGTGAATGTCCAAGGAATGCAGGAGTCTTTCTCCTTTGTTCTGTGGATTTGGAAAGAAGGTGGGTAAATGGATGGTTTGATTCAGAGCCACATTGGATACCACCTTTGGCATAAAGGAGGGGTTAGTTCGTAGAGAAACTCTGTCTTGATGAAAAATGAGGAAAGGCTCTACTGCCATTCGTGCCTGTAGCTCTGAGACTCTTCTGGCTGAAGTAATTACTAGCAGCAGGGCAGTCTTCCATGATATAAACTTTAAGTCAGCTGAGAAAGCTGGCTCAAAAGGTGGTAGCGTAGGTTTTTCCAGAACAAAATTGAGGTCCCAAGTTGGTGTTGGCGCTCTTCTGGGATGCCTAATGATTTTGGCCCCTCTGAGATACTGCCTTAGAAGTGGATGTGAAAATAAAGGAGGATCCGTGTTGTAGTGAGCTGAAATAGCTGAGGCGTGGATTTTAATAGATGAAAAAGAAAGCCCTATGTGTAATATCTCAGTTAAATATTGTAGAATCTGAGGTATGTCCGGCTGAAGGGTATTTTGGCCTTTAGCATGGTTCCAGGCGCAAAACCTTTTCCATTTGTCTGAGTAGGCTTTCCTGGTGCTGGGCCTCCTGGCCTCCAGAATAACATCCATAACAGCTTGTGAAAGAGGAGCTGGCTGGTCGCTTAGTTGATTTGCCATGCAGCCAAATTTAAGGTTTTGAGCTGGCTGTGTAGAATCTGACTGTCTTGCTGTGTGAGCAGATGAGTAATTTGTGGTAAAATCCATGGTGGGCCCTGGGCCATATTCCTTAATGGTGGGTACCAGTGCTGGCGTGGCCAGTCTGGGGCAATGAGTATCACTCGGGGTCCCTCCATCCTGGCTTTCAGCAGCACTTTTGTGAGAAGGGGCAATGGAGGGAAGGCATATACTGTCAGCATTTTCAAACTGAATGAGAGTGCGTCCACTTTCCAAGCTTGATGGTGAAATGTCCTTATGCAAAATTTTGTTAGCTGATAGTTTTGGGAGATGGCAAACAGGTCTATGTCTGGGTGCCCCTATTTTTGAGTCATCATTGCAAATACTTGTGGATCCAGTTTCCACTCGTGGGGATCCATGATGTTTCTGCTTAGGTCGTCTGCCAATGTGTTCTTTTTTCCTGGCAGGAATTGAGCCTGTAATTGAACTTGGTAAGCCAATGCTGTGTTCCATAAGGTCATTGCTTGCCTGCATAGAGGGTAGGAGTGTCTACCCCCTTGTTTGTTTATGTAACACATTACTGTGGTGTTGTCTGTCCTTATAAGCTGTCCTGGATGTAAGAGGTCCTTGAAGGCTGTCAGGGCATTCTGTACAGCTAGCATTTCTTTTTGATTGATGTGCAGATTCCTTTGATCTGCAGCCCATATGCCTTGAACGCACCGTCCTGCCATGTGTGCCCCCTAGGGATAGTCCGATGCATCTGTTTTCATAGTTTGCCTGGGTGGGGGTAAGGTGAAAGGCTGACCCTTGTTGAGGTGACATGCCTGTGATCACCATAGAAACTCCTGTTGAAGGCAGGGAATGAGAGGTATCATTGATTCCAAGCTGTGGCTGTGTTGAGTCCATATGCTTTTTAGGTACCATTGTAATTTCCTCATATGCAGTTTTGCAAATGGTATTAGTAGTATGCAAGATGCCATGAAGCCCAAGGCCTGCAGAATTTTTCTTGCAGGGAGTTGGGTCTTTGTTGCCATTGTTTTGAAGTATTGAGTTAGTTGTAGTTGTTTGTCTGGCGTCAGGTAAGCCATCTGGGCCATTGTATTCAAGCTGGCACCCAGGAATGTCATATTTTGTGAGGGCACTAGTTTTGATTTCTTTTCGTTTACTGTGTACCCTAGGCAACTTAGAAGGTGTTTTACAAAAGCCAGATGTTGTAAGAGAATGTCCTTGCTTTCTGCTTGGATGAGGCAATCGTCCAGGTATGGGTATATTTGAATTCCTCTTTGTCTGCAGTATGCAATTACTGATGCCAGGCATTTTGTGAAGACCCTGGGTGCAGTAGATAAGCCAAAGGGCAGTGCAGAAAATTGGTAAAGGTTGAACCTGCAATGAAGCGGAGGTATCTTCTGCAATTTTGTCTGACAGGGACATGCAGGTATGCCTCCTTGAGGTCCAACGTTACTAGCCAAGCTTTCTTGCCCAACATGGGAAGAAGCTGCTGTAGCGTTAGCATCTTGAATTTGGGTACTTGCAAGAAGGTGTTTAGAATTGAAAGGTCCAGAATGGGTCTCCAAGCATTGTCCTTTCTGGGGGCTAGAAAGAGCTTCGAGTAAAATCCTTGGCCTTGCTCCTGTGTAGGTACCAGTTGAATGGCTCTCATGTCCATGAGAGCTTTAATTTGTTTTTGTGCCTCTGCCCATTGATTTTGTGGCAGGTTTGGCATTCCTTTTAGCCTTGGGAAGGTGTGGAAATGGAAACTGTATCCTTGTGAGATGATGTCTAGGACCCATTTGTCCTTTGTGACCATGCACCAGTTGTCTGCAAAAAGTGCTAATTTTCCTCCCAAGGGAGCTGCCAAGAGAGTTTTGCTTGGCAGTTTGAGGTTTAAGTCATTGTGTTTGCCTTCTAGTAGTTTGGGACCTGTTTTCTCCTCCCTTCTGTGTTGCAGTGCCCCATTGGCAAGGTTTGTAAGGGATTTGTGCTTGTCCTCTGCCCCTTGGGCACCTGTATTTACCCCTCTGTGGTTTGTCAGAAGCTGGAAAGGACCAATTTTTTGTTGGCCAATTTCTGCTGAAACGTGGGGGCTGTACCTTTAAGAAATCTTTGACCGTCTGCATAGATTTTGTCTTATCCTCCATTTTCTTTAAAACCTCTTCTGCTTTAACCCCAAATAAGACATCCTGCTGTAAGGGTGCATCTAGTAACTTTGCTTTAACATGATCAGGCAGAGTCTGTTCCTTTACCCAAGCATGCCTATGTATAACAGACCCAGTAACAGCTGCTCTACAGGAAGCTTCCAAGGAATCAAATCCACATTGCAGAGTATGTTTGCCCACCTGTTCAGCTGCATGCAACAGATCCTGCATTTCCTTGAATTCAGACTGTTGAGGGTGCGTGCTCATCTTTTGTTTTATTTGAGACATTAGGAATTGCTGGTATTTAAGCATGTGAAATTGACAATTTAGTGCTCTCATAGCCAGAGTAGCTGAGGTGTAAACCTTCTTCCCCCACCTATCTAGTGCTCTGGAGTCCCGTTCAGAGGGTACAGGATTTTTAGCCAAAGAAGCCTTAGCCCCTTTGGGATCCTGGGAGATTGTCTCTGGATCAGCAACAGGACTTTTGTACATGAATTTGTGTGAGTCAGGCACTCTATAGTATCTATCTGGTTTGGCTGGAGCAGGAGGCAGAGAATCTGGATTTAGACTAGATTCTAAATACATATCATCCACAATGTCTAAAGCTGGGGGGATAGCAAGTGGTCTGTGCTGGGGGAGTAAAAGAAACTCTCGGAGCCTTTTCTTTGAGTCAGAGTAGTCCTGGCCTTCCCAGTGGAAATGTTCCCTCATGGGATGTAAGGTTTCCCCAAAGGAATAGTCTTCAGGGGGAGAAGCTGAGGGAATAGACTCTTCAGCATCAGAATCTTCATAAGGGAGAAAGGAGTAATCCTGTTCCTCAGAGGAGCCTGAGGAAATAGGCACTTGATCAGAGGAGGCATAATCCTCCTCTTGTCTAGGCCTTTTGTCGGGGGGGGGGTTGGAAACCCCTAATTAAAGAAATCAAATCTTCAGCCATTTTAAGCATCTGTTTCTTAGGCATAGGGCCTTGAACTGGAGACTGAGGTGCAGTCTTTTTTGGTTTTAAAGGAGTCTTAAGCTTAGCATAAGATTTTATGGTGAGAGTAGTCAGTCTGAAGACACCTTCTGAAGCCGAAGGTGTTTCTAAAGCACCGGCTTCTCCTTCTGCAATGTCGTCGGTAGGGCCTAAAGAAAATGGCTGCGTCGGCCTAGAACTCTCTGCTAGAGAATCCGAAGCGGTCTGTGGATCCAATTCTGTGGTAGCCAGGGGCTGCGTAGGCGCCTCACTGAAAACCGGAGGACCGGCGACCGGCCCAGCCGAGGCCTTGGAGTCTGGCTTGGATCTAGGCTGCCTGTCTTTATCTTTGCGTTTTTTATGCACGCCAGTAGTCGGTTGCTCCGACGGCATAGTGTAATTAAATTTCCTACCGAAGTAGTATCGTGCAAAATCAAAGCGTCGCTTTATAGTTTGCTTATTGAACCTAGCACAAAACCGACAACCAGTGACGTCGTGGTCTGGGCCAAGGCAAGGTATACAATAAGAATGAAAGTCCTTATGAGGTATTTTCTTCCCACAAGAAATGCAATTGTTAACTTTTTCTGACATCGGACTGAGGCAAGAAAAGGTTCCCCAACGGGGTACTTAGCTTTGAAGACTTCAGACCGAAACTCGATTCGAAAATCTCAGGTGTCGGCCAACCGGCACTTGCGAACTGCTTCTGCTTCGGGCACCGCGCGGCAAGAAAGACTGAAGAAAATGGCGTCGGATGCCTCTTATATACCCCTGGCGCACTGACGTCAGGGAAGAAGCGACAGCAACCGACGCCGGACCAAGAGTTTGGAATTCGGTCCGACTGCGGGACCGCCTGACGGCAGGATAACCCAAGTGTGATGACTGCAGCAGGATAACATGATGAACATTTGAAACATAGCAAGTTTTACAAAACACAGTAATACTAGTAGTGTTTTCTGTTATAGCTATAGTATTTCATGTCTATGCTTGAATTTCATTTTCATTTTTTATCTTTAGTATGGGACATTCTTTTATATGAAGCTTAAGTTAGATTTTTAGTTATTATTATTTTTACTTCCATTGCAGCTCTTTTACTTATATTTGATACCTGAGCATTAATTTAACGTCAGATTGAATTGTTCATATTATAACATGTCTGATCAATAGTTTGAATTACCACGCTGGCACATGCTAGCTTAATGAGATCTGAAGAAGTCCCTCACTTTACTTAAAGAAATGGGCGTAAGTGTTTTAAAATAATTTTGTGGTAAACACAAGCTTAGACACATGTATTTACCCAGCACAACCACATACACATTCACCATATTTACCTAACAAGACCACATAAACATTCACCATTTTTATGTAGATATGTCTGCTTGTGTGTGTATTTATGTATATGTCCATCTTTCCCCACCTCTATATATATATATATATAGATACACAATGTATATAGGTTTACCATGAAAATACCGAACCTGAAAATGTTGTATGGTCACACTATCGAAAAATAATGTTGCGGGATGAAATGTCGGCATCCCAAAATGTCGACAGTTGAAATAACGTACTCCAATGCAACCCCACTAAAAACTGGGCCTGCGCACCCCTTGGTACCTTTTCAGTCCACATCAGTAATGGTCATGCTGTCCAGGTTGGTTCGACACTATGAGCTCGCTGATGTGTAAGTCGATATTTTCATTGTTTGTTTTCGAACATATGATGTTCGCATATACATCATGTGACTATTTAATGGTAAACCATATATATGTGTGGGTGTGTGTAGACCGATGGATATACATGACTTTGTTCTTATCTGTGTGGCCCATGTCTGCCCCTTCCTATCCTACACACACACACACACACACACACACACACACACACACACACACACTGTTAATGTAATGCCTGCATTATGTCACATTATACCTAGCAAATTGATCTATAGCTCTCAATGAATCAAGGATCAATCTCAATATTAGTATTATTAACTTTACACACTGGCGAAATAAGAGAATGTTTAATAATATATATTTTCATAAGTAACAGAAGTCTGCAACTCCAATCATTTAAGTATTAATTGCTACTTTTTCTACAAAAAGTTACCAGTTTTAGGATGGATTAAAAGGGATGGGGCTAAAATCTGAGCCAAAATCTGAGTCAAAATCAGGGATGTCCCTGAAAATCAGGGTCATTTGAGAGGCATGTATTCATCACCAGCCAAATATACAGTGATTTTGCACTTACTTACAAAAGGAGATAAAAGCACCAATCATAATAAAGACACAAACTGTTAATGTACCACTCTTCCAATCACTGTCACTGAATGTAATCTGTTAAGTGCTTTGGGAGTAAAGCCTTCATTGTAATTTACATGGCTATTTACATAGAAAATAGAAAAAGATATATACTACTTGCTGCTCGCCAGTCTGGCAACTTGACACCGTAAAACTCCATTGCCAATTATGAGTGGACAGGTGATCCTGTGTGGCGACCCCTAACCGGGAAAAGCCAAAAGAAGAAGAAGAAGATATACTACTTGTTGCTACTATCTATAACTTAGAACTGATGAAGGACTGACAAGGGTTAAAGTGCTCATCTCTTGTTTTAACTTAACAAACAATGGTTTAAACAAACAATTCCAGCTAGAATCCTTTTTTTCTTATTTTAATAAGAATACAAAGTGATCTTTAACGGCCAACTTCAGTAATCTGTAAGCTAATATCTAGGCAGTCACTCCTGTACAAAACTAGTTTTCCCTTTTTGTTGACAAACTAGTGTGCAGTATACCAAATGAAGGAACAAGTGTTTATCATATGTTTATACTGCTCATTCTTTACTTAGCCTAAGTGCAGTGAATAACATAAAATCTATCATTATAACTGTGTGCCCAGCTAGTGGTAATTTTTTTGGAGGGGTAGGTAAATACTATGTTGCTGCTGCAGTAAGATAAGGGAAAGGAGTAGTGGTGGACTCAGCAGCTCAGTGTTTACCATGTCTTCTTCACAGGCCCAGGAATCACTCCTGATATCTGATCATTATCCATGGATGTTCAGGGTTCTCTTCTATTGTAAGAGAAAAGAAATGAGCAGTGATGACTATGTACACTTGCTACTGGCTTATTAGCACTAATAACTACCTGTAGCCTTTCATTGTCTATTTCGCACTGTGTTGCACTGGTCTGCCCTTGCTTGTGCTGAGCTGTAGCATGCTATAAACCTGGGTCCCCAGCTCCTAGATTTGACCACGATTCTCATCACTAGACCTTGTGTTACATATTCTTTGCACTGCAGCCAATACTGTGACTGTATGTCTAGCTAGTGGTCATTTTTTTTTTTGTGGGCTATTGCTGTTACTCATGAAAGAGGAAAACAAGCAGTGGTCAGACTGTAAACCTTCTACTGGCTATTTGTTGTGCACTGCATGGCTCTGCACATATTTGTGATGAGTTGCTGCACAGATGGGTTTCATTCTATTAGATATGGCCACACTTCTGATGCCTAGATCACCAGGAAAGTGACTTCATATTACTTATTCTTCACACGAGTCAATATTGTGATTGTGCCTAGCTAGTAGTCCCCCCCCCCATTGGGGTGACTACTACTTTTACTCATTTCCATTCTGTCAAAAGATTAAAGTCAGAATGTAAACCTGCTACTGGTTTGTCAGTGCTATTACTTGTTTTTGGCTGCTTGTCATTTTCCATTGATTTACTCTGTACTGTGTTTTAAGGCTATGTGCATATTTGTGCTGAGTTGTTGCATGTATGACTGTACTAATCTACACTATGTAGTAGGGTACTGAGCACTTGCCCTTCAGTTATACTGCATTGCTAGATTTTTGTGGCACCGGCATCATAAACTGAATCACGTCCACCATATGGTTGGTACTTGCTAAGCCCTGTGGCACCACTGCCTACTATTTGCGCCATTTTGTGTAATAGTGCACTGAGAACTTTGAAATTGTTTTGATTCTGTTGTCATACTGTAGTAAGAACATTTAAGCTGGCTGCACATTTGTTTGCATTGTGCTACATTTCCAAAATATACCCAAACCAATACTGCTGTAGCTTATCTGCCAGCTACAATATACCCAAACCACTACTGCTATAATCTTGTTGTGACAACTACATATTTAAGCTAATATTACTGTACTTTAGAAAGATATTACCCAAAAACAACTTTTCTGATTCCCCCATCTCATTAATAGACACCATAGTACCACAGTGTGACACTACTCCTTTTGATGCAGAAAATGACTTATGCTTACAGACAACCGCATATGTTACCAGATATGGAATCCACTTGTGAGAGGTACAGATACAGACTTGAACAGGGGGCAAAGCCCTAACATCCATCATGCACCCAAGCTGTCAGAGCTCACCACGTCACACCACTAACACAAAGTTACTTACGCTGAAGTAATAAGAAAATCCCTCCTAAAGTCCATTAGGCCATTCACTCAAAATACTAGTATATGAGACGTAAGGAGCAGTAAGTTCATACCTCATCTGCCAAGCACACTGCTGTTTCTACTACAAGTGAGGATCACTAAAGTAAACCGCTAAGGCAGCCAGAACATACTGATACAGAAGATAAAGCCCTTCTAATGTGTGACCAAATTGTCAGACTGATGCACCAAGCATCAGCCTCAGCAAAGACAGAGTAATAGTCAGCTGTCACTCAGTTGCCACAATTCACAATGGCATGCAAACTATCAAATGACTTCACTGCAAATACGTATACAATTTGGTCATTGGGAGTGAATAATCTTTTGAAGCTCCAGCTTGAAAAGAAAGAAGACCGATAATGGCTAAGCACTCCTTGTATGTTTCCAAGCCTGAAAGCAGCTGGGCATGATCATTATCTTGCCCTACCATCAATAATGCCACAATACAATGGACTTCAACAATTAGCTCAACAATTGGTGTCATTCTAGGGTGGGTCCAATGTGGGTTATCTTAAATGGCGATGGCAGACCATTTTACTGTTTTTGCTAATGATGGGCTGCACCTCACCCCTCAGGGTGTCTGCACATTGGCCAAGATATTCTCTACCACTACACTGCATTTTTTTAGGAAGAGTCAGACTCCTATGCCTGGCACCCTAAATTCTGATCAAGTCTAGAGTAACATGCCTGTCCAAGAAGCTTTCATTAGCATCAACCCCCTTTTTCACATTTTGCACATGGAGTCAAGGTGTCATATCAACAGTGACCATAACCTAGAGTTAATGTTCACACATCTGGAGAAGCTAGTCCTGTCACTAATAATCCTTGAAAGCATCCACATTTGTAAAGTTACAGAAACATGGTTCCAGTCCAGTGGCAACACTTCTCCTCCTCCCCTATCTGAGTTTAATACCTACCTCTTATTTAGAGCCTTGACTAAGGGTGGCTAAGGTGTGTGTGTGTGTTGGGGGGGCAATATCTATATTTATTGACAACCCCATTACCTCTCAAATAATTAAACACAATGGCCTAGAACTCTTGTATATCCTGGTAGCTATAAGCAAGTAAGTTATCATTTCACTGCTAAATCTCAAGACTCCTGCAACTTATGTTGCCTACATTACCAAACTACAGTTCCTAACTACTGAATCTAACACAATCATGCTGACATACCTTACTTATCTATCCGCAAACAGGAATGCATACACTACAAGTAATACATAAGCACAACAGTTCTTGGACTTTATCAGCACAAACGGGCTTGAACAGATACTACCCTCCCTACTAGAGGTCAAATCTGTTTGATTTGGTTCTTAAAAGTATAGCTCCAGTATGTTCCATGGCTACTGTTGCCCCATTACTAATGCAATATTTTCCATAATTTAAAAAAAAAAAAAAAAAAAGCCTATGGTTTCCTGAGTTATCTCCAAGCCTAACCTCCTACAACTAGCTGACGACCTAAGGAATTTTAAATGCTCTCCACTCCAAGAGAATCTCCTAGCTAACAGAAAGACCTATATCACTGGCTTTTATTCTTACCTAAATTCCTGGATCCAGGCAGATGCCTCCAAATGAAGAAAAGGCTGGCTGAACATGAGACTTCTTAAAAAGAGCAAATGGTAGAGCTAGAGGACAGAACACACAGATAAAATACGAGATTTTCTGCTAAACCAGAGAAACTTGAAGGATTATACTGTACTGATTTTATGAAAGCACAAATAAGCAACTGGAATGGTATTCCATAGCAGGGTTTGCTAAATGAAAAGGCACATCTAGAGCAAGCTCCAAATCTGGCCATGAGAAAGCAGCCAAGACCTGTGAACAGAGATGCAATCATATCCACAGTAAGAGTCGATCCTGAAAAAAATGCAGCAGAAGGGCAAAGTATTAAAAATTGGAGACAGCAGACTGTGAAAAATGATTATTCACTGTATACTAAGCAGAAGAGAAGCAAATTTATCCCAGCAGTCAGGGAATGTTGACAGGAAAGTGTGAGATTCAAGCTGCAGTATATACAGCTGTCTTCAGAATATTTTTCCTGGAAAGCAAAGACATTTTTTGATGCAAAACAGGCTATAGTGGAAATGCAAAAGTTTGCCCAACAAAAAGTGAGCCAAACAGAAGGGCACTCTGCTTCTCATTCTTCTAATAATAAAGCTCACAAAGAGATTTTGCCAGTGAAATATTTTCTAATGTTTGAAAAAAAGCACAGGAGTTGACTAGAAGAATCGGGAGTACCTTGGACTTCAGCCAGAGTCTAGTATTGGGAGAAGGAGATGAACAGGAAGAAGACCAGCAACACTGAAACTAGTGAATAAATGTGATATTATAAAACAATCACATTTGTGAATATCCTTTACAAGAAAAACTGCCGGAGAAAGACTGGACTTTTGTTGGCTTTGATAAATTTGTTGGTGGACTGAAAAGCGGATACCCCACTTCATGTCATTAATGTTTGGAAGGACGCTGAAAAGAAAAAAAGGAACTGTAAGCAAAACATTTTTTCTTAGTTTCATAGGATGATACTAGGCTATTGGCCCAGAGGCCCTTATAAGGCTAACCAAGAATTTTGCCCATGTTCCCACAATGTCAGCACCTGCTTCCCCTGTCAAGCAGGGACACAGGTGGGATTCCGGGGGGTATTTTCTGTTTCACATCCAGTAGTCCAAGTTCCTCTTAACCTTAATCTTAAAGAGGGCTAGAGATGTACTCTGCTTGACATGGAGAGAGAGTTTGTTCCATAGATGGGGGAGTCTTTGGGACACAAATCTATCCCACCAACAAGTTCTATTAATCTCACAGACCAGGTTGAGGGCTTGTGTGTAGGTTGCGTGAGTGGAGTTTAACTTACGGATATGCAGCAACTCCATCAATGCTGGGTTTGAGATGGCCTTATATGCCAGACACAGGTCACCTCTGAGCAGTCTGTACGAGACTGAGTAGAGGGACAGGGCTTTTAGTCTATCTGTATGGGACAGGTGTTTGAGACCCTGGATTTTCCTGGTCAGGAACCTCTGTGGTCTCTCCAGCTGCTGCATGTGCTTGGCAATAAACATTGCTACACCATCATTCTTTCACTATGCCAGGACTCTTAGAGATAACACACTGCACTTCCACTAGCTTCTATCCAATGGGCACCACTCACTCTGATCATGTGGCAATTACAAATAGACTAGCAGACAAGCTGAGTTCACACATATCCCTTCACAGCTGGCCTGCTTCCTACCACCACATTCTTGCCAAAGAAGAAATCAGGCTTCCCAGGCAGGAACAAATGGGCTGTAGGGTTCCTGACTAGTCTGGGAATGCACAACTCCTATACACTAGGAACAAATAAGAAAAGGGCTGTGGGAAGCTTTTTTCCCCTGCACCTTCATCCTCATACCATCCAGCCAACATAAAATTACATCTGAACAGGTCATAAAAGCCCTCTCCAGAACTAACACCACTAGATCTATGGGTCCATAAAATATACCAGATTGTTTCCTTGTCAATATGGAACACTGCTTCACAGACACATTTACAAATCTACTCAATCTTAGCTTCTCAGCTGGGTATGTACCAAGCCCTACAGAGCAACTGTTAAGGTTCTCCTCCTGAAATGCAGTCCTACTATTGACTATAGGAACTGCAGACCAATTAGCCTTTTCTGTAGCACTTGAAACTTATAATCAATGGAACTGATAAAAATAAATACATTTCAAGCTCTACACCCAAATCAGGTTAGCTTTGTGAATGGTAGATCCTGTCTACCTGGCATATTTCTTTGAGATGGACACAGAGGAACTAGACAAAGCCAAGCTTAGCTACAGTGTCTACCTGGATATGGTCACGCCCTTCAATACTATTCCACACTCTGGCTTTGTAGAAAAACTGACAACACTGAATATAAACCCATACACAAGTAAGTTAAATGGCTTACAGACAGAGCCCACTTAGGTCTTATGGCAAAACTTCCTCTAAGTGATTAATCAACAGACGCCCCACCCACCCAGCATTCTGTGTTGGAACAACTACTCTTCAGCAAATACTTTGCAGATGTCAGAACTGGCATTACAGATGTCTAGTTATGTTTGCTGATGACTGCAAACCCAGAACTGTTATCACCTCAGTAGAGATACCAATATTCCCCAAAAGGGCCTAACCTCACAAAATCATGGAAGCAGAAACATGGACTAAAAGCCAAGTGAAAAAAAAATGCAAGGCTCTGCTTTCTGGGAAACAAGAACCCCTCTTCACCTACAACAAATACTCCTCACTCAAAACTGATACTGTCATTAAAGGCCTAAGCAAATTCATGGACAAAGACGGTACAGTTGTGTGCATAACTTAACATAATTGCAGATGTTCCAAGAAGATCAATTCTGCAGTGCTAAATCTTGGGACTTCCTACCATGCAGAAAGCCATGGCCATTCATAATACCAGAGTCTTTCAGCATCCCCCAGCAGAAAGCCATGGCCATTCATAATACCAGAGTCTTTCAGCATCCCCCAGCAGGTTGACATCTGTTGCTGTTAAACATCAGAATGTCAGGATATAAAAAGGGCATCAGCCAGCACCATCTTAAGGTCTTTTCTGTCCAAGGTCTAAGGAGTCTAGTGGTCCTGATATACAGCAAGACTGGACTAACCATCCCTACTTAGAAACAGGATCCCTGAACTAAGGAGTGGGAAAGGAAGGGGCTGGGGATAATGACTGTGATGAGGATACCCACCCCAACCTAAGGCAGAGAAATGGGGGGGGGGGCAAGGGTACTGCAACACTGATCAATTCTAACATTGAATATCTAAAATTATGGTAAGTTATATGAACAGCTTTATGTTCATCATAGTCAGTGTTGCAGCACCAAGCACTGGGAAGACTCCTAGAGCTTCTAGGTGGGTTGCTGGACTGAGATCTGATCCAGGGACAGCAGGCTATGCAGAATAGCAGAGGCGAACTTGGCTCTCACCCTAGAGATGGGTCCCAAGGTGGTAATGTGTGTTGCAAGTGCGAACAGATGACCACGTGGCAGCTTGCAGAAGGATCTGTGTGGAAACTCATTTCAAAAAGGCAGTGGTGGTGGCTTTATGTCTAGTGCCTAGTGCCAACAGTAACAGAAAGTGCCGTTTTCAATTTATTTGGAGACTGTTTGCTTGTTCATTTGTTTGATAACTGACTTGCCTTGTTTTCCATCTGCGAAAGTCACCAACAGATGGTCAGATATGTTTGGAAAGTTTGTCCTGTGGAGGTAGAATGTTAGTAATCTGTGTATGGCCAGGGAGTGTAGGATTCTCTCTCACTTGTTTTGGAGGCTTGGGAAGAACACAGAGAGGTTAATAGCTTGAGTCAAGCAAATTTCTGAGACTATCTTGGTAATAAAGGAGGAAATGGGTTCCAAGATGATTCTGTCCCTGTGGAAGACTAACAGTGGCTCCTTGTACATCAGGGCTTGATTTTCTGAAATAAGCCTTGCTTCTGTGAGTGCTAAAAGCAGAGTACTTTCAATGTCAGTAGTTTAATAGGGGCTGAAGCCACAGACTAAAAGTTTGGTGAAATTAAGTTTTTCAGGTACAAAATACAGGTCCCAGGAGTGGGCAGGTTCCTGTATCGGTGGCCTTAGGTGTATTCTACTGTTCAGGAATTATTTCATGTTGGGGTGTGAATAAATTGGAGGAGACATAAGGAAGCAGGCTGAGATGGCAGAAGCAAGTACCTTGATGCTGGAATAAAGGGAACACTTTACATAGTCTAGCATTCACAATACTGACTGACTTTAATGCCAGCAGACATGACTAACTAATCATATGATTGCTTCTGCTGGCATAACTTTGCAGGAGGTTGCAGAACAGTGGAGAGTGGGAATTTGTCTTTTCCTCTCTGTTGTGTGATCTCAGAGTTGACATATATGTAATTAGTAAGAAGTATGTGGGGGCTTGGACACTGTAAAAAAAAAAAAAAAAAAAAAAAAGCAAGTCTTTTTATTTTAACTTTCATTTTTTGAGTTTCAGTCCTTTGGGATTGATGTTTTGTTGGTCTATCTTTTTGGTAATTCGATATTTCGAAGAACATATAGAATAAGACCATCCTTGCTTGAAGAGATGACAGAGGTATATCTGTTGTGGAGTTGCCCGAGAAGACACAATACCACTGGATTTGAAAGGTTTTCTACCAGGAGCCATTCTGCTTTATATGACTTTCTAGCAGTTGGTTTTCCAGCCTCTTTCAGAATGGATAAAACATCCTGTTAGTATGATTGAGTGGATAGAGTGTATCCAATCTTCTAAGCTGGCAGCTTTGGCATCAATGTCAGACTTTTTGTTCGGGGTTTGAAGGTCCATGAGGGTTGGTAATGTTCTGGTCCCACCTCCAACCCCCACGCCCAGACAGTCAGAACAGAGAACTTGTGTTGTTTGGGCCAGAGGGAAGCAATGAGCATAATTTTTGGCCTTCTGACCTCAACTTTACAGTACCTTGGAGATGAGGGGTATTGGTGGAAAGCACCAGAGAAAGAGGTCTGTGCATTTGAAGAACATATCAGTTCCCCATGGCTCTTTCTGCTGGGAGTCTCAAGCCGAATTTGTTTAGCTGCCTGTTTTCTAGTGAAGCAAAAAAAAAAAGCCCATTTCTGGTACTCCAGCGGTGTGCAAGTTTCAGAAAGACTTCCCCTTTCAGCATCCATCTGTCAATGTCCAGATAGGTTCTACTTAGTCTGCAGGCAAGTTGTCCTGACCAAAGATATAAGGGGCTATGAATGTTACCTTCAGTTGCTGGGCAACAAGCCAAAGTTCCACTGCTATTTTTCAATGGTGGTTCCTAATGTGTTCTCCCATCTATACATCACATGACTGTGGTGTTGCCTATCTACACTTTAAGGGGTCCTGATGACTGTTTGTCTTTGAGAGTTTTCATTGCCAGGATAACTGCCATGACTTTCTTTAAATTGATGAGCTGTTTTACTTGATGCCTGCCCCCATATCCTTTGGGCTCTGAATTTTCCTAGATACCACCCCCCACCCCCACCCCAAGGTCATGTTAAAGCTGTGTCATTAGGGTGTGTATGGTCTCTGGGAAGTTTACATGTGCTCCTAGATTGTTGCAAACTCTCTCCTCCTACCAGAGAATACACTTTTTTTAGGCATGTGAGCAGAGGGACACGATTTGCAGGGACGGCTGATGCTGATCCCAAGTGCCAAGGGATCAATATAATGTAAGAAGCCATGTAACCTGGGATCCTGAGGAATCCTCTTGCTGTAATATACTGCTTACAGCATAAGTTTCTGAGATATTCTGAAAGGAAAGTGACCATGTGTGACAACCCTCCCCTCTGGGACAGTAATCAAGCAGCCTCAATCCTCACCACCGGCACCAGTGGAGGACGTACACTGAGAGGTGCACACACATTATCTCCAGATGCACCTCTCTGCATCAAGCACAATTTCCCTTAAGAGCACACTGGGAACACAGTCAGTCCAGGGCTGGTTTCTCCCTTTTTCTTCAGATCTCCAACAAGACTCCCCTCTGGCACAGAGCTGAGTCCTTAGCCAGAGTTCCAAGCAAAGTCCTCCAACAATCTCTCTGTCCAACTAATGCTTCATCTCCCTGCCCAAGTAGCTGGCACACACATGGGAAAGTCGGGCACATGTTTACAAGCTGTGCCCCCTTTTGCCCAGACTACAAGGTAGTTATCACTGCCACCAGAACCCCTTGCCAGCTACTTTAAGGCCCTTAACAAAAGGAGTCCAATTTTACTGTGTAACACTAATACTAATACAAATGATATTTTGACTAAGAGCAAGGCTATTAGGAGTGGCCCACACAGTGTCACCAAATAAATATGCAAATACTCTCAAAACTTAAATATCTCTACAAAGATAAGCCACAATGAAAGGTTAAAATATATTTTATAATAAACAGTGAAAGAACAAGAAAATACTAAGTATATATTCACAGTGCCATCAGAGTTCAAATCACAGGAAATAGTTAAAAAAACAATGAAGGACAGCCTCAGATAAATGAAAAACTATCTAAACTAAGTTTCAATATATTCCTGACTGAATTTAACAGAATTATAATATTCCTTACTTACTTAATAGCGTATGGGTCGCCACAGCGGAACTCTGGTCCACTAATGATTGGTAGTGGATTTTTAAGTAAGTAAGGAATATTATAATTCTGTCTGACTGAATCTAACAGAATTATAATATTCCTTCCTTAATTAATAGCGTATGGCAGACTGCGGTTGTGGTGCTGCGGTAGCGTTGTTGCCTCATAGCAAGACGTTGTCCCGTTCGATTCTCAGCTAGAGCGTCTTCTCAGCTAGAGCGTCTTCTGTGTGGAGGCATACGTGAATGGGGCGTGCCTTCGTTGAAGGTAGTGCATCAGGGCTGGTAACCTGGTACGTAAAAATCCACTACCAATCATTAGCGGACCGGAGTTCTGTTGTGGCGACCCCTAACCGGGAAAAGCTGAAAGACACAAACAAACTTAATACCGTATGGTGGATGATGTGGTGAATGGTCCTTCTTCTTGTCAGGTCCAAGACAGAATACAGAATGCTCAGTCTCACTGACAGACTTCTCGAAATAATATCTAAAATATCACTTCTAGGACAGCTTGCAGAATGACATTACTTCTGGTCATCTGACTTCGAGTTCCCATGAAAACCCCCACTGCTGGAAGCTGGCAGGATTTAGCACCTACCTGTAAAAATACACACAGTAGGGATTTTCCTCAGATCTGTGGCAGGTGCTGGAAGTCATAAAACAATTTCATACCCCCATGCTTCCAGAGTAGTAATTAGTTCACCCCAAAGACAATACAGAAAGCTTCCTAGTACAGACTTTGTGTCTATGGCTGCACTGAAACCTGTAAGATAGCATCTTTATGGCCCAGCCCATGAAGTGATCTAATTTCAGATATATTTTAAAGTTTGCTGGACTGAGGTTAACCTTTTAGTTTCCTCTGTTAAAACATATACATTTACACAGTTACAACAGTGCATGTACATTTCTGTTCTCTCCAGTAGGGCACACTGTGGATACATTTCAAACACAAGCACTTTACAAATACCTTTTCAACACAAACATCTGTACAAATCAGTTTGACGTATACATGACAGAGTTCTAACACATTTGTAACACAAACATCCTGTATAAATCAGTTTGATATTCACAAATGACATATAATTAAGCACAAAATTCCAGCAAGTTATGTTGGCAGTACCTCCTATCATTACACCTTATCTTCTAGAAGGAATGCCTTCTGTTGGACTGAGTGTATGTCTACCTGAATGAAGGTAGTCTTGGTGCTTAGATGGAGTTGTAATTTCTGGAAGATAAGGGTCAGACCTACCTTCTGAAAGCAATCCATGGTGATCTGCATAGTTCTGAGCATTACTTTGCCCGAATCAGGTAGTTGTCTTGGTAACGGTAAATGTGGGCTCCTTATATTCTGCAAAAGGCAATGATTAGCGCCAGACACTAGTGAAATCTCTGGAAGCAGAAGATAACCCAAATGGTAAGGCACAACATTGCTAATGAAATTCCTCTGCCTGGGGGTTTCAAAGGAATATTTTGTGATCCCAGGTAGGCGCCCTTCAAATCTAAAGTAACCATCCATGCCTATGGGAAGATAAGGGGCAGTAGTCCCTGAAGTGTTAACATCTAGAACTTTGGTACCACTAAACCTTGTTCAGTCTTGAGAGATCTAGGATAGACCTCCAGGTACCTTCTTTCCCAAGGAATAAGAAAAGGTGGGAGTAAAACCCGGTGCCCTCTTCTTCTGGGGCACTATTTGAATGGATACTTGTAGTACTAGCTCTTCTAGAATGGGTGGAATAAGTTTTACTTGTGGCTTTGGCGGGAGGGGGATTCCTAGAGAGGGTGGAGTTTTCCAGAAATGAAGTGACACCCCGACCCAACGTGCAAAAATGTGAAAAGGGTTTGAGGATGAATGGATGGCATGGGTCTTCCTTATAATCTGCAGAACCCACTGTCTTCTGTTATCTCTTCCCAGAGGTAGTAAAAGGAAGAAAACCTGCCTGCCAAGTGGTGGGGGTTGAGGTGGGATTTGAAGGACGGGGGGTGACGACTGCAGTCACAGCTTCATGAGGGGTCCTTGAATCCACCAGGTCTGGAAATGTTTTCAGTTTGCCACTATTTGTTGTCAGGGCCTTTTCCCCCCTATGCTGTTTTGCTTTTTCATATTTAAGCAGAAAAGCCACAAGTTGGTAGGAAATCTTCTACTGTATCTGGGAGTGGGAGTCAGGTAAAATTATTTTATAGATTTAATCAGTTTCACTTTTTCGGCCAGTTCTTCAAACACTTTTTTTGCTGAGGGTCTAAAAAGAAAATCTTTGTCCGAGGGAGCATCAAGAAGTTCAGATATAACCTGGTATGACACAGGCTGTGTCTTCAGCCAGGCATGTCTCAGAGTGAATGACCCTGTGGTAGCTGTCCTGCATGATGTATTTAAAGCATCATATCCACATTTGAGGCAGTGCCTGGATACCTGGAGGGTGGTATTACACAGGTCCTGGATATGTTCCTGGAGGCTCTTACTTTGGATCCCCTCTACCTTGGCTTTACATTTTTCCTGTAGTGCCTCAATGCACTAGAGCATGAGAAACTGGACATCCTCATCACCAAGGTGGCCAAAGTGCGAGTTTTGGTACCCAACCTGTCAAGCAATTTTTACAAGTGCTTGTGGGAACTGAAGCATCATATAGAAGTAGTCAGGCTTGCTAGGAGCGGTAAGATGTTTTTGAACACATCATCCAAGACAACATGACCTGGATGGATTGCCAGTGGTCTTAGGGAAGTAAGATTCAGAAACTCTATGCAGTAAGTTTGAACCTTGGAGAATTCCCTAGATTCCCATCTGAAGGCTTCCTTAATTCTAAGAAATCTGTCTACAAAGGATAAAATCTCAGGAGGTGAGGCTATGGATAGGATGTCAACTGAATTAGAGTTATCAAGAGTCTGAAAGAAAGGTGCTCCATATAATCCAATTCTTACTTATCCTCTGATTCTGAACAATTAGAATCTCTCAGGGGGGTGCTCTTTTCCCAGGGGAAGTTCCTGGCACAGGATCCTTTTACGGGGGGGGGGGGTTGCCTGGTCCTCATGAAGTGCTGGCCAGCCTGACCCAGTCCTGTTAAGAAACCTGGGACAATGAGGTAGATGATACAGTAAAGGCTGGGGCAAACATGACTGCTTCTTTGGTTTGGAACCACAGGTCTTTGGGGAAGTAAAGGCCTCAGGGAGCAGGCAGGAGGCTGTGACCTCAATCCGCTTCCCAGAGACATCTTTCTTTGAATAGGGGATGCTGCTTTCACCCACTGTCATCAGAACTCAGACACTGCAGGTGCGTGGACAAGAAGACTAACTGAGAGCTGCAACTGGTGAAAGCTTGGTGACAGAAAACTTTTCTTTGACAGAAAATATAATTAAAAAAATTAAAATTTGGGGATACTTGTTAATTTTATTCAATAATAGAGAAAAGATTTATAGTTTCAAGGTCTTCAAAAGCTGTAATTTTCTATCAGAATTTCAACTGCTTGGTTAAGAGAAAACAGACTTCAAAACGAGTTACTCAAGAAATGGTACTTAGAATTCTTGTGTTAAAAAGATATTCAGTCAATACTAACTAGTATGCAGGATGTATTACTAAAAATAGACAAACTGGATACCAAACTAGAAAGTTTCAAAGAAGAGACCAGAAAGAAGATAGAATGTTTTGAAATTATGAAACTAGGTGCACAATTCAGCAGTACAGAAGAAAATTTGAATGATCATGAAGGAAGAATAACTGAAGGTGAGTCTCGGACTGAATTTCTTTTAAAACAAAATAACTGCCTCATAGAAAAACTCAATAATTTAGAAAATAGACTGTGACGAAAGAACATCAGAATTTATGGTACACCTGAAAAGTATGACGGAGATGGTTTAATAAACTTAACTATCTGGTTACATAAAACACTAAATCTACCTGAAACTTTACCTTTTGGGATTGAAAGAGCACATAGTTCACTGAGAGCATCTTCTAAGAAGGAAAACTCACCACCATGTTAAATTATATTTAAGGTAATCTCTAGCTTAGAAAAAGATCAAATATTAAAAGCCTGGTCCAGCCCACCTATTAAAATAGGCGAACATGTAGTCAGATTTGACAATGATTATTCCAGTAAAGTAATGAGTAAAAGAAAATCCTGTTTACCACAGATCAATGAACTTAAAGTCACTTTGGTGTACCCTGCAAAGATCAAATTATAAAATATTTAATATGCTGGAGGAGGCATCCACTTTTGTTAACAGCAATAAAAGCTTTAATAATGCTGAAAAAAGGGAGTGGAACAGTACATCCCTGAAGAGACAGAGTGAGCTGGATTCCTGGAAATCTGCTTCTAAAACTAAAAAGCCTAAAAACAAGTGACTCTCACTCTCTGACTGCAGGACTATTATTTTCTGAAACAAGATTTGCCCTGTAAGTAAAAGGTTTACACTTCTTTATGCATCAAAACATATGAATGTACATATGTATGTATGTATATATATATATATATATATATATATATATATATATATATATATATATATATATTTTTTTTTTTATTATTTTTAAGCTAAAACACTTTTCATGCTAAGTAATATAAAGAGTTAGTTTTACTATATTTACAGTGAAAGGCTTCATATATTTCATTTAACTAAATCACTAACACTACCTGAAATAACTCACTTTAAAAGTCAAAGCTGAAATTTGACTATTTTATTGGTGAATCAGTACATCCACTCTGATAGAAAGTAAAGTAGATTATTCAACATGTTTGAATCCAGGAAGGGAGAATGGGATATGAATGTAACACATTGTAACTTTTGAATACAATATAGACTGCAAATATTTTTTTGACTCCATAGAAATAGCAAGCCATTCTCATCAACCTCAGTAATGTACACATTTTATGTGGTGGTTTAATAATCTAAAAGATTTTTAAATATTTTGATATCTGAGTGTTGAGTGTTACAGAAACTTGAGATATGTACATTTGTACTTCAAAACTGCGGTGGTGGTGCTGCGGTAGTGTTGTCTCCTCACAGTTAGACGTTGCACGTTCGATTCTCAGTTAGAGTGTCTTCTGTGTGTCAACATGTGTGAATGGGCATTCCTTCATTGAAGGTTGTGTGTTAGGTCCGCCAAGCCAGCACGTAAAAATCTACTGCCAATAATTAGCGGACTAGAGTTCCGCTGTGGCGACCCCTAACCGGGAAAAGCCGAAAGAAAGACAAGACATTTGTACTTCAAAAATTAAGAGCTTGTTTTGTTAGTGCTATAAAATGTGTACCTTTTGACATAATAAATATATGTGCATTGATTTCTATTTTAAATTATAGTTTTAGTATGACAAGATAACCTGTCACCTGTAAGTTTACAGATGTCTTTATCTCTTCAGGTCCCACTCTGTTATACTTATTTATTTAGAGCTCTACTTATAATAATGTTGAATGAGCGAATAATTTCCTGGTATTAACAAAACGGACAGTATTAAATACATACTGAAGCATTAACAAATGTGTTTGAAATGATTTACTTTGGAGGTTGATTTTTTAATGTACAACAATTAGCTAAGTAATTCACTTAATTAGTTGGCTGGAGTTGTGATCTGACTGGCTGTGTTTTCTGATTTTTTTTTTAACATATAAAAGTTTTATTGTTTGTATTTCATTGTATACTGAAGAAGGATTATATCCAAAAGTTTTATTTTACGTTGTTTTAATAAAATTCTTGCCATTGTAAAAGCTTTTCTTTTGTTTGATACTATTACATAAACAGGTATACTATTTGCTGGATTATTTAATATTTGTGATTAATAGAAGAGGATTGTTAAACGTTTATATAGTAACAGGGGAATAGTTTTAAATGGCACAATATATAAGTAAATTAATAGTCTCTTATTATTTTGACCTATATATAATAGTGTATATTAATTATTTGTAAGTCGTGGAAGCCGTTGGCTAGTTATTTTGCTGAATTTTTAGCTGTTGGTAGGTACAGTGATAGTACAGTAGTTTGGCTATTTGACAGGCAAGCTAGGAGCTTTGGTATCCATGGTAGGTTGCATTTTATTTGCAATACATACAGTTGTAGTTGTAGACTTGTCTTTGTTTTTATTTTTGACTTTTAGTAATTTAGTTTGCAGAAAGAAAGAATTCAAAAACTCTGGAATGTTAAGATAGTACAAGAGAAATGCATTTGAGTCCTATATAAAATTAAATTAATATGGTGGATAAATGTGTCATATTATCTTTTAAAAGAAATCATTTTAAATATACGGTATGGATAGTTTTAATCTATTAATGTAAATGGATTAAAAATAGCAACAAAAGGAAATCATTACTGTGATATCTAAAATTAAATAGAGGAGACATATCCTTGCAAGAAACTCACTTGATAGATAAAGCTATACAATATTTAAATAAAAAGAAGTTATGTGCTCACCATAACGTTCCATGTGAGTTGTTTATCTCGCCTTTATTCTCACTGATGGGTTCGGAGAGGATCCTCGGCTCCGACACGGCCTATAGCAAAGCTCAAGGTTTGCCAGTAGCTCGAGACCAAGCCCCTTATCCCATGATGCACTGCTGGAATTACCTCAGATCTTCTTTGCTGCATGTATATATACCCCTGTAAGGGGAGCACTCCCCAAGAAGGAAGAAGTAGTACTGAACAACCAGGATGATGCTAGCCTCTATGTCAACTGTCAGCCAGGAGGGGGATGGAGGGAGGGACGTGAGAATAAAGGTGAGATAAACAACTTACATGGAATGTTATGGTGAGTACATAACTTCTTTATGTGAAGTTGTTAAATCTCTCCGTTTATTCTCACTGATGGGTAGCGTCCCTAGCACCCGCAATCCTGGGTGGCTCACGGGAGTACATTTGTCAGGACCATGGAACCAAAAGAAGACCTGTCCCTGGAAGCCTTATCTACTTTGTAATGAGTGATAAAGGTATGAGGCTTAGACCAAGTGGCTGCAGCACAAATGTTGTCAAGGGGCAATTTAGCTTGAAAAGCAGAAGACGTAGAAATGGCTCTGGTTGAATGAGCCTTTGCTTTGTGTGGCAAAGGTATGTTAGCATTTGCATGAACAAATGAGATACAATCCGATAACCATTTTGAAAGGGTTGTTTTAGCCACTGGTCTACCTTTTCTGGCCTCCGAAAAGGATACAGAGTTGATCTGATTTTCTAATATCCTTAGTTCTATCAAGATAAAATCTGAGCTGTCTGTGTACGTCAAGTTTGTGCAGCATGTATTCCAATTTGTTGGAATGGTTGGGAAAAAAGACTGGCAACTCAATGACCTGATTGATATTGGACTCAGAACAGACTTTAGGCAAAAAAGAGGGGTTTGTTCTGAGAGATGAAGTTCTGACACTCTGTGGGCAGAAGTAATGGCCACTAGAAAAATAGTTTTCCAGGACAAAAATTTGAGATCACAAGATGATGCTGGTTTGAAGGGGGGAAGAATTATTTGAGACAGCATAAAATTCAAATTCCAGGGAGAATAAGGAATTTTGACAGGAGGTCTCATGTGAAAAACACCTTTGAGAAAAACCTTAGATAACTTATGGGCCATAATATTTAACCCATCGAATCCAAGGTGGAAATTTGATATGGCGGCTAACTGAACCCAAACTGTGGCAGCTGCTGCTCCTTCCTTAAAAATCATTGTCAAAAACTCTGAAATGGACAACAAAGGAGCTCAGAAAGGGTCAATTTTTTCTATACTGGCCCAAATGGAGAACCTTTTCCACTTACTGCAATATAGTTTTCTGGTGGATGGCTTATGAGAAGACAACAGAATTTGTCTTGTGTCATCTGAGAGCGAATGAAGCCTGGCTATTTGGGGAAGTGGATCAGCCAAGCAGTCAGCTTTAGAGACTACAATGAAGGATGGAGGTCCCCTGATGGGTGTGTCAGGAGGTCTGAAACTGGGTCCAGGATCCATGGATCCTCCAGCAGATGATGGTGAAGGAAAGGGAACCAAATCTGTCTAGGCCAATGGGGGGGCTATGAGGATAACAGTCCTTCCCAGTGATTTTGCTTTCTGTAAAAACCTGGGTATCAATGGGATTGGTGGGAATGCATATAGGAGACCCGGAGGCCAATCGTGTACGAGTGCGTCTCTCGGGGGATGTCCCGGAGGTGGTAATAGGGCAAAGTAGCTTTTGCATTTGGTATTGATATGACTTGCAAAGAGGTCGCAGCAAGGCTGGCCCCATTTGCGGAAAATCAAGTTTGCAACATGTTGGTTGAGAGATACTCGTGAGGCAACAGAATTGCCCTGCTCAGCTTGTCCGCTATCACGCTGGATTTCCCCAGGATGTGCATTGCTAACAGAAAACGCTGGGATGACACAGCCCATTGCCATACCCTGAGGGCTTCTCGACAAAGGGGATAAGACTTGGTTCTACCCTGTTTGTTCAAGTACCAGACCACTGACATATTGTCTGTCTGAATTGCAATTGTCCCTAGAGGAAGAGAGTCCTGGAAGTAAGTACTGCAATGCCAGAAGTACTGCTCTCAACTCCAGAACATTGATATGCAGATGTGACTCTTGATCCGTCCATGTGCTTTGGGCAGTCTTTCCCTGAAAATGCCCTCCCTCCCTACCCTATCAGGGAAGCAAACATGGTCACAGTGGCTACTGGGGGGGGGCACAAAGGGTCTTCCTATTGTGACATGAAGAGACGTCAACCACCACCGAAGGTCTCTCTTGCAAGAATTTGTGATGAGGATCATATGGTTCATTGGTAATTTCTGGTAAGACCACTGAGCAAACAGGAGCCATTGAAGAATTCGCATATGCATCCTTGAGTGGAATGGCTAGAATTGCTGTCGCCATCAAACCTAGTACCTTCAAGACCTCTGCGGCTGCTCTGTTCTTTGACACCAATGAGTTGACGTGTTGGCGAAGAAGTGAGACCCTTTCAAATGGAAGACGTAGAGTGGTGGTTGAGGTATCTATCTCTGCTCCTATAAAGATGGTATGCTGCAATGGCGACAAGGCAGACTTTTCAAAGTTGACTGTAATACCTAAGTGGTGGCAGAGTGTCAGAGTAGATTGTGTTGCCTGAACCAATTGATGCCTAGTGGTAGCGGTGAGGAGCCAATCGTCTAGATATGGAAACACCTGGAATCCTAGATGCCGCAGGTGAAGTGTGACCACTGCCATGCATTTGGTGAACACTCTGGGGGCTGTAGTGAGACCAAAGGGCAGGGCTCGAAACGGGTAGTGATTGGCTCCCAGCCGGAAACGCAGGGGATCACTGGAGTGTCTGTCCATCTTTATGTGGTAGTATGTGTCCTTGAGATCAATGGAGCACATCCAATCGCCTTTCCCTACAAAGGGAAGAATGGCCTGAAGCGTGACCATTTGGAACTTCTCTTTTTTTACAAATTGGTTGAGTCTGCTGAGGTCCCATGTTTTCTTTGGAACCAAAAAGAATCGTGAGTAAGTTCCGAATCCACCTTGGTCTGTTGGGACTGGCTGGATAACTCTCTTTCTAGCAACTTGCGGACCTCTATAGTTGTTTGTTCCCTGAGACTGGGTGGAACATCCGGGATTCTGTTTACAGGAGTGGGAGGGGAAGAAAACGGTATGAAATACCCTCTGGAAATGATGCTTTGTACCCAGGTATCAGATGTTATGCTTAGCCAGGCTTCTGGGTACAAAGATAAGCAACCCCAGACTGTCTCCAGAGCCAGACAGCCGGGTCTCCTTTCAGGAGAGCTGGTAGGGCTGACCAGAGAATTGTCTGGCCTCTGTCACCCTGCTGTTGCGGACCCCCCATGCCGTGTAGGCGGCTTCTTCCATTACAACCCACTCCTCTGCCTCTAGAGGGGGTTTCTCCATGTGCGTCCTGAAAGGCTGCCTGTGCTTTTTGAAACCACATTTTTCCACCCTTAGGGCCCTTGGAATAGGGCCGAGTAGGGGAAAAAAAACTGACTCCAACGGCAGATAAAGTCTTGCCTTCCTGCTCACACCTTGTTAGAGTTTCCTTTACCTTGGGCCCAAACAGGGATGAGCCATCAAATGGGGTATTGATAAAGGAAGACTTGAAAGGCTCGGCAAAGGAACAGAGACGCATCCAGGCTTGTCTAAGCAGAGCAATGCCTGAACTAGCGGCTCTACTCGAACCATCAGCTGCGTAAGATATGAGACGCATAGACGAGTTCACAATCGAGTTTAGGGTAGCGAGCTGTGTGTTAACTTTGTCGGCAACTCCTGCAGCTACCATACCCTGGAGAGTTATCTCCTAGCTCTTTCAGGAGATCTCTTTGTAGTCTTGTAAAATGGGTTAAATAGTTTAGTGATCGAAGGGAAAAGGTCGCTGAACTAAACATGCTTTTCCCATATCTATCCATGATCCTAGAATCTCTGTTAGGAGGATGGATATATGGGGACATCTCAGACGTTTCCTTTTTGGTGGCTGCAGCCACCACCATGACATCAACAGGCACTCCCTTAGTCAAAAAGGCTTTGCCCACTGGGGCTGAGATGAACTTATTTGGCTTCCGAGGGACAGGTTCCATGGCCTCCAGAGACCCCCACGCCTTACGAGAGATTAGCTCCATGAGCTCATCGTAAGGCGGAGACACCCAAGAAGTGGAAAGTTGAGACCAGAAAGCCTTCAAGAGCACTGACTCGTCTTCAGTAGAGCTTTTGTACTGCCAACCACCCCTCTGATTAAGGATCTCTAATATCTCTGCAAAGGAGATATCCTCAGGGGGGGATCGAGGGGGACCCTTTTGACTCATCCAAGTCAGTGTCAGATGTCAAAGACTCCTGTGGGGAGTCTAAGTGCCTCCTCTTTCATGCTCTCTTCCTGGGTACCTCCTCAGTGGACGGATCTTGGGAGGTCTCAGAAGAGCAGGGGGAGCCCTGTGGGGCTACTTGAGGCTCAGGGTCTCTACACTTGGGTGGACCGGTAAGAAGCAGGAGCAGACACAGGGGCTTGAGGGGAGGAGGAAGCTAGACCTGATTATGTCTTTGGAGACAGGACTCTCCTCATGGTATCGAACGCACCATGGCTCCAACGAGAAGGGGTAGGCGGATCCAAATGGACTGTCCGATCCTCCCGCACTGAGGCCATGGTCTGCGAGCCCGAGGTAGGAGCCGAGCTCATCCGAGCCGAAGCCCTGAGAGGAAGAGTCGGCACCGACAAATCGGTATGACTATCCTCCCCGGGACAGGAGAGTGTTGGCTCCTAGAGTCCCCGGTCGGCATCGAGGACATCCCAGTAGATGGAACCAATAACACCGGTGCAGGTCTCGGCTCCACAGGCTCAACAACTATCAGGTTGGGCTCCTTTGGCTCCGAAAGTCCAGTATGGCTCGGAGGAGGAATAGTCAAGTCCGGGTTAATGGTCTTCGGCTCCGACGAAGGTGTCGGAGCCGACAACAATTTGGCAAGGCCTGGTGCCTGTAAAAGCTTCTGCACTAGCCGGTCCATATCTAAGAGGCTGACAGAAGACTTTGAGGAGTGTATCGAAGGTGCTGAGTGGAGCAGAGGAGATGAGGGAGTCTCAGAGACCAGCTCCAAAGCTGTGAGCTGGCTCCGAACAGAAGGGACACTCGGTTCCGAGGACAGTGGAACCGATGACCCTACACCCTCCATATTTTTAGTCTTTTTGAATGCTTTTGAGTCACCTGAGGACTTGGAAGACTTTGAGGATCTACTAGCACCATCCTGGTCACCCAGCGCTTCGAAGAAAGGGTGCTGAAGTAAACCCCTATCCACTAATTTCCTCCTTCTCTCTAAAAGTACCCTGGAGGAGAAGGAGTGACATATACTGCAAAAGTCTTGGAGGTGTTTAGCCCCCAGACAATAAACACATTGAATATGCCCGTCAGTGACCGACATTTTTTGTCCACAATCTGGACATTTTTTGAAGCCAGATTTTGGATGTGGCTTCTCTTTCTCGTCAGACATCTCTATTATGAAATCAATTTTAAACAATTGAAACAACACACCTAAGAAATTATCTACCAAAGTACTCCTAAGAAAGTGGTTAAATACAAGGCCAACTCTTAGGCCCAACACTATAGAAAAACAGAAGCCAACACAGATCACTTATCTAAAACTAAGTTTAAGTCTAAAACTATATATATATATATATATATATATATATATATATATATATATATATATATATATATATATATATACACACTATTCTATCTAAAAGTCAAGAAAAAAAGTTTTTAAACTTGCAAATAGATGAATCTATCGATTAATAATGGTCTGAGCTATCTGGAACACCAAGATCTGTGCGGTGGCAAACTAGATCTGAGGTAATTCCAGCAGTGCATCATGGGATAAGGGGCTTGGTCTCGAGCTACTGGCAAACCTTGAGCTTTGCTCTAGGCCGTGCCGGAGCCGAGGATCGGCTCCGAACCCATCACTGAGAATAAACGGCGAGATTTACCAACTTCACATCTTAGATTATGGAATATTATCATCTGTTTCTTTTAGCAAAAAAAGAGAGGAACTTCTATACTTTGGAGAAAATCCACCGTAATGTCTAAGGTCATGGAATCCATTAATGAGCCCAAAGGAATGTACACATTTGTAATAATTAAAATAATGTCAAACTCTGTACACTAGCTAATTTTTACTGGATCTGTGGAACAGATGCAAGAGTGGCTAAAGATCACTTAAACTTCCTGCAAAGTCATTGGAAGGGCAGTTTAATTTAAGCAGGGGATTTTAACTGTATATCTAGTACAGAAAATACAAGTAAACAGAAGAAAGCTAAAATACTGATATCAGCTGACACACTGAATAGATGAATTAGTAATAATAATTTAATTAATTTAAGTCATTGTTCTTCACTCATTATTCTTATGCACATGGGACACAACTAGAATTGACAGGATTTATGCCTCTATAGATTTATTTAATAAAGTGAATTATTTTAAAACTATTCCTTGCCCTTTATCTGATTATAGGTTCATAGGTAAGTACTAGGCTATCTGCCCATGGGCATTTATAAGCCTAGCCACAGAGTGATGGCTTTCACCTCCCCATTAGATTAGTAACCTGGGCCTCTGTCAACAGGGCTCCTGAAGTGATCCCAGGGTAGAACTTACGATTACCCATCCACTCATCAAGATTTCTCTTGAAAAGGGTCAGAGAGGAGCTCCGTCGAATATGGATTGTATTTATAATGCACTAAGTACTTATATAGTAAGGGATATAAAGGAACATGATTAATTATAGAATTCCAGTACATGTGATGGAATTAAAAGAATGAGAGTTACCTTAAGGAACAAATCATTTTTTTATCTTTGAATAATAATGGTCAGTTTAGTACAGTCATACTATGGGACTCCTTAAGAATGCATATTAAAGACAGAATTGGAAGATGAGCTAGTAATAAAATGAGAGAGTGGGATAAAGAGTCCTTAGAAATACAAGATGAAATAGAAATACACAAAGTGAGGTTTGAACAAAAAACAAAGACACTAGACAATACTGGAGTCATTAAAAATTAATTACAAAATAAACAGTTTTAACACAAAGTGCAGATAGCGTTAGGAAAAATAAAATTGTATAGTTATGCAATGACTTAAAAGCAATCTACATAGATCAGCTAACAGACACAAGATGTTAAGCAAAAAGGCACATATCAATAATATCCGAAATCCACACATTAATAATCTTAGTTCAGATATAGAGAAAATGCTTAGAATTTTTTTTTTAAATTCCATGGGGATCTTAAAAGATAAAAATTACAAAAGTGACAATTTAAAGACAAAATTTACTAACAAACTTAATGACCAACAAATATCTCTGTTGAATAAACCTATTACCCTGATAGAAGTTAAAGAAGTTTTTAATAAAAGCTAAAAATGATAAAGAGCTCCAGGGTTAGATGGTTTAAGTATGGAATTAGATATAGTTTGTTTCCATTACATATTTTACAATTACCGAGTGATGTTTTCAGGATAATTCAGAGTGACAAAATAATTCTTCCTTCATGAAAATTTTCTGCAATCTCACATATATTTAAAAAAGGAAAGCATAATAAATGAGTGTCCTCATATACACCCCTTTCATTATTAAATGTAGACTATAACATACTTGCTTCCATTTTTGCCACAAGATTAAGAGATACAGTAGATTAATTAAAAAGACCAAACAGTATTTATAATCAACAGAATGTTGTTGTGTCTTTCGGCTTTTCCCGGTTAGGGGTCGCCACAGCGGAACTCCGGTCAGCTAATGATTGGCAGTTGATTTTTACGTGCTGAGTTGCCAGCCCTAATGCACAACCTTCAACGAAGGTACGCCCATTCACGCATGTCTCCACACAGAAGATGCTCTACCTGAGAGTCGAACCGGACAGCGTCTTACTGTGAGGCGACAGTGCTACCATAATCAACAGAATAATGTACGATAATATAAAAAGCGTAGTAACCATCTTTATATTTAGCAAAAGGAATGAGCAAGAATTTGGTCCTAATTATCTTAGATATCCTGACAGCTTTTGAGTCTGTAGATTGGAACTACTTGTTTAAAACTTTAGAAATGTTTGCACTACCTGAACTGTTTACTGAAATATTTTAAAACCTGTACAGAGACTCCAAAGCATATGTTAAAATTAGATCTTACATTTTTCGAAGATTCACTTTAAACGAAGGCACAAAGCAAGGGCGTTCCTTGTCCCTTTTACTATTTGCATTAGTTATTGAACCCTTAGGTAACAGTATAAGAAGCAATAAAAAAATTTGATGGATTCTCAATTAACAGATATTGTCAATCTAAAATGTATCTTTTTGCAGATATTTTATTAACTACAAGAGACAAATTATTCAATCAAGAAATAGATGAGGAAATTGACAAGTTTCAAGAAGGTAAATTGCTGCTTAAATTTAATAATAAAAAACAAACTTTAGTGTAAAATCAATTACTAGATAGCAAGTTTAAAGATAAATATAAATATAACTGAGAAGGAAAAGAAAGTACAGTTTTGTACCTACCATAAATGTAGATGTCAGATAGGTATGCATCTGCAATCATAACTTATGGGTTGTCCTGCCTCAGGCAGCCCTTCGGTCGGCCGGATTCCAAAGTCTGGGTCTGGCCTCGGCTGATGTCGCACCTTCCCTGACGTCAGAGCGTCTGGGGTGTAAAAGCATCAGCCGACACCATTTTCCTCAGTTTTTCTTGCCCCAGATGCCAGGTGCCCTCTAGGAAGGCTAAATTTGGAGAAATGCAATAGAATTCCAAACATTTGCAAATATATATATATATATATATATATACACACACACACATGTATATACAAACAAATACACCATAATAGATTCCCCCAGCTAGCTAAAAGAGGGGTAAACACCCTAGGAATACGACAGAGGGGTAGGAGGGAGGGTACACCTGACTGCAGATGCATACCTATTGGACATCTACATTTATGGTAGGTACAAAACTGTACTATGTCCTTCAAGGATGCATCTGCAGTCATAACATATGGGTAGAATACCATAGCTAATCTGGGGGAGGAGGCACTAAGAAAAGGATGGTGTAGTTAAGATCCCCTGCAGGACTGCAGTAGCAAAGCCTGCTCTGGATCTGGAGTATAAAGGTAGATTGTAATGTTTGGTAAATGTATGCACAGAGCTCCAAGTAGCAGCTTCTAAAATGTCCTTGGTAGCCACCCCTCGTAGGAAGGCTGCAGTGGTGGCCATGGCCCTTGTGGAATGAGGCCTGATGTTTGCAGGAACTGACTTTCCATGAAAGGAGTAACAAAATCGAATGCAATTTCCTATCCATTTTGAAATTGTCTGTTTGGAAATTGCTTTTCCTTGCACCCCAGCAGCATATGCTACCAATAGTTGGTCAGTTTTTCTGCTACTTTTAGTTCTGTCCAAGTAGTAGCGTAGTTGTCTGTGTATATCCAGGGTGTGCAGAAGTTTTTCCACTCTATTCTGTGGATTTGGGAAGAACGTAGGCAAGTGAATAGCTTGGTTCAAGGATACCCTAGATACCACCTTTGGCATAAAAGTAGGATTAGTTCTTAGTGTAACTCTGTCCTGATGGAAGATAAGAAATGGCTGTACTGCCATTAATGCTTGTAACTCAGATACTCTTCTTGCTGAAGTTATTGCCAGAAGGAATGCAGTTTTCCAAGACAGAAACTGGAGATCCGCTGATGCTGCTGGTTCAAAGGGAGGAAGTGTTAGTTTCTCCAAGACAAAGTTGAGATCCCAAGCAGGTAAAGGGGGTTTTCTTGGAGGTTTGATATTTTTGATCCCTCTCAGAAATTGCTTGAGGAGAGGGTGTGAGAAGATAGGTGGATCCACATTGTATTCTGCTGAAATTGCTGAGGCATGAATCTTAATGGAAGAATAGGAAAGGCCATTGTGGAACAGTTCTGCTAAGTATTCCAGAATATGCGTCATGCTTGCCACTGTCACATCTAAGCCTTTTGATGTGTTCCAGATGAAAAATCTTTTCCATTTAGCTGAGTATGTCTTCCTTGTAGAAGGCCGGCGAGCTTCCATGATAATGTCCTTCACTGTCTGTGATAAAACATTTTGTTTTGGATTTAAGGGATTTTCCAGGCAGTTAGCTGCAATGTTTTTAAGTTGGGATGCATGATCTTGAAATTGTTCTGCGTCAGAAGAAGAGGCCATAGGGGGAGAGGCCATGGTTTTGCCTGTGACATGCTCCTCAATAGTGGATACCAGTGTTGCCTTGGCCAGTCTGGAGCTATCAGAATCACTCTTGGCTGTTCCTCCCTGATCTTCAGTAGAACCTTGTACATTAAAGGGAGAGGTGGGAAGGCATATACTTTTAGAGCTTACCAGCTAAAAGAGACAGAGTCCACCCTCCATGCTTGTGGGTGGTATGTCCTTGAGCAGAATGTCTTCAGTTGATGGTTGAGGGGGGAGGCGAACAGATCTATCTCCGGCGTTCCCCATGCCTTTGTTATGAGTTGGAAGATGTCCGGGTGCAGCATCCATTCGTGTGCATCCATGGTAGTTCTGCTTAAGCTGTCTGCCAGTGTATTTTCCTTTCCTGGCACGAACTGGGACTGCAGTTGGATATTGAGTTTCAGGCATAGCTCCCATAGATTCATAGCCAGCCGGCATAGAGGGTAGGAGTGTGTGCCTCCCTGCTTGTTTATGTACCACATGACCGTGGTGTTGTCTGTCCTTATTAACAGGTGGCCTTGATGGAGGAAGGGTTTGAAAGCCTCGATTGCATGCATCACTTCCAGCATTTCCTTTTGGTTTATGTGCATGTGTAGCTGTCTTTGAGACCATAGGCCTTGGATACATTTGCCCTCCATGTGTGCTCCCCATCCTCAGTCTGAAGCGTCCGTGGTGATGGTTTGTTTTGTTTTTGGTTTGTTGAAAGGCAACCCTCTGTTGGACTGGCAGGCCTGAGCCCACCACAGGAATTCCTTTTGAAGGCAAGGAATGATTGGTATCAAAGTTTCCAAACTGTGACTGTGTTGAGACCATACACTCCTTAGATACCATTGTAATTTTCTCATATGCAGCCTGGCCTGTGGTATCAGAATTATGCAGGATGCCATGTAACCCAGGGCCTGCAGGATTTTCCTTGCAGTAAGCTGAACTTGTCTTGTCAGATTCATGAAGTAATCTGGAAGTTGTTTTTGTTTTTCTTCTGTGAGAAAGGCCATTTGGGTGGTTGTATCTAGATCTGCACCCAGAAAGGTTATCCTTTGGGATGGAACCAGTCTTGATTTTTGGATGTTGACTGTGTATCCCAATGCCTGTAGTAGGCGGATGGCATAGGCCAAGTCTTTTATCAAATTTACCTTGTTGTCCGCTTGTATAAGGCAGTCGTCCAGATAAGGGTAGATTTGAATCCCCTGAAGTCTGCAGTGGGCAATTACTGATGCCAGGCATTTCGTGAATACTCTGGGCGCAATAGATAAGCCAAAGGGCAATGCTGAGAATTGATAATGCCCTGATCCTGCAAGAAATCTGAGGTGTCTTCTGCAGTTTGGTCGAATAGGGACGTGCAGGTATGCCTCCTTGAGATCTAGAGTCACCAGCCAAGACTCCTTGCCCAACATGGGAAGAAGTTGCTGTAGGGTCAGCATCTTGAATTTTGGCACAATGAGGAAAGTATTCAGTGCGGACAGGTCGAGAATAGGCCTCCACTGATTTTCTTTTCTTGGAACAAGGAATAGTCTGGAGTAAAATCCTTGGCCTTGTTCTGAAAGTGGTACTTTTTCTATAGCTTTCATTTGAAGCAAGTTGTTGATCTGCTTTAAAGCCTCTGCCCTCTGATTTGGTGGTAGGTTTGGCATTCCGTTTCTTTTTGGCAAAGTGTGGAAGTGGAACCTGTATCCTTTGTCTATTATTTGCAGTGTCCATGTGTCCCTTGTAATATAATGCCAATTTTTTGAGAATAAAGCAAGCTTTCTGCCCAAGGGTGCTTCCAGTTGAGCCCTGGTGGGCGGAATCAGAGTAAAGTCATTGAGCCTGTCCTGGTGTAGTAGTTGTTGTTGCTGCTGTTGCACTACCTCTCTGGTTGGCAGGTTGCCACTGACGGCCTCTGTAAGAGCCCCTAGACTGGCCTCTGCCTCTGGGGCGTCTGTTCCTGCCTCTCTGGGCTCTGTCCGAGTCTGGAAAGGACCAATTCTTAGTAGGCCAGTTTCTGCTGAATCTCGGTGGTTGTACTTGTAGGAAATCCTTAACTGTTTGCACAGATTTTGCCTTTTCTTCATACTTTTTTAAGACCTCCTGAGCAAAGGAGCCAAATAAATTTTGTTTCTCCATTGGAGCATCCAGGAGTTTAGCTTTAACATGGTCTGGCAAAGATTGTTCCTTCAGCCAGGCATGCCTACGAATAACTGCCCCAGTCATAGCTGACCTAAATGAAGCCTCCAATGCATCATAACCACACTTTAAGAAATGATTACTAACCTGCTGTGAGTTGTGTACCAAATCCTGAAAGGATTTACGGTCAAGGGGCTCAGGAGAAGAAAGCTTCTTGTTCAGTTCATCTAACAAATACTCTTGGTACTGAATCATATGAAATTGACAATTTAGTGCCCTGACGGAAAGAGTTGCAGAAGTATATACCTTCTTTCCCCATCTCTCTTAAGCTCTAGACTCTCTTTCAGAAGGTAGAGGATTTTTGGCAGTGGCAGCCGCAACCCCTTTAGGGCCCAGAGTAATAGCTTCTGGGTCTGCAGAATGGGCTTGATACAGATGGAAATGAGAATCCGGGACCCTGTAGTATCTATCAGGTTTGGCAGGGGCCGGGGGAGAGTATCAGGGGCTGTACTGACATCATTGTACACATCATCAATTACATTCAAAACAGGAGGTATAGCTAAGGGCCTATGCTGAGGCAAATGTAAAAAGGTCCTTAATCTTTTTCTAGAATCAGAGAATTCCTGACCTTGCCATTGAAAATGCTCTCTCATGGAGTGTACAGTCTCACCAAAGGAAAACTCTTCAGGAGGGGAGGCCGAAGGGATAGATTCTTCAGCATCAGAATCCTCATAGGGCGAATAAGCCTCCTCCTGGTGGTCTGACAACTCAGAACCATCCGTGGACTCATCTGAAGAGTGTGGGTCAGAAGGCTCAGTCCTGGGCCTTTTGTCTGGTGGAGGGTGAGAGGCCCTGTCCGGGTGAGGTTGTGAACCTCTAATTGAAGAAATAAGGTCCTCTGCAAGGCTGAGGATCTGAGTACTAGAGGAAGGCCTCTGGGAGGTAGTCTTGGGAGGCAAAGCTTTAGAAAGTTTAGCAGCTTTAGCCCTGGAGAAGGCCTTAATGGACATGGAAGCAGGGGGCCTAGCTGCCCCACGTGCAGAAGTAGATATGTTCATAGGAATGGTGTCGGACATATCCTGGACACTGGTTTCGGTAGGTAGTTCGGTAGCCGACTCATCCAGGGCCTCCCGGGCCGTGGTGGTCGGTTGAGTGGATTTGGATGAAGGAATCTCCGAGGACTCTGTTTCAGCCAAAACCGAGACACTCTCGGTAGGTTTTACCGTGGTTTCAGCCGAAACCGCGGGCCGCGAGTGTCGGTCCTTGTCCTTCCGTTTTTTTACCAAATGTGATGTCGGAGTCTCCGACGGCATTTTATATGCAAAGCTAGCCCCAAAAAATTACTCTGCAAACTCCGACCGACGTCTAAGAGTTCGTCGGTTGAAGGAAGCACAGGCTGAACAGGACGATACGTCGTGGTCTGGGCCTAAGCAAAGAAGGCAGTAGGAATGGAAATCCTTAAGAGGTATTTGTTTCCCACAAGTTAAACAATTATTTACTTTATCTGACATCGGCTGAGGCAAGAAAAGAGTCCCCAATGGGGTACTTAGCTTTTTCGAAGTCTTCGGTAGCTGAAATCACTGGATCTGACAGACCGGCACTTGCGAACAGCTTCTGCTTCGGGCACCGCGCGGCAAGAAAGACTGAGGAAAATGGCGTCGGCTGATGCTTTTATACCCCAGACGCTCTGACGTCGGGGAAGGTGCGACATCAGCAGAGGCCAGACCCAGACTTTGGAATCCGGCTGACCGAAGGGCTGCCTGAGGCAGGACAACCCATATGTTATGACTGCAGATGCATCCTTGAAGGACATCTAAAATATTTAGGAATAAAAATCTATCAAGATGCGTGTAAGATTGTTAATGATCGTCGTCGGCTTCTTCTTTCGGCTTTTCCTGGTTAGGGGTCTCCACAGTAGATCACCTGTCTGCTCATGATTGGCAGTGGAGTTTTACGGTGTCGAGTTGCCAGACTGGCGCCCAACCTTCCACAGAAGGCACACACACGCACGCACTCACGCCTAGGGCCAATATATTGCACTTAATAGCTTTAATACCTGAGAAAAACACGTTTAAAGAAAAAGAAAAAAAAACTTTAACTTCATTCTTATGGTATCCTAAAAAGCCACAAACTGCTTATAGAAATCATATAAGATTATGGGAGTATGATGGCATGCATTAGCTTCCCAGATGTAGAATGTTATTCTATTGCTGCAAGTTTTAACTTAATCATACTCTGGGTCGGCTTGACTTACACTAATCAATGAAAAACCATCCAGGAGCAGATTATACTAAATTTTTATAAGTTAATTAAAGATAATAAATTAGAAATATGTAACAGTCTTTTCATCTGGTTAACAAAATCTACCTTAGAAGGAAATTCATTTCAATCTTTAGACTCTGCATATATGAAATTAATTCTTAAAAAAAAGTCAAGAAATATGTTTTTCAAACTTCATTAATATCAAAATGGAAAGTTTTGTGTTTTCTCATTGCACATACCTTTAGATTTATGGGAACTCAGAACAATGTTAAAATTAATTTACTTAAAAGGAATGGATTAGTATTACAGTCTGATTGCTTTGAAAAAGGAAAAGCTAAGTTCCCACAACATTTAATAAAATAATGTAAGTTGGATGAATCTGCTAACCAGTTACTTATCAATCAGTAAAAAGAATAAATGAATCTGTGGATATGAGTGAAGAGGAAAAGAACACTCTTCCCCCTTTATAAGAATATATGAAGGTTATCAAAAGTAGACTAACCTACAAAGAAAGCTTGTCCAAGATATACAAGTTAACTATAAATAATAATAACTTTGATGGAAAATTCTGGAACTTTTTAGATAGTAGTGGATTGAGTGACTCAAACTGTAAGAATAAAACTTTGTTACTTAAATCAGTTAGTCAAACTTCAAGTTTATACTAGAATTTTGTTTTATGTTGACATATACACAGAATATTAGTTATTCCCTATAAGATCTCCAAGGTTAATAAAATTACTTCTTCAGTAAGTTGTAGATGCAGTAAAGATGTAAAAGCTAACTGGGTACACATCTTTATGGATTATGAAAAAAATAAATGTATATTGGGATAAGATGAACATGTTTTAAGGGATTATGGTCTGATAATTTTTCTTTTACTAGATAAGTAATACTAATGAATGTTCCACTTCCTGTATCTGCAAAAGCCAGAGAGCAAAAAATATTTTGGGCACTGTTGGCAGTCACTACTACAAAAAATTGGAAATCGAAATCAATTCTTATGTTCAAAGAATTTTTAAATTTAATAGCAATACTATGTAAAACTGAAAAAGATGTGGTCAGAATAAGCTCTATAAATCACACTAAGACTTTTAGTAGTTGGGATAACCTTGAAATGCTGCTATTAAAATACCAAGATTCTTAATGTGTTAATTGTATAAGATTACCTTGATGATTCAATGTATCCCTATCATTGTAGAACAATATGTGAAGTTGAATTTCTTCTTTTCTGTGTATATATTGTAAATATGTTAAATTAATAATTTTCTTAAAAAAAAAACCTCAGGCATTGAGAGTAGTAGACTGCTCAGCAGCTTTAGACTCAAGACATCTGGCTGGTGTCGGACTTTGGGGTGCAGGCCTGAGTCATGGCAGCCTACATACAGGTGTCAGAAGACTCGGGCCTAACAGGTGCTGGACCAGAGAAATGCAAAGGCACCTCATCTACGTCAGTCTTTTGTTCCAAGGCTAGACACATACAGTCATCCTTGCTGTCTTTGATGTCCTTGTCCTTCAGTTAATTATCCTTATGTTCTTAGGGACAACAGTCTGGGAACCAGTAGATGCCTTAGCCTGAGAAGGCCCTGCCCTACTGGAAGGCACCCAGTCCTATGTTTAACAGTCTTAGAATTAAATATAGCCCATAACAGAAAGTTGGAAACGTGCTGTGGTCCAAAGCAAAATAGGCATTAAGAGTGACAATCTTTATGGGGAATCTGTTTCCCACAAGAAGTGCAGTTAACTGCCTTAAACATTAACAATGTACATTCACAAAATGTTGGAAAAGAGAATGTCCCCAATATGATACTTATGTGAGGATTTCTTATTGTTCTGGTAATTCCAGTCAACTGAGGATGCTGAGCAACACACTGCAGAGCATCGGACTACATGGCAAAAAAGAAATGATGACTTTGGCTGATGCCCTTTTTCTAACCTGATGTCGGACAGCAACAGATGGCCGCTAGCTGGGGAATGGTCAAAGACTCTAGTATTTGGGCTGGCCATAGGTTTCTGCACAGCAGGAATTCATGACTTAGTACTGCAACACTGACTACGATGAACATTTCTCCTTTGATCTTCATGCATCTCCTACCATTAGGAAAGGTCTTTATTTAGTCCAGCTGACTACTAAAAGTACAATCTCCAAGTCAAAAGAAATTCCTCTATCAAGAGGCCAATATCATGTACCTATCTGGGGCAGTTCCCACATGGTCTTCAAAAAATAACCAAAGTAAGTGGACAGAATCTGTGACTTCATCTCTACTCTGACCCCTCAGTCCATTATGGACAAAGACAGCAAGTAGTGGAAACTGTATTGGCTCAGGTGAGAACATTCTACTGGACTGACTGCTTAATATAAGTCTATAAAAGTATGAACCTATAAAGGGCTGTATTTAAAAAGAAAACACCTCATCTTATCAAATTCTGTGGGTGTGTGCAGCGCAACTGAAATTAGTATTACACAGTTAAAATAACTAAATGAGAAAGGATCTTTGTAAAACAAAATGGCAGTCAAAATGAGCAATAAAGTGGGTCCGTGCTACAAAGTAACATGTATGCAAGTTAACCATATGCGAATACAAAATGCAGTCCAGAGAAAAGATCATGTAATGGAAATTCAACCCTTATGCAGAAAGTGTGGTTATAAGCAAGACAGGAAGCAGTATTATGTATTTTTTCAATCCTGCAGAATCCACACTTGGATGGAACATTTTGCGAAGAAGGGCATATGGAGAAGCAAATATACTCAAAAGAATGTGCACCCAGTCAAAAAGAAATATTAAAATATGCTGTTTGATTGTACCACTGAAGTGAAAAGTGTTGATGCTGAGAAATTTGACAATGCCTTGGAGACAAAGTACAAGAGTGCTAGTCAGACTTATGGACAGAAATGTTGGGAATTAATAAGCACATTGTGGAATTTAAACAAAGATCAGGTGCAGAATGCAATACTTTATCTCAAGGTGACTCTGAAGTACTGCAGCACAAAGGTACTGAACAGAAAGCTGTGTGCCCATTCTTAACATACTCTAGCCAAGTGGATTACCAGCTGGCCAAAAACAGTTGATGTGGGAGTATAACAAAGTACAAATTAGTTTTTCAAATCATAGTTCTTAAAATTGGGGGAAATCATGTGATATTTTAGTTGTTTGGCTGGTAAGAAACTAGGAACAGGAAAATAACTTTACAGAATGAAAGGAAAGATTCCAAAGTTTACAGAATGAATTATCCAACCACAAATCAAATCTTAGAGAATGTGTAGAGCCAGAGCAACAATATCCTAAATTACTAGGCTGACTTGCCCATAGGTCTTAGAAGTTTGCAAGGAGAACATTGCATACAAATAAAACCCGGTGTAATGCTGGCACCTCAGGTAACCCAAAAAGTACTAGCAACCCTAGGCAGTGAAATACAACAGGAATAAAACTGAGCAGAATGCTTGAGTGTTAGCAAGAATCATTTAAAATCAACAGAATGGCTAAATAAAGTGGTTGCTATTGTACAAGAAACAAAGATATGAAGGGGGTGCAAGGGAATGCACAGTGATAAGCAGTTGAAGTGAGTGCCCCCCAGAGTAATAGGCATGGTTATTTGTCATGTTTACTGTTTCTTTGAATAACCTCTTTAAGGGAATAAATAGCATATACAGTGAAATATTTTGATCGGTAGTTGAAAGCATTTTTACACAAACAAGGCACAAACTTCCAATATTTTATTTACAGAACATGGATGAGGAAAGTGAGAGTATACTCTTACCACACAAAGGTGGCAGAGACCCCATTTGCAATAGCAAAGGAGATTAAGATGCTGAGGACAAGCATGGAGACATTAACTACAATGTTGCACGCAATTATGAAAAATATTCAACAAATTAAGGAGGTCTCAAGCAATCATGAGCAAAAGCTGGCAGCAATCAAGGAAGTGGGCACCCAGTCACAAACCAAGATGGGATCACTGAGGAACATCATGGCTACCCATTCATAAGAGATTTGGGAAATTCAAACACTTGTTCGGGGTGAGAGAAAGATAAGACTACACTGAAAACCATGAAAAGCGGAACAAGTAAAGACTGATAAGTCTGCCAGAGGGTTTAGAAAGTGAGGATCCAGTAAAGTTTATAATAAAAGAGATGAAAAAAGTTTTGGGTGACAACAAAAAAACAAAAAATTTACTATAGAAAAGGCCTATACAATTACTTTTTGTGTAAGAACCCTGTATACACCCAGGCATTTTATTTTCCAGTGCCTGAACTATAAGGTTCGTAGTAGGTTTCTAGTCCATTGGCCCTATGGCTTTTAAAAGCCCATCCGCGTTATACCTTTGTTTCCTTATTGACCAAGTTGCATGGTCTATATTTGCAGTACAAGTATATGATCAGCAATGACTGCCCTTATCCAAGAGTAACATGGGTGACACCCCAGGGTAAATTTACAGTGTCCCATTCAGTTGTCTAAGCTACACTTAAATTCATTGAGGAGCTCCATTTTATGTGAACTGGGAGTTTGTTCCAGAGGAGTGACAATCTCTGGCAGACATATCTGTCTCTCCAGCATGTCCTGTAAATGTCACAGGCTAGGTTAGGATCTCCAGAACAAGTTAATCTTATCCTATTTTACTTGCAGATGCGTGCATTTCATTAGCGCATGGTCTGAGACTGCTCTGTAGGCCAGGCACAAGTCATCTCTCAGCAGCCTGTAAGATACAGAGTACAGTCACAGGGCCTTCAGTTTGTCCATGTAGGTCATGTGTTAAAGGCCCTGAATTTTCTTGGTGGGAAACCTCTGAGGTCTCTCCAGCTGCTGCAGGTGTCTTATGAGTGTAAGAGGATCTTTAAGAAGAGTAAGGAGCCTGGAGGATTTCTTTTATGGGAGAATAAGAGGTAAGAGTGACTAGACTACAGCACAGTACTTTATTTAAGAAAAAAGCCATTCTGCCTGTGTTACATCACTGCAAGGACTTGTGTTTAACTGTGCAACTGAGGTTCTTTGCAAAGTTGCAGAAGTTCAGTTGATTGAATGGGATTGCACATCTTCTTGATGCCAACAGATGCAGAGGCTGCATTAGGCAGGGTGACTTCCTGGTCAGGGTCAGGTAAAGGTGTAAACAATTCTCTCAGCTATAAGGAAGTAGCAATGCTGGTTCACAAGAAGAGGAAAAAAACTGGTCTATTCCTTGACAAAATCACTAGTGGTAAAAAAAGGCAGGGATCTTGGGGGCAGATGACCTACTCACTAAGAGATTTGGGTTGAGCAGTACAGGATGGAAATGAGAGAGGGTACAGGATGCCGCACACAAAACAGGTTTGAGCCATTAGCTATGGAAATGAAGGATGCCGACAACTTCTACACACCAGATCCACCACTACTAGAAATCATGCAAATGGAACAATCATAAGTACAGACAAATCACCCTTGGCTGAAGGAAATAACACCACATTAGTGGGGTGAAAAGACTCAGATAGGTATTTATTGTTTCTTGCAGGCACCCATCTGTGGGTAGGAGATGTTAGACCACAATGGAACTGAGAAATGTGGGGGGGGGGCATAAAATGGCAGTTTGTACCTCATGTAACTAGAAATACAACTAACAATGGGTCTTGTACTGCTTCCCTTACATTTATTTTTTTGAATTTATCTAAGGAACGTTTTGTTTGTTGTTTGGAAAAGATTACACCAGCAAGTGTTAGTCACAATGAGATACGTTGGGGAGAGAGGAGGGGGAAAAGGGGTTCATTGTTTAAGCAAAAATGCAAATTTGTTATTGTTCTGCTGAATATTCCAGCCCAAGCAGTTTAGAACAATTTTTTTCAGTTGTCATCAGCCAGTCTATTAATTACTGGCAAAGTGCTTTTACTGTTCTGTAATTACATAAATGTTCTATAATTACATAAATGTTAGGTTATCTACTGCATTAACTCACAAGACAGAGAAGTTGTAGGAAAATATAATTCAATAATTCTCTTTTTATACATTGATATTACAAACAGTTGCACCTACATGGTATTGCTGCTTTTTGAATTTATCTCCTTGGTGCAGAATTATCAAATAATAAGACTGCTAACAAGGGGAGAGCTGCAAAAAATTATAAAGATTAAACACAAAGCAATTACAACATGAATGGGACCAAACTAAAACATTGCAAACCACAGTTAATGCTAGAAAATGGAATGGAATGCAAAAAGATTTGACACTCCCTACAAGAGCGAAGCAAGGGGACTTAAGGCAAACATTGTACTTTTGCAGGAGACCAAAATTAAAAGGGGGGGGGGTGAGAACAGAATTTTAAAATTATGGAAAGAGTGAGGAAGGGCTAGGTACGAAAATTCATATGAGAGAGGAGTGCTAACTTTGGTTCACAAACTGTTGAGATGTTTTTTTTTGCAAGAAAGACAAAGCAAGAAGGTGACTGGTGGTAACGATACAGATGAATGTAGGAATAATTATGATAGAGAAATTTTATGGCCCTAATGATCACCAAAAAGACCTGATGAAGCAATTGTTTCAAATGGTTAGGGAGGCAACTGATGCAACAAACCTGATTTTACTGGGTAGAGATTTTAATGTCACTTCAGATCCAGAATTCCAGGAGGGAGGAACCGGCTTCCCAAAATACGGCACACACTACATGACAGAACAAGAGTTAACAGATGTGTGCAAGGTTAGTAGTCTAAAACAACAAGATTTTACCTTCTTTGCTAATAGACTTGATTATTGGATAACAAGAGCAGGTCTGAGCAGAAAGACTGATGTACATGAATGGAATTTTTTTTTACCATAGCATGGTTATCCTAGAAAACGAGCGGGATGGATGGGGAATCAGAAGGGAGATGAGATTTTAAAGGGGTGGGCTGAAACTTCCTTCAATTTCTATAAAGTGGTTAGAGTTTAGCAGTTTATGCGAGTAGTTCAAGAGGGATTTAAAGCAATTTATGATAGGCTGGAGGAAGGAAAAGAATACAGGAAATGTATTAGCTTTGTTAAAAGCTTGTGCAAAGGAGAGGAAGAGATGATAAAAAATAGGGAGTTGTAAAAATGGCCTCCACAGGGGAAAGACAAAAGCACTTGACATGGAAAATATAAGGTGCAACACTATGACTGTATACAGGAAAATGGGGAAAGAATAAAACTATTTGTGTGGGCAAGAAATTTTACATCTACCAAGATCTTGGCAAGAAGAATGACAGAAAAAAGAAGTGGAAAGTTTTGTGCGTGCTGTTAAGGGTGGCATTGGAAATATGACCTCACTGAAATGAATCAGATGTTGCGAGACAAACTTTCAGGGACATATAAACAGGTAATAGACTACAAAAAGAAAGGTGTTGCTGAATTTATTTCTGGAATTAACCTCTCACGGGTCATGGAAGAAGACAGAAATGTGCTTAGGAAACTTATTTCATTGCAAGATGTCAGAGGGGTGCTGCCAGATGAATTTATTAAAAAGATTCAACTGCTATTATCAATCTCTAACAGCAGTGGTTAGTACTAATGGCGTATGTACTGAACAGTTTGCTTTCCAGTGAGGACTACGCAACTAGTCCCCTGTCACTTTTGTTATTCATCTTGATAATAGAACCATTACAGATGCAACATTTTGCTATTCAGCTACAATTCCAACACTCTAATTACATCATTGAACTTTGCAGATGATGGCATGATATAGCTAAACAACCCTAAAGAGGGCATTCCACAAGAAATTACTACAGTAACCAGGTTTGCTTCATTCACGGGCTTACAAGTAAACCAAAAAACACCCTACTGTTCCCATTACATGAGGCGTGTAGGGGGCACTATGGAGGTGAGTGGAATACAGGTGGTTAAGGAAGCTATATACATGGAAATTACTATGATATGCCCTATGCAAGGGATTCTGGACAGGATGTGCAAACATCAGCTTAAGTGCCTGAAAGATAAAATACTGAAATGGAATAAATTAAATCTAACCTTCTTTCATAGGATCCAGGCTACTAAAATGATACTTATCTCTTAAATTATTATATTTTTACATAGGGCATCTTTCTCAAATTGCTAAGACAGAGTGCTGTAAAGAAATAGGAGGTCCTAAACGAAAGACCAGCATTGGTAGAGTTTTTAGTAGAATTTAGAAAAGAAGCTGCCATTAAAAGAGGAATAATTAGTACAGCATATGAAATATTGCATGATAACTATAAGACTCAATCACAGGAGGTTACAGAGGATTGGGAAGTGAGAATGGATAAGCAATTCACAAAGAAACAATGGGAGGATATATACATGTCTCCCAAATATGCAACAAAATCTAGAAGATTTAGAATTTTTGCTTGGAAATGTTTACATTGATATATTTATACCCAAAGTAGATTCCAGAAAAATTTTCCTCAGGTAGACAGCAATGTTGGAGGTGTGACAAGGAAGAAAGAGGTACTTGGGAACATATTTTCTGGGAGTGCAGTGGGTTGGCAGATTTTAAGGATTCCCTGCGGTATGCACTATTGGAGATGCTTGGTGGGTGGACTGGTCTGATGAGGGAGATGATTTTTCTGAGCTATGATACAGAATCAGAATTTCCTAGACATGGTAAGGCCTTGCTGTATCTAATGATGGTGACTGCCAAAAAAACAATTACTAGAAAATGGAAATCATAATTTAAACCAACTATGTTAGAAGTACTGAATATGTTAATGGAGATAAAACAACTGGAATTGAGATATTTACAAAAGGGTAGTAGCAAACTACATGGGAAAAATGGGAATTATGGGAATACATACAGGGGTCGAATTAGGTTTAAAAGAAGGCAGGACTTAAATCAGCTATGTAATGTCTGATTGAAAATGAATGGGTAGATTATAAGTGGTATATAATGTTTGCAACTGAGAGTGTGCCAGTATGGTTTGTGATGTAAAATGCTTGCAACTAGAATTGTGTTAGTGTGGTTTGTTTTCATTTACATATATGTATGACTGTTTATGTCTTAAGTGATGGTTTAATAAAGATGTTTCTTGTTTAAAAAAGGGGGGGGCAGGAACTGAATAATTTATGTAATGTTGCTTAAGTTATATGATATATAGCAATATATGTAAAGTATAACATTTGTTAATGTTAATTTGTTAATACAGTTACATAAATATAAATATGCCTATGTCACAAGTGATAATTCAATAAAGACATTTTAAAAAAAGACAGAGTGGTGTAAGATAATTCAAAAGTTATTAAAGAATTTTACTTGGGGGGGGGGGGCTAGGGTAAGCAGGAAGATGTTTATGAAGCCAAGGAGACTGGGAGGACTTGGTCTTCATTTGCAAATATGCAATAGATCGGAAAGGATAGGGTCTGCTGAAGCTCTATATGCAAGGCAGAGGTCACTTCTTAACAGCCTGTATGACACCCAGAAGAGGGATATGGCTTTTAGAAGGTCTGCACGTTTTTTTTTTTTGTTTGTTTGTTTGTTTTTTAAGGTTTAGGCCCCCAATTCTTTCAGTAAGAATATATTATGGATTTTTCAGTTGTGACAAGTGTTTGGACAGGTACACCATCAAAGGGGCATTGCACCCAATGATCGGCAAAATTAAGATGGAGTACAGTGGAATGATTACATCCCTGGACCTGGGTGCCATACCTTTAGATATAAGCTGTGTAATGAAAAGGGATTTCTTTACAACAGTGAGTATGTTGAGATCAAAGGACAGCTTGTTGTCTGCATAGGTTCCCACGTTTTAGTACATGCAAACAAAGGCATTATACAATGACCCCCCATTAATATTCAAAAAAGTGCATGCTGATTGGTCAGCGTGCACATTGTAAATCAGTTATAGTAATGGAAAAAAGGTCCGGTCGCCCGGACTTTTCCATTTCTATAACTCTTTTTTTAAGCAACGGAGAACGCAAGATCTCCGTTGCTTCATACTGTCTCGCTATGTTAAACGAGTTTAACATAGCGAGACGGCTTTAAAAAAAGCAACGGAGATTCTCTGTTGCTTTTTTTAAAGCTGTCTCGCTATGTCAAACTCCTTTAACATAGCGAGACAGTTTGTAAAAAGCAACGGAGATCTTGCTTTCTCCGTTGCTTTTGCCCACAGCTCTGATGTACTGCGTAGGCATACGCATGCGCAGTACATCAGAACTGCCGCAGAATACCAGACAGCTGCAGAAGGGCAGCAAGGAGGCATTATACAATGCCATTATTTAAGAAAAGTAATTATCTTTTTTCTTAAATAATGTCATTGTATAATAGCAATAACCCACTTCTGGGAGTGGGTAATGCTGGATTTACCCACGGTTGGCTTTGTTTGGCCACTCGGGCTTCGCCCTCGTGACCAAACCACACCAACCGTGGGTAAATCCAGCATTACCCACACCCAGGCGTGGGTTATTGCTATATTACACTCAATGATCAGCATATTGAGTACAGTGGAATGATTACATCCCTGGACCTGGATAGTACACCTTTACATATAAGATGTCTAATGAAAAAGTACATCTTTACATTCTTCCCCTAGAGCTAGGTGGTTAACAGTTACCTAATTTGAAGGGATGTTTTATAACTACATAGTTAAGGCTCACATACATAACAAACAGAAAATTATAAATTGAAGTGTAAAGGAATGATGATGAAATGGAAAGGGGTTAAGAGTATGATTTTGGATATAGGTCCTTAAGAAGAATTACAACTATACAAAATACTGCACTCAAAAAGAAGCAAACATAGGAATGGAGAAACAAGCCTTTAGAAATAGGGATTACTGTAAGTAAGGGTAGAAAATAGGCAAGAGGGGTCTGGAATTTACTGTAGAAAATTAAAGTACTGGGAGCGAATAATTAGAAAGGGAGAGGTAATGCAGTGTGATTTGCAACATAATTTTCTATCTCAGAACCTTCACAGCCCCCATACTGGCTAAAGATTCCATTACTTGTAAGATACATGAAGGGAACACCTGAGACAGTCTTTTGATAGATAGGACCAGAGCCTTTGAAACTGAAAAACACACACACACACACACACACACACACACACACACACACACACAGGCACAGATACACACAGACACAGATACACACAGACACAGACACAGATACACACAGACACACACACAGACACACAGACACAGACACACAGACACAGACACACAGACACAGACACAGACACACACGTTCCTTCTTAATAAGCTAGCTAAATCCATCTTTGGCAATAACACTATTCACTGGTTTTAGAGCCAACTACAAACTAGGTCATTCCATGTATGCAACAATAACTTTTTCTCTGTAATCAGCCTCATAAACATCGAAGTCCCACAAGGCTTTGTTCTAGGACCACTTTATCAGTGACCTTCCAATTGGGATGCCTAATCTCAAACTAGTTACATATGCAGACAATACACTTGTTTTGCAGTCCAGTTATAAAGATTCTGAATTACAAAGCAAACTCCAACAAAGCCTTCTGCAACTGGCTCGATTCCAACAGGCTCCTAATAAATCCACAAGAAAAGATAGTGTAATCATCTTCTCATCCTCTAAGAAAACACCCAATATTTTTCCTTTTTGCACCTGACCTTAATGGTAATATTATTACCAGTATTTCTGAACAAAAATACCCAAGGTTTATCCTTGACCATTCCCTCACTTACTTCACATACCAAGATTTAAACAACATTTCCTATCTGAATCCTCTTGCAGCTGCTTCAGAGACGATGGTTAAAAACAATGCATCGGAAAACTAAGAGACAATCTCTTATTTTCTTTCTGTCCCGTTTGCTATTATCACCCATTGCTCTGCTTATAATTTGGAAACTGCTGCAATCAAAAAATAATAATTCTGGCCGACTGTTTTCTGCTTTTGTAAATGTTGGACACATAACACCTATGTACTGTTGAACTTTTATGCTTTTGTTTTACTTTACAAACATAAGTTCATAAAACTTAAGTCTTGTTGGTTACAGGTATAAATACCGACTGAACTTTGTGTTTGTGCCTTGTAAATACTAGCCATTTAACTCTACTGTACTTCTGAATTTTGGTAGCATTATATGCTACTATAATTGTTGGGCATTTAACTCTAATATATTGTAAATTAAAAGGGAAATGATCCAGCCCTGGTTGTCACTTAAAAGTGTCATTTGACCAGCTCACCCACCCACCCAGTCATAAAACTGTAATAATTAAGTAAAATAAATAAATGAATGAATGCAAGAAGCCAAGCATATTTGGACTTCGGGTTACAGACTGCCTTCTATACCAGCAAGTGATAACAACAGTACAGTCAAACAGAAAGGGATATAGGAGTACTAAGTGAATGACCAGCTCTGGTAGATTAGTTTAGTTGAGTCAAAACTGTAATAATTAAGTAAAATAAATAAATGAATGAATGCAAGAAGCCAAGCATATTTGGACTTCGGGTTACAGACTGCCTTCTATACCAGCAAGTGATAACAACAGTACAGTCAAACAGAAAGGGATATAGGAGTACTAAGTGAATGACCAGCTCTGGTAGATTAGTTTAGTTGAGTCTAGAATAAAAGCTGCTGTTAAAATGAATAATTAGCAGACCATATAATATAATGCATGATAATTATAAGAATAAATCAGAGATTCTTAGAAAAGACTGGGAAAGAGACTAGAAAGCAATTTAAAAAGGAACTAGCACAGTATGGCTCTCAAGTATGCAAGAAATCCAGAAGGTTTGGGAGTTTTGCTTGGATGTGTCTGCACAGACATGTTTATACTATAAGTAGACCTCAGAAAACTTTTCCTCATATAGCCTGCAAATACTGAATGTACGATGGGAAAGAGATTAATGGGGAACATATGTTTTTTGGTATGTAATGATTTTACAAATTCCCTACAGAGTACTTTGCTAGAAATGCTAAGGGTGCAAATGGTTGTAACCAAGGAAATTAATCTTTTTCTAAAACAACTGCAATTAAAATACTGAATATGTATGTATATACCAAAGAACAAGAACTGGGATCTGTAAAAAGGGATGCAGCAAATTATATATTAATAAATGGGATTCGTGGGAAAAATACATGTAGAATAATTTTCAGGAAGAGGACTAAAGTTTAAAGGAAGGCAGGACTTGAGCAAATGTAATGTTGAAGTGAACGACAATAGTTACATACACACATAAATGTTATCTACTTACTATAACAATAGATCCATGTTGTCCAATTTTCATCTGGTTCAGCACTTCAGTGGATCAGACCTTGGTACTAATTTTGAAGCTTCCACAGGTACAGGGCTCTGACTCCTCCATTACCCATAATTCACCAAAGTACAACCTAGCACCTCATATTAAGTTTGCCACCTACAGTACAAACAAGATAATTATTACCATACATTAGAAGACAGAAACCAAAAACAGAGAAGCAGTCAGGGGAGACAGTCAGAAAGGACTGTTCACAGAGACAGTGTACAGTAGCAACCACCCGGTCATCTCAAAGCAGTATGTCTCTGTTTGGTATGGGGGCAGGAGGGAGTTGAACCAGATGAAAAATCAGATAACACGTTATCTATCTTTATGGTAGGTACGTAACTTTTGTATTAAATGTTGTCTATTTTTGTCTGATTCAACATATGGGGCAGATTTCCAATCTGCCTTTCTGGGTGGTATCAAGGAAGGACAATCCTGAGGATGGTAGAACTAAAGGAAGAGTGTGGTATGGACTGTACATCCAGTTTATGATGAGACACACAGGTATGAACTGTGGGCCAAGTTGCTGCTACACAAATGTCATCAATGAGAACTCTCTGAAAATACCACTGAGGTTGCTATTGTTGAAAGAGCTTTCAGATTGATTGTACAAACAAACACTTCTTGTTATAGACAAAGGAAATGTAGTCCAACAACCAGTGTGAAAGTGTAACTTTGGCAAAAGTTCTACCAAGTTTTGGTTTTGAGAAAGCAATAAATTAGTTGATCAGATTTCCTGAATTGTTTTGTACAATGATGGAAAACCTGAGTTGACAATGAACATCTAGCATGAGCAAGGTGCATTCTCCTTTGTTTGAGGATCTGGGGAAAAAATACTGGTAAATGTACAGACAAATTCAAGTTTGTCTCAGATGCCACCTTAAGAAGGAAAGATGCATTAGTTCTGAAAGAAACACCGTCCTTAGGGAAAAATCAAATACGGAGATTTGCACAAGAGTGCCTGTAATTCTGAAATCCATGTGACCGACATGACTTCCACTAGAAAAACTGTTTTCCAAGTTAGATATTTAATGTCCACCGTGGCCGCAGGTTCAAAGGAGGGTTGTGTCAGAGCACAGAGCATGATGGTAAAACCAGGTCTCTATTGAGAGAACATAAAAGAAATGTCCCACTCAAAAAGGCTCTAGAGATCTTGAAAGAAGCTATGAAGTGTCACGGTGGCCAATATGAAAAACTGCTGCCATTTGAACCTTTATGATGGACTAAAATAGAGCCTTTGTGAATATGTTCAGACAAGAATTCCAAGATGGATGGGTGCAGAAAATGAGTCCAAACCTTTGGTCACAGCCCGAATAGAAAATCTTTTTGATTTGCTGTGATACACCTTTTTTTTACCTGTTTTCTGGGAAGGTGATATAATCTTAACAACAGCACTGAGAAGCCTGACATCTCTTCCTATGGTTAGAACAGGAGAAATCGAACAGTTAGCTTCATGGTACAGGAGGCAATCTGGGCGGGTGTGTAAAAGATTTCAATACTGATATAGCATCCAATGGGAATGTAGTAGTGGAGGTCATAGGAAGGAGAACCGTGTTTGCCAGAGCCAGAAGGGGGCAATGAGGATTACTTTGGCCTTGCACTGTATGGCTTTCTGAATTAATTTGCTCCTGACTGGATTATGAAGCAAAGGCATAAAGATGGCCTGGGGGGGTCAACTGTGGACCAGACCATCCCTTGGTGATCGACCCTGTGTTAGGATCAGGGCAAAGTAACTGCTGCACTTATTTCTGAGGTACTCAAAAAAAGAACTTTGAGTAGACTCTGGATTTTAACTGGTCTCAGGGAACTGGTTGGATAACGTTTTTCTAGCAGCTTGGAAATTTCTGCTGCAGCTGGTTCCCAATGACTGGGTGGAATGTCCTCATAGGAGGAAGAGAAAAGGGAATAGAATAGCCTGTGAAAATTATCTTTAGCACCCACCAATTTTTTGTTCTGCTTTGCCAGTCTTGAGGGTGCAAGGATAAGATCCCCCCAACTGCCTCCAGAATCCAGCAGCTGGAAAACCCCTCAGGGCTACTGATAGGGCTTATCAGTAAAGGACCACAGAAGCCCCAATTAAGTGGTCCACCACTGCCTCTTGGATGACATCCACAGGGTCTATCACCAGAAGAGTCAACATTAGAACTCTGACATCTTTTTAACAGCCCTCTGATTCCTAGAGGATGTTGGGGTGGGGGTTGTGGAAAAATCAGATTTCCACTGTAGACAAGAGTCTTGAAATCCTGCTGGCTCCTGATCAGCGCATCATTAATTTTAAGTCCAAGAAGTGTGGAGCCACCATATGGGGCATTGATAAAAGATGCCTTAAAGCCTTTGACGAAATCACAAAGATGCATCCAGGCATGTTGTCATATGGCAAGACCTTTGCCTGCAGCTCTAACTGAGCCATCAGCTGCATTAGAAAGCAGGTGTATGTCCACATTAGAAGCTGACTACAGACCTGGGGTTCCAGTTTCTTCTGAACATCCACAAGCAATACTCTGGACAGACTTGGGCAGTTTCTTAGTCAAGTCTCTCTGGAATCTGGTAATATGGGCCAAGTTATTCAGTGATCTAAGTGAAAAGGTCACTGAGGCACAAGTCTGTTTCCCAAATCTGCCCAATGTCCTAGACTCCCTGTTAGGGGGATGAGCAGAGGAACTGTCCTAAGATAATTTCTTTTTGGTGGCCGTTGCAACAACAAAAGCATCCACTGATGGACCCTGCTCCAATGTTTCCTGTCCTTTGGAGCAGCTAAAATCCTAACCCTTTTTTTGTGTATTGAGTCCACCATACCTAGGGTTCTTCTATGCCTGCTGCGCCATGAGGTAATTGTGGGGATCAATAGGTGGTACCACCCAGGCTGATATTCGGCCAGAACAAAAGATTTCCAGAAAAACAGATTCAACTGGTGAGGGATCATCTGTGGACCAACACCTCTCTGTTTCATGAATTCAAGGATTTCACCAAAGGTGATGTCTTCCGAGGGGGACTGGGGTACCACTCAACTTCATACAAATCAGTATCCCCTGTGAAAGGATCAAGAGAAGAGTCCATGTACTTGCATTTGCAAGGCTGTTTCTTATGAACTGGTTCTGTTGGGAGGTCTGAGGTTCAGAATAGGACTGGGAGCTAACGCAGCATGTGGTTTCAGAAGCCTGTGGTGTCGATTTGTCTCTGCCTGGCAGGATGACAAGAAAGAAGCAGGATCTAGCTGGGGATTTGTTGGACCCAAACTGGATGAAAACACCTTCTCTTTGGGCATGGCCAAGACCCTTTCAAAAGCCTCAAAGGCCCAAGCTGCTGTCAAAACAGATGGTCTTCCACAATCCGAAGATTAAAGAGAACCCCTCAGCACTGATGAGCTTCCAGCCCTGAAGCTGATCTAGGGCCTGAACTGTCTAATGCCAATGCCATGACGGGGAGGGATGGTTCTGAAAATCTTGGTGAAATGATCTCTCGGAACCCATCACTGACGTTTCAGCTCCAAGTCTCTTTTTCATCCAAGCATACTGGAGTCAAAAGAAAAAGAGAAGCTGCCAGTGTTGAGGTACATTGTACTCTCGGCTCTGACAAAGGTGCTCCAGAGTCAGCTGGATCCAGAAACAAAGGATGGACCAGAATGGGAAAGATGAGCAGAGTGTTTAATAGTCGGTATGTTTTTAAGGGACTGTACTGAATGAACCCCGCCAAACTAGACTGGAGTCCTCTGAAATTTTTTCATCATCCTGTCCACATCATGTTCTTTTAGGCTCTGAGATGAGAGCAGAAGAGGCCACAGATGATGGCCTGGAATACCTTCTTTCCTGAAGGATTGCAGAATACAATCTCGGGCTCATCCATTCTAGCGAGAACCAGGGTTGATGACATGCAGGACCTATGGATGCATTTTGGTTCAGGCCCAACCAGCAGTGCCGAGTCCAGAGAAAGCTTCTTAGGTACACCAGAAGGTGACTTTGTCTGGTATCCCTTACTGATTCTTACCCTTTCCTATTTCCTTTTGTTTTTCTTTCTTTTTTCTTGGGACATTCCCCTGGACTTGGACCTGTCTGGCTTCTTGGCTGGACAGGAAAAAGAGGAAGATCCTGCTAAAGAAGACAGTGTCTGTGGTGGGAGAAGTCCTTAACAATTAGTTTCCCGCACTTAGTTTGTAATACCCTACTGCTAAAGAGGCACACAACTGGCAGTCCCTATCTAAATGGGCAGCACCCAAACTATAAACATACACAGTGTGGAGTTCTTGAGGGGAGAGCTTATACCCAGACTAAGAACATTTTCTGAACCCTTGCAAGTCTGCCATTTAAAGTTTTTATTTCACGCCACCTTCCACAAAATGTTACCATAAACAAAAGGAAGGACTGAAGCTTAACAACAAAAATAACAAGTCCTAGACTAGAAACAGACACGCACGCTAGAAGAACTAAGCACCTAAGAATATAAACTAAAAAACAACCTCTATGTCAAACAACTATGAACTACATCTAGAAACTAACACTAAACCTTATACTAAAACAATGTAACTATAAACTACTGAAACACACAACAAATTCTATTCTAACAGAAAAACCTTTAACTATAAAAAATAGTGATCTCTCTCGGTAGATGGAGGACAAGTAATGAATTTTCGTCAATGGATATAATAACAAGAGAGAGCCCTAGAAACACATCTGAATTCTTCAGTGGCAAGCGAAATCAGAGACACTAGGGTGGAATTCAGGGAATTATTGGTAGGGGAGGAATCAGAGCTCTGTAACCATGGAAGCTTCAAAATCGGTACAGAGGTCAGATCCTGTCGTATCAGACAACTCATAAGTTGAATCGGATGAAAATACACAACACTGGCTGTACTGCATTAAAATAATGAAAAACGTTACAATGGCTTCTTTTCTTTCCTATTAATGTACGTGAAACTAAAAATGTGACTTAACAAAGACATTTTAAAAAGTTATCATTTTCAGTGGTTTCAAACATATATAGAGCAGCAAAAAAATTAAATGGAGCTAGAAAATAAATCATTTTGACTACTGCAGACGAATTCAAAATATTTTCAAGTCCTGCAGAAAACATTTCTGGAGCAGTTCTAATACAGCTCACATCCAAAGTGGGATCCAGCAGCAGATATACCACAACTGTATAACACCAGGAAGCTGAGGCAATGCTTCCAATCATACCTGCAAAAGCCACCGTAAAACAGATTCATGCCCTCTGCATCTTTAAACTTTTTACCGCTATTCAATTGTAGTAGGAGACCCACAGAAAGCAAAGAAGAGGGGTGACAGCAATTTCAGTAGTGTCAAATTAAAACCATGAAAAGCTATGATGCATATATGAACACTTTCAAAAGTACCATCAAATTAGAAATATAAATGTACCTAGATTCAGCTTGATCAAAAGCTCCAAATCTTACCTTTATTATTCAGCTCTTCCTCATCATCACTGAATGCCGCTTCTGTGCTGTCATAGCAATTGTCTTCCTTATCGATTATGGAATTTTCCATTTCCAAAGAAACTGCCTCTTCTACTTTAACTGTAAGAAAATGAGAATGTAAATTTCTGAAGCAAGAACACAGAAAAAAGGATACAATAAAAGCTTGATTAGTGTTGCAAAAATGACTGAAAAGATTTTAGGAGAAACAAATTTAGTTGACTAGTAGGTTTCTGCAGCCCAAATTTAATTTCTCAGATTTCAATCTATGTTATTAACGCAGCCACAAACAGCAATTTCTATTACATTTTTAACAAAACACTGCTGAGAAATTCATAAGTTTCACAACTCTGTTCTCCTCATTATCATTCCTTAATCTTAGACCTCATCTGAATCTCACCTGGACTTTCTTTATGAATGTCACAAAAGTAATGAGAGTTGTCACATTACAGGCTACACAATTAGTTTGCATGTCAGTGCAGTTATGCTGCTGCTGCAACACAGCAACAACAGCACTTTACGGGGTATACAATAACAATCTGGCGTGCTATGTTTTTGGCACTTGCTCATATATATATATATATATATATATATATAGATAAATAAATATATATATATATATATATATATATATATATATATATATAGATAGATAAATATATGTGTGTGTATACACACACACTCACACACACACACACACACACACACACACACACACACACACACACACCCCTTTGTCTCTGTACACACAAATTTCACACTCTCGCACACACACGCACACCTGTGTTTCTGTACACAAAAATTTCACACACACATTTGACACAGAGAGAGAGAAATTGCAACTACTATAGTTTCTCGTGTACAGAACACTACCACTTAAAGCACTACTGACATTCACAATTCTCCGTCCACAGCAACAAAGTTTTGGCGCAAATTATATTCGACTCTGAATTCTGTTACCTCTGATAAAAAAGCTCTGCAGCTCACTGACATATTATATCATGCCAGTTGCCCGCTTTGATGCTGAGGAATACAGTCACTAGTTTGATTATTGGCTGGGGAGCCTGCATGTCCCTCCCTGCATTCGTGTGGGTTTTCTCCGGGTGCTCCAGTTTCCTCCACATACAAAAGCCATGCATCTGGTGTGTTTCTCCTCTGAAAATTGGCTTTGTTCCAAGTCAGACTTCCCAGATAAACAAATATTATACAAATAAATAAACCTGTTCTGCAGGCCTGCTACACAGGCTTTCTAGGAATCACAAGCTGCTCTTTTTCACACATTTTCCCTGCACCATTCTTAGGTAGCGCGCATTCCATGTTTGTCAATTTCACTCTTTTCTATCTTCCGACAAAACCATTTGCTGTTTCTTTTCTGTCTTAGTCTGTATTACTGGTCAGTTTACAACATGCATGTCCCTCCTATATTTCTAACTTTACATTTAATTTCCCTTACCTGTAATCTTATGCACCTACTTTTTCCTCAAATAACATTTCTGATCACACAGCTCATCATGATAGGAACCACTTCCTTCTACTCATCTTTGTCCTTTTTTTTTTTTATAAAACAAATTCCCATTTCATGCAGCACTCTTCTGATGTACTATCACGAATCTTCAAAACTATTTACCGCATTCCATCTCAACTAGCATTTATATCCTCAGTTCCCCAAAATCTACCTTCATAAAATCCAAACACGTTTTCATTTCAAGCCACCACCTACAAAATGTTACCTTAAACCACACCCAAACTGTAAATGTCCCCAAACAGTTCTTCCACATTACATTCAGAACTTTTTGAAAATTAATTAGAATTAACTTGTAATATCTTCCCTCTTACCAGTGCTTCATGCTCAAAGTAGTCACTCTTTCTACCAGATGCTTCTCTCAACTCATCAATGACTTTACACAACAAACTACCACAGATACATTAAAAACATCACCACAGCAACATGCCTTCACCACTAAAAATTTTTAAATAAATCCTTGTCCCTCACAACTTCATCCTAGTATGCAGTTGAAACCTTGTATACTACTCTTAATCATTACACTTCCTTTCCAGTATATCCTACACTTTCAAAATATCTCTTAAAACATAACCAACTCATTCTCTTCAACAAATTCATACTTCGAAAAGCTCTTCCATATACATTACTACTGCCCTACACCACCATTTTGCAGTATATCCAGTTTGAACACCTAATAATCAGGCTCTACCACTCTTTCTTATTGAGACACCTTTCACAAAGTAATGCCAGCTACATTAACATTACTCTAAACTAAAACTGCTCCAAGCTGACACATGGTATTACTGTCTTCCAACAATGACCAGTCTCGTATTCTTTTTCTATCATTCTCACAACTGCCTGAACTCACATCTGTCTTCATGCTGAGACACTTGTCTGTCAGTGTTCACACAATCTACACACACCCATATCAGACTTCTGCAAAGTGTTCTTCTACCCTCAAAGCTCATATGAAGTCTAACACGTCTATACAATCCATTTTTCTTCTCCTTTAGTTACTCATATTCCTACATACTCCATGTATTTCGTTTTACATTAGCCCATTAAACATAAATACCACTACATTCTTCTTCTTACACCGGTCTATCCTAGGGACTGCAAATATCTCCCTATCAGAATTATGTCATCTGAGACCACAGATCCCCAAACCCAGAAAAAAAATGAATCAGGAGTAAAATTCAAAACTTACTTTTATGCTTTTAAAGCCCCCCCCCCCCCAACAGGCTGCACCCACTTGCAACCACAGCATACATGCTACACACACACACACACACACACACACACACACACACACACACACACTAAAATCGAGACCGCCGTACATTAAAGGAGGAATACTTCAAGGCAGCATAACCTCAACTCAATATATATTGCCCTTCATTCAAATCTTCTCTTATGCTATTCCAAGGATAGTAAATGTAATCCTTAGAATTTCCGCAGGCATCCCTGTTAACAAAAGAAATAAGGTCATAGAATAACTTAATAACCCATTATAAAAAATAACACTCAATGGCAATTTTATTTTCGTAACTAGCTTTGGAAGATTTTATGAGGGATTTCAGATTCTTACTGAGGCTGGTAAGGGAGTTTTTTGCATCCTGGGATTTTCCTCTTTTCTGCAACAGTTTTTTTTTCCTTTTGCTGTAAAGTTTGTTTATGGCAGGGGACCACCAGATTGGCTTCCTTTTTTTGGAGGAGAGCATCTTGCTTAACATACAAGGCCAAGTCAAACCAAGTGCTGTTGGACATGCTACACTTAAAATAAATCCCAATCCCTCAGAGCCACACGCTCCAGGGATCTAAACCTGGTCATCACAATGAACAAAACATGCTGGAGTGATAGGTTCCTGACCCAGAGATTCCCCATAGTCTGGAACTGACTGCCCATACATGTCATGCTGAGCACCTCTTTGGCCCTCTTCAAAAGGAACCTTGACAATTGGATGGGAGATAGGAAATTCAGCCTGGGATCATGTCACTCGCCCTGCTAGTCAGGGGACCAGGGAAATAAATATTCTGAGAAGAAATAGCCAGGGAATTGTTATGGCTAGGCTTGTATAAGCCCTAGGGCCGATAACTTTTCATAGGTTGGTACTAGGCTATGTACTTACCATAATGCTAGATCCATGTTGTCTTCTGTCATACCCAGTGGGGTTATCTGACCAAAGGCTGGCATCTCAGACTCTCCAGCTCTGAAGCTCCACCCCTACCCCATAAAGCCAAGTGCACCAAAACCTCCTTAGAGTAAGTCTGCCTTATAACTGATCTGCACCAACAGAATCCCCTAATGGAAACCAAGGATTAGACCAGAGGGTCTCACAAAAGACTTTTAACTAATCTGCAAGGTCTGCCAGGAGCCAGAAATAGCAATGACAATTTGGAAAGGGGAAGGAGGGAAAGGATGGTTCGATGGGTGAAGAAGACAACACAGATCTAGCATTAAGTTAAGGATATAACTTTCCTCTCCAATGCTGTCTTTCCCAACCATGTCAATCTAAAGGACAGAGTCTCAGTCGTACAGTTGGGAGGTATCAGATGGATCTACCATTAAGTTAGGTACATAGGTTTCCTATCTGATGTTGTCTTTTCCATCCATATCAATCTGTAGGACAGAGATCCCAGTCATACAGCTGGGTGGTATTAGGTGAGAATATTCTGCAAGATGGAGAAGCCAACACAGGTCCTGGATCTAGAATGTATGTGAAGTTTATAATAGGAGACAAAGGTGTGAGTGTTAGTCCAGGAAGCCACTGCAGAAATATCATCCAGAGAAGCATGGCTGAAGAATGCTGCTGAAGTAAGCTACCACCCTATAAGAGTGGGATGGTATGCATGCATTTGGTCGGCCGGTGGATGGCCGACTGGAAAATGTTCGAAAGCAGTGCAGTGACTTCACATAATTGCGAATGCAATTACGTCAAACCGCAAAACACCCCCCCCCCCTTTTTGACCCATGGTTTAGGTGGTAGGGCGGTCGGGAATGTCGAATTTGGAATTTTGTACGACATTCCGACCGTTCGACACTTAGAAATTCGACATTTAGGTTCAGAAAACCCGAAGTTCACAAGATGGTCGTGCGACCAAATGCATGGATTCGAAGTGGGATATTAGCTTAACAGGAACAGCTCAACCTTTCATGGTATAAATAAAGTGTATGTAGTTAGAAAGACATCTGGACAAAGTCACTTTGGAGACTAATTTTCCAAGCTTAGCTTTAGAAAAAAGACACAAACAGCTGACCTGATTTTCTGATGTGTTTAGTCCTGTCTAATCAGAATCTGAACTAGTGATGGAGGTCTAAACAATGAAGCATTTATTTACCTTTGTTACTGAAATTCAGAAAGATAACTGGTAACTGAATCAATTGGCTCAAATTAGACTCAGAGACCACTTATAGGAAGGAAGGGTTTGTCCACAAGGAAACTCTGGTCTTTGATGAAAATAAGGTAAGCAGGTATGCAGGACAAAACAAAGTTCTGAAATTCTTCTGGTTGAAGTTACTGCCACCAGGAAAAGTGTTTTCCATGACATAAACTTTAAATCTACAGAGGGAGATGGTCAAAAAATGGACCAGGGCCAAGCTTCGAGTAGAACAGGCAAATCCCAAAGATGATTGGGATTTCTTACCAGAGGTCTGAGCAAAAAGGTACCCTTCAAAAATGCATTGAACAGTCTTAGAGAAGCAACTGTTTGCTGGCCATGACACACATAAAAGCTTGAGATGTCAACCATTTGGACCTTGTTGGTGGAATGGCTAGAATCACAGTGAAAAAGACCAGGTAGAAAATCTAATATTGCCATCTAGATGGGTTGAGAGAGGATCTAAGCCACTTCGAAACAGCCCAGACAGAAAATCAATTTTACTACCCTGCACCTTTCTAGTAGAAAACCTCTGAGGAGAGGAAAGGATGTGCACAATTCTTTTTTAAACCTTGTGATCTCTGGTCATCACTGAAACTGGAGGAACCAAGCATATCACTAGGTGGGTTGCAAATTGGCTCACAGATAGAACACACAGTGTGAAAGTAGACTCAAGTCAGACTGCCAACCAGTCATGAGTGGAGTCCCACAGGGATCGGTCCTGGGTCCTTCTCCTGTTCGGCATCAACTTCTCAGAAGTCAAGACCAACACAAACGGACTCTGGCTGACCAAGTTCGCAGACAACTGCAAGCTGGAAGTCATTATTAACTCAAGTGATGTAGACATCCTACAGAAAGACCTCACTGAGACCAATGACTGGTGTCAAAACCATGGCCTTAAGTTTAATGCCAAAAAATGTGTTATCAACCCCTTTGGTAAAACCTCAGTTCCCACTAATTACCACATTGATGGGAGCCCACTGAACATTGAAGGTGTTATAAGAGATCTGGGGACAGAGGTTGACAGTAACCTCACCTTTGACCACCACACTGCCACTGTGGTCAGAAAGTCCTTCTATACAGCACGTCATTACCAAGGGTTTTGCATCCAGGAAGAAAAAAGTCATCATCTCTCTCTACTCTTCCCTTATTAGATCAATAATCGAGTATAATGCCCCATTTGACATGTACCTCACCAGACACCTGCAACAGTTGGAGAGGCCACAGAAGTACCTCATGAAGAGGATCCTAGGAATTAAACACATGTCCTACACAGACAGACTCAAAAGACTCCAGCTATTCTCTGTCGCAAATCGTCTACTTAGAGACGATCTTTGCCTGACTTACAAAGCCATGTCTGACCCAGCTCTGTTAGAAATGCTACAGCTAAAGAAATCCCAGTCCCTTCACACCACACGCTCCAGAGACCTCAACCTCACTACCACAATCAACAGAACATGCTGGAGGGACAGGCTCCTCACCCAGAGACTGCCCATGCTCTGGAATAGACTTCCCATACATGAGAAGCGGAGCACCTCGCTGTCCCTCTTCAAGAGAAATTTTGATGAGTGTATGGGTAATAGAAAGTTCACCCCGGGGATCACTTCAGTGGCTTTACTTGATAGAGGCACTGGGAACTAACATCGGGCGGCACGATGCCAGGGCACTTCCATGGACTAGGCTTGTAAAGGCTCCAGGGCCATTAGCCTAGTACACACCTATGAACCTATAAGGTTAGCTTCCCCCTTATCTGCCAAACTTCAGTCATGTTGTCAGTTTGACTAGATGTCACACCCCTGGGGAGGTGGTCCTGAAAGGCCTGCAATTCTAGAACTGCACTCATCTCCAAAACATGGATATGCAGAATGGTCGATGACAGGGATAAGGTACCTTTGGGCAGTCTTCCCTTTAAAATCCACTCCAGGAAAGAAGCGTCTGTGGTTACCTTGGCAATGGGTTGAGGAAGGATAAATGAAAGACCTACAGTGACCTGAATGAAGTCAGCCCCCAATATTTCTGTCAAAGTACTTCATAGAGAATTTTTAAAATCTACCAATTTACTCTTTCTTCCACATTACCTTGCCAACATTTACCAACTACCCGAGGAAAAATCCACAGACATTTTCCTGGAGTATAAAAATACCTATGCAAATGCTTCCATGCAAACTCCTTAACCTTAAGGATTTTGCTGCATATTTTGGAGTCATACAGATTTCATTTAAATGTTCCTTTGTAATCTTTCTATTCTTTCACAATTTTTTCTAACCTCTTCTAAGTGATTCTAATAGCTAGCATGCAATATTTTATATGTTGTATTAATGATCACTTATTAACAGCATCTTCTGCTCTACACTCAACTAAAAACTCAATCAAAGCTGTTTTTTTAATTGAGGGACTTCCAAGATGGTTTTACACTGAGTAACAGCTTAATTTCAGCTCTCTGCGGGAAAACAGAAACTCAAGAAAGAAAGCCAGTAAATGTCTTTTTGGGTGCATTTCAGTTACTGGCTAGTAGGTGGCCAGGATGCCAGCATAGAAGAAATAGAGAACTTGAAAGAAAATCAAACACAAAAGGTAAAGAGAAAACACTGGCTGTTCAGCAAACTGTAGTTCAAGCTCCAGCTCTGAAGCAAGACATGACTTCCAGTAATGTAGAGGAAACAGCAAGTCAAACGTGCTCAGTGCTGATTAAAATAAACAAAACACTGAAGGAGTATATCAACTCAAACAACAAAAGGCTGGAAAAATGCAAAGAAAGATTTAAACAGATATTCAGATGAGCTGATAAAACTGTAAAAATCACAGGTCAAAATGAAGAAAAGGATGCTTGAGTATGAAGCTGATCAAGAAAAGGGTATTCCAAAAATGGTAGAATTAGAGGACAGAGCACATACGTAAAACCTGAGATCTTCTGTTATACCAGAGAAATTGGAAGGAACAGGCTATTAATTTTATGAAAGCATAAATAAGCAAAGTACAGTTGTGTACACTTACCATAAATGTAGATGTTCGAGTGTATTCACTGTTGCAGTCATCACATTTGGGTTATCCCTGCCAGGGTAGCCCTCGGTCGTCCCGAATACCAGAAGCTTAGTATTTCTGCATCGGTTACTGTCGCTTAAGGACTGACGCCAGGTCATCATCAGTATAAAGTACAGCAGCTGACGCTATTAGATCAGTTTTTCTTGCCCTAACCTGTCAGGAGCCCCCAAGTAGAGCCAGGTTCTGGTGGAAGAACCCCACCAGTAGAAAGTAAATACCAATATGTCCCTTGTAAGGAAAGAGAAGAAAAAAAGGGGAATGGAGGGAGGGAAACCAGGACTGCAACAGTGAATACACTCGAACATCTGCATTTATGGTAAGTGTACACAACTGTGCTATATTTTTCGTGTTTCAATGTTGCAGTCATCACATTTGGGTTGATTCCCAAAGCTGAGGAAATGGGTGGAGGCAGTCAAGGAAACTAGGGGCTGGCTAGGATGCTCTGCAAGACTGCAGAGGCAAACCCTGCCCTTGATTTGGAGAAGAGAGGCAGGTGGTAATGTTTGGTAAAACTGTGAACAGATGTCCAGGTGGCAGCCTCCAAGATGTCCCTGGTGGGACTCCTCTGAGGAAAGCTGCAGAGGTGGAGGCTGCTCTGGTGGAGCGAGTCCTGACCCCCTTGGGGGGAGCCTTTCCATGTTGTTTGTAGGAGAAATGGATGCAGTGTGCTATCCATTTGGAAATGGTTTGTTTGGAGATGGCTTTGCATTCTGCCCCTGTAGCAAAGCTAACCAGCAACTGATCAGACTTTCTGAAGGATTTAGTCCTGTCTAGATAGAATCTGAGCTGTCTGGGCACATCTAGAGAGTGCAGGATCCTTTCCACCTTGTTCTGGGGATTAAGAAAAAAGGTGGGCAAATGAATGGATTGGTTGAGAGCCACACTGGACATCACCTTGGGAATGAAGGATGGGTTAGTCCTGAGGGATACCCTGTCAGCATGGATGATGATGAAGGGTTCCACAGCTATGCGTGCTTGCAGCTCGGAGACTCTTCTGGCTGAAGTGATGGCCAGATGGAAAGCTGTCTTCCAGGAGAGAAATTTTAGCTCTGCAGAAGAAGCTGGCTTGAAGGGGAGCAGGGTGAGCTTTTCCAACAAAGTTAAGGTTCCAAGCTGGGGTTGGTGCTCTTCTGGGTGGCCTCAAGTTGCTAGCCCCTCTTAGGAACTGTTTGATCAAGGGGTGTGAGAAAAGGGGCTGCTCAGTGGGAAAATGAGCAGAGACAGCAGAGGCATGAATTTTAATAGAGGAAAAAGAGAGGCCACTGTGTAGTAGGTCAGCTAAGTAATCCAGGAGGGAGGGAGGGCTGTGCCGTATTGGCTCCTTTAGCCTGAATCCAGGTGCAGAACCTTTTCCATTTGTCAGCATAAGACTTTCTAGTGCTAGGGCGTCTGGCCTCATGTATAACATCTATAGCCTGTTTACTGAGATTGGCAGATTGATTGGGGGTTAGGGAATAAGCCAAGCTGTCAAATTGAGTGTCTGCAATTGGGGATGCATGGATTCCCCTTCCCTCTGGGTCAGGAGGTTTGGAATCAGAAGAATGGTGGCAGTGAGGATAGGCTGCGCAGCAAGGCATACCAGTGCTGGTGAGGCCAGTCTGGAGCTATAAGAACTGTCCTTGGTTTTTCCTCCTTTATTTTGAGCAGTACCCTGGGCATGAGAGGTAGTGGAGGAAAGGTGCAGACCAATAGATTAACACAGGGGAAGGACAGGGCATCCACTTTCCAAGCCATGCAGTGATGCTCCCTGGTGCAGAATTTGCTGAGCTGATGGTTGGTGCGGGAGGCAAAGAGGTCGACCTTTGGGGTGCCCCATTTCTGAGTTATTAGGGTGAAAGTTCTTCTGTTGAGCTGCCACTCATGTGGGTCCAGAAGTTTTCTGCTTAATTGGTCTGCCAAGAGAGTTGAGAGAACCTGGTAGGAATTGTGCTAACAGGTGGAGTTACATGGCAGAGGTTGGGTGCCAAAGGGTCATGGCCAGCCTGCATAAAGGGTAGGAGTGAGTCCCTCCCTGCGTGTTGATATACCACATTACAGTGGTGTTATCTGTTTTGATCAGGAGAGCCCCTGGGGAGAGAAGGGGCTTCAAAGGTATCAAGGCATGTTGGACAGCCATCATCTCTTTTTGGTTGATGTGCAGAGGGATTTGCTGTGGGCGCCATTGGCCCTGTATGCACCGGCCGCCCAGACGTGCACCCCAGGCATAGTCTGATGCATTTGTGGTGAGCATCTGGGTGGTAGGGGCTGGTGAGAAAGGTAGTCCCTTGTTGTGGGAGCATGCTGTTGCCCAACAAAGAAAATCTTTTCCGAGGCAAGAAATTATAGGTATAAGAGTCTCCAGGTCTTGAGGGTGTTGACACCAAAGGCTTTTTAGATACCACTGAAGCTTCCTCATATGCAGTCTGACATATGGAATGAGTAGTATGCAAGATTCCATGAACCCCAGAGCTTGCAGGATCTTCCTTGCAGATAGCTGGGGTCTGGTGACTAGTTGAGAGAAGTAGGTTGTCAGGAAAATTTGCTTTTCTGGTGTAAGGAATGCCATCTGGAATGCTGTGTCCAGGCTTGCTACCAGGAATATAATCGATTGGGTGGGCACCTGTTTGGATTTCTTTTCACTGATTGTGTACCCTAGGGAGGTTAGTAGGGACTTTACAAAGGCCAGTTGCTTGAGCAGCTTTTCCTGGCTGAATGCCTAAATTAGGCAGTTGTCTAAGTATGGGTAAATCTGGATATTTCTTTGTCTGCAAAAAGCAATGGGCGGAGTCAGACATTTTTTGAAAACTCTGGGAGGAGAAGATAAGCCAAAGGGAAATGCACAGAACTGAAAGTGCTGAGATCCTGCCCTGAAACGGAGATATTTCATGCATGATTCCCTGATGGGAATGTGGAGGTAGGCCTCTTTCAGATCTAGGGTGGCTAGCCAAGCATCCTTGGAGAGCATGGGTAGCAGCTGCTGGAGGGTGAGCATTTTGAATTTTGGGATTACCAGGAAGGTGTTTAGAATGGATAGATTAAGGATGGGGCACCAGGTTGCCCTCTTTTCTGGGTACCAGAAAATGTCTGGTGTAGAAACCTTGGCCTCTTTGTTCTGCAGGAACGTGCTCTACTGCCCTCATAGAGAGCAGGGAAAGGACTTGCTTTTGCGCCTCTGCCCTCTGATTTGGAGGTAGATATGGGAACTCTTTTGACGTAGGAAGGGTGTGGAAAGAAAATTTGTATCCCTGAGACGCTATGTTGAGAACCCAGTGGTTGTTGGTAATGATGGCCCAGGTGCTTGCGTGAAAGGAGAGTTTTCCTCCTAGGGGTAAGTGAAGGTAGGCAGAGGGAGGGGGTGGGGGAGGTGAGTCATTGTGAATTCTTACCATAAGGGGGTGGCTTAGAACTCCCTGGTTTTGAAGTGGAGGTAGTCCACTGCTTAGATCACTGCATTCCCTGTGGCTGCTGTCTGGGGGGTCTGGTTCCCCAGAGTGTGGGCCGGACTGGCTTAGTGGGATCAAGAAAGGACCAGTGCTTTGTGGGACAATGCCCGCTGAACCTAGGTGGCTGGACCTGTAAGAAATCCTTAACTGTCTGTATAGATATTGCTTTTTCTTCCATCTTTTTTTAGACCTCTTCTGCCTTAGTGCCAAATAAGTTTTCTTTGCACAAGGGGGCATCCAACAATTTTGATTTGACATAGTCTGGCAAGGGCTGTTCCTTAAGCCATGCATGCCTTCTAATGACAGATCCGATGACTGCTGCCCTGCAAGAAGCTTCTAGGGCATCAAAATCACAGTGCAAGATGTGTTTAGTTACTTGTCTTGCAGAATGCATTAACTCTTGAAACTCTTTAGATTCTGCACAAGCAGGAAAGGAAGACATTTTTTGTTTGAGGAGTTCCAGGGTATGTTGCTGAAATTTTAGCATATGTAACTGACAGTTTAGTGCCCTGATAGCAAGAGTAGCTGAAGTGTATACTTTTTTACCCCATCTGTCTAGCGCTCGGGAATCCCTATCTGAGGGGAGGATTCTTAGCAGAGGTTGTTTTAATCCCTTTAGGCCCTTGAGAAATTACCTCAGGGTCACCAGAAGGATTTTTAAAAAGAAATTTGTGTGAGTCAGGGACTCTATAGTACCTGTCTGGTTTTCTGGGTGCAGGAGGGAGGGTGTCAGGAGTCAAACTGGATTCCAGGAAAACATCCTGGACTGGGGGGGGGTGGCCAAGGGTCTGTGCTGTGGAAGATCTAAGCATTCCCTGAGTCTCTTTTTAGACTGAGAGTAGTCCAGACTCTCTCACTGGAAATGCTCCCTTAAGGTATGAATTGTTTCCACAAAGGAAAAATCCTCTGGGGGGAGAGGCAGAAAGGATGGAATCCTCTACATCAGAATCCTCATAAGTAGAGAGGGGTTGCATGTCTCCGTATTCAGATGCATCAGAGTCATCTGACTCTTGTTCAGAAAAAACTACAGGGGACAGATCTCTCTTCTTTTTGGAGGCGGTAGCTTGGCTTCCCCTGATCAGCATGATAAGGTCTTCTGCCATTTTAAGCATTTAAGACTGAGGCAAGGAAGCAGGTGCCTGAGATTGGGTCGTCGGTTTCTTAGGTGTGGTTCATACCCTGGGCCTAGGAAACTCGTCGTTTTCGAAAGAACGGTAGTCGTGAAAGAAGACAGTTTGTGTCGAGAATCGATAGTGCAAAGGACTTCCTCGGAAGCCGGTGCCTGCTCAGCGGCTTCGGACCCATCCAAGGTAGAGACAACCGCAGGAGCCTTAGTCGTGAAAGAGTTTTGTGGCATACTGGGCTCCGAAAGTGTCTCGGTAACAGAATACGAATCTACAGAACCGGGCATCAGGGGCTGCAAAAGCATCTCTGTCTTTAACTTTACGTTTTTTTGGGAAGATCTGCTTACTGAAGCCATATCGGAGTTTGGGGACTGTAAAGGAAAATATCTAGCTGCAATAAGGGCCCCTTGACGGATAGTTCTGGAGTTGAACAAAGCATAGAAGCGACAGTGGGGGATGCCATGGTCTAGGCCTAAACAAGTGACACAGTAAGAATGAAAGTTTCGGTGTGGTATTTGCTTTCCACAGGCGAGACAATTGTTAACTTTTTCTGACATTGGTTAGTGCAAGAAAAAAGGATCCCCAAAGGGTTACTTAGGTTTAGAAGACTTCAGCTTCAAATCGGTAGACGAAACTCAGGTAGCGGCAAACCGGCACTCGTGTGAACTGCTTTTGCTTCGGGCTCCATGGCAGGAAAGACTGATGTAATGGCATTGGCTGCCTTACTTTATACTACTGATGACCGGACGTCAGTCCTGAAGCAACAGCAACTGACACAGAAATACTAAGTCTCTGGTATTCGGGCCGGCCGAGGGCAACCATGGCAGGGATAACCCAAATGTGATGACTGCAACAGTGAAACATGAAGAACATCTGGACTGGCATTAAACAGCAGGAGTTGTTAGTTGAAAGGGCACATCATGTGTATGTTCCAAACCTAAAATGCACATACCCCCGCAAGTACAGATTGGTGTTGGGCCAAAATTCAAATATCAGATAATAAAACACAAGTCAGCTCTCCATATTTAATGATTATATAACACGAAAAGGGAATGCCATTCAATAAAGTTTGTCCTCATAAATAAAGGGACAAAACCAAAAAAAACACCCAAAGGTGAATTGCAAAAACTAGCATACCAGTTTCAGCATGAAGCCTTCATCAGTGCAATTAGTCCATTCATCCAGCTCACATTAAATACATTACCCTTTGCTATCATTGGTTATTACAAATGCTCATTAAGACCTGGTGCAAACAAAGCACCCAATTTAATAATCCACATTTGTTCTTTACAGTTCAACAAGGAATCCCATCCAACCTTATTATTTTGATTAAGACAAATTCTGTCAATAATAATAAATGTAAATTTTGCTGAGACATGCTTTAGTGTATGTTTATATAATGCACTGGCAACTTTAGCACATCTAACATCACTCAATTGTTCTGACATCCTAAATTTGAATGGACAAGATGTTTGTCCAACATAGAATGCAGAATAAGTGCAAGTGGCCAGATATATTATCCAGTCAGTACTACAATTACCAAATACCAGGATATCAAAAACTTCTGGTGTATTTTGAGATGTAAAATGCTTGTCTATTGCAATATACTTACGAAAAGTACAACATCCACAAGGATAGCTCCCTGTTAATAACCATCCAAACCCCTTTTGTTCATACCTTGTGCTTATATACTGTTTATTTGTAATGATTAAACCAATCTGCCATTGTCTTACCTTTCCTAGATGAGAAAAGACATTTTGGGGGTAAATTTCCCCTAATCTGTCATCCACACGTAGACTATCCCAATGTTTTTGAACCAAATGTATAAGAAATTATGCATTATTACTAAAGTTAGTAATAAACCTAAATGGTTGTTTAATCTTGTGCCTAACTTGATATTTTAATAGTGTTTATTTCTGAACACTATAAATTTATTCCAGCAATCAGGGAATGTTGAGAACCAGGTGTGAGATTCAAGCTACTTTATCAAGTTATCTTCAGAATATTTTTTTGGAGAGTCATTTTTTGATGCAGAACATGCTAAGGAAGAAATACAAATTTTGATAAACAGTGAGTTATCCAAAAGAAAGTGATTCTTATTCTTCTGATGATAAAGCTCATAGAGAGGCTATGTCAGTGAAACCTTTTTCGACGTTTCAAAGGAAAATGCTTGAGAGACAGAAAAAAGCACAGGAGCTGCTTAGAATAAACAGGAGTAGGTTGGAAATTAACCAGAAACTAGAGCTGGGAAATGCACATCAACAGGAAGAAAACCAGTGACTCCAAAATTAAAGAATAAATGTTAGATTATAAAGCATCAATCACATTTGTGAAATATAGAGAAACAAAAAACACTGAAAACACTGGACTTCTCTGACTTTGTTAAACTTATATGGGACTAAAAATATAAGCCCTACTTTACGGCATTAATGTTCAGAAGAACATTAAGGAGATGGGAAAAGGAAGGAAAGAGGTAACCACATTAAGGAGAAGGGAAGAGGAAGGAAAGAGGTAACTAAGTACAACCATTTTTGTTCTTAACAGTAATTTTATAAAACATGACATATACTGTGTGTTACAGTAAAGCTTTTAGTTATTTTTGTGTGTCATATAGATACTAAAGTAAAGAGGTGTCCTTTTTTTCCATCTTTCTTTCTTCTTGTTCAAATATATGAAATGTAGGCACTGCAATGTAAAAAGAGAAGAAAACACCTGGACAAAAGGGAGTATGAGACAAGTAAAATCTATATGCTTTTTATTTTTATTTCAGTATTGGTGAATGACTGAATTATGGCCTTTGCCTTCATCAAATAAGTTTTAAACAGAAGCAAGTAAATAAAAGAAAACTGAATGCAATGAAAACTTTTTCTTTAGTGCACCATGAGAAGCTTGGAGCTGAAGACAGCTGTGTATCTGATTCTCATGTTTCTAACAGACAAGCTGATAAGGGCAATAAAAACATAAAACCCTTTTTAAGGGCTAAAAGATAATGTTTTCTGAAAGCATTCAAGTTGTTTTCTACATCTGGAAGAGGAAAAAGACAACAAAAACAGACGATATTTAATGGAAGCAGAAGCACAGGCAGTACTAAGAGTCTCGACATGCATAACCTTCATTATAGGTTAATTTAAGCTTGTGAGTGCAGCTGTCGCAATGGGACAATTGCTTTTATTAGGAGGATTAAACTTAATTATGTGAAGATGTACATAATTTTCTGTGTTTATATTTAGTTCATAGGTTCTGGGGGAGTGTGCTTTTTTTGAGGGTTTTCATTAAAATAAAAAGTCTTGTACGATGTGACCTACCCTCAAACGAAAATATCAAGAAACAACTGTAATATATATTTGCTTCATTGCTGGCTAATAGACTGAAACCTATACTACCAGACATAATTTTGCCCAGTCACTATGGTGTTGTACAAAGTACCTGTGATCATGTGCTAACACTTGACACTTTGATCACACTTTCTAAACATTATAATAATTTGTTTTTCCCACTTGCACTTGATGCTTTTAAAGCTTTTAATAGACTTAACTTAGACTTCCTTTTTTCAATCATGCTACATTTTGGCTTAAAACAAAATTTGTTTTTCCCACTTGCACTTGATGCTTTTAAAGCTTTTAATAGACTTAACTTAAGACTTCCTTTTTTCAATCATGCTGCATTTTGGCTTAAAACAAATTATTAACTTGACTGGAGTTCTTTATACTAATGCCCACACATCTTTATATATAAACAAGATTATTTTCTCTCCAACAAAGCTCATTAATGGAACAAGACAAGAATGCCCTCCATCTCCGTACGTATTTTTGTAGAACTTCTTTTCTTTCTCATAACACAAACAAATTTTCATTTCATACCTGAAATATACAGTACCCGGATCACACTAATGGCCCTTGCTGATGATTTAAACCTCTACTTCACTTTAGCTAATACTAACTTACCAAAAATTTTACATTCTATTGATATATTTTCAAAATTCTCTTACTATAAACCAAATCTGACAAAATCCTTTATTTTCTCCTTAAATCCAAATTGTAACTTAATCAATTACTTTCAGGAGACTGAAATTAAATTAAACAATTCACTAAAAATATCTAGTTACAACTTTTCATCATGATTCTACTTTATTTTACCAAGAAAATTTAATGAAATTAAGGGCAACTATCAAGCAAGACATTCTTATATGGAATAAACTTAAACTTCCTTTATTAACAAAAGTTGCTATCATTAAAATGAATACTTTACCGAGACTATTATTCACTTCAATTGCATATAATTTGATCATACAAATTTAAAAAAAATACACATTTATCCAAATTCTTATAGTCTTACAAATATGTTAGAATTGGTTACCAGAAGCTGACCTACACTAAAAAACTTAGAGGGTTAGTCCTCCCTGATTTTACACTCAATTATGATATAATTAATTCTAGTAGACATATCAATATTTGAGCATAACCCAAATCAGAGTGACTGGACTCCTACCTGGGTTAAAATATGGTATAATCATGTAAAGAATTGTCAGTACAACCCTAAAGCTCTACCTCTTCTTAGCAATAAGAGCCTCAGAAACATCAAATTACACAAACAATTAAGAAATAAGGTAACAATCCTACAAAAAGTAATATATCTACTAACAAGTTCATTCAGGATCCTACAACCAATTCATCTTAACCCAAATTTCAAATTAAACAAATCAATGCTTAACCTATCCTTTACTCAAAGAGAAGAGTGTGTTAGATATATATACTCACAGAAATCTCTCAATTAGTGACCTGAGAAGTGCTGTGAATTTCTCTAAAAACTATTTCATAACATTGTGACAAGAAAGAGAAATGATTTCAATGCTCTTGGAGGACTCCAAGGTTAATGAAAATAACATAAATTTGTGTAAATTGTTATGGAATGCTTTTACCTCGGGAAAAAAATGATATAGAAAATGTATAAATTAATTGGGTCTATATTAAATCAACGAAAATCCAATACATCGAATACCAAAGCAGCGGCACGTATTACTCGACCTGCAAAAATCCCAAACACACTAAACCACGAAATTTAAAATATCGAATGTTCATAGTCGCCAAAACCACCACCCGCTACATACTACCTACCCAAACAAAATAAATAAACCACATACATACACTAACCAAACCCTACTCCTAACCTTAAAGTAAAGCACCAAAACTCAACTTCTAACCCTACACTAAACCCCACATACACAACTATCTATGCACTATCCTTAACCCCTCCCTAACCCTAAGGTCCGTAACTACCACACACACTACCCCTATGGAGACATACCCAAACAAAATAAATAATACACATAAATACATTTAACAAAACCCTACTTCTAACACTACACTAAATCTTACACACATTACCTATCTATACACTTACCTTAACCCGCACCCTAACCCTAAGGTCTGTAACTATCGCACACTTACCTTATGGAGCTATACCGCAGATGGGACAACCAAAACACTTCGCCATTTTGAATTTCGCAGTTTTGCACGTTTGCCAATTATGTATTTCGTGCAATGCGTGTCGATGATTTCATATTCGCGTAAACGGAGTTTCGACAGTCTAATAGGAACCCAAATTAATCATATTTCCCAAGCACCAAAATTCTATTGTCTATTCTAAATATTGGACTAATCTAAATTCAGCAATTACAAATAATTAGAAAACTCAATCTATCCAATTAACCTCAAAACAACTCCCCTTTAAAAAAACTTACATATACTCAATTAATGATTGTAAACAATGCATATTTAACCATAGATATACTTAACTATTAATCTACATCCTCTCCAAATTGCTCCTACTATAAATATCAAAGAGTGGACTTATTACATCTCTTTTGGAGGTGAAAATGTTCTTATAAACTATGGCATTCTCTAAAATTCAGGCTAGAGAAAACAGGTTATGAAAAATCCTACTTATCTTGTGAATTAGCACTTTTACATATCCCTCCATTTGGTTTAATGAAGCAAAAACTACATGTTTTAATCACTCTCTTTTCACTGATTCACTTATACATCACTCGGAACTGGCCTGACAGATCTAATATGTCATGGGATGGATTCAAACAAGTTGCAATTAAATATATAACAGCTCATAAAAGTTAATAATCAGAACAAACATTCTATGTACAATACTGGGGCATACTCCTTGACCATATTTTACAATAAAATCAAATATTTATAAATAGTCATAAGTAGTTAATAAATGAGGAAACATTCAAAGATATTTTATTTTAAGGCACATATTACATTTTCTTGTACTACTATATTCTATCAACTTGATACATGAAAGACTTATGCAGACATTTAGCACTTTTTGTATACAGTTTCTTTATCATGTATTACAATGTGTTAAGATTTTTCCATTTTTGTATTCATATTCATTATATTGTTGACTGAGTTTTTAACTGTTAAAAGTTTGAGTTTTTAACAAAAATAATGGGGAAAATGAAAAAAAAGAAGTTATGTACTTACCATAACGTTCCATCTGAGTAGGTAACTTCATTTGTCAGCAACCTGTGGGTATCGGATCCGAGCCGGCAGCTTTATTCAGCTAAGATCCAAGCTCCAAGCTCCTCCCCCTTACCCATAACCCCCTGCCATCCTTCTCTGTCCTCAGATCGAGTTTGCTTAGCATTATAGAATACTACAATCAAGGATCAACTAAACATCCTAACCTGATGTCATCTGGTACAGAGAACACAAAGGCCCTAAAAAGGGACGAACTACAGGTTAGGGGGACGGAGGAGGGGTTGGTTGCTGACAAATGAAGTTACCTACTCAAATGGAACGTTATGGTAAGTACATAACTTCTTTATCTGAAGTAGTTAACTTCATTTGTTCATCAACCTGTGGGACAGAGTCCCCAGCTACCTAAAAACTTGGGAGGTCCTCATGGAAGAATATTCCAGAGCACTGCAGAGCCAAAGGACGCCCTTCCTCTGGAAATTATATCCAGCTTGTAATGGGTAATAAAGGTATGGGATGAAGCCCAAGTGGCTGCTGAACAAATGTCATCCAAGGACACCCTTGACCAAAAGGCAGCAGAAGTGGAAATCGATTGAGTAGAATGGGCGTGAACTCCGACAGGTTCTGGCCGGCCAGAACTCTTGTAAGCAAGAAGTATGCATTGTGAAATCCATCTGGACAATGTAGCTTTTGACACAGGTTTACCCAAAAAGGGTTTAGCAAAGGATACAAGGAGTTGCTCAGATTTCCTATGATCAGCAGTCCTGTGTAAATAGAACCTCAATTGTCTGTGCAAAGAGTGTAATTTGTATTCACCTTTGTTTTGATAATTTGGGAAAAACACCGGAATATTGATAGATTGATTAATGTTGGACTCAGAGGCGACTTCAGGTAAGAAGGAGGGATTGGTCCTGAGGGAAACTCTATCTTTATGGAAGACCAGATATGGAGGTTTGGCACAAAGGGCTTGAAGCTCTGAAACCCTTCTAGCCGAAGTGATGGCAATGAGAAAGGCTGTCTTCCAAGACAAGTATTTAAGATCCACCGAAGCTGCAGGTTCAAAGGAGGGGGGCCAGTAAGAGCCTGAAGAACAAGGGTTAAATCCCACGGAGGAACTGCATCCTTCACAGGAGGCCTTAACAGGAAAGTACCTTTTACAAAAGTTTTGCAGATCTTGGAAGAAGCTAATGAACCGAGATCACTTCCCACATGAAAGTGTGAAATTGCTGCTAATTGGACTTTGACGGTGGAGGAGCTGGCACCTTGATCAAATAAGTGTGACAAAAGCTCTAATACAGCTGGTATCGGGACTGTAAAGGGATCCATATGTCTATGTTCCTCCCAGATCGAAAAACTTTTCCATTTGCTCTTATAGACCTTTCTGGTAGAAGGTTTATGAGCAGCTACTAAAATAGCTTTAATGGAGGAGGAGATACTGGGAGTCCTAGCTATGATTGGAACTGGATCAACCAAGCTGTGAGCTTGAGATTGTCCAGGTTTGGAGTTGTCAACTCCAGGGGGTGAGAAATCAGATCAGGAGTGGGATCCAAAATCCATGGAGGATTGACCAGATGAGACCACAGACAAGGGAACCACGTTTGACGAGGCCAGAATGGGGCTATGAGGATCACTCTGCTCCCCAACCGACGAGCTTTCTGCAAGAATTTTACTATGAGGGGAAGAGGTGGATAAGCATAAAGTAGACCGGATGGCCAAACATGGACTAGAGCGTCTCTGGGGGATTCCCCTGGTGGGGGAAGTAGAGCAAAGTACTCGCTGCACTTTGCATTCGAAGGCGACGCGAAAAGATCGCAGCAAGGTTAACTCCACTTGAGGAAGATCTGCTTCGCTACTCTCGGGTTCAGAGATCACACTGGTTCGACTCAGCTTGTCTGCCAAAATGTTGGACCGACCCGGAATGTGCGTTGCTATGAGAAAGCGGTTGGTGGTGATCGCCCATTCCCAAACTCTCATGGCCTCTCGACACAGCAGATAGGATCTGGTTCCCCCCTATTTGTTGATATACCAGACTACTGACATGTCTGATTGAAAAAGGGCCTGGAGTGCTTGCAACGCTAAAAGCACTGCCCTCATCTCTAGGACACTGATGTGCAACAAGGTCTCCGAGTGTGTCCGCGTGCCTTGGACGGTTCTGCCCATGCAGTGCCCCCACCCCCCCACCCAAGGCAAGAAGCGTCCGTGGTCACCGTGGCTTGGGGTGGGGTCATAGAAAAGGGGCGCCCTTACCGGAGATCCGAGGATTGGATCCACCAGAGTAGGGACCTCCTGCAAACCTTGCTGAGGGGGATAGCCGTACTTAGCGGATGTTGCAGGATGGACCACTGGACCTGCAAGGTCCATTGCAGGACCCTCATGTTTAGACGAGCTAATGGTGACAGACTGATGGCAGCCACCATGGAACCTAGCACCCTCAGGACCAATTCCGCTGGGGGAGCCGGGGATTGTAAGAGGGCCATCATGTGGAATGTCAAAGTTCGAAGCCTGTCCGGAGTTAGGAATGCCCTCAACAGGTTTGTATCTAGCCTGGCCCTTACGAAATCTAAGGTCTGAATTGGTTGAAGGGAGGATTTCTTGAGACTGATTGAAATTCCCAGATGAGAGGCCAAGTGAAGGAAGTAATTCCTGGCTGAACAGAGTAAATGCCTGGTGGGGGCGGTCAGGAGCCAGTCGTCTAGGTACGGAAAGACCTGTATTCCCTGAAGTCTCAGATGGGCCGCTACAACTACCATCACTTTGGTGAACACCCTGGGGCTGTGGTGAGGCCAAAGGGAAGGACTCTGAACTGATAGTGACTGGCTCCCAGCTGGAAGCGGAGAAACCTTCTGGATCATCTGTCCATCAAAATGTGGTAGTACGCATCCTTGAGGTCTACAGAGCACATCCAGTCGTTCTCCTGTAGGAGTGGGAGAATGGATTGAATGGTGACCATCCGGAACTTTTCTTTGGCAACCAACAGGTTCAGAATGGACAGGTTGAGGATTGGTCTTAAGTCCCCTGTCTTTTTTGGCACCAAAAAGAACCTGGAGTAGAAGCCTGATCCGGACTGGTCTTGGGGGACGGACTGGATTGCTCTTTTTTTCTAGCAGCTGCTTTATTTCTGCGGCTGCTGCCTCCCTTTGATTGGGTGGGACATCGGGGAGGCTCTGGGGTCTGAAAGGGAGATTCAGAAAAGGGATAGTGTAACCTCTGGCTATGATTCGAAGCACCCAGCGATCTGTTGTAATGGACTCCCAAACTGCTAGGTGCCTCGAGAAACACCCCCCGACTGCCTTCAGAGTGGAGCAGTCGGGTAACCCCTCAGGGTTGCTGCGCGGGCCGATCTGAAAAGGGTTCTCTCGACCCGAAATTCTTCGGTCCCCCTTTGCCTCTGGGCCGGCGTCCACCCTATCCTCCTCTGCCTCTGAAGGACGAGGGGTCTGGAGTTAAACGGGACTGTTGAGATTTCCAGAACCACATCTTCTTTTGTCCCCTTTGATTCCTGGAAAAGGACCTCTGGGGAACCGAGTAGTGGATCCCGATGGCAGACAATGTCTTCCCATCTTACTCGCTCTGGACCAGCGTTTCGCGGACTGTCTTGCCAAACAGCAAAGAGCCGTCAAAAGGGGCATTTGCGAAGGATGCCTTGAAGGGTTCCGCAAAGTCACAGAGGTGGAGCCAAGCATGCCGCCGTACGACAATGCCCGCTCTGCTAGCTCTAGCGGCTCCTTCCGTGGCATGGGAAAGAAGTCGCATAGAAGTGTTCGAAATAGACTTAAGAGTGGCCATTTGGGCTGAGAATATTTTCTTATCCTCAGCCGACATGGACTCTGGGGGCGACCCTGCGTATTCTTTGATGAGATCCCGCTGGAGTCGTATCACATGTGCCATATAGTTCAGCGACCTTACCGAGAAGGTGGCTGAAGCAAACATCTGCTTCTCTATATGGTCCATCGTCCAAGACCCCTTGTCGGGAGGATGGACCAAGGAACTCTCCTGGGCCAGTTCCTTCTTGGTGGCAGCCGCCACCAACATGGCATCTACTGGAGCACCCTTGCGCCAAACCATCCTATCTGTGGGTGGACTGAGAATTTTGTCTGGTCTCTTTGGTATGGGCTCCACAGTGTCCGGTTCCTTCCATGCCCTGGTAGTGATCAGATCTACCAGGGGATCGGCGGGAGGGGACACCCAAGAGGTAGATGGGCCTGCGTTAAACGCCTCCAGAAACACAGACTCATCGGAGGAAAGTTTTTGGGCTGACCAGCTCCCTCTAATACGAAGCATTTCCATAATGTCTCCGAAGGAGACGTCCTCGGGGGGTGACCTTAGGGAACCTTCCCCTTCCTCTAAGTCTGTGTCCTCTGTCAGGGACTCGGGTGAGTCCAAGTGCCTCCTCTTGCACTTACGTTTGTGAGGTACCTCCTCGAGGGGGCTGTCCAAGGATGCCTCACCAACAACATCCTGTTCCTCTGAGGGCACCATCTGGGACGTAGGTGATGGAAGGTAGGCCTGTCTGAGAGGGAGTGATGGGTGGAACCACAGCAGGAGCCTGGGCCCTCGAGTCCCTCGACAAGGCCCTCTCCACAACATCGAACGCTGAAGGAGAACTGCTCTCTCTAAGCTCTGAGAGCAGCCCCTTCGGATCAGAGGTGCGGACCGGAGCCGGTGCCGATGCAATCGGATCCGAAGGGCCAGTATGCTCCGACCGAGACAGAGCCGAAGACACACTTACACCTCCGGATCCGAAGCTCAGCTCATGGCTCCGAGAGCTCGGATCCAAAAAGGGACCAGACAAGCTCGAGGGTGCGGTCGGAGACTAAGAAGGGTGTACTATCGGCGCCGAGCCTCCCCCGGTTCCAATGCTGCCTGGATCCGACGGCTCCGAACCCCGGAAGTGGGTCGGAGAAAGAGCAATTGGGGGCGAAAAAGGGGTTGAGCTCCCCCCCAGGGGGGGTGAGGGAGGATCACTCCCATCTGCAGTTGGGCCTAGAGAAACCTACGCATCATCCGGTCCATATCTGCATCTGACAAACTTCGTGTTGATCTAGACGAGGCCACCAAGGCAGGCCATATCTGAAATTTTGCTAAATCGTTCAACGACCTAAGGGCAAAAGTCACTGAAGCATAGACACACTTCCCAAACCTGTTCATCACCCTAGACTCTGTGGAATTCTGTTCGGCAAGTTCCTTCTTGGTGGCCACCACCACGACCATGGCATCAATGGGCAACCCCTTACCCCAGAATTATTTCCCAAAGGTGGAACTAAAATCCCATCTGGCCTTCTGGGCATCGGTTCAATTGTGTCAGGCTCCTTCCACGCCTGCCGAGAGATTACTCAATGAGCTAGTTGGTGGGCAAAGTAACCCAGGAGGTATGGGTCAGCTCCAAATGCCTCCAGAAATACTGACACCTCAGGTGAAGGGTTGCTGAGGGTCCAACCACCGCTCTGTTCCACGATATTAAGGATGTCTCCGAATGAGACATCTTCTGGAGGTGATCATGGGGACCGTTCACTTTCATCGAAGTCCATATTCCTCAGTGACGAACTCTTGTGGAAGGTACCTCCTCTTACACTTTCTCTTCCTAGGGACCTCCTCGATGGGTTGGTCAGGGGTGGTGTTAGAAGAGACTATAATACCCTGCTGGGTAGTCTGGAGGTCTCTGGATGACTGCCCCTGTGAGGCTGAATGATAAGGCTCTAAGTGCAAAGACATCTGGAAGGTGGCTTGGAAATCTAAGGGGCTGGATCCATCAGTCAAAGCAGAGAAAACCCTCTTCACAACCTCAAAGGCCAATTGCCCTGTAGAGATGGAGGATGTGGGAGCCAAGAAGGCAGGCTTTTGGACTGTTGTCTCCTCTCGCCCTGAAACAGTCTCCACAAGAAAGAAGTTGGAGACAAGCTATCCAGTGCAGAAGCACCAAGGCACAGAGATGGATCCGAAATCTGCAGAGTCGACTCCAACACCTCAGATTCAGCATAGAGGCTCCAGCTCCAAGAGTCCTCCGGATCCGAAAAAGTCAGAGCCGGACACTCAGTGTCAGGATTCAGATCCAATGAAAAAAAGATATCCTCTGATCCGAGCCTAACGGAACTGGAAGATACAGATCCAGGACTCTGAAGCAACCAAGGGAATCAGAGAAGGTGGTAGAGTGGTCGATGGACATGATACTTAACCCAAACTGGTAGGCTCTGATATCGCACCCATCTGGATCTGCTCCAAGAGAAACTGCCTCATCATCCGATCCACATCCACTTCAGTCAAACTCCTAGATGAAAGAAATTATGCCAAGGAAGGGAATTTTGCATGGAGCCTCTCTAGGATAGGGGAAGGCAGCCTAGAAGGCACAGGATCAACTGATGGGGAACACTGGGTCCTAGGCAAAAGTACAGGATCCTTAACAGTCAGATCTGACAGTTTTTAGTCAGATCCGAGGATGTAAAATTCGATGACCTCTTTCTTTTTTGGATCCAAGGGGGTAGAGGTATGACGCCTCTGTGAATATAATTTGCACCTTTTCCTTCAAGGCTCAGAGGATGGAGCCAAGGAAGTTGAAGGAGCAGGAGATTTTGACTCCTTAGTTTACTGCTTGGGGGACTGAGCCCCTGTGACAGCCTCTCCAAAGGAAGAAGGCAACATACCTTTTAATATTAATTTATTTTTTCTATCCACCAATGCCTGTGAATTAAAGTAACAGCAAATAGTACAGTCTTCCTGAAGGTGTTGCAGGCCTAAGCAATAGACAGAGACTGTGGGCGTCTGAAACAAGTAACTTGTGTTCACACTTGGAACACTTTTTAAAACCCGAAGAGCCCTTCTCAGCAATTCTAATGACAAAAAAATAAACAAAAGAAGAAATTTTTATTTTATTTTTTGTTTTTTTAGGAAATTGGAAAGAAGGAAAAAGTGAACAGCAATTACCAACAATGGCAATGCAGAGTACACTACTGTGTAGTGGAAAAAAGGAAGAAAAATATACCAAAAATGGTAACAGAAGATATACTAACAATACAAGGGTAAGGGACAATAGAAAAAGACTAAGTATAAGAAAAAAATTAACTTATCTGAAATACTGAATGATGAAACTCAAGAGCTGTGGCAACCACATCTTTTGTGAAAAATGGCAAACAAGATCTGGGGTATGGTAGGGGTTGGTCATTATGGGTAAGGGAGAAGCTCGAGAGCTTTTTGGTTACCACAAGCTTTAGTAAAGACTGAGTCAGATCCAAGGATCAGATCCAAACCCAACAGTTGAGGACAGAATGAAAATTTACATCATCAGATCAAGGAAGATAACCACAGATCGTATATAAATATTAGAAATATTCTAGAAATTTTACAAAAATCTGTATAGAGTAGAGAAATGTATAAATCAAGAAAAAAGTACATATGGAAATGTTTATGGAAGAACATGCCAAGATTAGAGGCAGATGAGACTCAATTACTAACAGTTGGGAAAGCAGGAGATGAGATAAAAATGGCAATGTATAACCAATCTATAGGCAAGTCTCCAGGAATAGATGGAAATCCTGCGGAAGGTTGGAAGCTAGGAGGCAATAATGTGACAAAGGTCTGGAAGGTTTTGTTTAACAGTATTTTAAAAGGAGGAAAAGAACCAATATCTTGGAAGAAAGCAGTGATGGCTATAATACCGTACAATGGTAAAGGCCAATCAGATCCAGCTTCATATAGTCCTATTTCGATTATAAACCATGATTATAAAGCATTTATGGCTAAAAGACTGGAAAAGGTGATGCAAAAATTAATAGATATGGATCAGTGGAGTTGTGTGTACTTTAGGCAAGCATTTGACAACATTACTAGAACAATGACGATGTAGAGGCAAGCAGAATGTAAGAAAATATCACTGTTGTTGGTGGGTCCAGATGCAGATAAAGCATCTGACAGAGTAAGCTGGGATTTTAAACAAAGACAATAGCTGTAAACTATGTACCCACACACAAACTGGTTCAGCAATACCCATGTTTATGGAAACATGATAAAATGGGTTAAAAAGGATTCTGTTATATCAGCTAAGGATATGTGGAAGATGCAAAACTGAAGATGATACAAAAGCTGAGAAACTGGAAGTTCTATTTTACGGATATGGATAGCAATACACAAGCAGTGAAAATTTGTTCAGTCCCTTAAATTTTATACACAGGTCAGGCACATTTTTATCAACCACAGGAGATGTTGTAGATAGCAATTATGAAAGAGGGCAAGTGTGAAGTGGGATCAGTTGATCCTTCCATTAAAACAATGTGGTTTGGGATTACCTGACTTAAAAGGATATTTTAGAGCTACATAGTTAAGGCTCCTATACATAGCACAAGCAGAAAAAAGAAGTTATGTACCTACCATAACGTTCCATGTTAGTTGTCTTCTTCTCGCCTTCTTTCTTGCTGGTTGGGTTCGGAGCCGATCCTCGGCTCCGACTCGGCCATCTTCAAAAGCTTGAGAGCTGCTTACTGGCTCGAGGCCCCCCTATATCCCATGATGCCTGGCGCTAGATACCCAGATCTCGTTTGGTAAGTCTAACTGCAGACATAATAATAATAAAGGAATCCTATCGTAGAATGCATAACTTCTACTGGAGAGACTACTAGTCAGAAAGGAATAGCCAGAGAAGAGTCAGCCAGCGAAAAATCAAGAAGAACTCTTCTTGGTCCACTAGGATAGGGAGATGGAGGGTGGGACGCAAGAAAGAAGGCGTGAAGAAGACAACTAACATGGAACGTTATGGTAGGTACATAACTTCTTTAAGTTAAGTTGTCTATCTCGCCTTCATTCGTGCTGGTTGGGACAGCGTTCCTAGCACCTAAAATCCTGGGTGGCTCATCGGAAAAGACTCTTCAGAACAGTGGAACCAAAATCAGCTCTGCTCCTGGAAACCAAATCCAACTTGTAATGTGAAATGAAAGTATGTGGGTTGGCCCATGTAGCTGCAGCACAAATAGATTCCATGGGCAACCTAGCCTGAAAGGCCACCGAAGTAGCTAAAGCTCTGGTGGAGTGGCCTTTTGGTTTAACTGGCAAATCTTTATTCCTCAGTTGATATATGAATGTGATGACAGAAGTCAACTACCTGGATAAGGTTACCTTGGAGACCGGAAGACCTTGTTTACCTACTGCATAAGACAGGAAAAGTTGATCTGATGTTCTAATGTCCTTGGTTCTAGGCAAATAAAAGCGTAGCTGCCTGTGAACATCTAACTGATGCAACTTATATTCCGCCCTGTTGGAATGGTTAGGGAAAAACACAGGAAGGTCTATGGACTGATTCAAGTTACTCTCTGAAGAGACCTTTGGAAGGAAGGAAGGACGGATTAGTCCTAAGAGCAACCCTGTCATTGTGGAACACGAGGTATGGGGGACGGATAGAAAGAGCCTGTAGTTCCAAAACTCTTCTGGCTGAAGTAATAGCTAAGAGAAAAAGGGTTTTCCAAGATAAGAACTTCAATGGACAAGAAGCTGCAGGTTCGAAAGGGGGCAAAATTAGAGAAGCTAAAATCAAATTTAGATCCCACGGTGGTGGAGGATCTCTCACTGGAGGCCTGAGCAGAGTGGTTCCTTTGAGAAAAGCTTTACACAGCTTAAGAGACATGATATTGTTTTCCGACAGGCCAATGTGAAAATTTGAAATTGCAGCTAACTGAACTCTAATTGTAGCGGAAGCGGACCCAGCATGGAGGAGTTCCACAAGAAATTCCAAAATGTAGTGTACAGGGACTGAAAAGGGGTCTATACTTTTAGCCTCTGCCCAGGAAGAAAAACGTTTCCATTTACTAGCATAAGTTTTTCTAGTCGTAGACTTGTGTGATGACAAAATGATTTTGCGCACAGAGGGGGAGATATCTGGAAGCCTGGCTAAAGTTGGAAGTGGAGCAACCAAGCCGTGAGCTGGAGAGAGTGTAGGGATTGGTGCCACCCGCCCGATTGATGAATCGGGAGGTCTGGAACTAGGTCCAGAGTCCCAGGCTGCTCGAGAAGATAGCGATGCAGGAACGGGAACCATATTTGTCGAGGCCAGTAAGGAGCAATGAGGATCATTATGCAACCCAATACGGTAGCTTTCTGAATTAGCTTCAGGATTAGGGGAAAAGGAGGGAATGCATAAGGAAGTCCCTGAGGCCAATCGTGGACTAGAGTGTCTCTGGGGGAATGCCTGGGAAGTGGAAGGAGAGAGAAGAAATCGCTGCACTTGCTGCTGAAGGGAGTTGCAAAAAGGTTGCAGCAAGGCTGGCCCCATTTGCAGAAGATTTGGTCCGCAACTACCTGGTTCAGAGACCACTCGTGAGGCATGAGAACTGCTCTGCTCAGTCTGTCTGCTATGACATTGGACCTCCCAGGGATGTGCGTTGTAATCAGAAACCATTGGGAAGAGATCGCCCACTGCCAGAGTCTGAGTGCTTCTCAACATAGGGGGTAGAACCTGGTTCCGCCCTGCTTGTTGATGTACCACACTACAGACATATTGTCCGTTTGAATTGCAATGGTCCCGGTAGGAAGAGAGTCCTGAAGAGCCTGTAACGCTAAGAGCATGACCCTCATCTCCAAGACATTTATGTGCAGATGGTACTCGTGAGGTTGCCAGGTGCCTTGGACTGTTCTGACCTGATAATGCCCCCCCCCACCCGATCAGGGAGGCATCCGTGGTCACCGTAGCAACTGCAGGGGGGAGAACAAATGATCTGCCGTGCAGCACTGATGTGTAGACCATCCACCACGCAAGGTGCTTCTTGCATGCTTGTGTGATCATAATCATGAAAGACATGGGAAGCTGCTGGAAGGACCACTGGGTGAAAAGAAGCCACTGGAGAATCCTCATGTGAAAATGAGCTAGAGGGACAAGTATGATCGCTGCTGCCATGAGACCCAGAGTTTGAAGGACAAACCTGGCTTGAATTCTTTTGCATGCTAATAAAACCTTCACATGCTGACGAATTACTAACACCCTGTCTGGTGGGAGGCTCGCTAACATGTCTTTGGTATTTAAATTTGCGCCTATAAAGGTGATAGATTGACAGGGTGACAATGCAGACTTGTCTAAATTTATTGTGATACCTAGCCTGGAGCAAGTGTCGACAATGCAGTCCCTGGCTTGCAGAAGGTGATGTCTGGTGGTAGCAGTGAGAAGCCAGTCGTCGAGATATGGAAACACCTGGAATCGTTGCCGTCTCAGGTGAGCGGTAACTACTGCCATACATTTGGTAAACACCCTGGGGGCTGTGGTGAGACCAAAAAGCAGAGCTCTGAACTGATAATGGCTGGCTCCCAGCCGGAAGCGAAGGAATCTTCTGGAGTGTCTGTCCATTTTGATGTGGTACACATCCTGAAGATCTATAGAGCACATCCAATTGTCCTGACCCAGGAAGGGCAACATGGACTGTAGCGTGACCATCCAGAACTTCGTTCTTTGTACAGACCTGTTCAGTCTGCTGAGATCCAGAATGGGTCTCCAGTCCCGTCTTTTGTGGTACCAAAAAAAACCTTGAGTAAATTCCGGATCCTTGTTGGTCTGCTGAGACTTGCTGGATGGCCCTTTGTCTTAGCAGTTTTGAGACTTCTTGCACTGCTTGGTCCCTTAGATTGGGTGGAACGTCTGGAAGGGACTTGCTTGACCTTAAGGGGGTGCGAACGAAGGGAATTCTGTAGCCTCCGGATATGACGGACTGTACCCATTTCTCTTGTGCTATGTCTTTGCCAGGCTCTTGGGTACAGCGATAAACATCCCCCGACTGCATCCAGAGGTGGGCAGCCGGGCAACCCTTCAAGGATGCTGGAAGGACTTCTCAGAGAAAGATTCTCTGCTGCCCTGATTTTGCGGACCCCCTCTACCACGAGGGCGGCGTCTGTTATTGTTCCCTCCTCTGTCCCTGGATGGGAACTCACCACGTGTGTCGAGCAAGGCTCCCTGGGATTTCCGGAACCACATCTTTCCACTCTTCTGACCCTTAGGATATGGTCTGGAAGGAGTGGAAAAATGGACTCCTACGGCAGAGAGAGTCTTGCCTTTCTGCTCACACCTGGTAAGGGTATCTTTCACCTGTGATCCAAAGAGAGAGGAACCATCGAAAGGGGTGATGGTGAAAGATGCTCTGAAAGGTTCCACAAAGTTACATAGCCACATCCAAGCGTGCCTCTTTAGGGCCACGCCTGTGCCTGCGGCTCTACTCACACCATCGGCTTCATACGAAATGAGCCTCATGGAGGAGTTTACCACTGAATTAAGAGTCGCCAGCTGGGAGGCTGCCTTAGCTTGGGCCCCCTCAGCTGATGGATCTTGGAGGGCATCTCCAAATCCCTCTGAAGATGGGTAAAGTGGCACAGGTAATTCAGGGACCGCATGGAAAAGGTCGCTGAAGAGAACATCCGCTTCCCATATCTGTCCATCATCCTGGACTCCTTGTTAGGGGGATGGACAGATGGAGTTTCAACCAACTCCTTCTTTGTGGCCGCCGCTACCACCATGGCATCAATGGGGACAACTTTGGTCAAGAACTGTTTGTCCTGCGGTGCAGTAATGAATTTGGCAGGTCTTCTAGGGGGCGGTTCCACTGTGTCTGGAGCCGTCCATGCCTTCCGAGCCACCACAGACATCAGTGGGTCGAAAGGCAGAGACACCCAGGAGTTGGAAGGTCGGGATCCAAAAGCATCCAGGAATACCGACTCATCCTCGGAAGGGCTTAGGGCAGTCCAGTTCCTCCTCTGCCTAAGCATCTCAAGGATGTCTGAGAAGGAGATATCTTCCAGAGGGGGATTTTGGGGACCCTTCCGACTCCTCTAAGTCGGTATCCGATGTGACAGACTCGGGGGAGTCAACATGCTTCCTCTTGCATTTCCTCTTGCGAGGTGGCTCCTCTGAATGATCAGGGGAGGCCTCTGAAGAGGAGGATACAACCAAGGGGGATTTCTGGAGTGCTGGATCCCCACGCTTGGGGTCTGGAAGAGGGGCAGAGGCTGACGCAGGCACCCTAGGGGGAGGAGCCGATGGAGTCGATCGTGAGACTGACTCGGGGGGCCAGTACACTCCTCATCACCTCAAAGGCGTCCCTGCCCAGACGCAGAGAGGGCTCCGGTTCCGAAGAAACCAGAACCCCTCCCCGCACCGAGGGGGATGGCTCCGAGGCAGATGTGGGAGCCGAGCTCAACTGAGCCGAAGCCCCGAGGGGGAGAGCGGGGTCAGACAAAGGTCCGATGCCACTCGCCCCCTCGGAGCCAACGAGGGAGTTTCGGCGCCCAGATCCCTCCAGTGAAGGTACCATGGAAGGGATCGGAGCAGACGACAAAACCGAAGGAGGGGGTATCGGAGCCGACGGTTCCACGACTCGAACCCCAATGAACTCCGGCTCCGAGCTCAAAGGATGAGTCGGAGGAGGAATATCTACAGCTGTGGACGGAGCTGACACCTGATGAGGGGGGCTGGACAACATTTTGGCTAGGGCCTGCAATTTTAACAGCCTACTGACCACTCTTTCCAAGTCATGGTCCGAAGGTTTAGAGGACCGAGAAGAGTGGGATGAGCGATGGACTACCCTCCAAATGGAGCAGAGGCGACTTCAGAGCCGAACGTATCGACTCCAGAGGAGGAGACCTGGATCTTTTCCAACTCTCGGATGGCTCCGAAGAATGTGTCGGAGCCGACTGGGAGGGAGGAACATCGGTTCCAACCGGAGCAGAGATAGATTGTATGGCTTCACCCAACGACGGCTCCGAACTGGGAGCCGAAGGTTTAGGTGGCCTGGAAGATTTCACGGGCTGAGCCTTCGTCGGTGAATCTTGGGGTTTAAGCAAACCCCTCAGGATCAATTTGTTTTTGCGCTCCTGCAGGACTCTTGGACAGAAAGCATGGCAAATCGAGCAAGAATCCTGCAGGTGCACGGCGCCCAGACAATAAACACAAGAAGTGTGACCATCTGTCAGAGACATCTTCTGACAGCATGAGTCACACTTCTTGAATCCGGACGGTTTAGGATTCTTGGACATCCTGGAGGAAAACCAAGGACAAGAAACACACACAGAAAAGGTTAAAGTAACTAGCCACTAAGAATTACACACTACAGTTACCACAACCAAACTACAAGTACTACTACAAACAAAAACTATATTTGACTATCACTAAACACTAACAGTGATAATAAAAGATTTTTTTTTTTTAGAGAGGAGATAGAGAGAAAAAGGTAATCCTCTAACTTAAATGGAAAACCTTTCTGAGGTAAGGAAAGGGAGAGAAGGGGGGAGGGGAAACTCTCTAACTTAAACGAGTTTCTTTGGGAGAAGTAATCGGGATCTAAAGAAAACTAGCTACAATACAACAGTCTAATCTAACGACTAAATCTACACTAAAACTAGCAGTTTTGACAAGAAAAATACAATAATAATAAAGTTTTATATGACCTGAGCCAGTAGATCAACCTCGCAGCAGAAGCTGCAAACGAGATCTGGGTATCTAGCGCCAGGCATCATGGGATATAGGGGGCCTCGAGCCAGTAAGCAGCTCTCGAGCTTTTGAAGATGGCAGAGTCGGAGCTGAGGATCGGCTCCGAACCCAACCAGCAAGAATGAAGGCGAGATAGACAACTTAACATGCTATAATTCAAAGTGGAAAGGGATGATGAAGAAACAGGGGGAAGCTCGAAAAATGACAGACTGGGATTTTGGATGCAGATCCTTAAGGAAAATAACAATAATCATACACAATATTATATTCATAAAGTAGTAGAAAGTATTCTAGGAACTAAGTCAACATGGGAATGGGGAAAGGAAATTCTGCCGATAGAGATGACAGCAATCACACATACAGAGAATAGGCAAGATGGGTCTGGAATTTCTGAAGAAAACTGGCAAAGGGCCAAGGTATTGGGAAGCAAGTAATTAGACAGCGAAAAGTAATAAAATGGGAAGAGGCCAAGAATATGTTTGGACTGCAGACTAGAGATTGCCTTCCCTATCAAGGATTGATATCAGACTATACACAAAGACAAAGGAATAGAGGAATCCTAAGTGAAAGACCAGCACTGGTAAAGATTTTAGTATAATCTAGAACAAAAGCTGCTGTTAAAAAATGATAATTAGTAGGGCATATAAAATACTGCATGATAACTGTGGGAATTAATCAAGTTAGAAAGGATTGGGAAGAGAGATTGGATAACAATTCACAAAGAAACAATCGGAGGATATATGTATGGCTCTCAAATACGAAACAACTTCTAGAAGATTTAGGATCTATGCCTGGAAAAGTTTGCATGCATATTTTTATACTCCAAGCAGACTCCAAATAATTTTTCCTCAGGTAGACTGCAAATGTTGGAGGTGTGATGGGGAATATTTTTTGGGAGTGTAATGAGTTTGAAATTGGTACAACTAAGGAAATTATTTTTTTGATCTGTGATACAGAATTGGAATTGCCTAGACAGAGCAAGGCCTTGTTGAATTTAATTCTGTGGCTACCAAACAAGTAATTATTAGAAAACAGAAATCAAAGTCTAAAACAACATACTAGAACTGGCAAATATAGTAACAGAGACACAAACATTGGAAGTGGGATCTTTAGAAAAGGGTAGGAGCAAACTGCATAGAACAAAATGAAAATTGAGAGAACACATGCAGAATAATATTTTGGAGGAGGAATGAGGTTTAACAAGACAGGAATTTAATGAGCTATGTAATGTTTGATTGACAATGACTGTAAACAAGATTATGTGTGATGTATAATGTTTGCAACTGAAGATATGTCAATATGATTTGTTTGCATATACAAAAATGTGTAATTGTCTATGTCATAAGTGAAAATTAAAGATGTTTCTTGTTTTAAAAAGAAAAAAGCTGGTCTTTTACTTAGTATTCTCATATCCCTTGCTCTTTGCCTGCACTCTGCTATCACTTCCTGGATAAGGAAGATAATCTCTAACCTACAGTCCAAACTCCTGATTAGCCTCATCCCAATCTATAACCATTCCATCAGGAGTTATTTGCTACCAATACCTTAGTTGTTTTGCTAATTTCCTCCAACAAATTCCAGCACCGTCTCACTTACTTTATATACCCTACTAGTATACATTCCTATTTGTAAAAGCTCCTTTCTCCATTCCAGAGCTGGCTTACTTCTTACAATACTTTTTTGCCACTTTATAAATGTAATATTCTATATGGCTGTCTCCATTTTCCTTAAGGACTTTATTTTAAAATCTAGTCTCTATCTTTAAAATTCACCCCATCTGTTTCATCTTCCCCCTCCTCTTCCACTTTGATTTATAGCCTGCAACTTGAATTATGTATACAAGCCTTAACTGCATGACTTTAAAGTACCTTTTGATAAAAATACTTCTAACTTGTATACAAGACTTGCCTCTCTAAATTGTATCGTAAAGCCATTGTCAAGAGTTTCCAATTTTTTAACTGCTGTATTACCTTCTGTTTAGTCTCTTTCACATATATTTAATTATTGCAGCAGAATCCTTTTAATATATACATCTAAAGACTTTATATTACTATGTCCCCCAATAAGCATCCCAATTTATGCATGGGTGTAGAGATTAGCACTACAGCTTTTGTTTTACCTTACTTTACTTTCCATCCAGAAAAGATATGAAACTGTCTTAAATGTTCCACATCACCAAAACGTCACTTTCTGAATTTATTAAGAGCAAAATACTATTATCTGAAAATAAGGGTGTTTCTTTAGTTTGCCACACTAGTTACATCCAGTTAACAAATCCCTATTTTTTTTTTTTTGCTAATAAATCTAAACATAAAGCAAGTAACAAAGGGAAAAGAGGACAACTCTCCTTCGTTCCTTTTTTCAAATACAGCTTGTCAGAGAGGAGCCCTCCCACCTTAATTCTTGCCTCAGACTCTTCTAATATCTCCCATATTAACCATATTACTTTATCAGGGAAAACAAAAGATACAATTGCACTACTCAACATTCCATTTGACCCTACTGAATACATTCCCTGCATCACAATTCACAAAAAAGAGACTTCCCTGTTGACTGATTATAAATCATTGTTTTTATTTAATCTCTTTCTTAGCTATTAACTGTTGAGCCTTATCAAGGCTAAGTCTTCCACAAATATCTCCAGTTGTGCCTTTCTTTGGCATCCCCACTCCTTTGCTTTATGCAAATGTTCATAAAGTTTCTGAAATATCTCTAGGATCTCTGATTATTCTCCTTGCCATAGACACTCAAATCCATTTACAGCTCCTTCTACTTTCTGCTGGACAACACACTATTCTAAAACTTTCTGTACTTTACAGGTTTTTTTATCAAACATAGTTAACAGCAACCTTTCTAACCTAAAGCATGTTGTCCAAATGCTCTTATATTTTTCCTTTAGCACTCTGCACAGTGGTGCAGTGGATAGTGCTGTTGTCTCAAAACAAGAGGTTCTCCAGTTTGATTCCTGGCTGGAGTACCTTCTGTGAGGAGTGTGCATGCCCTCCCTGTGTTTATGTGGGTTATACAAGTGATCCATTTTCCTCCCACACTACAAAGACATGCAGTAGGTGAACTGGATACTCTAAATTGGCCATAGGTATGAATGTGTGTGTGTGAGTAGCATGGAAGAAGAACCATGTCAAAGATACCTGTCAAAGATACCTACCTAGCAGTGTGATCCTTGGCTCTTGATTGCCACTGCTGAAGTGATAGCCTGACCTCCTTGTGCAAAAATGGGGAAAAGGGGTTGTGGATGGATAGACAGACTCTGCAGCTGTTCCTCTTCTTGTTATGCGACATTTCCTTCCTTTTGCAATATTTTGACATTTCTCATCCCCTCTGAAAACTTATATGACTTTTTTTCCTACATCTCTTTCTGTCTTATGCCTGTCTTCTTTTCAAGTCTATTTTCATTTTATTCATTCACCACTGATCCTTTCTGAAGTAATTTCCATCTTCCCTAATAACTCTTAAATCATACCCGCTAGCCATTCTTTAAAATCCTCTCTTTTTAACACATACCATGCAAATGTCTCAGTTTTACATCATTACCCTGTGTCTTTATCTTTGTTCTTATTGGTGCATGACCTGGCGTAGTTACTGGATTAGTCTCAAAGCTACCAGTTAAATAAATGTACTCCTGTTAAATATAGACCTATCCAATCTAGCTGAGTTACTGGATCTTGGGGAATATATGTCAGTTCTGAGTTCCTGCTACTGAATTCACATTATCCATATCAAATGTTCTCATATTTCTTCAGAAATCTAAACTCTTTTGTTCTATTACTTTCAATCGACCCCTGATGTATCCTCATTATTGCAAATCAAGTTCCATTCCCCACCCACAATAATATTTCCCAATGAAAGCTTATTACTTCTTCCCAAATTCTGCTCATCTGCCATTATCCCTTTACTACCTCAGATCTACTATTAATGCCATTTCCTCTCTTTCGTCACTATTACAGCCCCTCTTACAATTAGTATTATTACAGACCATTTATTTTGCCCCCAGTAGTCCACTGAATATCCACCCTAGAAAAATTACTTTGTCAAACTCATGCACATCTGTAACCAAATGCATTTTGGGTATAATTGCTATCTGCACCTTGGACTTTTTAATTCAACACAATGTTACTTGTCTGGATCTCTAATGCCATTAACATTCTAGGATAATACTAACAAAACAGCCATTCTGATAAAAAAAAAAAAAAAACATTTTTTCTCATATATTACACGATAGTTCTTTTGAACAGGTTTGTATCTTATTGTTTTATGGAAACACTATTCATAATTTTCATCTCTATTTATCCCCACGCAAAATTTTCCCAGACTTTTCACTTCAATAGAAACATTTAAGAAATTAACAGCTGCATCTGCTGTTATTTATTTATTCTAAAATTAGGGTTTGTCATGGTAATGTGCATATTAGAGCCTCTGTTCCCATTCAGTCAGATTGCTGCCTGCTCTTCACTTATCTCTATTTTCCTCCCGGATGTTTACATTAACTTGCATACTTTCTGTAAACATTAACTTTCAGTCTTAAGGAAAAGCACACTGACTAACCCTAAAATAAACTTTGGACTAACATACTAAGGCTGCTGGGAAAGGCAAATGCTTGGATAACTGCTCACTTCCCACAGTTTCAAACTTCATTTCTGACTTTACCTTTGACTTTCACTGCAATGCTTTCTAATACCTCTTTAAAAGTTACTTTGTATCCTACACATCTGCAGAAAAGATAAATGACAACACACTGTGCATATCTCTCATAATTAATTGGCTGCACCTGTAGGCTGCTCATCTCCAGACAAAAGCAGAATCTAATTACTTGGCAAACATAAGAAAGAACTACCAGTTTTCACATATCCATAATTTCCTCTTATTTTTAATTTTTATTAACTTAAAAACTGAATATGGCTTTACCTAAAAGCATTAACACAGAATTCCACCTCTATAAAACCAGAAGGGGTTATTATCACCTTTAATTATATTATATAATTAATACACATTAACATCCCCAAGCAACCAAATATAACTACATTACATTAAATTAAATTTGCTTATTTTCAGCCATTCTCATCTTACTATAGTAAAGCCTGGACAAATTACACCCAAGGAACAATACTTTATTACCTTAACATCAGTAGCATATTCTACGGTCACCGATACAACTCCTCTCTACCTCACATCTAAAACGTCTCTAAATAAACTACTTTATACTACAACTATTCTGTGAAATTTACATCAAGAAATGTTTATGCAAATACCACACTTTACACTTTTATACAATTTTAACACTTTCAACAAACTTCCTGTCTTGTTCATCCACTTATTCCTACAGAACAAGAGTTTACTTGACTAAACCATATCTACAATGGGATTGATGTTTTAGAGTTCTCCCACTTATTCACTAAATTCATTTTGCTGCTGTTCTGCTTTGTGATAATCATGACCTACCAAAACCAATCCATGGGTTAAGTTCACGGTACTCCTGTCTCTTTTAGTCATCTCCTGGGCTTTTTTCTCTTTCACTCATATATTTTAGTTTGGAAAAGTGGAAAAAGTTTCACTGGGACAGTCACTACGGGCTCTCTGACAGAAAACTGAGAAGTACATTCCATTTCGGCTTGCTTGCTTACTCTTTGTTGAGTAAACTTCTTTCCTCCATAGCCTGTTCTGCTTCAAAAACATCTTCAATTACCCTGCCCAAAAAATAAATATTCTGAAGACAGCTAGATGCAGCAACTTGAACCAACACCTGCCTTTCCATAACCCCAGACCGCCAGGATATACTTCTTCTCCTTTTATCTTGAGTACAATAATTAGTCATCTTCCATAAACATTCTAGTGTCCCCATTTTTGAATACTTTTCTTTTCTGTCATAATTTTCCAAGAATCACTTTGCAATGGTATATACTAATACAGGACTCATCTGCTTTTGGATAACCAAATTTTGAGCATACAGACAATGTATTCTTCATTTGTAACATCCATCACACAGAAATCTTTGTTTACATTCTGAAGCTCCATATTGGACATTTTTTTTCTTCAAATTCTAATTTTCCACCTCCAAACTTTCCACAGCTTTTCTCTCCTTCCCCATGGTGCTGTGTGATGGATGTTACAAATGAGTGGCATTTAGCTGTCTCCTTGGAGAAATAAGTGAGTCTGTGAAAGTGGTGCGGATAACAGAACTGGCATTAGGAGGGTCTGCAGGTGATCTTCTGTTAAAAACAATCAAGCAGGATGATCCAACATTTTAGTTTTGCTGTTTCATGTGGTGGAATGGCCGATAACATTTGTCACAGGACATGGAAAATAAAACATCTAAAATGGCAGCAAAGTATGCAGCAGTGACAAATTAAAGGAGAAAAGCAGCAACAAACAGAGAATGGGTCTGGTTTTGTGGCAGCAGATAATGGAGCAACTAAAACATACACAGCAGTGATAGCTTGCAAGAAATGAGAGCACCAACAAACTAAAACTGTTTTAAAAAGAAGACCAATTGTGAGAATAAGAAAAAAATGACACTTTTAGCCATTTTAGACAGATATTATGAACAGGATAATTTGGCAACCATTCTGGGCTTTAAATCTCAAGAAAGATGGTCTTTTATACATATTGGGATATAGACGCTTTGTGACTTAACATTTGAAACTGACATACTGATGATAAAATTGCTGGAACTGTGCAACAAAAAGAACATTTATCTGTGGAGCATTTATTTTCTGATAGTAACTTAAATGTTAAAAAATGCTACTTTGCAGTTCAGAACTGATAAACTGAAGAAGACAATGTTAAAAAATGCATGCAAGGTCTGCGTGGATCTGCTGATAATAATGTTAAAGTAAGAGATGACAGAAATTATGGAATGGATTGTGGAGGTTGGAACATGTTGTGAAATGTGAAAACAACAGGGTGAAACACTTGTCGAGTGTTATTTCTGTGTCTGGTTACAGAGGGACATTAAGATATGCTGGCTATCCTAAATGATTTTCTTTTGTGGAAACTTTTCTCATTTAATTAATGACTGTGACAAGATACAATGTAAACAGTGTGGGGAGAAACGACATAAAGCAAGATGGTGTGTGCCTGAATGCAGGCTGTGCAAAACAAAAGGAACACTTCTGGATGGATTGTCAAGAGCAAACAGTAAATAATGAAAAAAGAAGGGGGAAGAAAGGAAAACATACACGAGGAATGGCAACAAAAGACTGGGGGACGGTGAAAACAGATAGAAGAAAAAGACAATAAGAGACTGGGGAAGAGGTGAAAAGGCAGCTGTAGAAGAAGAAAAATATGGAGGGGAAATTAAGAAAGAGTGCATGCAGGAAGAGGGGCGAGAAGAAGGGATTGATACTAATATATATATTTTTTTAAGTTCTAGCCAGTGAAAAACCTGACTGAGGGTTAAGGATTATTTGTTAATATACCCAGGAAAAATATTCAATTGGGAAAGAATAAAAATAAAAAATAAAAATCTAAAATTTAAAAATATTTCCCCTAAACTTAAAAAGAAGGAAAAGCAACAATTCTGGAGTACTTTTAATTAATGTGAACAGTATTATTAACACTAAGAAGGGCAGGAATACTGGGATGGTGTGCTAAATGTGATGTGGATATTATTCTATTAGATGATAATATTCTGTTACAGGATGTAAGATTATTGACAACTGAAGAAAGATTGCAAACAGAAAAAATTGTAGGGAGGAAATATAATATGGAACTTAGGAAGTGAACATCGCTCTGGAGTGGCTGTGTTGTATAAAAAACAGTGAAAATACTAGATGCAACACTGGTAAAAATAAGAAGGTTAACTGTTGTGGATATGAGGTAGAGAGAACATGTTTATAGTATTACAGCATTATATGCATATGTAACTAGCAAGAAAATGAGAATCTGTTCCATCAAATATTAGACTATGTGGTGGTTAACACGAAAATTATACTTGCAGGGGACCTCAATTGTGATTTAAGAAGAAAATGTAAAAAGAAAGGGAAAGATGTTAAAAATACAGGAAATGTTAAAATGCAGTAAATTAGCTAGCTGTGTGGAATAAAAGTCAAAGGACTTAGAAGGGGGCACTTGGACCTGAAATTGATTTTATTATCAGAAGGTTTGGAGTAGCAGAACACAATAAACATAGGTGGAGGCGATGAAAGAAACAGTATATTAAAATAGGAAAGGGAATAAAAAGAATGAATGAGAAATTATGGGATGAAACTGGAGAGTGGGTAGTACTGCAGATATGGAAGGATCATATACCCATAAAGGAATTTTAATAAAACTGGTCTGAATAGTAGACTGAATTTAAAAAAGAAATACAAAAAAATTTTTTTTTTCAATGGCAGGGTGATGTAAGAAAGGAAAAGCAAGTGAAGTATGGGAAAACGTGCAGAAATGTATTAGAGAATTTAGAGAATAATACAACAGAGTACTACGTTATGGAAAATAATTATATAAAAGAAATCAAGAAAAATTAAGACATTACTGTTTAGGCAGAGATACTATTTACAAGGGAGGATGTATCGGCATATTTGGGTAAAATAGTAAAGGGGATATTAATGCAATGAAGGAAATGAAAACATGTAAAAGAGGAGGTAAAAAGAACATGAGCAAATTATGAGTATTGCAGTACAGCATGTGGAAAATATGCATAAGAGTAAAAAGAAGGAAAATAATGGAGAATGGAAAGTAAAAAAAATCCAGAATGAGTTAAGGAAGAATTTGAGAAAGAATGACTTTTAGTGAATTGGATGAAGTACTTAGGAAAGTATATGTTGATTCAGTACCAGGCCCAGATGGTATAGGATATGGAATCTATAAGAAATTAATGGATAACAGACAGTATTTTGTAAATGTGCTGAATGAATGGTTGAAGGAAGAGTTTGTTTATGAAAGGTTATGTAGTAGGATATTAAAATGTATAAAAACTGGAGACCCTCCGTGTTAAATAACACAAATTATAATTTTTTATGAGAATAATACAGACGAGAATGAAAGGATGAGGGATATTATGGAAGAAAGTATTTCTGGCATAAAAAGAAAAGGGATGTCAATAATTGTAACTGGTTGAGAGAGAAATTGTGGTGATACTACAATTAAATGGGAGGATGTGAAATTTATGGTAGGCAATACTAGCAAAGCATTTGATACAGTAGGACATTGTGCTTTGTGGGATGTTATGGAAAAGTATGGAACAGGTAAGTAGAATTTATCTTACAGACACAAGGTGTAGGGTTTGATTTTCACATGTGGTAACTGGCAAGGCTTAAAATGGCCCACAAGGGCAGTTAGTCTAGTACTAACATATAACCTATGAACCTAAGACAGTGTGTGTGGTACAAGACAAGGATGTCCCAAGAGTGGAACATTGTTAGCTTTGGTAATGAATGTGATAGTGAGCAAAGTAGCTTACAGAATAAAAGATGCTTGATATGTGATACAAAAGGAAGTGGCATTTCTAGTACTTTTGACATCTATAGATGATATAGTGGTAGTAGCTAAGAACAAAACATGGATGAGGGAAGTTTCAGCTTGTCTGAATGGATGTTTAAAAATAAATGGGAATGACCCTGAATAAAGATAAAAGTAAGGGTTTTGGGTGATGTGGTGAAAATGTAGGGTGTGTATTTTTTAACAAATGAAGTATCTTTGTTAGGTATAACACTTTGGGAAAATTATGTTATGATGCAATGGGGGGGCTGATAAAAGAAATGAAATAAACATGTCTTTTGTTGAGGACATGTAGATTAGTATTCAGGAAAAGGGATTATCGGTTTATTCTGTATTAATGGGAAAATATCATATATGTCAAAGGTTTATATGATCCCAGAAAAAAAACTGAAAAGGACATTATGCATCTGTTTTTTTCTTTCATATGGGGTTCAAGATTAAACACAGTAAAACAATGTGTGTTGTATACGAGTGAGTATGAAGGGGATTGGGGTTACTAAATCCAGTTGTTTATCCTGATTCTTTAAACTTGTACAGAGTATTAAAGTTGGTAAAGGAAGCGAATGGGAAAGCAATAATGAGAATGTTTAAATACAAGTAGAAAAAGTTCTGGGAGATGATGAGAGGAAGAAAAAAGAGCAAAAGAATATTCAAATGAAGAAATTAAAAAAAAAATCAACAAAAATATATATGACACAGTAAGATAAAAGGATGTGGCATAATAACGTGATAAAACAATATATGTAAATCATTGGGAAAATGTACCAGAAAAAAAATATTAAAGTAAGGAAAAAGTTGTGTACCAAGATAGTAGAGTGTCAGGATTTCCAAGGCAGACTAGTAATAAACAAGTTACCAGTAAAGGGGAACATGCCATATAAAAATGAAACTTGAAAGACTGCGTTTATTTTGTGGGGAGCAAGAGACAACAGAATATGTTTTTTTTTTTAATGTAAGAGTGGAAAAAAGTTGTGCGAAAAAAATTGAGAATATTAATGAAAAACAATATGGATATAAACATGATTATGTATGAATATTATGAAAACAAGAAAGAATACTTGAGACGGGTAAATAAAATTTATTTTATGTAATAAAGATTATTTGGAAAGAAAGATTGAAATTTTGCTTAGTGGGAATGGATATTGTCAGATATACTGTGAAAAATTAGATTATGGTTGTAGAAAAAGCAGTGGAGGTCAATTATAGAAAAATAACAATGAGGTTATTATAACAAAAATGATAAAAAAAATAGAAATGTGTATGTGTGTGCCTGTAAATATGTACATTTTTTATGTTTTGTTAAATAAAGGACCCCTACTCTTTTTGATAGGTATCGTGGACTCCTTTACAACCACCAGCTCAAGCAGATGAGGCCTCAGTTTAACATCTCATCCTTCAAGTACTATGCAGATATGTCAGCCTTTCCAAATTTTAAACTTGACAGCATAGCAGTTTAGCTAAAAGAACGAAGCAGGCAAGATGGAGACACCACCAAATCTAATGTCAGCAAATGGTCCAGATACAATAAAATGAAATAATCCCTCAGGCAAACAGAACAGGATTTTGTCCCACCAAATCAACCGGAACTTCATCAGATACAGTCACAGTAAATAGGCACACCTTAAAATACAAAATAGTCCAATCACATTTTAAAGTTTAAACACACCCCCCCAATCAACAACGAATGGTATCATCAAATTAGATACACACCCTAAAAACACTTTCCATTCAGTTGCAAAAATATAATAAAATGAAGCATTGTACAAAAATCATTAAAACACACATTTTAGACAACAGTAAGATAATATACTATCTTAAATTGGCTTTTAATGTAGGCAGACACAATAATGATTCTGCTTCATTCAATCCCGGCCAAGACTGGGCCCCCAGCCGCAACTGCCAGAAAAGTTACGCATTTTCTAACAGAAGCAGCCATGCTCCACCTCTACCTGAAATATTTAGTGTTTCTAGGACAATAAATTTAAACACATGCTCACTATAGAGGTTAATGTGCCTTGCCAAACGTAAGTCAATTTGCCAGCTCGAATATCAGACAGATGTTCTCCAATCCTACACTTCAACTTACATTCAAATCTTGCCCACATAAAAACATGGGCAAGATTGACACACTGCTCAATAAACTACTTTTATAGAACCACACCCTGTTTTTTCCATAAACTGAAATAGTTTCCTTGTTAATTTTAACTTGGCCCACTTCTAATATGTATTTACAATATACACAAGCACCACACTTCCTCATACAATCCAATTCCTTATCATTTTGGGTGTGCTCAAAAATCTGTTTGAAATTACAACCTTTTTTATAAACTAATATGGGTTTCTCACCCCCCTCTCACTAATACCATAATCATTAATTAGCGCATTCTAATTCTTAACTAAAATCTCTCTTATAGAATGGCTGTCAACACTAAAGGTAGTAGCCAATGCATTCATAAAATTCTTAGATTCATTACTACATTTTTAACCAGAACAAGGTGCTTCAAGAACAATGTCATTCCCAACATTAACATCCTGTAAGTCACCCAAATTATTTGACATGGGTTGTATGGGCATATTTCTCAATAGTGGTGTAAAATGCCCTGTAGCTTTTTGTCTTTCACTTCCAAAAAAGGTTAATCTATCAGCCACAAAGGATAACCTCTATTATAAAACATGTGTCTTAACATATGACATTCTTCTAAGAATTAAGAAAAATTAAGAATTGGAATGTGTTAATTAATGATTATGGTATTAGGGAGAAGATGGGTGAGAATCCTATATTAGTTTATAAAAAAGGCTGTAATTTCAAACAGATTTTCAAGCACACCAAGAATGATAAGGAATTGGGTTGTATGAGGAAGTGCGGTGCTTGTGTATATTGTAAACATATATTAGAGGTGGGTCAAGTTAAAATTAACAAGCAAACCATTTTAATTTATGGAAAACTAGGGTGTAATTCTACAAAAGTAGTTTACTGTGCAGTGTGTCAATCTTGCCCATGTTTTTATGTGGGCAAGACTTGAACGTAAGTTGAAGTGTAGGATTGGAGAACATTTGTTCGATATTCAAGCTGGCAAATTGATTAACGCTTTGGCAAGGCACATTAACTCCTATAGTGAGAGCTTTTGTTTAAATTTACTGTACTAGAAACTCTAAATATTTCAGGTTGAGGTGGAGCATGGTAGCTTCTGCTAGAAAAAGCGGAACTTTTCTGGCAGTTGCGGCTGGGAGCCCAGTCTTGGCCAGGATTGAATGAAGCAAAATCATTATTGTGTCTGCTTAAATTAAAAGCCAACTTAAGATAGTATGTTATCTTACTTTTGCCTAAAATGTGTGTTTTAATGATTTTTGTATAATGCTTCAATTTATTATCTTTTTGCAATTGAATGGAAGTGTTTTTAGGGTGTGTATCTAATTTGATGATACCACTGGTTGTTGACTGGGGTGTGTGTTTGAACTTTAAAATGTGATTGGACTACTTTGTATTTTAAGGTGTGCCTACTTACTATGACTGTATCTGATGAAGTTACTGTTGATTTGGCAGGATGAAATCCTGTTCTGTTTGCCTGAGGGATTATTTCGTTTTAGTGGATCTGGACTATTTGCCGACATTAACTTTGGTGGCGTCTCCATCTTGCCTGCTTTATTCTTTTAGCTGTGTTTATTGGTTTGTATTTTCTTCATGGTTTTCCAGCATAGCAGTTTAGCTCAGAGAGTAATTGCCACAAACTGTTAAGGCTAATCCTCTAAGTCCTGAGGTACGATTCTCTCAATTTCTACTAGCAAATGGTACAAGTCTGAGAAAGTCAATTAACCAGGCAGTGGTGCTGAGTTACCCCCAGAAAAGGGACAAGTTTCCAATGGGCTTACCCTTAAGACACACGCGTGCACATAACTTAAAATCTACAGTTAAGGCTATCACACATAGTACTAAATAAATTAAATATATGCCACCGTAGAAAAGAACACTTACTTCAAGAATTGGCAAAAAAAAAAAATACAGAAGTCAGATATATAGCACAAAGTTGCATAAATCCAACCAGATGAATGCAGTCAAAGCAAGCAGTTAACACAAACTCAATTCCTGTTTACTCATCCAAAATTCACAGAAGAGTCACTAATAATCCAGGAAAGTACTTCATATTCCCTCTTAAAGGTTCAGCATATAAAGCTGAATGTCAGAAGGTGAAACCTGAACTGCAATAATCAGGCACTGTATTTCTTTAAGATGAATGTGTTATAAAACATAAAAATGTTAGATATTACAACTGTCAAATACATTTCATAATGGCACTCCTCATAGTTTGGAGAAGCAATTAGTGACTCCAGTAGTACACTTCCAAAAACACAACCACAGAGCTGGAGCACAGAAACACTGAAAGAATGTTTCTACATTGGAAAAATCTAATATACTACTGACTTCTGAAACAGTGGCAAAACAGTGTAAGAAACAAATGACTGGGTTCCCTGAGGAAGGTACAGAAGTGAAGTCCTGAATTCTGCCAATAGCCTGAAAAATAATTAACTGACTTACATGACAATAACAAAAGAAGACGGCACTCCTTTTCATAGAAATGATTAGGTACCTTACCCTATAATTTTTCTCCTCACTATCCCTGTGCTAGTGTTATTCTTTACTTCCATTTTCATACAAATTCAAGGAAGAACCTTTAACATCACCTGATCAATCGATTTGCATGGGAGCTGTACTACTCGTAGAAAACCAACTGAGTACATCTAAAACGGTTACTGCTGATTCTCCTAAAGTCTCTGCATACCATTCCAAGCTATAAGAATATCAGATATCCAGGATGATAATTCAAGAAAGTTAAAGGAGATCTTCTCCAGCATGAAGGGGGATGTATTTGCAGAATTTTTCTTTTTGACATCCCCTCACACTGTCAGAATTTGCAGAGTTGGCCTTTGTTAAACCAATTCTGAAATGTCTGTATAAAACTTCCATACAATATTTCACAACTACTTGCTCAACTACTCTCGTCTGTCGCTCACAGTTCCATCTTTAAACTCATACTCTGACATTCACAATCATAATAAAAATCCAAAGTTCTTACAATTCCTCACTCTCCCTATGTACTATTTTTTTCACAAAGTTCTTAACTATAGTCATGTCATATAGTTCAACAAATTATAGCATTCCTGTTGTCTGGTCAATACATCTCCATAAAACACTGGATTTCAGCAAACCTTGAAAAGTAATTACCTTCTACTGGAGGGGATGGAGAACTACAGAATTCTGGAAATTTGTCCCTGAGCATTGCACGTAGTTCCTTGTCCAATTTGGGATTGTCAAACAGAGGTGATAAATGCCTAAAGAGGAAATATAATAAAAATATAAGAAAATAGCATTAATTCAAAGAATAACTCAGTATTTTCATTGCTTTAGTATCACCCAAACAAAAATGTCAAACCGGAAATTAAATCAAAATGAGATACAGATGACCTGCGTGAGGCTGGTTTAAATTTATAATTTAGTGTTGCTGGCTGATGAAACAATAAAATCCCATCTTTAGCAGTACAACTGCATGAGGACATATACAATCAGGTGTTAAATTGTTCTCTATTTCCATTAATAATTACCTGTTAGATCAGGCTGATGAACTTTTATCTTGATTTAGCTCAGTCACCTAAAGCAGTAGGCATAAGTTATCTGCTTTAACACTGTATGGCCTATAAACAATAACAATCACTTAAATATAAAAGCAGACAGAATATGTTAACAGGCAGACTAATTCCCCAAAGCCATAAGGAAACTTCTGACACAACATACAATAAGCAAAAGCAGATGATACAGTGCAAGGTGACAGTGGTCAACTAGTGCAATGGGTGCAACTTCCCAGTAGCCTATACACAAGCTCTTAATGCATCAAGAGGCTAGCTTTCTTCAGACTGATTCTTACATGAAACTGACTTTAGGGCAAAACAATCAGGCTCTCAAAAAAAATAATATATTTTCAAAAGACATGTATTCATGCAGATAAGCCACCACCACTCATTGCCTCCTCATTTATTTATTTTACATTTGTTGACCGTGATTGTCCGACTGAGCCGAACAGCCCTTTTTCAGCGGAGGCCCGGGGAGAAAAGCACCAACATATTTTATAATTTTCATTATAAATTAGAATTAAACAGCAATGTTACAGGATTATTACAAGGCATTAAGTAGCAATGCAATGTTATACAGTGTCAATAATTAAGAGTATAGCATAACTATTTCAAGATGTATAAAAATAAATATGTCATTAAGATGAGTATAGATTTTGGGGTAAGTGGTTAAAAAAACACAGTTTTATCATGATGTAGTTGCATGAAGGCAAGACAATTACAACAGAGTCTTTCTCTGAGGCGATTTGCTTAACAGATTTTAGAAGACAGTAGAAAGAGTAGTCAAGGAAGATTAGAGAGAGCTAGTGAGAAGAGTGAGTTAAGGGCAGAAAGTAAATTAAGGTATGAGAAGTAGGGGATGTTAAGGAGGGAGAGTGCAGTGGCAAGACCAGTGACTTTTAAAGTGCTCTTTGGTGGCTGTCTTAAATTGTTTAGGATGTGTAAGGGTCCGGATTTCTAGTGGGAGCCTACTCCAGGCAATAGTGGGGTGATAGTTGTGCATGTTGCGTCCAAATTTAGACTTGGGTTTGTAGATTTGTAGTAGGTCTTGGTTAGAGCTTCGGAGAGGTCTGGAGGGAGAATAATGGGAGACGAGAGGGGATAGTACTGGGCAGTAGGAAGGCTGGTATAGGATAGAATGGATGATCTGGAGCTGAGAGAGAAGAAGCTGTTGGAGTAATTCAAGCCAGTTTAGGTGTTTTAGAGAGAGACAATGATGGGATCTGTAGCTTTGTTGGGCAGCAAATCTAGCTACCTTGTTGTAGGTAGATTTGAGTTTGGTCAGGAGTGCTGAGTTAAGATTTGTGAGAATTTGAGAACTGTACATTAGACTGGGTAGAAGGTTGGTACGAGAGAATAATCTTGGCTTCAGAGGTAAGGAAAGTACAGTTTTGTACCTACCATAAATGTAGATGTCCGACAGGTATGCATCTGCAGTCATAACATATGGGTTGTCCTACCTCAGGCAGCCCTTCGGTTGGCCGGATTCCAAAGTCTGGGTCTGGCCTCGGCTGATGTCGCACTTCACCCGACGTCATAGCTCCTGGGGTATAAAGGCATCAGCCAACGCCATTTTCCTCAGTGTTTCTTGCCCCAGATGCCAGGTGCCCTCTAGGAAGGCTAACTTTGTATAAAAGTAGAAAATTCCAAACAGTAGAAATCAAAAAGTATATATACATATATACATACAAACAAATACACCATAATAGATTCCCCCAGCTAGCTAAGAGAGGGGTAAGTACCCTAGGAATACCACAGAGGGGAAGGAGGGTGGGTAATCCTGACTGCAGATGCATACCTATCAGACATCTACATTTATGGTAGGTACAAAACTGTACTATGTCCTTCAAAGATGCATCTGCAGTCATAACATATGGGTAGAATACCACAGCCAAACTGGGGGAGGAGGCACTAAGATAATGATGGTGTAGTTAAGATCCCTTGTAAAACTGCAGTTGCAAAACCTGCTCGGGATCTGGAGTATAAAGGAAGATTGTAATGCTTGGCAAATGTATGCACGGAGCTCCAAGTAGCAGCTTCTAAAATGTCTTTGGTAGCCACTCCTCGTAGGAAAGCTGTAGTGGTGGCTGTAGCTCTTGTAGAGTGAGGCCTGATATTTTCAGGAGTTGCCTTTCCATGAAATGAGTAGCAGAATCAAATGCAATTTCCTATCCATTTTGAGATTGTCTGTTTTGAAATTGCTTTTTCCTTGCACTCCTGTTGCATATGCTACCAGAAGCTGGTCAGTTTTTCTGCTGGCCTTAGTTCTGTCCAGATAGTAGCGCAGTTGTCTGTGTACATCCAAGGTGTGTAGTAGTTTTTCCCCCTGTTCTGTGGGTTAGGGAAGAATGTAGGTAAATGAATAGCTTGGTTCAAGGATACCCTGGATACCACCTTTGGCATAAAAGTAGGATTGGTTCTCAGAGACACTCTATCCTGGTGAAAGATAAGGAAAGGCTGCACTGCCATTAATGCCTGTAACTCGGATACCCTTCTTGCTGAAGTGATTGCTAGCAGGAAGGCTGTTTTCCAAGATAAGAACTGTAAGTCTGCTGTTGCTGCTGGTTCAAAAGGGGAAGTGTTAATTTTTCTAGTACAAAATTGAGATCCCATGCAGGCAGAGGTGGTTTCCTTGGAGGTTTTACATTTTTGATCCCTCTCAAAAATTTTCTGAGGAGAGGATGAGAGAAGACAGGAGGATCCATGTTGTACTCTGCTGAAATTGCTGATGCATGAATCTTAATGGAAGAATAGGACAGGCCATTGTGGAACAGTTCTGCTAAGTATTCTAGGATGTGTGCTAGGTTTGCCAGTGTGACATTTGTTCCCTTTGCTGCACTCCAAATGAGGAATCTCTTCCATTTGGCTGAATATGTTTTCCTTGTGGAGGGTCTGCGAGCCTCCAGGATAATGTCCTTAACCCTCTGAGATAAAACAGGTTGGTTTTGTTTTATGCAATTTTCCAAGCAGTTAGCTGCAGCGTTTTTAAGTTTGGATGCAGGGTCTTGTAGTTGTTCTGCGTTAGAAGTAAAGGACATAGAGGTAGATGCCATGAGTTCGTCCGAGACATGCTTCTCAGTAGCGGGTACCAATGCTGCCTTGGCCAGTCTGGAGCTATCAGAATTACCTTTGGCTGTTCCTCTCTGATCTTCAGTAGAACTTTGTACATCAATGGGAGCGGTGGAAAGGCATATGTCAGGGCCTTCCAGCTGAAAGAAAGGGAGTCCACCCTCCAGGCTTGTGGGTGGTATACTCTTGAGCAGAATTTCTTCAGTTGGTGGTTGATTGAGTAGGCGAACAGGTCTATCTCTGGCATTCCCCATTTCTTTGTTATGGTTTTGAAGATGTCTGGATGCAGCATCCATTCGTGAGCATCCGTGGTAGTTCTGCTTAAGCTGTCTGCTAGTAAATTCTCTTTTCCTGGTACAAATCTGGCCTGCAGTTGGATGTTGAGATTCAGGCCTAAGTTCCACAGGTCCATTGCCATCCGGCATAGAGGGTATGAATGTGTGCCTCCCTGTTTGTTGATGTACCACATGACTGTGGTATTGTCTGTCCTTATCAGCAGGTGTCCTTGCTGGAGGAATGATTTGAATGCCTCGATTGCATGCTTCACTGCCAGCATCTCCTTTAGATTTATGTGTAGATTCAGCTGGTCATGGGATCATAGGCCTTGGATACACTTGTCTTCCATGTGTGCCCCCCAGCCTAGGTCTGAGGCGTCCGTGGTGATAGTCTGCCTTGGATGTGGTTTGTGGAAAGGCAATCCTCTGTTGATCTGGCAGGCCTGAGCCCACCACAGGAATTCTTTTTTCAGGCATGGAATGATTGGTATCAGGGCATCTAGGCTGTGTCTGTGTTGAGACCATACATTCCTTAGGTACCATTGTAATTTTCTCATATGCAGCCTGGCATGTGGGATCAAGATTATGCAGGATGCCATGTAACCCAGGGCCTGCAGGACTTTCCTTCCAGTAAGCTGAGTTTGTCTTGTTAATGCCATGAAGTAGACTGGTAGTTGCTTTTGTTTTTCTTCTGTGAGAAAAGCCATCTGAGTTATTGTATCCAGTTCTGCACCCAAAAATGTTATCCTTTGGGATGGCACTAGTCTTGACTTTTGTATGTTGACTGTGTATCCCAAGGCTTGCAGCAGTTGTATGACATAGGCCAAATCCTTTATTATTTTTGTCTTGTTGTCCGCTTGTATTAGGCAGTCGTCCAGGTATGGGTAGATTTGAATTCCCTGAAGCCTGCAATGTGCAACTACTGATGCCAGGCATTTCGTGAATACTCTGGGCGCAGTAGATAAGCCAAAGGGCAATGCTGAGAATTGATAATGCTCTGATCCTGCAAGAAATCTGAGGTGTCTTCTTTAATCTGGTCGTATAGGGACATGCAGGTATGCCTCCTTGAGATCTAGAGTCACCAGCCAAGACTCCTTGCCCAACATGGGAAGAAGTTGCTGTAGGGTCAGCATCTTGAATTTTGGAACAATGAGATATGTGTTCAGTGCGGACAAGTCGAGAATAGGCCTCCATTGGTTTTCTTTTCTTGGTACAAGGAATAGTCTGGAGTAAAATCCTTGGCCTTGTTCCATAGATGGTACCTTTTCTATTGCTCTCATCCTTAGTAAGCTGATGATTTGTTTTAGAGCCTCTGATTTCTGGCTTGGTGGAAGGTTTGGCATTCCTCCCTTTTTTGGTAGAGTGTGAAGTGAAACCTGTAGCCTTTGTCTACTGTTTGCAAAGTCCATTTGTCTCCTGTAATGCAATGCCAGTTTTTTGAAAATAAAGCTAGCTTTCCGCCCAAGGGTGCTTCCAGTTGTTCCCTGGTAGGCGGAATCAGAGCCAAGTCATTGTGTCTGTCCTGTGGAAGTGGTTGCAGTCGCATCTGTGGCGGCACTTCTCTGGTTGGCAGGTTGCCACTGACGACCCCTTTAGGCACTCCTTGATTGACCTCTGCCTCTTGGGCGTCTATTTCTGCCTCTCTGTGCTCTGGAGGTGTCTGGAAAGGACCAATTCTTTGAAGGCCAATTTCTGCTGAACCTCGGAGGTTGGACCTGCAGGAAATCCTTGACTGTTTGGACAGATTTTGCTTTTTCTTCCACTTTCTTTAGAACCTCCTGTGCAGGGGAGCCAAATAAACTTTGTTTCTCCATAGGGGCATCTAGGAGTTTAGACTTAACATGGTCTGGCAAGGATTGTTCTTTTAGCCAGGCATGCCTTCGAATCACTGCTCCAGTCATAGCTGATCTAAATGAAGCCTCCAGTGCATCATAGCCACATTTTAAGAAATGATTACTGACCTGCTGAGAGTTGTGTACCAAATCCTGAAGGGACTTACGGTCTAAAGGTTCAGGAGAGGACAGCTTTTTATTCAGCTGATCTAACAAAAATTCCTGGTACTGTATCATGTGAAATTGACAGTTTAAAGCCCTGGCAGAAAGAGTAGCAGATGTATAAACCTTTTTTACCCCGTCTCTCTAATGCTCTTGATTCTCTTTCAGAGGGTAGGGGTTTTTTGGCAGAGGCAGCTGCAACACCTTTAGGGCCCTGAGAAATGGTTTCTGGGTCTGCAGCATGGGCCATATACAAGTGGAAGTGAGAATCCGGGACCCTGTAGTATCTGTCAGGTTTGGCAGGGGCCGGAGGAAGAGAATCAGGGGCAGTACTGGCATCATTGTATGCATCATCAACAACTGATAGTACAGGTGGTATGGCTAAAGGCTTATGCTGTGGTATGTAAAAAAGTCCTTAGCCTTTTCCTAGAATCAGAAAAATCCTGCCCTGCCATTGGAAGTGTTCCCTCATTGAGTGTAGAGTTTCCCCAAATGAAAATTCTTCTGGAGGGGAGGCAGAAGGAATGGAGTCTTCTGCATCAGAATCCTCATAAGGTAAGTATGGTCCTTCCTGATGGTCAGATAAATCTAAACCATCTGAGGAATAGTCAGAGGAGAGAGGTTCAGGGGGTTCAGTCCTGGGCCTCTTTTCAGGAGGGGGTTGTGAGGCCCTGTCTGGGTGAGGTTGGGATCCCCTGATCAGAGAAATAAGGTCCTCAGTAAGGCTGAGAATCTGAGAACTTGAGGTAGGTCTGTGAGAGGGAGCTTTTGCAGGTAAGGCCTTGGAAAGTTTAGCTGCTTTAGCCCTGGAAAAGGCCTTGATAGACATAGAAGCAGGAGGTCTAGCAGCCCCACGTGCAGGAGTAGAGATGTCCAACGGAATGGTGTCGGACAAATCTTGTGTACCTGCTTCTTCAGTAGGAATTTCTGTAGCCGACTCAGCCGGGGCCTGTGTGGCCTCAGTTGTTGGAGGCATGCTTTCGGCCGAAGGGAGAACCGATATCTCGGTTTCAGCCGAAACCAAGACACTCGCGGTAGGCCTAACGGTGGTTTCAGCCGAAACCGCGGGCCGCGAGTGTCGGTCCTTTTCCTTGCGTTTTTTAGCTAAATGTGTAGTCGGAGTTTCCGACGGCATTTTATATGCAAAAGAGGAGCCAAAAAACTCTTCAGCAAACTCCGACCGACGTCTAAGTGTCCGTCGGTTGAAGGAAGCACAGGCTAAACAAGCTGATACGTCGTGGTCTGGGCCTAAGCAAGGGAGGCAGTAAGAGTGGAAATCCTTATGAGGTATTTGCTTCCCACAAGTTAAACAATTATTTACTTTGTCTGACATCGGCTGAGGCAAGAAAGAGTCCCCACCTGGGTACTTAGCTTTTTTAGAAGTCTTTGGTGGCTGAAATCTCTGGATCTGACCAACTGGCACTTGCGAACAGCTTCTGCTTCGGGCACCGCGCGGCAAGAAAGACTGAGGAAAATGGCGTCGGCTGATGCCTTTATACCCCAGGAGCTATGACGTCGGGTGAAGTGCGACATCAGCCGAGGCCAGACCCAGACTTTGGAATCCGGCCGACCGAAGGGCTGCCTGAGGCAGGACAACCCATATGTTATGACTGCAGATGCATCCTTGAAGGACATTTTCTTGTTACGGTGAAGGACCCCTAGTTTTGAATGTGTCTTTTTGATACAGTTATTAAAATGCAAGTCAAATTTAAGCTGATTGTCGATGGTTACGCCTAAGAGCTTAGTACTGGATTCTACCTGAATGGGAGTGTTATTAAGGGACTGTATGGAGAAGAAGGGTTTAATATTTATGAACTTTTTAGGTATGAAGAGTAACAGCTTGGTTTTTCTTGTCCAAGAAAAGCTAAAAAAAGTGTGCATCACTTACACAACCATTCAGCGGTCACTGTTAGAATCACACAATAGCAAAACAATGCTATAGAGCCCAACACCAACTCAGCACAGAATAAGGAACACAAGTGGTACTAGGCAGAGGAAAAAAGGAGGTTTATTATCTTTTATCAAGCTCCATACATAGATGCACCAAAATATTAAATTTCTTTTTCTGTTTCCTGTAATCATTACCTACAAGTGATTTCACGAGCAATAAATAAGATCATTTAGGGCTAGAATATCAATCAAGCTTCTAAAAACAACAAAAAATGTAAACTAAATCCAAGAGTCACAAACTTCAAAAGCGGAAATCTCTGAAGAATGCTGCCAAACCCAGAACAGTAGAAGAAAGAGCTGTAAATCATTTTAAGCAGCGCTACAAATGACTACTACTACTGACTTAGTTCACAGTACTACAGTGCTTGAAAGTTAATCAACTGCAATTCTGTTTAGTAACCAGAAAACTTAAGCCATTTGACCAATTATTCTAAAGAGTTTCAAGTAAGTCCATAACTACTGTGAGGGTCCACAAAATTTAAAACATTCCACCATGATCCCTAAAGATGATGACAGAAGGCAAACAAGTTTTCTAAACAATAATGCTAACTTCTTATTATAGGTTAGTTAACAGAGTGTCACTCTTTTTTTTTTACATCTTAATTAAATCCTGCATGCATTAAAAGAAGAAAAAACAAACCACAGTTAATATTTTTTCATGCAGTATACATACGTATATATGTCGTTTTCAACATATACCATTCATTTTAACTTTACAAAAACTGCCCAGTTCACATCTTCCATTAATCCTCATTCTTCCTCTTGAATATTATTCTGCATCCCACCTCTTAGCACTAGAAATCTGAACAAAGGCAAAAATGATGGGGGAACAGAGGTCCAAAATAGGGACAAATTTGAAATATTGCTCTTATAAACTTAGAAAGCTGTTAAAATAAAAGGTTTTGTGTTACCATACATTTTCTGAAGGATATGAAATCTGAAACTGAAATCTGTCATTCTTTTGTCAATTCAGTCCTCACTGATTTGATAAAAATCACAAATTTTATGAGGAGCAGAGAAAAAATATTAGGCAAAAATCTGGACAGCTGAAAGTATGTTCTGCATGTTTTCTTCCAACAAATAACATTTATTTATCTTTTGGCCCATTCCTTTGCTAAAGATCCCACCTCCAGTTCTTCTACCTCCTTCACAATATTCAGTATTCCAATTACAACTAGTTTATATTTTGATTTCCATTTTTTCTAGTAATTGATTTCTTTGGCAGCCAACAGTATTAAACTTAGTAAGGTCTTACTATGTGTAGGCTATTCTGATCCTACATCACAGCTCAAAAGAATCATTACCTTACTTACAACTATTTGCTCCCCCAAACTTTCTGAAAACATACTTTATGAGGAAATACAGGGTCACTATGAAGACAGTATAAGGCTCAGGACTACCTAACATCGTACTACGAATTAGTTGATACAGGCTCATTTCTGAGAAAATATCGCAGGGTAGGTAACATTCTAGCTGAGGAATAATCATAGGTACTTTGTTTTCCAGGTCAAAACTTCAAAAGAACACAGTAAAGAGGTTCAAAAGGATAAAGTAAAACTGAAATCACAAGGAGTCAACCTCTCCCCTAGATGCCTGAGACAACAAGGTTGTATACGCAGCCTACCAATACAGAAGATGTTTGAGTAGATTACTGTTGTACTATTATGCCTTAAACATATTTGTCCAACTTTCAGATTAACCTCCAGAGCTTTCTTTGGATGTCCTCCTAAGTGTATCCCTCCAACTCCTGGAGTTGCATTAGACCAATGCTCATTATAAAAGGGGGTGATGCCCATGCCACTAAACCCGCACTGTTCTGAAGATCACAACTGTTGTCCTTGGACATTCAACTGTCAACCACTATTTTTTTTGTTTTAATATAAAATAATGCAGTAGCAATCAAAGGGCTGGCAATTACACTTTTCTGCAGCATGACTGGCTTCATCTTGTGAAACATTTTGTCAGGTTTACCATATATTTTCCTCCCTAATCTGAAACACTGTCAGCTTCAAATGACAACCCACACTCCAAATTATTTTCCTCAGTAAAAGCTATTGTTCTAGTGTAAAAAAAATATATACAGAAAAATGTGTTTATTCACCATCACTTTAACATTCATTAAAATACAACCTTATCTGAAACTCACATTATAATGTCAGGCCTAACCATAACACAGACACTGTCTTACTTGATGCTGTAGACCATGCCCAAGGGACAAATTGGTGGATTTTTTTTTTTTACCTTTGTAAAGTGTATTCAATACTGTGGACCATGCAACATCTTTTATTACCTTAAATAGCTATGGTCTTTCACATGGTGTTACTAAATGGTTCAAAAGCTGTGTTGAAGAAAGATGCCAACTGGTATAGTCTCATCACCACTGCTTGCACATGATGGAGACCTAATGGCTTAGTATAATGGTCACTAATTTTTACAATTTTTGTAAATGACACAGTCTGTTGTTTTATAAAAGGAAAAAAAAAACAGTCCAGTATACTGGCAATTTTAAAATCTCATAATGCAGTCACCACTGCCGATACAAAACTACAGCCCAGCTTTGATTCACTGCAGTCATGACTCTGGGACATCATCGTACCACTACTAGCACCAAAAACTGAATTTTTTCAAGCAGCAGCCAAAATCATTATCACTCCAACAACATGATCCAATCCAAGGACAATTCTAATGCCACTATTTTATCAAAAGACCATCTTACCTTAATATCTTTGGATAAGCAAGCAAAAACATACCTCATAAACACAGTCAAAGCGACTATAAAGGGTGAGCCCAGAAAATCCAATGTAGAAATAAAATAAAAAATATATATTGTTGATAGTACATTATGAGTATACTATCAACAATAAAAATTATTTATTTTGTACACAGTGGATTTTCTGAGCTCACCCTTTGTTGTAGCTTGGACTGTGTTCATGAGGTACGTTTTTACTTACTGGTTTGGTTTGTACCACTGGTTTTGAACAGAGTTCTATCTTTTGCTCTTTTGATAAGTCTACAACAGAGGAAGTCATCTCAACAAAACTGCTTGGTTGCATCACTCGACAAAAAACAATTCCAAAACCAATTAATAGCTAGCATACCATACAAAATTAAGTCATTTCTCAGATAATGATTCATTCACTACCAGAACTATGTACTACTTCTCTTCTATATTTTGCACATCTTCCAATTAACCTACAATCACCATTACCCCACAAGCTTGAAATGGCTTATAACATAGTACCTAGACCTTTTGCAAAACAGTACAGCAAATCACACCACTGACTAGCCCATCAAGACTGCCCCTAAATCAGATTTGCTCAGAAAAGTACAGTTGTGTACACTTACCATAAATGTAGATGTTCGAGTGTATTCACTGTTGCAGTCATTATATTTGGGTAATCTGTTGGCAGGTTGCCCTCAGTCGGCCTGATTAACAAAGTCTTGGGTCCTGCATCGATTGCTGTCCCTTCTTCCATGACGTCAGGGGAATAAAACATGCAGCCTATATCATTACATTGGTTTTTCTTGCCGCAGATGTCAGGTGCCCCCCAAACGGGGAGCAAAATATATATATATACATAATGAAAAACACAAAAATATACCTCCAAACATAAGCAAATACACCAAAAAGGCCTTTAAGCATAGTAAAAGAAAGTAGAGGAATAGTAAGAGAAAAACAGGGGGCTGGAGGGAGGGTAACCAGGACTGCAACAGTGAATACACTCGAACATCTACATTTATGGTTAAGTGTACACAACTGTACTACGTTCATCGTGTTTCACTGTTGCAGTCATTACATTTGGGTAGATTCCCAAAGCTTGACTAGCCTGGTCTGCAAAGCTATGGAAAGGATCATCATGGACCTCATAAATAAAGATATTGGGGACCTACAGACACTGGATCCTACCCAGTTCGGCTTTGTTAAGGGCAGATCCTGCCTCTTAAACCTGGTCAATTTCTTTGAAACAGTCACCAAGGCCATTGACGAGGGGAAGGTGGTCCACACAGCCTACCTGGACCTTGCAAAAGCCTTCGATACAATGCCCCACTCGGGCATCATAGATAAGCTCACCAGCTTAAATATAAACCCCTATGTCACTAGATGGGTTGCAAACTGGCTCAAGGACATAACCCACATGGTTAGAATTGCTGGAGCCATGTCAGACTCCAAATCAGTTACAAGTGGTGTCCCACAAGGCTCAGTCCTGGGACCTCTCTTGTTTGGTATATATTTCTCGGAGGTGCAGGCTAACACGGAAGGACTGTGGCTGACCAAGTTCGCAGATGACTGCAAACTGGGCGCCATAATAGAGTCTCCAGCCGACACAAGCATCCTACAAAAGGGCCTCATAGAAACAGACAACTGGTGCCAGAGCCATGGCCTCAAGCTAAATGCCAAAAAGTGTATAGTCATCCCCTTTGGCAAAAACAAAGTGCCCACAAATTACCACATAGGTGGTAATCCATTAAGTACAGAAGAAGTAATTAGGGACCTGGGGACCCAAGTTGATGGCAATCTCTCATTTGACAACCACGTGGTGAAAGTGGTTAGAAAAACATTTTATATAGCCCACCTAATCATGAAGGGATTCACATCTAGATCAGGGGAGGTCATCGTGCCTCTTTACTCATCCCTCATCAGGCCAATAATTGAGTACAATGCCCCTTTTGGGATGTACCTTACCAGACACCTTCAGCAACTGGAAAGACCCCAAAAGTACCTCACCAAGAGGATCAAAGGGCTCAAACAGATGCCATAAGCTGCCCAGTTAAAGAAACTCCAGCTCTACTCAGTGGCATACCGCCTGCTCAGAGGCAATCTTTGCCTGACATATAAAGCCATGTCCAACCTGGAATTAATGGACATGCTGCACCTCAGAAAATCCAAATCCCATCGAGCTACGTGCTCGAGAGACTTGAACCTCAGCACTGAAATAAATAGGACATGCTGGAGGGACAGATTCATAACCCAGAGGCTCCCTTCACTCTGGAATAAAATCCCAGTCCAGGTTAGGCAGAGCCCCTCATTGACTCTCTTCAAGAGGAATCTTGATGAGTGGATGGGAGATCGTAGGTTTACCCCGGGTATCACTTCTGTGTCACTGTTAGACAGAGGCACAGTATACTAACCTCGAAAAAGGGCATAGCAAAATTCATTTAAAATGGGTGGCGAAAGCCAAACACACTCTGGCTAGGCTTATTAATGCCCTAGGGCAGATAGCCTAGTATGAACCTATGGTTGGGAGGATGGATGTATACAGCATTAGGACCAGCTATAAGGCCCTGCAAAAAGTACAGTTTTGTACCTACCATAAATGTAGATGTCCGATAGGTATGCATCTGCAGTCATCACATATGGGTTGTCCTGCCTCAGGCAGCCCTTCGGTCGGCCGGATTCCAAAGTCTGAGTCCGGCGTCGGCTGATGTCGCCCTTTCCCCGACGTCAAAGCGCCTGGGGTATAAAAACGTCAGCCGATGCCATCTTCCTCAGTTTTTCTTGCCCCAGATGCCAGGTGCACTCTAAGGAAGGCTAAATTTGGAGAGATGCAAAAAATTCCAAACATACACAGTAATATAAAAACAAATACACCATAATAGATAACCCCAGCTAGCTATAAGAGGGATAAGTACCCAGAAATACCAAAGAGGGGAAGGAGGGAGGGAAAACCTGACTGCAGATGCATACCTATCGGACATCTACTTTTATGGTAGGTACAAAACTGTACTATGTCCTTCAAGGATGCATCAGCAGTCATCACATATGGGTAGAATACCATAGCCAATCTGGGGGTGGAGGATCTATGTAAAGGATGGTGTAGCTAAAATGCCCTGCAGGACTGCCGTAGCAAAGCCTGCTCTGGATCTGGAATATAAAGGTAAATTGTAATGCTTGGAAAAAGTATGCACGGAGCTCCATGTAGCAGCTTCTAAAATGTCCTTGGTAGCCACCCCTCTTAAGAAGGCTGTGGAGGTGGCTGTGGCTCTCGTGGAATGAGGTCTAATGTTAGCTGGCACAGCTTTTCCATGAAAGGAGTAACAAAAACAAATGCAATTCCCTATCCACTTTGAGATTGTCTGTTTGAAAATTGCTTTTCCTTGTGCACCAGCAGCATATGCTACCAACAGCTGGTCAGTTTTTCTGTAACTTTTAGTTCTGTCCAAGTAGTAGCGCAACTGTCTGTGTATGTCCAGGGTGTGCAGAAGTTTCTCCCCTTTGTTTTGTGGATTCGGAAAGAAGGTAGGCAAGTGAATAGCTTGGTTTAATGAGACCCTGGATACCACCTTTGGCATAAATGTAGGATTGGTTCTCAATGAGACTCTGTCCTGATGAAAAATAATAAATGGCTGTACTGCCATGAGGGCCTGTAACTCAGATACTCTTCTTGCTGAGGTTATGGCCAGAAGGAAGGCCGTCTTCCAAGACAGGAACTGTAGTTCTGCAGATGCTGCTGGTTCAAAGGGAGGCAGTGTTAGTTTTTCCAACACGAAGTTAAGGTCCCAAGTAGGCAGTGGTGGTTTCCTTGGAGGCTTGATGTTTTTAATTCCTCTTAGAAACTGCCTTAGGAGAGGATGTGAGAAGACAGGTGGATCAGTATTGTACTATGCTGAAATTGCTAAAGCATGAATTTTAATGGAAGAGTAAGACAGACCATTGTGGAACATTTCTGCCAAGTATTCCAGGATATGTGCCATGTTCATCACTGTCGCATCTAGGCCCTTTGTGGTGTTTCAAGTGTGAAATCTTTTCCATTTTGCTGAATATGCCTTTCTTGTGGAAGGCCGGCGAGCTTCCATGATAATATCCTTCACTCTCTGGGATAGCTTATCCTGAGGAGGAGTCGAGGTATTTTCCAGGCTGTTAGTTGCAAGGTTTTCAGGTTGGAATGCAGAGTTTTGTAATTGCGCTGTGTCAGGAGAAGAGGCCATGGTTTCGTGCGTGACATGCTCTTTAACAGTGGGTACCAGTGCTGTCTTGGCCAGTCCGGAGCTATCAGAATCACTTTTGGCTGCTCTGTCCTGATCTTCAGTAAGACCTTGGTCGTTAATGGGAGAGGTGGAAATGCATACACTGTTAGAGTTCTCCAGCTGAAAGAGAGGGCGTCCACTTTCCATGCTTGTGGGTGGTATGTCCTTGAGCAGAATTTCTTCAGCTGATGATTGTGGGGGGAGGCAAAAAGATCTATGTCCGGCCTCCCCCATGATTGTGTTATCTGTAGAATTATGTCTGGGTGCAGCATCCATTCGTGTGCATCCATGATATTTCTGCTTAAGCTGTCCGCCAGTATATTGTCTTTCCCTGGCACAAACTGAGATTGCAGCTCTATGTTGAGTTTCAAGGAAAGTTCCCATAGATTTATTGCCAGTCTGCAAAGAGGATAGGAATGGGTGCCTCCTTGCTTGTTTATGTACCACATAACTGTGGTGTTGTCTGTCCTTATTAGTAGGTGGCCTTGATGCAGAAAGGGTTTGAAGGCTTCGACTGCATGTATCACTGCCAGCATTTCCTTTTGGTTTATGTGCATGCGTAGCTCTTTTTTGCAACCATAGACCTTGAATGCATCTGCCCTCCATGTGCGCTCCCCATCCGTGGTCTGAAGCGTCCGTTGTAATGGTTTGGCTGGCTATTGGTTTGCTGAAGGGCAGACCCCTGTTTGACTGGCTTGCTTGAGCCCACAACAAAAATTCCTTTTGAAGGCATGGAATGAGTGGTATCAAAGTTTCCAAGCTGTGACTGTGCTGAGTCCATAAACTCCTTAGGTACCATTGTAGTTTCCTCATATGTAGCCTTGCTTGTGGAATCAGAAGGATGCAAGAAGCCATGTAACCCAGGGCCTGCAGGATTTTCCTTGCAGTCAGCTGAGTTTGTCTTGTCAGATTTTTGAAGTAATCTGGTAGTTGACTTTGTTTTTCTTCTGTGAGGAAAGCCATTTGGGTGGTTGTATCTAGATTCGCACCCAGAAAGGTTATTCTTTGGGATGGAACAAGTCTTGATTTGTGAATGTTGACTGTATATCCCAAGGCCTGAAGTAGGTGGATGGCATAATTCAAGTGTTTTACCAAAGTTTGTTGGCTGTCCACTTGTATAAGGCAGTCGTCCAGATATGGGTATATTTCAATCCCCTGAAGTCTGCAGTGTGCAATTACTGATGCCAGGCATTTCGTGAATACTCTGGGCGCAGTAGATAAGCCAAAGGGCAATGCTGAGAATTGATAATGCTCTGAACCTGCACGAAATCTGAGGTGTCTTCTGCAACTTTGTCTGATATGGACATGCAGGTATGCCTCCTTGAGGTCTAGAGTTACCAGCCAAGACCCCTTGCCCAGCATGGGAAGGAGTTGCTGTAGAGTCAGCATTTTGAACTTTGGCACAATGAGATAAGTATTCAGTGCGGACAAGTCGAGAATAGGCCTCCATTGCTTTTCTTTTCTTGGAACAAGGAATAGTCTGGAATAAAATCCTTGGCCTTGTTCTGAGAGAGGAACCTTTTCTATAGCTTTCATTTGCATTAAGCTGGAGATTTGTTTCAAAGCCTCTGCCCTTTGATTCGGTAGCAGGTCTGGCATGCCTTTTCTTTTTGGTAATGTGTGAAAATGGAACCTGTATCCTTTGTCGATTATTTGTAGTGTCCATTTGTACCTTGTAATACTGTGCCAATTTTCTGAGAATAAAGAAAGCTTTCCGCCCAAGGGTGCTTCCAATTGAGCCCTGGTTGGCGGTGTCAAAGTAAAGTCATTGAGCCTGTCCTTGTGCAGCAGTTGTAGATCCTGCATTACCTCTCTGGTTGGGAGGCTGCCATTGACGTCCTCTGTAGGAGCCTCTAGCTTGTCCTTTACCTCTGGCATGCCTGTTCTTGCCTCTCTGAAACCTCTCTGTGTCTGGAAAGGACCAATTCTTGGAAGGCCAATTCCTGCTGAATCTTGGTGGTTGGACTTGGAGAAAATCTTTGACTGTTTGTACAGATTTTGCCTTTTCTTCAAATTTCTTTAGGACCTCCTGAGCCATGGAGCCAAATAACTTTTGCTTTTCCAGCGAAGCATCCAGAAGCTTTGCTTTGACATGGACTGGCAGAGATTGTTCCTTCAGCCAAGCATGCCTACGTATGACTGCGCCAGTCATAGCTGACCTACATGAAGCTTCCAATGCATCATAACCACATTGCAAGAAATGGTTGCTAACCTGTTGGGAGTTATGTACCAGATCCTGAAGCGATTTGCGATCTAGGAGTTCAGGTGAAGACAGTTTTTTATGCAATTCATCTAACAAATACTCTTGGTACTGTATCATATGAAATTGACAATTTAATGCCCTCATAGAAAGAGTAGCAGAAGTATACACTTTTTTACCCCATCTCTCTAAAGCTCTAGACTCCCTTTCAGAGGCGAGAGGATTTTTAGTAGTGGCAGCTGCAACCCCTTTAGGGCCCTGGGAAATAGTTTCTGGATCAGCAGAGTGGGCCTTGTAAAGGTGAAGATGTGAGTCCGGGACCCTGTAGAACCTATCGGGTTTGACAGGAGCCGGAGGTAGAGAATCAGGGGTTGTGCTAGACTCAAGAGTACACATCATCAATGACATTTAAAACAGGAGGAATAGCCAAAGGTCTATGCTGAGGCAAATGCAAGAAGGCCCTTAATCTATTCCTGGAATCAGAGAATTCCTGGCCCTGCCATTGGAAATGCTCTCTCATAGTGTGAAGCGTCTCCCCAAAGGAAAACTCTTCAGGAGGGGAGGCCGAGGGAATAGATTCCTCTGCATCAGAATCCTCGTAGGCCGAAAAAGCCTCCTCCTGGTGGTCCGAGAGTAGAGCCATCAGAGGCCTCATCTGAGGAGTGGGGATCAGAGGGCTCAACCCTGGGCCTTTTGTCTGGAGGAGGTTGAGAGCCCCTGTCCAGATGAGGTTGAGAGCCCCTAATTAAGGAGATAAGGTCCTCTGCTAAGCTTAGAATCTGTGAACCTGTAGTGGGTCCCTGAGGGATAACCTTGGGAGGCAAAGCTTTTGAGAGTTTAGCAGCTTTAGCCCTAGAGAATGCCTTAATGGACATGGATGCAGGAGGCCTGGCTGCACCACGTGCTGGTGTAGTTTTGTCTAAAGGTTTGGTGTCGGAAGGTTCCAGGACACCAGTTTCTGTTGGAAATTCAATAACAGACTCAGCCGGGGCCTCCGGGGCCGAGGTAGTCGGCTGAGCGGTTTCGGTGGTTGGAAGTACCAAGGACTCTGTTTCAGCCGAGACCGAGACACTCGCGGTAGGCCTGGCCGTGGTTTCAGCCGAAACCGCGGCCCGCGTGTGTCGGTCCTTGTCCTTCCGTTTCTTAATTAAATGTGAAGTCGGAGTCTCCGACGGCATATTGTACGAAAAACTAGCCCCAAAAAACTCCTCTGCAAACTCCGCCCGACGTCTAAGAGTGTATCGGTTGAAGGAAGCACAGGCTGAACAGGCCGAGACGTCGTGGTCTGGGCCTAGGCAGGGGAGGCAGTAAGAGTGGAAATCCTTATGAGGTATTTGTTTCCCACAAGTTAAGCAATTATTAACTTTATCATCTGACATCGGCTGAGGCAAGAGAGTCCCCAACGGGGTACTTAGCTTTTTGAAGTCTTCGGTAGCTGAATTACAAGAGCTGGCCGACCGGCACTTGTGAACTGCTTCTGCTTCGGGAACCACGCGGCAAGAAAGACTGAGGAAGATGGCGTTGGCTGACGTTTTTATACCCCAGGCGCTCTGACGTCGGGGACCCAGACTTTGGAATCCGGACGACCGAAGGGCTGCCTGAGGCAGGACAACCCATATGTGATGACTGCAGATGCATCCTTGAAGGACATCAGCAGTGGCAAAGCCAGCTCTGGATTTAGAGAAAATTGGTAAGTGATAATGCTTGGTGAAAGTATAAACTGAACTCCAGGTAGCAGCTTCTAGAATATCCCTGGTAGGAACACCTCTCAGAAAAACTGTTGGAAGTAGATGCAGCCCTGGTGGAATGAGATCTGATCCCCTGGGGATAGGTTTTCCATGGTGCTTATAACAGAAATGAATACAATGGCTTATCCATTTAGAAATGGTTTGCTTTGAAATAGTCTTCCCCTCTGCCCCTGTGGCAAATGCTACCAGCAGTTGTTCAGATTTTCTTCGAGATTTAGTCCTGTCCAAGTATAATCTAAGTTGTCTGTGTACATCCAATGACTGCAGAATTCTTTCCCCCCCTGTTCTGTGGATTGGGGGAGAAAGCTGGCAAATGAATGGACTGATTAAGAGCCACACTGGATACCACTTTGGGCATGAATGATGAACTGGTCCTGAGTGACACCCTGTCCGCATGAAAGATGATGAAAGGCTCCAATGCCATAAGGGCCTGTAATTCAGATATCTTTCTAGCTGAAGTGATTGCTAAAAGGAAGGCTGTTTTCCAAGAAAGAAATTTTAAGTCTGCAGTAGCAGCTGGCTCGAAAGGAGATAAGTGAGTTTTTCCAATACAAAGTTAAGGTCCCAGGCAGGGGTTGGAGCTCTCCTCTGTGGTCTCAAGTTTTTTGCCCCTCTGAGAAACTGCTTTAGAAGAGGATGAGAGAAGGGGGGGGGGTCTGTGTTGTAATGAGCTGAAATGGCTGAGGCATGGATTTTTATGGAAGAAAAAGACAGGCCCTTGTGAAGCATCTCAGTTAAGTATTGTAAAATCTGAGGTAAACTGGGCACTGCTGTGCTCATCCCTTGTGATTGATTCCAGGCACAGAATCTCTTCCATTTGTCAGCATAAGATTTTCTAGTACTAGGTCTTCTCGCCTCCAAAATGACATCCATCACAGGTTTGCTGAGGGATGCTAAGGAAAAATTTAAATGATTAGCCAAACTGCAAGATTCAATGTTTGGAGCTGAGGGTGCAGAATTTGGTTCTCCTGCTGAGACAGTAGGGAAGGTGTCTGTGGCAGGTGCCACGGTGAAATGTGTGACACACTGAGCAGGGGTGGGTACCAGTGTTGGCGAGGCAATCAAAATCATTTTTGGTTTGTCCTGTTTGACTTTTAGTAGAACTTTGGAGAGCAAAGGCAGAGGTGGAAAGGCATAGACTGATAGGTTTTTCCACATCTGGGGCAAGAAAAACTGAAGAAAATGGCATCGGCTGCATCTTTTATATCCCTGGCGCACTGACGTCAGGGAGCAGGCGACAGCAACCGACGCCGGACCAAGACTTTGGAATTCAGGCCGACTGCGGGTAGCCTGCAAGCAGGATAACCCAAGTGTAATGACTGCAACAGTGAAACACGAAGAACATCCCAAAAGCCTTGCAGTATTTTGTCTTGCAGATAGCAGGGTTTTTGTGGCCACCTGTTTGAAGTAAGTCATCAAATGAATTTGCTTTTCTGGCGTAAGGAAAGCCATCTGGGCAGTTGTATTCAAGCTTGCACCCAGGAATGTAATTTTTAGAGAGGGTACCAGTTGAGATTTCTTTTCGTTTATGGTGTACCCTAGACAGGTTAGAACTCTTTTTACTAACACCAGATGTTTTAGAAGAATTGTCTGGTTTTCTACCTGAATTAGACGATCGTCCCGGTATGGATATATTTGAATATTTATTTGCCTGCAAAATGAAATTACTGGAGCCAGGCACTTTGTGAATACCCTGGGCGCAGTAGACAAGCCAAAGGGCAGTGCAGAGAACTGATAATGCATGCAGCCTGCTTTGAAGCGTAGGTATCTTCTGCAAGATTCCCTGATTGGGATATGCAGGTAAGCCTCTTTTAAATCTAGAGTTGCCAACCAGGCATTCTTGCCTAGCATAGGAAGTAACTGGTGAAGAGTCAGCATCGTGAATTTTGGAATGTCCAGAAAGGTGTTTAGAATAGACAGGTCCAGAATTGGACGCCATGATTTGTCTTTTCTGGGTACCAGGAAAAGTCTGGAATAGACACCTAGTCTCTTTTCCTCTTCTGGTACTAGTTGAATAGCCCCCATGTTTAGGAGGGAAAGTACTTGTTTCTGAGCCTCTGCCCACTGATTTGGAGGCAGGTCTGGCCACCCGTTTGGATTTGGCAGCGTGTGGAAATGAAATCTGTATCCCTTGGACACTATATTTAAAACCCATTTGAACTGGGTTACAAGTTGCCAGTTTCTTGAATGAAGAGCCAGTTTTCCCCCCAAAGGAGTGGCTAAGAGTTAAGTGCTTGGTAATTTTAAAGGAAAGTCATTGAGACTGTTTACCATAGGGTGGTGCCTTGTTTCCAGATTTGGAAGTGGAAGCACCCCATTGCTTAGTTCTGAAAGTCCCTTGGGACTGAAACCTGGTGCTATTGGAATGTCTGGGTTTGGCTGAAGTGGCTCTGGAAGGAGCTGGAAAGGACCAGTTCTTAGTAGGCCAGTGCCTACTAAATCTAAGGGGTTATACTTGTAAGAAGTCTTTCACAGTTTGCATAGATTTAGGTTCATAGGTTGGTACTAGGCTATATTGGCCCTAGGGCCTATGCAAGCCTAGCCATAACAATTCCCTGGACATTTCTTCCCACAATATTTACTTCTCTGGACCCCTGTCTAGCAGGGCGACTGACATGATCCCCGGGGTGAATTTCCTATCTCCCATCCAATCATCAAGGTTCCTTTTGAAGAGGGCCAATGAGGCGCTCTGCTTGACATGTATGGGCAGTCTATTCCAAAGTATGGGGAATGTCTGGGTCAGGAACCTATCCCTCCAGCATGTTTTGTTCACTGTGATGACAAGGTTTAGATCCCTGGAACGTGTGGCTCTGAGGGATTGGGATTTCTTTAAGTGGAGCATGTCCAACAGCTCTGGGTTTGACATGGTCTTGTATGTTAAGCAGAGATCGCCTCTGAGTAGACGATATGCCATAGAGTATAGCTGGAGTTTTTTTAGACTGTCAGCATACGGCATCTGCTTTAGGCCTGTGATTCTTTTAGTGAGGTATTTCTGTGGCTTTTCCAGCTGTTGCAGATATCTTGTGAGGTAAATACCAAACGGGGCATTATACTCTATAATGGGTCTAATGAGGGATGAGTACAGTGGGACAATGACCTCCTTTTTTCTGGATGAAAAGGACTTAGTGATGAGGTGTGTCACATAGAAGGATTTCTTGACTGTTGTGGCGATGTGGTTATCGAAAGCGACACCACTGTCCACCTGTGTCCCTAAGTCTCTCATCACACTTTCGATGTTTAGTGTCCTGCCACCTATGTGGTAAATCATGGGTACATGTTTTTTTCCAAAGGGGATAACTATACATTTCTTGGCATTAAGCTTGAGCCCATGGCTCTGGCACCAGACATCTGTTTCTGTAAGGCCCTTTTGTAGAATATCCACATCATTTGGGGATTCAATAATGGCTCTTAGTTTGCAGTCATCTGCGAACTTTGTTAGCCAGAGTCCCTTAGTGTTGGCCTGTACTTCAGAGAAGTAGATGCCAAACAAGAGGTACTCCACTTGTCACTTGTATGGAGCTGGATTTGGAGTCGGCTACTTTTACAGTCTGGGTTCTGTCAGTAAGCCAGTTGGCAACTCATCGAGTGGCGTAGGGGTGTATGCCAAGCTTAGTAAGTTTATCTATGATTCCATAGTGGGGGATGGTGTCAAAGGACTTGGCGAGGTCCAGATAGGCTGTGTGGACTGCCTTACCCTCGTCCACAGCTCTGGAGACTGATTCGAAGAAGTCAATCAGCTTCAGGAGGCAAGATCAGGCCTTCACAAACCCAAACTGGGTGGGGTCCAGTGTTTGAAGTTTGCCAGTGTCTTTGTTTATAAGTTCCATGATAATGCGTTCCAGGCCCTTGCAGATCAGGCTTGTCAGACTGATGGGACGGCAGTTCCCGGGATCCAAGGCGGATCGCCCCTTGTGGAGTGGGATAACTGTAGCGGTGCAACACTCAGTGGGCAGGAAGCCTGAGGTGAGGCTATGATTAAACATGACACTCGGGTGAGGTGCCAGTTCATTTTGTAGTTCATGTAGTACACAGCCTGGGATGTCATCTGGTCCCATGGATGCTGTATTCTTAGCTTTGGAGAGTGCAGTTTCTACCTGTGTGGCCGTGATTACCGGAATTTGGCAATCGTTTGGTACTGAGATGGGCCCTTTAGGGGGTGAGAGGGGGGTGAAGTTGGCACTAAATCGATCTGCCAGGATATTGGCAATATCCTTGGGATCAGTATATTTAATGCCATTCTGTTGTAGCTCAGAGCTGATCTGAGCATTGCCATTTAGATTCTTGACATAACTATAGAATGCCTTGTGGTTGTCTTTGGAATCTTTGGCAATTTTATTTTCGTAACTAGCTTTTGAGGATTTTATGAGGGATCTCAGCTTCTTACTGAGGCTGGTGAGGGAGTTTTGTGCATCCTGGGATTTTCCTCTTTTCTGCAACAGTTTCTTCCTTCTGTTGTATAGTTTGCTTATATCAGGGGACCACCAGATTGGATTCCTTTTTGTGGAGAAGAGAATCTTGGTTCTATTTGAGATGGCACGATTCATGCAAGAGTGGATGTGCTCGTACAGTGCCTTAGTGTAGGATTCCTCAGTCGAACTTTCAGATCTCATGGGTGTCATGAGGTTTGTCACTTCTGACTTCAGTAGCATGAAGTTGGCTTTGGAGAAGTTTTTTAAGGAGGTTTCCTTACTGGGGGGTGAGGGTGGGATGTGGATATCAAGGGTGATTTGCTTATGGTCAGACCTGACCAATGAGGAGGTGACCACTGGTGTGGAACATCTATCTCCCATGTTGGTAATGACCAGGTCTAGGATATTGAAGCCCCTGGTGGGACAATGGATTAGTTGATCCAGGGCATTGGAATTTATGAATTCCAAGAACCGTTGGGAAAAGGAGTTGGTACCCGAGTAGTTTTCCCAGTTAATGGCAGGGTAGTTGAAATCACCCAGTATTAGGGTGTTTGGTTGTATCTTAATATTTTCCAGTATGTTTAGAAAGGTGTAGTGAGAATCTTGGGGCATGGTGGGGGATCTGTAGCATGCTACAATTTGGATTGCAGTCTTACCTAGTGTTAGTTGCACCTGGAGAATTTCAGATGCATTGTGTCGGGCAACTAGCCTGGAGGTGTGAATATCCTTTGTGAATATGGACACTCCTCCACCTTTAGTGTTTCGGTCTTGGTTTTGTGGCCGAAAAGTGTGGTAAGCGTTGTAGCCTGGTATTGTAGGGGTGCTCTATGCAGCCTTGAACCAGGCCTCAGTTACTGCACAGATATCAATGTTCTCCATTTTTAGGAGTGCCTCGAGAGAGTGCATTTTGAGGTTTAGACTTCTAGCATTGAGTAGCATTACCTTCAGATTTTGCATGCTTGTATCTGTTATGGTGGTGGTTTTATCCTTTGAACCTTGCCTAAAAAAGGCACTATAGGTGTGGCAAGAGCTTTAGCCAGTAACCTGAATCCCAGGGGTGACAGGTGCAGACCATCTCTGGCAAAGCATCGTGGTTTGTCAATCATGTCTTCCCAGGCAGACAAATACTGGATCCCCTTTGAATGACACCAGAAGTTTAGCCAATTGTTGAAGTCAATCATTTTGTCCTTATACTGTGGTATCATTCTGGGCGAAGGCAGGATGCTACTCAGGGCTAGGGTCATACCTGCCTGGGCCACATGATCCAAGAGCTCTTCCATGTCTCTTTTCATGTAGTCCAGGGAGGTACGTCTCAAGTCATTCATTCCAGCATGGACAATGACAGAGTTGTATTTGTACTTGTTGTGGAGTGACTTGAGTGTGTGCGTGTGTTATGTGGCGGATCCTGGCACCCGACAGGCAGATGACTGTAATTTTCTCTTTGCTCATCCTGGTGAGTGGGACATCAGTGTGCCTGACTATAGAGTCACCTATGACTAAAGTGTTGGGTGCATTGTCTTGCCTTACGGGCTGTTGTTGGGTGGCACAGAGATGTTGTGAGCTATGTGTCACTTTGTCGGAGGTCCTTGTTGCTTGGGCAGGTTAATGTTAAGAGCCTCCGCATATGTGGGTTTAGTGTTGCTATGTGTTGGTGTTGATGGTATGGGTTTTGAAGGGCTATGAGTTGCTAGAGGTGTAGTGCAGGTGTTAACCTTCTCCTATTGGCTGTCTAGCACAATCTTGGCCAGAGAGAGCTTTGCTTCCAGTTTGGCTATGTAAGTGAATCTCTCGCATGTTGTAGTGTTGGGTGGTAGGAGGAGAGGATTGTCTGTGTACACGAGGCAGTTGCCGCATTGCCCCAGTATGCCCAGATTCACCAGGTGGACAGGAGATATCACCGGAAGCTGACCCTTGGACATGCCTGTTTAGGTGCTTTTTTTGTAAAGTTTAAGAGCTGTTTTACTTACCTTTGCAAAGCACTTTGCAATTATAGGCTGTTTAATGCCTACGATTAATTTCTCCTTATTGACAAGGAGAGCTGAGTGCTTGTATCAGTTTCAGGCTTCCTAGCGCTTTCCAGCAGGTTGTAGAGCAAGTGGCTAGATTAGCTTTATCTTCCATCTTTTTTAGAACTTCTTCAGCCTTATTGCCAAACAGGCGGTCCTGCTGTAAAGGAGCATCCAGAAGTTTTGCTTTAACATGATCAAGCAGTGATTGCTCCTTAAGCCAAGCATGCCTTCTAAGCACAGATCCAGTAACAGCAGCACTGCAAGAGGCCTCTGAATCAAAACCACATTGCAAAATATGTTTGCCAACTTGTTCAGCTGAATGTAATAAATCCTGTAAATCGTTATTCTCCACACAATCAGAAATCAACATAATTTTCTGTTTAAGCCGTCTCATGATATGCTGTTGATATTTTAGCAAATGGAATTGACAGTTTAAAGCCCTGATTGCTAAGGTTGCAGAAGTATAAACTTTTTTACCCCATCTATCCAGCGCCCTGGAGTCTCTATCAGAAGGGGTAGGATTGATTTTTAGCAGTAGAAGCCTTAATGCCCTTGGGTCCCTGAGAAATGGCTTCAGGATCCGCAAAGTACAGTTTTGTACCTACCATAAATGTAGATGTTCGAGTGCTAATACAGCTGCAGTAATCACAGATGGGTTTTCTGCCGTCAGGCGGTCCCTCGGTCGGCCGAATTCCAAAGTCTTGGTCCGGCGTCGGTTGTCGTCGCCTTCTCTTCTGACGTCAGTGAGGCCAGAGTATATAAGACACATCCGACGCCATGTTCTTCAGTCTTTCTTGCCCCAGATGTCAGGTGCCCCCAGAAGGAAGGCAATACATAAATTATGCTTATATGTGTATACATGCAATGCAATATAATCCAAAAACAGTGGTTGCAAGCAAATAAACCATAGAAGGATAACCCGGTCAGGTTGTATGAAGAGGTTGTTAGGCCCCATGCCTTTACCAAGTGGGGAAGGAGGGAGGGAAACCTGTACTGCAGCTGTATTAGCACTCGAACATCTACATTTATGGTAGGTACAAAACTGTACTATGTTCATCGTGCATACAGCTGCAGTAATCACAGAAGGGTAGAGTCCCAAAGCTACGCACAGGGTGGTAGGTACTAGGAGGAACTGGGTTGAGCCAGAATGCCCTGCAAAACAGCAGTGGCAAAGTGGGCTCTGGCTCTGGAATATAAAGGCAGGTGGTAGTGTTTTGTGAAGGTATGCACAGAACTCCAAGTGGCTGCCTCCAGAATATCTTTGGTAGGAACTCCTCTGAGGAAGGCTGTAGAGGTAGCTGTGGCCCTGGTGGAGTGTGATCTGATACCTGTAGGAACAGATTTCCCATGAAAGGAATAACAAAACCGTATGCAGTGGCCTATCCACTTTGAAAAAGTCTGCTTGGAAACTGGCTTCCCTTGAGCCCCTACAGCATAGGACACAGAGTTGTTCTGATTTCCTGAAGGACTTTGTTCTATCCAAGTAGTAACGTAGCTGCCTATGGATGTCTAAAGAATGTAGCAGCCTTTCTCCTTTGTTTTGAGGATTGGGGTAAAAGGTAGGAAGGTGTATGGCTTGATTTAAAGCTACCCTGGATACCACTTTAGGCATAAATGATGGGTTGGTACGAAGGGAAACCCTGTCCTGATGGAAAATGAGAAAGGGCTGCACTGCCATGAGGGCCTGTAGTTCCGAAACTCTACAAGCTGAAGTGATAGCCAGAAGGAAGGCAGTTTTCCAGGACAAATATTGCAAATCTGTTGAGGTAGCTGGTTCAAAAGGAGGCAATGTTAATTTTTCTAGTATGTAATTAAGATCCCAGGCTGGTATTGGTTGTTTCCTTGGTGGTCTAATATTCTTAGCCCCTCTGAGGAACTGTTGTAAGAGTGGGTGAGAAAATAAAGGAGGATCCGTGTTGTATTCTGCAGAAATGGCTGAGGCATGGATTTTTATGGAAGAAAATGAAAGCCCACTGTTCAGCAGCTCAGCTAGATACTGTAATACCTGAGGCAAGTTCAGTTTTCTAGGGTCCTGGCCTTTTTTCTCATTCCAAGAACAAAACCGCTTCCATTTTGCGGAGTAAGCTTTTCTAGTAGATGGCCTTCTGGCCTCCAAAATGACATCCTGCACCTCCTTGGAGAGTAGGGTCTGTTGTGGTGTTAAGGAATTTTCCATGCAGCGAGATTGAGTGTTTTCAGCTGACTGTGGAGAGTTTTGTAGCTGTGCTGAGTCAGCAGAAGAGGCATTAGAGGCAGGGACCAGGGAGGAGTATGTGTTAGGCTCCTCAGCAGTGGATACCAGTGTTGCCGTGGCCAATCTGGAGCAATCAGTATCATCTTCGGTCTGTCTGCTCTTGCTTTCAAAAGTACCTTGGGCAGAGGTGGGAATGCGTAAACTGTCCATGCTGTCCAACTGAATGAAAGTGCGTCCACTCTCCAGGCCTTTGGATGAAAGGTCCTTGAACAAAACGTTTCCAATTGATGATTCCTGTGGGAGGCAAAAAGATCTATGTCTGGCCTCCCCCACACTTGGGTTATTTCTGTAAACACCTGAGGATGTAACTTCCATTCGTGTGGATCTGTCATATTTCTGCTTAAATTGTCTGCCAGCGTGTTTTCCAATCCTGGCAGGTACTGGGCTTGAAGTTCGATTTGCCATTCCAGAGCAAAGTTCCAAAGAGTCATGGCTAGTCTGCACAAGGGGTATGAATGTGTTCCTCCTTGTTTGTTTATGTACCACATTACTGTGGTGTTGTCTGTTCTTATCAGTAATTGCCCTGGATGCAGGAAGTCCTTGAAAGCTGTAATTGCATTTATTACTGCTAGCATTTCTTTTTGATTGATGTGAAGGTGCTTTTCTTTTTGGGACAATATGCCCTGGATGCACCTTGTCCGTCATGTGCGCCCCCCAGGCGTAATCTGAGGCGTCTGTTGTGATAACTTGCTTTGCTTGAGGCTTGCAGAATGGGAGGCCTGTGTTTGCTTGACATGCTTGGGCCCACCATAGAAATTCCTTTTGCAAACATGGGATTATTGGTATTATTGTTTCCAAACTGTGACTGTGTTGAGACCATAGGTTTTTTAGGTACCATTGAAGTTTCCTCATATGCAGCTTTGCACATGGGATTAAAAGAATGCAAGATGCCATGAATCCCAGAGCCTGCAGGATTTTCCTTGCAGTAAGCCTGGTACTTTTGCTAGTATTTTGAAGTAATGAGATAGTTGCCCCTGTTTTTCTGGCGTAAGATAGGCCATCTGAGTGTTTGTGTCCAAATTGGCACCCAGGAAAGTTATTTTCTGAGATGGTGTTAGCCTTGATTTCTCTTTGTTGATTGTGTATCCCAGAGAATGCAATAACCGTGTCACATATGCCAGATGTTCCAGAAGTATGTGTTTGCTGTCCGCTTGGATCAGGCAGTCGTCCAAATAAGGGTAAATTTGTATCCCTTGAAGTCTGCAGTAGGCAATCACTGATGCCAGGCACTTTGTGAATACTCTGGGCAGTAGATAAGCCAAAGGGCAATGCAGAGAATTGATAGTGGATTGAACCTGCAAGAAATCTGAGGTATCTTCTGCAGCTTTGTCTGATTGGGACATGCAGGTATGCCTCCTTGAGGTCCAATGTTACCAGCCAAAACTCCTTGCCCAGCATGGGAAGAAGTTGCTGTAATGTGAGCATCTTGAATTTTGGTGCGAGTAGAAATGTGTTTAGGATGGATAAGTCCAAAATGGGTCTCCAGTCGGTTCCTTTCCTTGGTACCAGAAAAAGTCTTGAATAAAAACCTTGACCTTGTTCGTGAGTAGGTACCTCTTGAATAGCTCTCATGCTTATGAGCTTTGAAATTTGTAGTTGTGCCTCTGCCCTTTGATTCTGTGGCAGGTTTGGCATGCCTCTCATTTTGGAAGAGTGTGAAAATGAAATTTGTAGCCTCTGTTTATAATGTCCAGGATCCATTTGTCTGTTGTGACAATATGCCAATTGGCTGCAAATAATGCTAGCTTTCCTCCCAAAGGTGCTGCCAGCTGAGGCGTGCTTGGCATGAAAATGAGGGAGTCATTGGGTTTGCTTCCTGTATTGTTGTGCACTGTCCTCGCCACCTCTTGGTGCTGGAGTTTGCCATTGTCGTCCTCTATATGATCCTTGTGATTGCCCTCTGCCCCTTGCGTCTGTATCTACCTCTTTGGGGCTTGTCAGTGGCTGGAAAGGACCAGTTTTTGAAGGCCAATTTCTGCTAAAACGTGGTGGTTGGACCTGTAAAAAGGCTTTGACAGTTTGCATAGATTTGGCTTTTTCTTCCATTTTCCGTAGTATCTCCTCAGCATTAGTACCAAACAGCACATCCCTTTGTAAAGGAGCATCTAGAAGTTTAGCTTTGACATGATCAGGCAAGTTTTGTTCTCTAAGCCAGGCATGTCTGCGAATGACTGATCCTGTAGCAGCCGCTCTACTTGAAGCCTCTAGTGCATCATAACCACATTGTAAGGTGTGTTTACCCACTTGTTCTGCACTATGCATCATATCCTGTAACTCCTTTAAATCTGGTTGCTCAGGTTGAGACATTTTATTCCTTAATTGTGATAACAGGAACTGTTGATATTTAAGCATATGAAACTGACAATTTAAGGCCCTCATGGCTAGGGTGGCCGAGGTATATACCTTTTTACCCCACCTTTCTAAAGACCTTGACTCCCTTTCTGCTGGAAGTGGATTCTTGGCAGTGGAGGCCTTCAATCCCTTGGGGCCTTGTGAAATGGTTTCAGGGTCAGCAGTATGACTTTTGAAGAGAAATTGGTGAGAGTTGGGTACTCTGTAATACCTATCAGGTTTGACTTGTGCAGGAGGCAGAGAATCCGGGTTAAGGCAAGCCTCCGAATAAACATCATCAAGTATGTCCAAAACAGGGGGTATCGCCAGAGGTCTGTGTTGAGGTAACAAAAGAAATTTCCTAAGCCTTTTCTTAGAATCTGAAAAGTCTTGGCCTTCCCAATGGAAGTGTTCCCTCAAGGTGTGCAAGGTTTCCCCAAAGGAAAAATCCTCAGGAGGAGATACAGAAGGGATGGACTGTTCTGCATCCGAATCCTCAAAAGGGGAGTAAGAGTGTTCCTCTGCATCATAATGTTCTGATAAAATGGATCCCTGATCAGAAGAGGGATAATCTTCCTCCACTCTGGGTCTCTTGTCTGGAGGGGGTTGAGAACCTCTGATAAGAGTAATTAAATCCTCAGCCATTTTAAGCATCTGTTTTTTAGGCATGGGACCTGAAGATGGGCCCTGTGCAACAGGCCTTTTGGGGTGCCTGGCTGCTTTGGATTTAGTAAAGGCCTTAATGGAAAAAGAAGATGAGGGTCTGAAGACACCATGGGTGGAAGTGGACCTGTCCACATTAGTAGGCTCAACATTAGCAAAGGCTTCGGTGGTTGTAGTCTGGGAAAGGGCCGAGGTCCCAGCGGTCTCGGGTACAGAGGACACCGCCAAAGGAGTGTCGTCGGTAGTCAGGGACTGCAAAGGCGTCTCGCTGAGAACCGGACCACGTGTAGCCTGTTTTGGCGTGGTATTGGCGGGGACCGCGGGCCTCGCGTGTCGGTCCTTTTCCTTGCGTTTTTTGGACAAAACGGTAGTCGGAGTGTCCGGCATTTTATAATCAAAAGCTTTACCAAAATAGTGTTGGGCGAACTCCACCCGACGCTTAATAGTGCGTTTATTGAAGGTAGCGCAAAAGCGACAGCCCGAGACGTCGTGGTCTGGGCCTAAACAAGGTATGCAGAGGGAATGGAAATCCTTATGCGGTATTTGCTTCCCACAAGAAATACAATTATTAACTTTTTCTGACATCGGTCTGAGGCAAGAAAAGTTTCAACGGGTACTTAGCTTTAATGAAGACTTCGGTTTCCAAAATTTTCGTAATTCAGGAGCTGGCCGACCGGCACTTGCGAACTGCTTCTGCTTCGGGCACCGCGCGGCAAAAAAGACTGAAGAACATGGCATCGGCTGTGTCTTATATACTCTGGCCTCACTGACGTCAGAAGAGAAGGCGACGACAACCAACGCCGGACCAAGACTTTGGAATTCGGCCGACCGAGGGACCACCTGACGGCAGAAAACCCATCTGTGATTACTGCAGCTGTATGCACGATGAACATCAGGATATTTGAAAAGGAATTTGTGGGAGTCAGGAACCCTGTAGTACCTGTCTTGTTTGCTAGGATCTGGAGGCAAGGAATCAGGGGCCATACTGGATTCCGAAAACACATCATCAACAATGTCTAGTACAGGAGGTATAGCCAAAGACCTATACTGAGGAAGGAGGAGGAAATCCCTAGGCCTCTTTTTGGATTCAGAGAAATCCTGAATTTCCCAGTGGAAATGCTCCCTTAAGGTATGTAAAGTTTCCCCAAAAGAGAAATCCTCAGGCGGAGAAGCAGAGGGAATGGAATCTTCTGCATCAGAGTGCTCGTAAGTAGGTATGGACAAATCCAGATCATTAGAAGAGTCAGAAGAAACAGAGTCCTGTTCAGAAGATTCATAGTCAAGTTCAATCCTAGGCCTCTTGGGGGGAGGGGGCTGACTACCCCTGATTAGAGTAATTAAATTTTCAGCCATTTTGATCATTTGTTTTTTAGGCATAGGGGTCTGAACATGTGGCCTGGGCGTTGGTTTATTAGACACAGATCGAGATTTAGGCCTTACTGAAGTTGGAGCCAGTTTAATATGCAAGTCTGTAGGCCTGAAAACACCCTCAGAAGCTGGTGCCTGCTCAGGGCTCCTGACCCATCCAAGGTAGAGACATCTGTGGGTTCCATATGTGAAGCATCTCGCGGCATACCAGACTCCGAATGGGTCTCAGTAGAGGCCTGCGCATCAGAAGTAGCGGGTATCAGGGGCTGCGAAAGCACCTCATTGAGTACTGGCGAACTGGTGATTGGCTTAGGAGAAGCATCGTCGGCAGTTTTGGACCTCAACGGCCTGTCTCTGTCTTTTTCTTTGCGTTTTTTCAGTATTCCGGTAGTTGGATGGCTAACCGATGTCATTTCTGGATAATTAAGCCGAGAACCGAAATATTTAGAAGCAAAAATTTACCTTTGATGGATAGTGCGCTGATTAAATAAAGCACAAAACAGACAGCAAGGTACGTCGTGGTCAGGGCCTAGGCAAGGAATGCAGTACAATGAAAATCCTTATGAGGTATTTGCTTCCCGCAAGTAATACACTTATTAACTTTTACTGACATCAAAACCATGCTACATACAAGGTATCAGAATATTTTATCTTGAAGCATGCATGATGGCAAACGCAATTGTATTGATATATGACCTCTATCAATTAGTATTTGGTAAAACTGTAAGGTGATAACTTCATTTTTTCAAGGCTGAAGCCACACCCACTGGGAGTTACAGGTGCACACTTAAAAGAACTCTACTGGAGGGAATGAGCTAAGGAAATGTTTAACTAGCTGGAGGCATACCAATGACAAGTCCAAAGAGAGAGAGGCTGAAAAGGCCAATAAAGAGGCACAGGCCAATCTGGAATTAAATAGTTTGCTCAAGTACTGCAGAATCACGGATACCAGTGCTGAGTTGGGACCTTGCTCCTTTTTATACATTAGAGAGAAAACCTCTTCTTCTATATGAATAAGTAGGACTTCTTATACTGTTAGACTTCCTAATCTCATTAACCACATTCTCAGTAAAAACGGCACCTTAAAGTGTCAAAACATTCAGACTGTGACCTTTAAAGTCTCCATATTCAGTGACATGAGATCTACCTGCATAGGCAGTACATACAATTTCATCAAGAACATCTCCATGAAAAGGGTGAATTATTGTTGCTTGGGCCAAAAAGGATGCTATCAACAGCAACAAAGAACACTGAGGATTATGTTGTTGTGTCTTTTGGCTTTTCCCGGTTAGGAGTCGCCACAGCGGAACTCTGGTCCGCTAATGATTGGCAGTAGATTTTTACGTGCCGAATTGCCAGCTCTGACGCACAACCTTCAAAGAAGGTACGTCCATTCAAGCATGTCTCTACACAGAAGACGCTCTAGCTGAGAATCGAACGGGACAACGTCTTACTGTGAGACGACAGCGCTACTGCAGCACCACCACCACAGTACAACACTGAGGATTATGTAATATTGCTTAAGTTATATGATATACAGCAATATATGTGAAGTATAACAAGAAGTTATGTACTCACCATAATGTTCGATGTATGTAGTCCATCTCGCCTCACATTCTTACCCATGGGTTCGGAGCCGAACCCCAGCTCCGACTCGGCCATACTCTAGCTCAAAGTCTTCAATTGGCTCGTGGCTAAGAGGTATCCCATGCTGCAATGCGCCTATCCCCAGATCTTGTTTGCTGCAAGCTCACATACACACACACCAACACGCTGAGAGGAAGAACCAACTCAACATATCAAAAAAAAGTGCTGAAAACAGAGACTCGACCTCTAGGTCCTCCAGGAGGGGGTAGGTGGGTGGATTAGTAAGAATGAGAGGCGAGATGGACTTAGGGTTGCCACCTTCCTTCGTGGCTAAAACCGGAGTAAAGCCATGCCCCTCACGTCACCAGTAACCCCACCCACCCCACCCCCTCTCCCGCCCACATCCCACCCATTTTGTGATGGGACAATGACATCACTCCATGGGAACGCCCTCTTTTTTCATTCCTGCTGCCTGCTTTCGGTTGATTTACTATGCTTTTCTGTAAAAAAAGCATAGTAAATCAGCTGATTTACAAACTCCGAATACAGTACAGTTTTGTACCTACCATAAATGTAGATGTTTGAGTGTACACCCTGCTGCAGTCATCACACTTGGGTTATCCTGTCGTCAGGCGGTCCCGCAGTCGGCCGGAATTCCAAAGTCTTGGTCCGGCGTCGGTTGCTGACGCTTCTTCCCTGATGTCAGTGTGCCAGGGGTATAAATAATGCATCCAACGCCATCTTCTTCAGTTTTTCTTAGCCCAGATGTCAGGTGCCCCCAAAAAGGTGGTCAGTATTTTTTGCACAAACACAAAATCCCTCCAGCTATAAGCAAATACATCAGGAAGGTATAGTATAGATTTAGCCAGTTAGATCAGAGGGGATGGAGGGAGGGTAACCTGGACTGCAGCAGGGTGTACACTCGAACATCTACATTTATGGTAGGTAAAAAACTGTACTATGTTCATCGTGTTACCCTTCTGCAGTCATCACACTTGGGTAGAATCCCAAAGCTATGGATGGGCGGGGGAGTTATAGAGGGTTAGAGGAGGCTAGAAGGCCCTGCAGAACTGCAGTAGTGAAGCCAGCCCTAGTCTTAAAGTGGTAAGTGATAGTGTTTGGTAAAAGTGTGTACTGAACTCCAAGTTGCAGCTTCCAAAATCTCCTTGGTTGGTACCCCCCTGAGGAACGTTGTAGATGTAGCTGTTGCCCTGGTAGAGGGGGACTAATGGTAGCAGGAACTGGTTTTCCATAATGGGTATAGCAAAAACGAATGCAATGTCCTATCCATTTGGAAATGGTTTGTTTTGATATAGCCTTCCCTTGTGAAGCTGTAGCATAGGATACAAAGAGCTGGTCAGATTTTCTGAAAGCCTTAGTTTTATCCAAGTAGTAGCGAAGTTGCCTGTGAATGTCCAAGGAATGCAGGAGTCTTTCTCCTTTGTTCTGTGGGTTTGGGAAGAAGGTGGGTAAGTGAATGGTTTGATTTAAAGACACACTGGAAACCGAAGGATTAGTTCGTAGAGAAACTCTGTCTTGATGGAAAATGAGGAAGGGTTCCACTGCCATTAGTGCCTGCAGCTCTGAGACTCTTCTAGCTGAAGTTATTGCTAGCAGCAGGGCAGTCTTCCATGATAGGAACTGTAGATTTGCAGAGAAAGCTGGTTCAAAGGGAGGTAGCGTAAGTTTTTCCAGAACAAAATTGAGGTCCCATGTTGGTGTAGGTGCTCTCCTGGGAGGCCTAATGTTTTTTGCCCCTCTGAGGAACTGCCTTAGAAGTGGATGTGAAAATAAGGGTGGTTCCGTGTTGTAGTGGGCTGGAATAGCTAATGCATGGATTTTAATGGAAGAAAAAGAAAGTCCTTTGTGCAACATCTCAGTTAAATACTGTAGAATCTGAGATAGGTGAGGCTGAAGTGTATTTTGGCCTTTAGTTTGGTTCCAAGCACAAAATCTTTTCCATTTGTCCGCATAGGCCTTCCTGGTGCTGGGCCTCCTAGCTTCCAGAATAACATCCATAACTGCTTGGGAAAGTGGAGCTGGCTGGATGTTTAGGTGATTTGCCATGCAGCCAGATTTAAGGTTTTTAGCTGGCTGTGAAGAATCTGATTGCTTTGCTGTGTGAGCAAATGGGCAGTTTGTGGTAAAATCCAAGGTGGGCCCTGGGCCATATTCCTCAATAGTGGGTACCAGTGCTGGCATGGCCAGTCTGCGGCTATGAGTATCAGTCGTGGTCTCTCCTTTCTGACTTTCAGAAGCACCTTTGTGAGGAGAGGCAATTGAGGGAAGGCATATACTGTCAGGTTTTTCCAGCTGAATGAGAGTGCGTCCACTTTCCAAGCTTGATGGTGAAGTGTCCTTGTACAAAATTTTGTTAGTTGATAGTTTTGAGGACTGGCAAACAGGTCTATGTCTGGAAGGCCCCATTTCTGAGTTATCATTGCAAATACTTGTGGATCCAGTTTCCACCCGTGGGATCCATGATGTTTCTGCTGAGGTCGTCTGCCAATGTGTTCTTTTGTCCTGGCAGGAATTGAGCTTGTAAGTGAACTTGGTAAGCCAGAGCTGTGTTCCACAAGTTCATTGCTTGCCTGCATAGAGGGTAGGAGTGTGTACCCCCTTGTTTGTTTATGTACCACATTACTGTGGTGTTGTCCGTCCTTATTGTAAGTTGTCCTGGATGTAATAGATTCTTGAAGGCTGTCAGAGCATTCTGTACAGCTAGCATCTCTTTTTGATTGATGTGCAGATTCCTTTGATCTGCAGACCATACGCCTTGAACGCACTGTCCTGCCATGTGTGCCCCCCAGGCGTAGTCCGATGCATCTGTTTGTCATAGTTTGCCTGGCTGGGGGCAAGGTGAAAGGCTGACCCTTGTTGAGGTGACATGCCAGTGACCACCATAGAATCTCCTGTTGTAGGCAGGGAATGAGAGATATCATTGTGTCCAAGCTGTGGCTATGTTGAGACCATACGCTTTTTAGGTACCACTGTAATTTCCTCATATGCAGCTTTGCAAATGGTATTAGTAGTATGCAAGATGCCATGAAGCCCAAGGCCTGCAGAATTTTTCTTGCAGGTAGTTGGGTCTTTGCTGCCATTGTTTTGAAGTATTGAGTCAGTTGTAGTTGTTTGTCTGGCATCAGATAAGCCTTCTGGGCCATTGTATTCAAGCTGGCACCCAGGAATGTCATATTTTGTGAGGGTACTAGTTTTGATTTCTTTTCATTTACTGTGTGCCCCAGGCAACTTAGAGGATGTTTTACAAAAGCCAGATGTTGTAAGAGGATGTCCTTGCTTTCTGCTTGGATAAGGCAGTCGTCCAGGTATGGGTATATCTGAATTCCTCTTTGTCTGCAGTATGCAATTACTGGTGCCAGGCATTTTGTGAATACTCTGGGCACAGTAGATAAGCCAAAGGGCAGTGCAGAGAAAGTACAGTTTTGTACCTACCATAAATGTAGATGTTCGAGTGCTCATACAGCTGCAGTCATTACAGATGGGTTATCCTGCCGTCAGGCAGGTCCTCGGTCGGCCGAATTCCAAAGTCTAGGTCCGGCGTCGGTTGTCGTCGCTTCTTCCCTGACGTCAGTGCAGCAGGGGTATAAAAGAGCCAGCTGACACCATCTTCTTCAGTTTTTCTTGCCCCAGATGTCAGGTGCCCCCAGAAGGAAGGCAAAACATAAACTTATGTAATCATGCAATATAGAATAATCAAAAAACAGTAGTTGCAAGCAAATACACAATAAAAGAATACCCCAAATAGGTTGTATGAGAAGGTGTTTGTCATAAGGCCTGTCTTAAGAGGGGATGGAGGGGGGGAAACCTGGACTGCAGCTGTATGAGCACTCGAACATATACATTTATGGTAGGTACAAAACTGTACTATGTTCATCGTGCATACAGCTGCAGTCATAACAGACGGGTACAATCCCAAAGCTAAGTAGGGGTGGCAGGCACTAAGTGGAACTAGGAGAAGCAAGGATGCCCTGCAAGACAGCTGTGGCAAATCCCGCTCTAGATTTTGAGTAAAGTGGAAGGTGATAGTGTTTGGAGAAAGTGTGCACTGAACTCCAAGTGGCTGCTTCCAAGATGTCCTTGGTAGGAACCCCCTTGAGGAAAGCTGCAGAGGTAGCTGTGGCCCTTGTGGAATGGGACCTGATGCTAGATGGCACAGCTTTTTCATGAAATGAGTAACAAAAGCATATGCAGTGGGCTATCCATTTTGAGATTGTCTGTTTGGAGATAGCCTTTCCTTGAGCACCTGTAGCATAGGACACAAAGAGTTGCTCAGATTTCCTGAATGGCTTTGTCCTGTCCAAATAATAATGTAGTTGTCTGTGAATGTCCAAGGAATGCAGTAGTCTTTCCCCTTTGTTTTGTGGGTTAGGGTAAAAGGTAGGTAAGTGGATAGTCTGATTCAAGGCTACACTGGATACTACCTTTGGCAGTGTCCCTCTCCCGAATACCACTCCCCCCACCCACCACCTGACTCTACTTCAAGGACCATCCCCTCTATCCACCCACCCACCCACACAACTCCTTCATTAACACTCTCACCTCCCGCCTCCTAGTTTCTCTGCTCACTAATCGAAACAAGGCAGCTCACCCCCCCCCCCCCACACCATGGCAGGACACTCTTATACTACTCTCCCTCTTATAATGCTTCTACTTATCTCAACCTACCTGCTAACGAGTTACGATACCCTAAACCCTGCAGGCGCCTACCTACCTAACAGTCAAACCTCCCTGTACTCCCATGTCACCCTCAATCGTATTCATCCCTCTTTTTACCCAACTTCCAACAATAATCCCTACTGCTTCCACCTCATCCTCTCTTACCCAAAAACATCCTCGTCCAGGGATCATCTCATACTAATAATTAAACTCCAAAGAATACTTGACCATTTAAAAAGATCCATAACTAGAGATGGTGACATCCACCCCAACCCTGGCCCCTCCATTGACCTAGGCTTAAACTCTGGAAGCACTCCTAGAAGCCCATTAGGCTCACTCCATATGCTTCACCTCAATGTACGAAGCATCAACAACAAAGTTCACAACTTACATTACATGCTCTGCTAGAAATCCACTCCCCTGACATCATGTGTCTTTCTGAAACCTGGCTCAAACCTATCACCAAGGATGAGGAAATCATCCCACCTGGGTATAACATCCTCAGGGCAGATAGAGTTACAAGAAAGGGTGGAGGAATAGCAGTTTTGTTCAAGAACTCCTTGAACATCACTAGAAATCCCCTTCAACCTCCAATAATCCACAACCAAGAATTGATTGCCCTAAAACTAAGCCTCAATAACCAAAAAAGTATTAATCTCATAGTCACCTATTTACCCCCAGAGAACAACATTGAAAACCTTGAACAAACTCTCAACTGGCTTACCACCTTCTATCCACAAGAAACAATAATTCTAGGAGATGTTAACATTGACTGGTCTCTATACTCCTCTCATCCCAATCCTCTCCCTATTAACTTACACGGTTTCTCCCAACTTATTCTTTCTCCCACTAGAATTGGATATGCCCAACAAAAAGATAGTACCATTGACTGGATCCTTACAAACAAGGACCCTACCAACTATACCGTGTGGACCCTCCCCAACGACCTTAGCGACCACCTCATTACCTTTATAACAAAACACAAATGTCCAAATACTCACCCCCCCTCAACCAGACTTGTTAGGAACAGCAAGAATTTCATCCCGGAACAATTTCTTGCAGACCTTAAAGCATGCAACTGGTCCATCCTAAAAACCCTTCCCTTAGAAGAGAGTGTATCCCATTTTAATGATACTTTCCTCAAAATACTTGACTCCCATGCTCAAAGCGACTCATTAGAATCAGGGATCGTATCGCACCTTGGCTAACTAATGACACAAAAAATAAAATTAAACTCAGAAACCTGGCATGGAACAAATGGAGGACCACTAAAACCCCCCTAGACCGTAGCAAATTCCTTCAGCTTAGAAACTCAACTAAAGCAGCCGTTACATCCGATAAAAAGCAATCTTTCTATCACCTCCAAGATAAGCATCAAAACAACCCTAAAAATTTTGGGCTGGCTTCAACCACCTCCTCCATCCAGGCAAATCTTCCACCCCCACACCTGCAACACTCATGGATAAAGATCCAAGCGAGATAGCTAACTCTTTTAATTCTTTTTTTACTGAGACTATCCAGTCCCTCGCCAGCCAGCTTACCTCTTCCCCCTCGGCCGCAACCACACCCAAGGATCCTAATCAACCTGCCTTCAACTTAGCACCCACCTCCACCTTCTATATCCGTACCCTCCTAAAAAAACTCAAACCAACTACCCTAGCGGCTGACCTACTTCCGGCAAAATATTTACAAATAGCAGCCGATGCCATTGCTTACCCTGTATCTATCCTTATTAACCGCTCTATCTCTGAAGCCTCTATTCCCACAATCTGGAAAATCTCCTATATCATTCCTCTCCACAAAGGAGGTCCCTCCACTGATACACCTAATTATAGACCCATTGCAATACTGTCCCCCCTATCCAAAATCATGGAACGCTGCATTCACAAACAACTTATCACCCACCTTACCCATAATAATCTCCTATCTAACTCCCAACACGGCTTACCGCATCACAGCACCACCACTGCTCTCCTCTCCTTTGTTGACTCAATCAACCGCACGAATAACAAATTAATTTCCTCTGCGCTCTTTCTTGACCTATCGAAAGCCTTTGATATGGTTAACCACAAACAACTTCTCCTCACACTGGAAACCTTCAATCTTAGCAAATCCACCATAAGTTGGTTCAACGCCTACCTCTCTGGTAGAAAACAAGCGGTACAGTGGCAAAAGACGATTTCAGACCTTCTCCCCACCAATATCGGTGTCCCTCAAGGATCTATCCTCGGTCCCCTTCTTTTCTCTCTCTTCATTAACGGTTTACACTCAGTCCTTCCCAATACCACCTGCATCCAATATGCAGATGACTCTACCCTTATTTGTTCTGATGACTCTCTCACCAACCTCCAAGCTACTACCCAAATCTGCTTTTCATTAGTCGAAAAATAGTTCTCAGACTTAAAACTCCTACTCAATCCAACCAAAACCAAATTACTTTTATTCTTCCCTACTCCAGCAATACCTCCCAGTCTACAATTCCCCAGCACCCAAACCCCAACCTTTGTTGTCTCTGCTAACAATGGCACCAAAATCTTTCCAGTCACCCACACCAAACTACTTGGGGTGACAATAGACCACAAACTTAGATTCGACATGCATGTGAATCTGACCATTAAAACACTTAACAAGAAACTCGGGTCCATGTACAGAATTAAGAAATTCTTAACCCCTCACACCAAACTAACCATCGCCCGTACTCATCTCCTCTCCACCCTCCTCTATGCCTCCCCCATATTCTCCTTCCTTCATAAAAAAGAGCTTAATAAACTATCCACTGCCTATCACCACATAGCTAGATTTATCACAGGAATGCCCTACCGTACCCACCATTGCCTAAACCTAAGAACACTTGGATGGTTAGAATTGCCCAATGTTCTGAAACTCAACCAGCTTACTGAGGCATTCAAAATCATTAAACATCCTGACAAAACTCCCTCACTAAATAACATTCTTACCTCCTATTCAAATCTGTCGTCCCTTAGGTCATCCAAAAGTATTCAAGTATTGACCATCAAACCTAACAACTCAGGAGGGGAAGCTCTTTATGCCAATTCCATTGGCAAGACTTGGAATGCCCTTCCAAGCAACCTTAGACAAATGACCACTCTGGACCAATTTAAAACTCACCTCCAAGCGTTACTAAAAACCCAATGGCTTTGCCCATTCCCTAACCCCGACTAATATCACATGCCCTTGACCCCAAACAGCCTAGCCTAGCCACCATGTAACCCAATTCCAATGGGTACACCCTATAACCATTACAATCCATCTCACCAACTCCTTTTTTCCCAGGATTACATCTTTTTTATTACTTATTGTTCTTATCCAGTATTACATGTTTATGCTACTTATTGTACTAAATGTCTAACTTCTATTGTATTGTTGGAATATGTGCTCTTGTACCTCTGTTCTTTGGAGCTTTTCTCCCCGGGCCTCCACTGAAAACGGATATGTATCCAGCTGGACTATCCCGGTCAACAAATGTAAAATAAAAATAAAATAAATAAAGGTAGGGTTGGTTCGTAAAGAAACGCTGTCCTGATGGAAAATGATGAAAGGTTGCACAGCCATGAGGGCCTGTAGTTCCGAAACCCTGCGTGCTGAGGTGATAGCCAGAAGGAAGGCTGTTTTCCATGACAAATATTGTAGTTCTGTTGAAGCAGCTGGCTCAAATGGAGGAAGGGTCAGTTTTTCCAATATGAAGTTGAGGTCCCAAGCAGGGACTGGTGGTTTCCTTGGGGGTTTTATATTCTTAGCCCCTCTGAGGAACTGTCTTAAGAGAGGATGAGAGAATAAAGGAGGATCTGTGTTGTATTGTGCAGAAATGGCTGAAGCATGGATTTTGATGGAGGAGAAGGAAAGTCCACTGTTTAACATCTCAGCTAGGTACTGTAATATTTGAGGTATATTTATTACCCAAGGATTCTGGCCCTTTTTCTGATTCCAGGCACAAAACCGCTTCCATTTGGCGGAGTAGGCTTTTCTAGTAGAAGGTCTTCTGGCCTCCAAGACGAAATCCTGCACCTCCTTGGAGAGGAGGGTCTGTTGTGAAATCAAGGGATTCTCCGTGCGGCTAGATTTAGGGTTTTGAGCTGGCTGTGAATAGTTTTGAAGTTGTGCTGGGACAACAGAAGAGGCACTAGAGGTAGGATCCATGGTGGGGAATGCGTCAGGCTCTTCAGGAGTGGATACCAGTGTTGTCTTGGCCAGTCTGGAGCAATGAGAATCATTTTCGGCCTCTCTGCTCTGGCTTTTAGTAGAACTTTGGGCAGCAGAGGGAGAGGCAGAAAGGCATAGACTGTCAATGTTGTCCAATTGAAGGAAAGTACGTCCACTTTCCAGGCCTGTGGATGATAGGTCCTTGAGCAAAATTTTTTCAGTTGGTAATTTCTGTGGGTAGCAAAGAGATCTATGTCTGGCTTTCCCCATGCCTGAGTTATCTTTGCGAAAACTTGAGGATGCAACTTCCATTCGTGTGGATCTGTCATATTTCTGCTTAGGCTGTCTGCCAGTGTGTTTTCCTTCCCTGGCAGGAATTGTGCCTGAAGTTGGATTTGCAATTCCAGAGCTGTGTTCCAAAGGGTCATGGCTAGTCTGCACAGGGAGTATGAATGAGTTCCCCCGTTTGTTTATGTACCACATCACTGTGGTGGTGTCTGTCCTTATCAATAGCTGGCCTGGATGCAGTAGGTCTTTGAAGGCCATAATAGCATTTTGCACTGCTAGCATTTCCTTTTGGTTGATGTGTAGGTGCTTCTCTTTTTGGGACCATTTTCCCTGAATGCACTGATCTTTCATGTGTGCCCCCCAGGCGTAGTCCGAGGCGTCTGTTGTGATGATTTGATTTGCTTGGGGTATGCAGAAAGGGAGACCTTTGTTTCTTTGGCATGCTTGAGCCCACCACAGAAATTCCTTTTGAAGACATGGAATGAGTGGTATAATTGTTTCATAACTGTGGCTGTGTTGAGACCATAAGTTTTTTTAGGTACCATTGAAGTTTCCTCATATGCAGCTTTGCACATGGGATCAGCAGGATGCAAGATGCCATGAATCCCAGAGCCTGCAGGACTTTCCTTGCAGTCAGCCTGGTGAAGGTTGCCATTTTGCTGAAGTATTGAGATAGTTGCCCTTGTTTGTCTGGCGTGAGGTAGGCCATCTGGGTGTTTGTATTCAAGCTGGCACCCAGGAAAATTATTGTTTGAGAGGGTATTAGTTTTGATTTCTTTTTGTTGACTGTGTATCCCAGAAAGTTCAACAGTCTTATTACAAACGCAAGGTGTTTCAGAAGTATGTCCTTGCTGTCCGCTTGGATCAGGCAGTCGTCCAGATATGGGTATATTTGTATTCCTTGAAGTCTGCAGAAGGCAATTACTGATGCCAGGCATTTCGTAAACACTCTGGGCGCAGTAGATAAGCCAAAGGGCAATGCAGAGAATTGATAATGGGTTGAACCTGCAAGACATCTGAGGTATCTTCTGCAATCTTGTCTGATAGGGACATGCAGGTATGCCTCCTTGAGGTCCAATGTTACCAGCCAAGACTCCTTGCCCAGCATGGGAAGAAGCTGCTGTAATGTGAGCAACTTGAATTTTGGTACCTGTAAATATGTGTTTAGGATGGATAGATCTAAAATAGGTCTCCAATCTTTGTCCTTCCTTGGTACCAGGAATAGTCTGGAATAAAACCCTTGACCTTGTTCTTTTGCAGGCACCTCTTGAATAGCTTTCATGTACATGAGAGCTGAAATTTGTTTTTGTGCCTCTGCCCTTTGATTTTGTGGCAGGTTTGGCATGCCTCTCATTTTTGGAAGGGTGTGAAAGTGGAATCTGTAGCCTCTGTCTATAATGTCCAGGATACATTTGTGTTTTGTGACAATATGTCAATTTTTTGAGAATAATGTCAGTTTTCCGCCTAAAGGTGCTGCCATTTAAGCTTTGCTTGGCAGGTAAAGGGGAAAGTCATTGTGTCTGCTTTCTGAATGACTGTGATCTATCTTCTCCACCTCTTGGGGTTGGTGCTTGCCATTGCCTGGCTCTGAATGATCCTTGAGATTGCCCTCTACCTCGGGCCTGTATCTGCCTCTTTGAGGTCTGTCCGTGGCTGGAAAGGACCAATTTTTTGAAGGCCAGTTTCTGCTGAAACGTGGAGGTTGTACCTGCAGGAAATCTTTCACTGTTTGCATTGATTTCGCCTTTTCCTCCGTTTTCTTTAGTACCTCCTCAGCTTTAACACCAAACAATACATCTTTTTGAAGAGGTGCATCCAGTAATTTAGCTTTGACATGATCTGGTAAGGCTTGTTCTTTGAGCCAAGTATGTCTACATATGACAGACCCTGTAACAGCAGCTCTACATGAGGCCTCTAAAGCATCAAAACCACATTGCAAGGTATGTTTACCCACTTGCTCTGCACTATGCAACAAATCCTGCAACTCTTTTAAATCTGGTTGCTCAGGTTGTGTCATTTTGCTTTTCAACTCAGATAATAAAAACTGTTGATACTTTAACATATGGAACTGACAAGTTTAATGCCCTCATGGTTAAAGTGGCCGAGGTATACACCTTTTTCCCCCACTTTTCTAAATCTCCGGAATCTCTCTCTGAAGGTAATGGGTTCTTAGCAGTAGAGGCCTTAATTCCCTTGGGACCCTGTGAAATAGTTTCTGGGTCAGCAGTATGGCTTTTGTATAGGAACTGGTGTGAATCTGGAACCCAGTAATACCTGTCAGGTTTAACAGGAGCCGGAGGTAAAGAATCTGGGTTGAGGCTGGCTTCTGTGTACACATCATCTAATATATCTAAGACAGGAGGGATAGCCAGAGGCCTATGCTGGGGGAGCAAGAGAAAATCCCTGAGCCTTTTCTTGGAATCTGAGTAATCTTGGCCTTCCCAGTGAAAGTGTTTCCTCAAAGTATGTAGGGTTTCTCCAAAAGAGTAGTCCTCAGGGGGGGAGACCGAGGGAATAGACTCCTCTGCATCAGAGTCTTCAAAAGGAGAATATGTATATTCCTGGTCTTCAGAATGTTCAGAGGTAAAAGAGGCTTGATCTGAGGAAGGGTAGTCTTCCTCTAATCTGGGCCTTTTGTCCGAGGGGGTTTGAGAACCCCTGATAAGAGTAATCAAATCTTCAGCCATTTTGAGCATCTGTTTTTTAGGCATGGGGCCTTGAGAGGGGTTCTGTGGTCCTTGTTTTTTTAGTTTTCATGGCTGCTTTAGATTTTGTGAAAACCTTAATGGAGAAGGAGGAAGGCCTGAAGACACCTTGAGAAATGGCAGGCCTGTCTAAACTCTGGGTTTCCCCGACAAAAGTGGCGTTGGTATCTGTAGTCGGAGTGGGGGCCAAGGAGCCTGCGACCTCGGGCACAGAAGACACCGGTAATAAAGTGTCATCGGTAGTCAGGGGCTGCGTAGGCGCCTCGCTGAGAACGGGTAGTCGGCCTTAGCGTGGTGTCAGTAGAAGTCGCGGACCTCGTATGCCGATCCTTATCCTTGCGTCTTTTACCCAAAACTGGAGTCGGAGTATCCGACGACATAATGTAATTAAATTTTTTACCAAAATAGTGATGGGCGAACTCCGCCAGACGCTTAATAGTGCGTTTGTTGAATCTAGCACAAAAACGGCAGGCCGAGACGTCGTGGTCTGGGCCTAAGCAAGGAATACAGAAAGAGTGGAAATCCTTATGCGGTATTTGCTTCCCACATGAAATGCAATTATTAACTTTGTCTGACATCGGTCTGAGGCAAGAAAAGTTTCCCCAACGGGGTACTTAGCTTTAAAGAAGACTTCGGCTGAAAATTTTCGTAAATCTCAGGAGCTGGCCGACCGGCACTTGCGAACTGCTTCGGGCACCACGCGGCAAGAAAGACTGAAGAAGATGGCGTCGGCTGGCTCTCTTATACCCCTGCCGCACTGACGTCAGGGAAGAAGTGACGACAACCGATGCCGGACCTAGACTTTGGAATTCGGCTGACCGAGGACCCGCCTGACGGCAGGATAACCCATCTGTTAAGACTGCAGCTGTATGCACGATGAACATTTGGTAATGGGTTGAACCTGCAATGAAACGGAGGTATCTTCTGCAACTTTGTCTGATAGGGACATGCAGGTATGCCTCCTTGAGGTCCAACGTTACTAGCCATGCTTTCTTGCCCAACATGGGAAGAAGCTGCTGTAGTGTTAGCATCTTGAATTTGGGTACTTGTAGGAAGGTGTTTAGAATTGAAAGGTCTAGAATTGGTCTCCAGGCATTGTCCTTTCTGGGAACTAGAAAGAGTCTTGAGTAAAATCCTTTGCCTTGCTCTCGAGTAGGTACCATTTGAATGGCTCTCATGTCCATGAGAGCTGTAATCTGTCTTTGTGCCTCTGCCCATTGATTTTGTGGCAGGTTTGGCATTCCTCTTTTCATTGGCAAGGTGTGAAAATGGAATGTGTATCCTCGTGAAATTATGTCTAGGAACCATTTGTCCTTTGTGACAATGTGCCAGTTGTCTGAAAAAAGTGCGAGTTTTCCTCCCAAGGGGGCTGCCAAGAGAGTGTTGCTTGGCCGGATGAGGTGCAAGTCATTGAGTTTGCCTTTTGGAAGTTTGGGACCTGTCTTCTCCTCCCTTCTGTGCTGCAGTGCCCCATTGTCTGGGTTTGTACTGGGCTTGTGGTTGTCCTCTGCCTCTCGGACGTCTGTATTTACCCCTCTGTGGCCTGTCAGTAGCTGGAAAGGACCAATTTTTTGTTGGCCAATTTCTGCTGAAGCGAGGGGGCTGTACCTGTAGGAAATCTTTGACTGTCTGCATAGATTTTGCCTTATCCTCCATTTTCTTTAAGACTTCCTCTGCTTTAACTCCAAAAAGAACATCCTGCTGTAAGGGAGCATCTAGAAGCTTTGCTTTAACATGATAAGGCAGAGTTTGTTCCTTTAACCAAGCATGCCTATGTATAACAGACCCAGTGACAGCTGCTCTGCAGGAAGCCTCCAAAGAATCAAACCCACATTGTAAAGTATGTTTGCCCACCTGTTCAGTTGCATGCAACAGATCCTGCATTTCATTCAATTCAGACTGTTGAGGGAGAGTGCTCATTTTTTGTTTTAACTGAGACATTAGAAATTGCTGATATTTTAGCATGTGAAACTGGCAATTTAGTGCCCTCATAGCTAGAGTGGCTGAGGTGTAAACCTTTTTCTCCCACCTCTCTAATGCTCTGGAGTCTCTTTCAGAGGGTACAGGATTTTTAGCCATAGAAGCCTTAGCCCCTTTGGGACCCTGGGAGATAGTCTCTGGATCAGCAGCAGGACTTTTGTAAAGAAATTTGTGGGAATCAGGTACCCTATAGTATCTGTCAGGTTTGGCCGGAGCAGGAGGCAGAGAGTCTGGGTTCAAACTGGATTCTAAGTAAACATCATCCACAATGTCTAAAACTGGGGGGATGGCAAGTGGTCTGTGCTGGGGGAGTAAAAGAAACTCTCTGAGCCTTTTCTTAGAGTCAGAGTAGTCCTGACCTTCCCAGTGAAAATGTTCCCTCATAGTGTGTAAAGTTTCCCCAAAGGAGTAGTCTTCAGGGGGAGAAGCTGAGGGAATGGAATCCTCAGCATCAGAATCTTCATAAGGGGAGAAGGAGTAATCTTGGTCCTCGGAGGAGCCTGAGGAAATAGACACTTGTTCAGAGGATGCATAATCTTCCTCTTGTCTAAGCCTTTTGTCAGGAGGGGATTGGGAACCCCTGATTAAAGAGATCAAATCTTCACCCATTTTGAGCATCTGTTTCTTAGGCATGGGGCCTTGAACAGGGGACTGAAGTGCAGTCTTTTTAGATTTAATAGGAGTCTTCGTCTTAGGATAAGTTTCAAAGGTGAGCGTCGTCGGTCCGAAAACACCTTCAGAAACCGAAGGAGTTTCTGCAGCACCGGCATCTTTTTCAGCAGTGTCGTCGGTAGGGGCTGGACAAAAAGGCTGCGTCGGCCTGGTACTTTCCGTGATAAGTTCCGAAGCAGTCTCGGGTTCCAGATCTGCGGTAGTCAGGGGCTGCGTGGGAGCCTCATTGAAGACCGGTGAACCGGAGACCGGACCAGCCGAGGCCTTGGAGTCTGGCCTGGGTCTAGGCTGTCTGTCCTTATCCTTGCGTTTTTTGTGTACGCCGGTAGTTGGTTGCTCCGACAGCATAGTGTGGTTAAATTTTCTACCGAAGTAGTGTCGTGCGAAATCAAAGCGTCTTTTTATAGTACGTTTATTAAACCTAGCACAAAAACGACAACTAGTGACGTCGTGGTCTGGGCCTAGGCAAGGTATGCAGTAAGAATAAAAATCCTTATGAGGTATTTGCTTCCTACAAGAAATACAATTTTTAACTTTTTCTGACATCGGTCTGAGGCAAGAAAAGTTTCCCCAATGGGGTACTTAGCTGTATTGAAGACTTCGGTCTGAAATTCGAGTTCGAAAATCTCAGGAGTCGGCCGACCGGCACTTGCGAACTGCTTCTGCTTCAGGCACCACGCGGCAAGAAAGACTGAAGAAGATGGCGTTGGATGCATTATTTATATCCCTGGCGCACTGACGTCAGGGAAGAAGCATCAGCAACTGACGCCGGACCAAGACTTTGGAATTCATGCCGACTGCGGGACCGCCTGACGACAGGATAACCCAAGTGTGAGGACTGCAGCAGGGTAACACGATGAACATCGGAGTTTGTACAGTGTTTTCCAGACTACCGGAGAATCAGGCTGATTTCTGGATAGTCCAGAAAAAAAACGGAGGGGTGGCAACCCTAGATGGACTACATACACTGAACGTGATGGTGAGTACATAAAGTACAGTTTTGTACCTACCATAAATGTAGATGTTCGAGTGCTAATACAGCTGCAGTCATAACAGATGGGTTCTCCTGCCGTCAGGCGGGTCCTCGGTCGGCCGAATTCCAAAGTCTAGGTCCGGCGTCACTTGTCGTCGCTTCTTCCCTGACGTCAGTGCGACAGGGGTATAAAGGAACCAGCCAACGCCATTTTCTTCAGTTTTTCTTGCCCCAGATGTCAGATGCCCCCAGAAGGAAGGCAATACATAAATTTGTGTAATAATGCAGTGCAATATAAACAAAATACAGTAGTTGCAAGCAAATACATCATAAATGAATAACCCAATCAGGTTGTATGAGGATGTGTTAGCCTATAGGCCTGTCCCAAGAGGGGAAGGAGGGAGGGAAACCTGGACTGCAGCTGTATTAGCACTCGAACATCTACATTTATGGTAGGTACAAAACTGTACTATATTCATCGTGCATACAGCTGCAGTCATAACAGATGGGTAGAATCCCAAAGCTAAGAAAGGGGTGGTAGGCACTAGTTGGAACTAGGAGGAGCCAAAATGCCCTGCAAGACTGCAGTGGCAAAGCCTGCTCTAGATTTGGAGTATAATGGTAGGTTGTGGTGCTTGGAGAAGGTATGCACAGAACTCCAAGTGGCTGCTTCCAAAATATACTTGGTAGGAACTCCTCTGAGGAAGGCTTCAGAGGTGGCTGTGGCCCTGGTGGAATGAGTTCTAATGCCTGTAGGTACAGTTTTGCCATGAAAGGAATAGCAAAAGCGTATGCAGTGGGCTATCCATTTTGAGATGGTCTGTTTGGAAATTGGCTTTCCTTGAGCGCCTACCTCATAGGCCACAAAGAGCTGTTCTGATTTTCTGAAAGGCTTTGTTCTGTCCAAATAATAACGCAGTTGTCTGTGGATGTCCAAGGAATGTAGTAATCTCTCCCCTTTGTTTTGAGGATTAGGATAAAAAGTAGGTAAATGTATGGCCTGATTTAAAGCTACCCTGGATACCACTTTAGGCATAAAGGATGGGTTGGTTCGTAAGGAAACTCTGTCCTGATGGAAGATGATAAAAGGCTGGACAGCCATGAGAGCCTGTAGTTCTGAAACTCTACGAGCTGAGGTGATAGCCAGAAGGAAAGCTGTTTTCCAGGACAAATATTGCAAATCTGATGAGGCAGCTGGCTCAAAGGGAGGCAAGGTCAGTTTTTCCAGAATGAAATTAAGATCCCAAGCAGGTATTGGTCGTTTCCTTGGAGGTCTTAAATTCTTAGCCCCTCTGAGGAACTGTCTTAAGAGAAGGTGAGAGAATAAAGGTGGATCAGTGTTGTATTCTGCAGAAATGGCTGAGGCATGGATTTTGATGGAGGAGAAAGAAAGTCCACTGCTTAGCAGTTCAGCCAAATATTGTAGTATTTGAGGTAAATTAAGTTTTCCAGGATCCTGGCCCTTTTTCTCATTCCAGACACAAAAACGTTTCCATTTTGCGGAATAAGCTTTTCTAGTTGATGGCCTTCTGGCCTCCAAAATGACATCCTGCACCTCCTTGGAGAGTAGGGCCAGTTGTGATGCTAAGGAATCTTCCATGCGGCTAGATTGAGTGTTTTTAGCTGACTGTGAAGAGTTTTGAAACTGTGCTGAGTCAGAAGAAGAGGCATTAGAGGCAGGGTCCATGGTGGCGAATGCGTCAGGCTCCTCAGGAGTGGGTACCAGTGTTGCCTTGGCCAGTCCGGAGCAATGAGAATCATCTTTGGTCTGTCTGCTCTGGTTTTCAATAGAACTTTGGGCAACAGAGGAAGAGGAGGGAAGGCATAAACTGTCATTGATGTCCAGCTGAAAGAGAGAGCGTCCACTCTCCAGGCCTTTGGGTGGAAGGTCCTCAAGCAGAATTTTGTCAATTGATGATTTTTTGTGGGAGGCAAAGAGATATATGTCTGGCCTTCCCCATTCTTGGATTATTTCTGTAAAAACTTTTGGACGCAACATCCATTCGTGTGGATCTGTCATATTCCTGCTTAGGTTGTCTGCCAGCGTGTTTTCCTTGCCTGGCAAGTACTGTGCTTGTAGTTCCATTTGTAAGTCCATGGCCATGTTCCAAAGTGATATGGCCAGTCTGCATAGGGGATAGGAATGTGTTCCTCCCTGCTTGTTTATGTACCACATAACTGTGGTGTTGTCCGTTCTTATCAATAGTTGACCTGGTTGTAGAAGGTCCTTGAAAGCTATAATAGCATTTATTACTGCTAGCATTTCTTTTTGATTGATGTGAAGGTGCTTTTCTTTTTGGGACCATTTGCCCTGAATGCACCGGTCTGTCATGTGCGCCCCCCAGGCGTAGTCCAAGGCGTCTGTTGTGATGACTTGATTTGCTTGAGGCTTGCTGAATGGAAGACCTGTGTTTGCTTGACATGCTTGAGCCCACCACAGAAATTCCTTTTGCAGACATGGAAGTAGTGGTATTATTGTTTCCAAACTGTGGCTGTGTTGAGACCATATGTTTTTTAGGTACCATTGTAGTTTTCTCATATGCAGCTTTGCACATGGGATTAGCAAGATGCAAGCTGCCATGAATCCCAGAGCCTACAGGATTTTCCTTGCAGTCAGCCTGGTGCAATTTGCCAGTGTTTTGAAGTATTGAATTAGTTGCCCCTGCTTCTCTGGCATGAGGTAGGCCATCTGGGTGTTTGTGTCCAAATTGGCACCCAGGAAAATTATATTTCGAGAGGGTATTAGCCTTGATTTCTTTTTGTTGACTGTGTATCCCAGAGAGTTTAATAACATTATTACATAAGCCAGATGTTTCAGAAGAATGTGCTTGCTGTCCGCTTGGATCAGGCAGTCGTCCAAATAAGGGTATATTTGTATCCCTTGAAGTCTGCAGTAGGCAATTACTGATGCCAGGCATTTCGTGAATACTCTGGGCGCAGTAGATAAGCCAAAGGGCAATGCAGAGAATTGATAATGGGTTGAACTTGCAAGAAATCTGAGGTATCTTCTGCAATTTTGTCTGATTGGGACATGCAGGTATGCCTCCTTGAGGTCCAATGTTACCAGCCAAGACTCCTTGCCCAGCATGGAAAGAAGTTGCTGTAGAGTGAGCATCTTGAATTTTGGTACGAGTAGAAATGTGTTTAGGATGGAAAGATCCAAAATAGGTCTCCAATCTTTTCCCTTCCTTGGCACCAGAAATAGCCTGGAATAAAAACTTTGACCTTGTTCGTGTGTAGGTACCTCTTGAATAGCTTTCATGTTTATAAGATCTGAAATTTGCTTTTGTGCCTCTGCCCTTTGATTGTGTGGCAGTTTTGGCATGCCTCTCATTTTTGGAAGGGTATGAAAGTGGAATTTGTAGCATCTGTTTATAATGTCCAGGATCCATTTGTCCTTTGTGACAACATGCCAATTTTCTGAGAATAGTGCCAGCTTTCCTCCTAAGGGGGCTGCCTTTTGAGACCTGGTTGGCCTGCAAAGTGGAAAGTCATTGGGTTTGCTTTCTGAAAGATTGTGAGTTGTCCTCACCACCTCTTGGTGTAGGAGCTTGCCATTGTCTGCCTCTGTACGATCCTTGTGGTTGTCCTCTGCCCCTCGGGCGCCTGTGTCTGCCTCTTTGGGGTCTGTCCGTGGCAGGAAAGGACCAGTTTTTGGAAGGCCAATTTCTACTAAAACGTGGTGGTTGAACCTGCAGAAATTCTTTCACAGTTTGCATTGATTTAGCTTTTTCCTCCATTTTTCGTAATACTTCCTCAGCATTTGCCCCGAATAGTACATCCTTTTGAAGAGGGGTGTCTAGTAATTTAGCTTTGACATGATCAGGCAAGGTTTGTTCCTTGAGCCAAGCATGCCTACGTATGACTGAGCCTGTAACAGCAGCTCTACATGAGGCCTCTAGAGCATCAAAACCACATTGTAAGGTATGTTTACCCACTTGTTCTGCACTATGCATCAAATCCTGCAACTCCTTCAAGTCTGGTTGTTCAGGTTGTGACATTTTACTTTTCAATTGAGATAACAGAAACTGTTGGTATTTTAGCATATGAAACTGACAGTTTAAGGCCCTCATGGTTAAGGTAGCCGAGGTATATACCTTTTTTCCCCACCTTTCTAAGGATCTGGAATCTCTCTCGGAAGGCAATGGATTTTTGGCAATGGAAGCCTTAACTCCCTTGGGTCCCTGTGAGATGGTTTCTAGGTCAGCAGCATGGCTTTTGTAAAGAAATTGGTGTCAGTCAGGAACCCTGTAGTACCTGTCAGGCTTAACTGGAGTTGGAGGAAGAGAGTCTGGGTTAAGGCAGGCCTCCGAGTAAACATCATCTAGGATTGTCCAAGACAGGAGGTATAGCCAGAGGCCTGTGCTGGGGTAACAAAAGAAATTCCCTGAGCCTTTTCTTGGAATCTGAATAATCCTGGCCTTCCCAGTGGAAGTGTTCCCTTAAGGTATGCAAAGTTTCCCCAAATGAGAAATCCTCAGGGGGGATACAGAAGGAATAGACTCCTCTGCATCAGAGTCTTCAAAAGGGGAGTAAGTCTGTTCCTGATCATCAGAGTGTTCTGAAATAATGGATCCCTGATCAGAGGAGGGGGAATCTTCCTCCACTCTGGGCCTTTTGTCCGGAGGTGGCTGAGAACCTCTGATTAGAGTAATTAAATCCTCAGCCATTTTAAGCATCTGTCTCTTAGGCATGGGGCCTGGAGATGGGCCCTGTGTAACTGGTCTCTTAGGGTGCATGGTTGCTTTAGACTTGGTGAAAGCCTTGATGGAGAAAGAAGAGGAAGGTCTGAAGACACCTTGAGTGGAGGTGGACCTGTCCACATTCTGTGTTTCAACGCCAAGAGTGGCTTCGGTATCTGTAGTCGGTGTGTGGGCCGAGGAGCCTGCGACCTCGGGTACAGGAGACACCGCCAAAGATGTGTCGTCGGTAGTCAGGGGCTGCGTAGGCGCCTCACTGAGAACCGGACCACGTGTAGTCGGCTTTGGCGTGGTGTTGGTAGAGGCCGCGGACCTTGAGTGTCGGTCCTTGTCTTTGCGTTTTTTAGACAAAACCGGTGTCGGAGTATCCGATGACATGGTATAGTTAAAAGCTTTCCCAAAAAAATGCTGGGCGAACTCCGCCCGACGCTTAATAGTGCGTTTGTTGAATGTTGCACAACAGTGACAGACCGAGACGTCGTGGTCTGGGCCTAAACAAGGTATACAGAGGGAATGGAAATCCTTATGCGGTATTTGCTTCCCACAAGAAATACAATTATTAACTTTGTCTGACATCGGTCTGAGGCAAGAAAAGTTTCCCCAACGGGGTACTTAGCTTTTAAGAAGACTTCGGTTTTCCAAATTTTTCGTAATCTCAGGAGCTGGCCGACTGGCACTTGCGAACTGCTTCTGCTTCGGGCACTGAGCGGCAAGAAAGACTGAAGAACATGGCATCGGCTGGTTCTTTTATACCCCTGTCGCACTGACGTCAGGGAAGAAGCGACGACAACCGACGCCGGACCTAGACTTTGGAATTCGGCCGACCAAGGACCCGCCTGATGGCAGGAGAACCCATCTGTTATGACTGCAGCTGTATGCACGATGAACATCTGCCCTGACATGAGTCAACAGATCTGGCTCTGGGTCCAGAATCCACGGATCGTCCATTAGATAAGGGTGGAGAAAGGGAAACCAGATCTGACGAGGCCAGTGTGATGCAATCAGTATCATTTTGCTTCCCAAGGATTGTGCTTTCTGAATAACCTTCGTTATCAGGGGGATTGGAGGGAAGGCACAGAGAAGACTGGAGGGCCAATCATGAACTAGAGCATCCCTGGTTGCCTCCCCCTTCGGGGGGATAAGGGTGAAATAGCTGCTGCATTTGGCATTGAGGGGGCTGGCAAATATATCGCAGCAAGCCTGACCCCATCTGTGTAAAATCCGCTCCACCACTTGTTCGCTCAGGGACCACTCGTGAGGCATCAGAATAGCTCGGCTCAGCCTGTCGGCAATCAAGTTGGACTTCCCTGATATGTGCGTTGCCACTAGAAAGCGCCGGAAAGATACTGCCCACTGCCACAGTCGAAGTGCCTCAAAATAAGACGGGAGATGCTGTAGAGACCATTGGGCAAAATGTAGCCACTGAAGAAGCCTCATGTGTAGTCTTGCAAGAGGAACTAGCATAATCGTGGCAGCCATGGTCTCTAACAACTTGTGGACCACTTTTGCCTTGACCTTCTTCAGTTGTAGCAAAGTGTAGACCTGCTGCTGTAAAACCTGAATTCTCCCTTCTGGTAGGAAAACTCTCATGAGCACCGTGTCTAATTCGGCGCCGATAAAGGTAACACACTGCGAGGGCAACAAGGCAGACTTTTCCCAATTCAAAGTAATTCCCAGACTTTGGCACAGTGCAATAGTGGCGTCCCTGGTCTGTAGCAGTAGATGCCTGGTGGTGGCAGACAGGAGCCAGTCGTCGAGGTACAGAAACACTTGGAATCCCTGACGTCTCAAGTAAGCCGTTACCACTGCCATGTATTTGGTGAACACAGCAAAAGTAAATTAATGCACCAAAGTTACACACTGGAAATCAGTCACTGTACTTTATTGCAGAAGACAAACGGTAAGCGCTTTCACAACTTAATGTTGCTTCATCGGACCACATCACTACAACTGATGCTTGGTTAAATACTAGGACAATTAGTATGACATCACAATTTAAAGACATATTACTCCACTAACATAAGAACATATATCGATATCCATAAGAAAAATGCATAAAATATATAGAAAGGTGTGTATTTACACACAATAATGTTTAAAAAAGGGGGAATGTCATCCCTGATGGTTATTAATATATATGTATACATATACACACACATTTTGTGCACATATAACCATAATAGTACAATAAAAAATATATAAAAAACTCATATTTAGTGTTTAAGGCGCCTTGCCTTAAGGTAAGGAACTAATGAGGTGCAGCCATTCAAACCAGGATATCTATCTGCTTGTAATTTAGTGATCTATTGTTGTTCTAATTCTTCAGTGTGGTTTTCTACATCACCACCTCTGTTTGTCCTTACTATTTGTTGTAAGATTAAAAATTTAAAACAATGACTACTGTCTGTATTCAGGACACGATTAGCTAGAGCATTTGATTGCTTCTGGTTCCGTATGTCCCTTATATGTTCTAACATTCTTTCTTTAAAGCTCCTATTTGTTTTGCCTACATAATAGGCATGGCATGCTTGGCAAAAACAAAAATAAACAACATCGACACTTTTACAATCATAGTAATTCTTCATGTAAAGTTTAAAACATTTCACAGGATGAATGTACTCATTTTTAGTGTAGACATGCTGACAAGCAGCACAATTCCTGCACGGGAAGGTGCCCTGTCTGTTTGAGAGATTTTTTCTAAAAGACTGATGTTCTCTATTACAGAGCTGCTGCTGCTTTAAAGACACATTATTTCTAAAACTGAAGTTTGGGGTGTCACCAACTGTGGAAACCAGACCTGGTATTTCATGTAATAAGTGCCAATTCTTTTTAATAATTTCCGTATACTTATTGATGCCACTTGCAAATCTAAACACTATTCTAAACTTATTTCTATCAATACTTGTATCATAAGGTATACTTGTATCAGCACTATAAGAGCTCATGTATGGTTTACATCTTGTAGATCTCAATTTCCATGCATCTGCTATCACTCTAGTGATTTCTGAGCTAGAATAGCCTCTTGTTTGAAATTCGTCTTGTAATTTATTTAAAGCAACTACTGCCTCTTCATCATTATTATGTAGGCGTAGGGTTCTATAGACTTGTCCTTTGAGGACATTTCTAGGTATGTGTCTCGGGTGCATGCTTGACCTGTGAAGACAGGCATTGGTTCTTGTGGGTTTGTGATAAATACTGGTTCTTATCTGCTTTAAATCAGTAAGGGTGACACTCACATCCAAGAAATCAACGCATGTATCAGAAAAAGTAAAAGTAAACTTCAAAAAGTCTGTAGTACTATGCAGGTAATCAATGAAATTACTGATATTTTCACCATGCCCTTTCCACAAGACAAAAACATCATCCACGAAACGGACGCACCAGAGAATGTAGCCAAAAACTGGTTTAACATCTGACAAAACATATTGTTCTTCCCATCGATTAGTGATAGATTGGCGTAGCTATTTGCACACGAAGTGCCCATAGCCACGCCAATCTTCTGTAGAAAAAATTGATCCTGAAAAGTTACAATGTTATTTTCCAGTATAATCTCCAATAGTGCACAGACTAGCATAATCTTATTAGTAGTCAGCTTCTTATTCATATCGAGGAATTCTCTTATTCTATCAATACCCCAAACATTTGGAATACTAGTAAAAAGAGATTCAATGTCCATGGTAAGGAATACAAATTCTTCATCATTATCAATGGTTTCCATTCTATTTTGCAACCGCTGTAAAAACATTTTTTCTCTCTAAGAACTGTATAACAACTATCCCAAGAACTCATGTAAAATGCCTTCTACATAAACAGATAGAGGCTCAGTGCACCATCCTGCTCCTGATACGATGGGGCGTAAAGGAAGAACCGTGGGATGTTTATGGATTTTAGGGAGTCCATAAATCCTAGGAACTAGAGGTTTTTGTACTGAAAAAAAATTGAATAAGGATTCATCAATTAATCCTGTAATCAGTAAATCAAACACTAAAAAAGACACTTTATCAGTGATAGCAATTACAGCTGTTTTTGTCAGCATTTGATAGGTACAAGTATCTAATAGCAAAACCTTCATCTGGTTAACATATAAATCTTTGTCCATTAATACAATTTTACCACCTTTATCTGCTTGTTTAATAATAAGAGAATGTAAATCCTGCAATTCATGTAGAGCCCTATATTCTTCTGTATTTAAATTATGAAAGGTGCAGCCTTATGCACAGGAGTATAAGCTTCATTAAAAGCATTTTCACAGATATCTAAAAATCTTTGTATGCCTGGAGGGGTGGGAGGTACAAAAGTGCTAGGTTTCTTGTATATATTTACATTAACATTTTCATTATTATGAGACATGCATTTTAATGATAAATTCCTACCAAGCAATTTCAAATCTGTTAGCATTTCAGTTAAATCTGCCTTCTTGGCAGGTATAAAAGACAAATCCTTACTAAGCAAACTGTTTTGTTCATTAGTTAGAGTAAAGGAAGAAATGTTAACAATAAGATCAGTTTTTACATCCTCCTTTTCTTTGAAAAGTGTGCAGTTCTGTCCATTTGATATTCCCTTGCTGTCTTTCCCATATTGGGATTGCTTTTGGCCCGAGCTCTGAAAGGAAGAGCTGCTTTCAAAGTGAATTCTCCCACTTTCAAATTCTCTAAAATTCTGTTTTTGTCTTGTGGAAAGGGCATGGTGAAAATATCAGTAATTTCATTGATTACCTGCATAGTACTACAGACTTTTTGAAGTTTACTTTTACTTTTTCTGATATATGCGTTGATTTCTTGGATGTGAGTGTCACCCTTACTGATTTAAAGCAGATAAGAACCAGTATTTATCACAAACCCACAAGAACCAATACCTGTCTTCACAGGTCAAGCATGCACCCGAGACACATACCTAGAAATGTCCTCAAAGGACAAGTCTATAGAACCCTACGCCTACATAATAATAATGAAGAGGCAGTAGTTGCTTTAAATAAGTTACAAGACGAATTTCAAACAAGAGGCTATTCTAGCTCAGAAATCACTAGAGTGATAGCAGATGCATGGAAATTGAGATCTACAAGATGTAAACCATACATGAGCTCTTATAGTGCTGATACAAGTATACCTTATGATACAAGTATTGATAGAAATAAGTTTAGAATAGTGTTTAGATTTGCAAGTGACATCAATAAGTATACAGAAATTATTAAAAAGAATTGGCACTTATTACATGAAATACCAGGTCTGGTTTCCACAGTTGGTGACACCCCAAACTTCAGTTTTAGAAATAATGTGTCTTTAAAGCAGCAGCTCTGTAATAGAGAACATCAGTCTTTTAGAAAAAATCTCTCAAACAGACAGGGCACCTTCCTGCAGGAATTGTGCTGCTTGTCAGCATGTCTACACTAAAAATGAGTACATTCATCCTGTGAAATGTTTTAAACTTTACATGAAGAATTACTATGATTGTAAAAGTGTCGATGTTGTTTATTTTTGTTTTTGCCAAGCATGCCATGCCTATTATGTAGGCAAAACAAATAGGAGCTTTAAAGAAAGAATGTTAGAACATATAAGGGATATACGGAACCAGAAGCAATCAAATGCTCTAGCTAATCATGTCCTGAATACAGACAGTAGTCATTGTTTTAAATTTTTAATCTTACAACAAACAATAAGGACAAACAGAGGTGGTGATGTAGAAAACCACACTGAAGAATTAGAACAATGGATCACTAAATTACAAGCAGATAGATATCCTGGTTTGAATGGCTGCACCTCATTAGTTCCTAACCTTAAGGCAAGGCGCCTTAAACACTAAATATGAGTTTTTTATATATTTTTTATTGTACTATTATGGTTATATGTGCACAAAATGTGTGTGTAGGGATGACATTCCCCCTTTTTTAAGCATTATTGTGTGTAAATACACACCTTTCTATATATTTTATGCATTTTTCTTATGGATATCGATATATGTTCTTATGTTAGTGGAGTAATATGTCTTTAAATTGTGATGTCATACTAATTGTCCTAGTATTTAACCAAGCATCAGTTGTAGTGATGTGGTCTGATGAAGCAACATTAAGTTGTGAAAGCGCTTACCGTTTGTCTTCTGCAATAAAGTACAGTGACTGATTTCCAGTGTGTAACTTTGGTGCCTTAATTTACTTTTGCTGTTGTTGTTTGTTTTGGGCACCTCAGTGTACCTGCAGCAGTTTGGTTTTTGCATCTTCATTTGGTGAACACCCTGGGGGTTGTGGTGAGACCAAAAGGCAGGGCGCGAAACTAAAAAATGACTGGCTCCCAGGCGGAACGTAGGTGACTTCTGGATGCCCTGTCTGTTTTGATATGGTAGTAAGCATCCTTGAGGTCGATGGAGCACATCCACACATCTTTCCCTAACAACGGGAGAATTGACTAACGTGACCATGCGGAACTTGGACTTCTCTACATGAAGGTTCAAATGGCTGAGATCCAAAATGAGTCTCTGGTCCCGTTCTTTTCGGCACTAAAAATAATCTGGAGTAAGTCCCTAATCCTACTTGGTCTGAGGGGACAGGCTGGATGGCTCCCTTTGACAGAAGCAACTTTTGTACTTCTAAAGTTACGGAATCCCTTTGACTGGGTGGAATGTCTGGAATTACTTTGTTTGGAGGGGGATAAGAAAGAAAGGGAATATGATAACCTCTGGAAATTATCTCTAATATCCACTCACTTTGGGTGATGTCTCACCAGGCTTCTGGGTATAGAGAAATGCGACCCCCAACTGGCTCCAGAGACGCACAGTCGGACCTCCCCTCAGGAGGCTGGTAGGGAGAACCATGAAAGGAATCAAAGTCCCCCTGGTTACTCGGGCCTCCTCTGCCTCTAGGGCAGCGTCTACCTGAATTTCCACCCCCTCCTCTGCCTCTGGAGGGGGAATCACTCTGTGTGTTGTGAAAAGAACTCTGCGACTTTCTGAACCACATTTTTCCACCCTTCTGGCCATTGGGATAAGGTCTAGAAGGCATGGAAAAACTAACTCCCACGGCAGACAGAGTTTTTCCTTCCTGCTCGCACCTAGTGAGAGTGTTTTTCACCTTGGTTCCAAAGAAGGATGAACCGTCAAAGGGGGCGTTGGTGAAGGTAGACTTGAAAGCCTCCGAGAAGTTGCACAGGCGCATCCAGGAGAGTCTCCTAAGAGAGACTCTGGAACCCGCAGCCCTGCTCGCTCCATCGGCTGCGTAAGAGATCAGCCTCATGGAGGAGTTGGTAACAGAATTTAGGGTAGACATCTGAGCATTGACCTTCTGAGCCACAGCATCAGAAACATTACCCTGTAGAGAATCTCCCAGCTCTTTCAGGAGATCTCGCTGGAGCCATGTAAAATGTGACAAATAATTCAGCGACCGCAGTGTAAAGGCCGCTGAAGAGAACACACACTTCCCATACCTGTCCATAGCCCTGGACTCCTTGTTAGGGGGATGGATGGTAGATGAAGTTTCGGCAAGTTCCTTCTTGGTGGCGGCTGCCACCACCATGGCATCTACTGGAACTCCTTTTGTAAGAAATTCTTTATTGGGGGAGCGGACAAAAACTTGTTGGGTCTCCTAGGGACCGGTTCCATAGTGTCTGGAGTTTCTCACACCTTTTGACACACGAGGTCCAGGAGCTTGAACGGGGGAGAAACCCAATAGGCGGAGGGTTGAGACCCAAAGGCCTTCAGGAACACTGACTCTTCCTCAGAAGGGGCTTTGGAGGGCCAGTCGCCTCTCTGTCTCGATATTAAGAAAGAAGACGACTTGGGGGATACCTCTGACTCCTCGAGCTCGGTGTCAGATGTGAAAGACTCAACTTGGGAGTCAATGTGCTTCCTCTTGCACACACTCTTTCTGGGGGGCTCCTTAGGTAAAAACTCTGGGGAGGCCTCAGAAAGCTGGGGACCACTCATGAAGGTATCCCTGAGGCCTTACGTCTCAGCTGTCCTTAGATAGAGGGTGATCTGAGACTGATATCGGTGCTTGAGGGGGAAGAGTGCCGGTGCTGTAAGATACAGCTGACGACCTGGCCAGCACACTCCTCATGACCTTGAAAGCGGATCCCCCCAGCTCCGAAGGTCGACTAACCGTGGACGATATGGTAGTAGCCCTCGGAGCCGAGGAGATGAGGTCCGAAGCACCGACAGGAGGGCTCGGAGCCAAAGAAGATCGACCCGAGATCTCCCTCTCAGTTCCGACCAGTGAACTGTGAATCCTGGACCCCGTGGATGGCAATGACGGGGTCGGAGCGGAGATCGGAGCCGAGATGCCAAAAGGGGCTACTGGAACCGACCTCACGGTGTCTGACGGAACAGACAGCTCTGGCTCCGAAGAAAGGTTCAGAGGAGGAATAGCCAAAGATGAAGGGAGGATGGGCTCCGGAGCCAACTGGGCCAGAGCCGAAAGCAATTTAGGCAGCACCGATGACTGGAGCAGTTTCCTCACCACTCTATCAACATCATCATCGGAAAGAGCCCTAGAGGACCTAGAGGACACGGTCAGGGATCTGGATCTCCCTGCAGAGGGAGACCTGTGAGTGGGAGAAACTGGTCGAAAAACTGGAGACCGGCTCCGAACTGATAAATCTGTCACCGGCTCCAATAAACTGGGAGCCGATGTCAACATCATAGATGCACTGCCTTCTGTCGGCACCGAAGCCAGAAGAGCCAAAGAAGCAACTGTAGTTCTAGTGATTTTCTATGGCAGCTCCAAGGAAACTGACGGATCCGGAGAGCGTTTCTTTGAGAATTTTTTTGTCTGTTTTTTTGTCAGGTTTGGAAGGAGAGGATCTGGAACTAGAAGACTTCTCCAAGTCTTCTTCAAAGGAAGGTTTCAACGATCCTTTTAAACAAAAGCTTGCTCTTCCTCTCTTGCAGCACACGGGGACTGAAAGCTTGGCAGAACAAGCAGGATTTTTGTAGATGAATAGCCCTCAAGCAACACATGCACACAGAGTGCCCATCCGTCAAAGACATCTTATTATTGCATTTGACATACTTTTTAAAGCCCAAAGGCCTGTGTTCTTTAGAATCCTTGGACATGCTGATAGCAAGAACACACACACACACACAGGGAAGAACAGTAGGGACACCTTCACCAAAGTAACCAAGATAGAGTGCGGGAAACTAGAGCCTCTAACTGAAATAGCCTAGAGACCGCAGGATAACCACAGGGAGGACTACGTCCTCTAAGTTAAAGGGGTCTAGCCCAAGAAATAAGGGCACCAAAAACAGTCACACAACAAAAAATCCGCTAATAGGTCTACTACACAAAAACAGGGGAGGATTAGGTCCTCAAACTGAAATGGGCCTAGCCCGCAAACACCAAAGAAGGAAATGGGATACCAAGAAAAGTTCAATAGAACCGGTCACACAACCAGCAGAAGCAAAACACACACACTAGCTATGAAAATAGCTTTTGGAGCTGGGAGGATGGCATAATGGTTAAGGTGTTTACCTTATAGACATAAGGTGCAGGGTTTGATTCTCACATGGGGTAATTGGCTAGGCTTGAAAAGGCCCACAAGGGTAGTTAGCCTAGTACTAATCTATGAATCTATGAACCTTATATTGAAAATTAAATCGAAAAATTGTACTTGGCCACGGCCAAGAGCGTGACCACGTCCGAGCTGTACGAGTGGCAAACGAGATCTGGGGATAGGCGCGTTGCAGCATGGGATACCTCTTGGCCATGAGCCAACTGAAGACTTCGAGCTGGAGTATGGCCGAGGTTCAGCTCCGAACCAACGGGTAAGAATGTACACGAGATTGGACTACATAACATTATTTGTTATGTTAATATAGTTTGATTACTTTTATATGAATGTAAATTCACCTATGACACAAGTGATAATTCAATAAAGGTGCATGGAAAAAAAAAGAACACCGAGGATTTATTTGACTGACAATCCCCACCAATAAATATAAAGTGCATAAGTAAATAAATACATAAACACATGTGGTAAAAAATACATACACGAGACCACCGAATTCAATGTAGGAACAACATCAGTATGGAAGGCATTAGCTAATCCTGGAGTAATGGTCCTACTATTTAATAAAATTGCTGGTAAGGAGAGAGTAATGATGAACATTGTACATTTATGTGAGAAGGACCACTGCTTTTCAAAACTGTCACATGATCAGGAGAGTACTGAACAGCATACAACCCTGAAATGAATGGATGGCCTATGCAAATTTTGCAAGTTGTCAGAAGCAAATTCTTCTCTGCTCTAGAGTCCTTGTACTGCCATTCCAGTGATTGCTTTTCATTATTACTCAGGTAAACCAAGAGGATGGTCCCAGGATCAAGTTGGCTAGTCTCAAACTCTAGCTGATCAACTGAGGGCAGGTAGAGATCCCCCCCCCCAAAAAAGGCGTCAAAGGTGAACCTCTTCCAGGCCCCTTGTCTTCCAAATAAGGTGACAAAATGGAGTGGGCTTGAACCTCTACTAGTTAAGAGTGAGCTCAACAAAAGAAGGCCAGTTTAGAAATGGACTTATCTCTAGGAGAGGTAGGTCATAACTTCCTCCAAACTTCAATCCTTTGTGGTGATGCTCTAAATGACACACAGTGCCAAAGACTAGGACATGAACCCTTCTGCTGAACTCAACTGAAAAACTTTCACCTGCTGTCATCTTTCTAACAACATGGTAGGCCATATACATATGGCGTAAAACGATGGCCACACAATTACTTGATTTGTCTGTATGCAGATGTAGGAACTTGCACTGATGAAAGCGAGGCTCATGATCTGACTTGTGTAAGGAGGGAAAACGAATGTGATGGGCTCAAAAATTAAGAATGCTTACATAGTTTCTGGATGATGCACAGTGTGTGCCAGCATGGAGTTAAAACATCCCCAAATCACAGGAAAATTAGCAAAAAAAGTTTGCCAAATGGTGACCAGAAGAAAGCATGAATTTAATTAATTAATCAATCAATCAATCAATCAATCAATTAATTAATTAATTAATTAATTAATTAATTAATTATATTTGTTGACCGGGAGTATCCGACTGGACGTAGGTCCAGTTTCAGTGGAGGCCCGGGAAGAAAAGCTCCACAGTTAAAATAAACAGACAGTAGTTACATTGGATTACATAGCGATTAACAATTTACATAGCAATTACTTACAACATATTTACAGATGAAGAACGTAGTACAACAGTAGACAACTAGAATCTTTATCTGTGAAGTACATAACAGACATTAACAAATGTTACAATAAGAAGTTCCTGCTGTATAATAAGTACTAGGCTTATGAGCATCTGAACTTGCTATAATCAAGGTAGTTAGTGGAGTGGAAAGAAAGGTAGTGGTTGGATGGGGTGGGTGATATTAGAGTGGGAGTTGCAAGGGCATAGCCAGCATGTTTTTAGGTGCGCTTTTAGGAAAGTTCTGAAGTGGGTGCATGATGGTATGGAGGTAATTGTGGGTGGGAGGGAGTTCCATAATTTGGCTATGGTGCAAGAGAATAGTGCTTCACCAGCAGAAGTTATTGGCTTTAGTGATCTGCAAGTGATTTTTGTTGCTGGATCTTAGTGGTCTGGTGGTGCGATACGGTTGGAGTAGATTCTGGAGGGATGGGACATTTAGTGGATGGTTTACTAGTTTGTGGGCGAGTGAGAGTTGATACCATTGAAGGAGGTGAGGGAGTTCAAGCCAGCCCAGTTCAGCAAGTGAGAGAGAGTGGTCACTACGGTAGGATGCCCCTGTGGCGAATTTGGTGATTTTGTTGTAGCAGGTCTCTAGCTTGTTTAGATCACATTGCCTTAAGTTGGTATATATTGGAGAGGCATAAAGTAGGGTGGAGATGAGGTGGGAATTTGCTACTGAAATCTTTGCTGCTTTGGTGAGAAATTGCTTATTTCTGTATAACGCTCCTAGTTTTTTGTGGACTTTTTTTACGGTCATGGATATGTGAATGTCAAATATTAGTTTATTGTCTATTTCCACTCCTAGCAATTTGGTGTGTTCAGTTGGGTATATAGTGGTGTTGCCTTTTGCTGTGATGTTAAAGTGAGAGTTGTTTTGAGTATGTTTGGTGGGTTGGAAGATGAGTAGTTTAGTTTTGTTTGGGTTGAGTATTAATTGGGCATCGGATAACCAAGTTTCAACAGAGGAAAAGGCTTCCTGTGTGACTTTTTGCAGTTTGGGTAGGGATTGGGCTGAGCAGATGATGGTTGAGTCATCTCCGTATTGTATGTGTGTGCCATGTTTGGTGGCAGAGGCTAGATTATTGGTAAAAACAGAGAAGAGTAGGGGTCCAAGGATGGATCCTTGGGGAACCCCTATAGAGACAGGTAGTTGGGGAGATATGTCATTCTGCCATACAATGGATTGTTTGCGGTCAGACAGGTAACTCTGAATCAGATGGTGACTGATTGTGAGAAGGACAGGTTATTGAGGACAGAGATAAGTTGTTTGTGTGAGACCATGTCAAATGCTTTAGATAGGTCTAGGAAAGTAGCAGAGGAGAGATAACCATTGCTTTTATGCTGAAGGACAGTGTTAGTAAAGGAGAGTAAGGCAGTGGTGGTGCTATGGTTTGGTCGGAAACCATGCTGAGTACTGGAAAGAAGGTTGTTAGTAAGGAGGTAGTCTGAGACCTGAGAGTGTAGGCATCTCTCTAGTATTTTGGAGAGTGATGAGAGAATAGCTATGGGGCAGTAATTGGTTAGTTCTCTGGAGGGTCCACCTTTGTGGAGGGGAATTATATGTGATACTTTCCACAGTGTGGGAACGTAATTTTCTGACAGACATCGGTTAATCAAGATGGATACTGGGTAGGCCAGAGCATCAGCTGCGATTTGTAGGTATTCACTTGGGAGGTTGTCTGCTGCTAATTTGGTGGGCTTAAGTTTAGTTAAGAGTTTTTTTTTATGTTGGAGGTAGGTACAGGAGAAAAAGAGAAGGCAGTGGGGAGATTACTATTTGAAGGTGTAGGTTGGAGGGGAGGAGGGTTGTGTTGTTTAGCTAGTGATAGTATGGTTTGTGTGAAGTGTGTGTTGAATGAGGTAGCAATATTTTCTGAGGAGTGAGGGATGCTAGAAGGAGGGGTACTGACTTTACCTGGGTGGAGGATGGAGTTTATGGAGGACCAGAATTGTTTGGGGCTGTGTAGTTGAGGGGGGTTTGGTTTTGCGCCAGTGCTCCCAGGCTTTATCCCTGTTTTTCATTTCTGACTTAGTGGTTTTCTGTAGCCATGGGGAGGGTTGTGCTTTGGTTCTGGAAAGTCTTATGGGGGCATGGTAATTAAGGATGCTCAGGAAGGTAGTATTAAAAAATTCAACTGCGTCATTAAGACTGAGGTACTTTAGAGGACCCTGTTAGTTGCTCTTATCAGGGGGCTGGAAACAATCAGGTAACAGAGTTAACTGATAAATGAGCATATGATAGTGACAAGGGTGGTTGTAGTTTTAAAAATGGTGCCTGCCACAGCTAATATTTATTAACTTTGGGATTGTCTTAAGGTAATAAACAGGGAAGGGGGAGGGGAGAACAAGGGTGTGAGCAGGCAGTTCTTTGTACTGCTGCTAATGAGCCAAAGCAAAGACAAGTTTGTGTTTAACAAACAATCACAACTGACCAAGGACTGTTCTGAAACTGTAAGTCATTTCTTAACCATTTCTCAGGTGGAAAAACAGGATAACCTTGTATCAGTAGGCTACTGTGGTCTCAGTTTAAATTAACAAACACACAGTATTGATCAGTTACGGATACTATTTGCTAACAGAAGGGAATAAGAGAAAAAGTGAAAGATGAGAGTGTGCGTGTGCGTGCGTGGGCTGAGGGGACTGCTTACAAGCCAAAGCAGAGTGCTCTCCAGAGGAAAATGAATATTGGCTCAAACAGGTAGATACATACTCAAAGTTAACTTTAGCTGTTTGCAGACAGTTCAGACCCGGAATGTGCTTTTCTTATAAGAATGTTAAAGGTGGTACCGCAGTTGAATAGTTAAGAGTGGTGTTAGGTCTAGAAAAGAAGAGTACAGAGAGGAGTAAGCACTTTGAGATGGTAAAGATATATTATAAAGATTACAAAAAACAAACTGAGCAAATAGCTACAGTATGCAGGAAAATATATGTCTTGAACCAACTACTAGTATATGCAGATACTGAGCCAATTGGAAAAATTAGAAGTTATGTACTCACCATAACGTTCCATCTGAGTAGGTGTATTCATTTGTCTGCAACCTGTGGGTTATGGATCCGATATCGGATCCGAACCGGCATGGTTTTCCAGCTATGGATCCAAGCTCTCAGCTCCTCCCCTCACCCATAATGTCCTGCTCTACCCTCATGACCTCAGATCGAGTTTGCCAACAGCAACAACACCCTGAAAAGGGTAACAGATAATATGCAGGAAACTGAAAGGCCAGGGGGATAGGAGGGCGGGATGGTTGCAGACAAATGAATACACCTACTCAGATGGAACGTTATGGTGAGTACATAACTTCTAAATCTGAAGTAGGAGATTCATTTGTCTGCAACCTGTGGGACAGAGTCCCCAGCTACCTGAATCTTGGGCGGCCATCATGGAAGGATATTCCGATGCACCGCGGAGCCAAATGATGCTCTACCCCTAGATGCAAGATCCAACTTATAGTGGGAAATAAAAGTATGAGATGAAGCCCACGTGGCTGCTGCACAAATATCATCTAGAGGAATCCTAGCCTTGAAGGCTGCCGAGGTAGATACTGACCGGGTTGAATGGGCATGTACACCCTCCGGTGCGGGCCTTCCTGAAGCTTGATAAGCCAATAAGATGCACTGTGAAATCCAGCGAGACAGAGAAACTTTAGAAATTGGCTTGCCCAAATTAAATTTAGCAAAGGAAATGAACAACTGGTCGGATTGCCAATGACCAGCCGTTCTGTTTAGATAAAATCTAAGTTGCCTGTGGACATCTAATGAGTGAAGCTTGTATTCACCTTTGTTTTCATATTTAGGGAAGAAAACAGGGAGGTTAATGGACTGATTAATGTTTGCTTCAGAAGCAACTTTAGGAAGAAAGGACGGGTTGGTCCTGAGGTAAACACGGTCCAGATGAAATACCAAGTAAGGAGGTTTAGCTGATAATGCTTGAAGCTCTGAAACTCTCTTGGCCGATGTAATGGCTACCAAAAAGGCTGTCTTGTAAGACAAGAATTTGAGATCCACCGTAGCCGCTGGTTCGAAAGGGGGGGCGGTCAAGGCCTGGAGAACCAAAGAGAGGTCCCAAGGAGGAACCGCTTGTTTTACAGGGGGCCTGAGAAGAAAAGTACCTTTAAGGAAAATTTTACACAACTTGGCTGACATAAGAGGATTAGAGTCATGGCCAATGTGATAATGAGAAATTGCCGCCAGTTGTACTTTGACTGTGGAACTGCTGGCACCATCGTTAAAAAGAGTGGTTAGAAAGTCAAGCACTAAGGGGAGAGGAACCGTGAAGGGATTCAGGCCTTGCCGCTCCGCCCACAAAGAAAACCGTTTCCACTTGCTGCGGTAGACTTTCCTAGTGGACGGTTTATGAGCTGCCACCAGAATTGCCTTAACAGGTGACGAAATACCGGGAGTCCTGATCAAGAGTGGAACTGGAGCAGCCAAGCGGTCAGCTTCAGGTTGTCCAGATTCGGAGGAGGTATGCAAGATGGATGGGATATCAGATCCGGAATGGGATCTAGAATCCAAGGAGGATTCACCGAGTGAGACCTTAGAAAGGGAAACCAGATATGTCGAGGCCAAAACGGAGCAATGAGAATCATTCTGCAACCCACCCGAGAGGCTTTCTGAAGAACTTGGAGCATCAGAGGCAAGGGTGGATAAGCGTAAAGAAGACTGGGTGGCCAAGCATGCACCAGAGCGTCTCTTGGAGAACCTCCTGGAGGGGGTATCAGAGCGAAAAAACTGTCGCACTTGGTGTTTGAGGGAGAGGCAAAAAGATCGCATGAAGGAGTTCCCCACCGTGCGAATATGCGTTCCGCTACTTGAAAATTGAGAGACCACTCGTAAGGGGTCAGAATGGTGCGACTGAGCTTGTCCGCCAGGATGTTGGACCGACCCGGAATGTGCGTTGCTATTAGAAAGCGGTTGGTGGAGATTGCCCATTCCCAAACTCTCATGGCTTCTCGACAAAGGGGGTAAGACCTTGTTCCCCCTTGCTTGTTGATGTACCAGACCACAGACATGTTGTCCGATTGAATCGCAATTGTTCCCAAGGGAAGAAAGTCCTGAAGTGCTGGCAACGCTAAGAGCACTGCTCTCATCTCTAGAACGTTGATATGCAGTAAGGTCTCTGTATCGTTCCACGTGCCTTGGACGGTCCGGCCCGCAAAATGCCCCCCCCACCCGAGGCGGGAGGCGTCCGTGGTCACCGTGGCAAGGGGGGGGAGAAGCACAAAATGGGCGGCCCCCGTGGAGATCTGGAGAGTGAAGCCACCACAGGAGGGACCGCTTGCAAGCCTTGCTGATCGCAATGGGATGATGCATAGGGAGAGCAAGGTATGACCACTGTACTAAGAGAGTCCACTGTAGGATGCGCATATTGAGCCTGGCAAGAGGGAGAAGTGCTATAGCAGACGCCATGGACCCTAGAGCCCTCAGGACCAACTCCGCCGGAACAGAGCTTGAGTGGAGAATGGCCCGCACCTGGAGCTGCAGATTTTGAACTCTGTCCGCAGTGAGGAAGGCTCGTAAACTCCTTGTGTCTAGCCTGGCCCCTATAAAATCTAAGAGCTGTGTGGGCGCCAGGTTGGATTTCTTTGTATTTATTGTAATGCCCAGAAAGGGAGCAAGATGGAGAAAGGAGTCAACAAGCAATAATAGTAGATGCCTTGTTGGGGCGGTAAGAAGCCAGTCGTCCAGGTAGGGAAAGACCTGCACCCCCTGAAGCCTCAGGTGGGCCGCTACCACTGCTAATACTTTGGTGAACACCCTGGGGGCTGTGGTGAGACCAAAGGGAAGGACCCGGAACTGGTAGTGACTGGCTCCCAGCCAGAAGCGGAGGAACCTCCTGGAGCGCCTGTCCATCAGGATGTGGTAGTACGCATCTTTGAGGTCTATCGAGCACATCCAGTGATTTTCTCCCAAAAGGGGGAGAATAGATTGCAGAGTGACCATTCGGAATTTTTCCTTGGAGACTGCCAGATTCAAGAGAGAAAGGTCTAGAATTGGTCTTAGTTCCCCCGTCTTCTTTGGCACTAAAAAGAACCTGGAGTAGAACCCTGATCCGATCTGGTCTGGGGGGACGGGCTGGATGGCTCTTTTCTTTAGCAGATGGCCAATTTCTGCCAAAGCGGCCTCCCGTTGACCGGGTGGAACGTCTGGGAGGGACTTCAACTTTGGAAAGTGAAGAAAAGGGATGCGGTATCCTCTGGATATGATTTGGAGAACCCAGCGGTCTGATGTTATGGACTCCCATGCCGCTAGGTGCCCCGAAAAACGTCCCCCGACTGCCTCCAGAGTGGAGCAGCCGGGCAACTCCTCAGGGTTGCTGCGGGCCGCTCAGAGAAAGGTTCTCTGGACCTGAAGTTTCTGGGAGCCCCTCTGCCTCTAGGGCGGCGCCCTCCCTGTCCTCCTCTGCCACGGAAGGACTGGTTGTCCGGAGCAGGCTGGGACTGCTGCGACTTCCGGAACCACATCTTCTTCTGACCCTTTTGGTTCCTAGAGTAGGGCCTCTGGGGTGCAGAGAAGCGGATTCCGACGGCAGACAGCGTCTTCCCGTCCTTCTCGCTCTGGGTCAAGGTTTCGCGAACGGTTTTGCCAAAGAGGGCAGAACCATCAAAGGGGGCGTTCGCAAATGACGCTTTGAAGGGCTCTTCGCAGTGACGGAGCCAGGCCTGACGTCTAGTGACTAGGCCTGCCCCTGCGGCTCTAGCGGCACCTTCCGTAGCGTGGGAGAGTAGCCGCATAGAGATATTAGTAACTGATCTAAGAGTGGCCATGCGGGTGGAGTGCAGCACCCTGTCCTCCTCCGACATGGACTCTGGGGGAGATGCAGCGTATTCTTTAATGAGATCTCGCTGCATCCTAATGACGTGTGCCAGGTAGTTCAGCGCCCTTACCGAGAAGGTCGCTGAACTAAACATCCGCTTCCCCAAGCGGTCCATCATCCGAGACTCCTTGCTCGGGGGATGGACTGAGGGACTCTCCTGAGCAAGTTCCCTCTTGGTGGCCGCCGCCGTCAACATGGCATCTACCGGAGGCCCCTTACTCCAATGGGCACGGTCGGACGGTGGGCTGAGGATCCTATCGGGCCTCTTAGGAATTGGCTCCACGGTGTCCAGTTCCTTCCATGCCCTGGTGGTAATGAGGTCCACCAGGGGGTCGGCAGGAGGGGACACCCAAGAGGTAGATGGGCCCGCTTCAAATGCCTCCAAGAACACGGACTCGTCCGAGGAAGACTTGGGGGCAGACCACCCCCCCCCTTATACGGAGCATTTCCATGATGTCCCCAAATGAGACATCCTCGGGGGGTGACCGTAGGGAGCCTTCCCCTTCCTCCAAGTCCGTGTCTTCCGTGAGAGACTCGGGGGAGTCAATGTGCCTCCTTTTGCACGTATGCTTGCGAGGAACATCCTCTGGGGCTGTCAGAGGACTCCTCGCAAGCAGCAACTTGTTCCATTGGAGCAGCTTGGGGCACAGAAGCGGGCTGTCCCAAGGGCCGGATGGTGGAAGCCTGGCCCAGTGCAGAGGGAGCGCGGGACGGAGCCGAAACAAGTGCCGGGGTCCGGAGACCCTCAACAGGGCCCTCTCCACTACATCAAACGCCAAGGGGAGCCGACCTCACCAAAGGATCCGACAATCGGCTCCCCTCGATCCGAAGAGTGGATCGAGCCGGCGCTGCCGCCGGATCCGGCGACAGTGCGCTCCGACACAGACGGCGCCGAAGGAGCACTGATCCCCCCGGATCCGAGGCTCGGATCCGATGCACTCGAGGGCAGGGTCGGATCCGGCACAGTACTATCTGCGCCGACCCACCCCGGCCCGAAGCTGCTCGGCTCCAGTTGCTCCAAACCCGGACAGCGGGTCGGAGAAGGAGCAATCGGTTTGAAAAAGGGTGTTGAGCTCCCCAGAGGGGAGGCAAGAGCACTCCCATCTGCATCTGGGCCTGGATGAACCTTCTCATCATCCGTCCAGATCAGCATCCTAAAGGCTATCGTGGATCTCGACGAGGCTACCGAGGTAGGCCTGGAGTGCCTCCTCGATAGCCTCGACGGAGATCGGGTCTCCTCCTCCTCAGGTCCCGTGAAAACACACTGGAGACCGGAGCCGAGAAGGAGGAGACCGAGCCGACACGGAGCCGGGAGAAGCCCGCTTGGCTGGCGGGCCGAAACAGAGGTCTCGCCCGCCGCTTATGGTGCTTCTCCCTCCGTCCCTTTTCTTAGCATCCCTCTCCTCCAACCAGAAACGGGAGGTTGAGTCCCAGGAGGAGGAGGGTGCCGCAGAGGAATAACCGTAGCACGGTTACTCCGAAGGAGCGGAGGTCGGAGCCGAGTCCGCGGTAAAAGGCCCGCCAAAACAAGCTTGGACCTCCGCTCCTTCAATGCCCTGGGGTTGAACCCTGCACAAATGGAACATCCAGATGTGAGGTGTTCAACCCCAGGCATCTAACACCGAGTGTGGCCATCAGCTGGGGAAAGCTTATGGCCACACTCGGAGCATTTAGAAAATATAGATTTGGGTTGGTCTGCCATCCCAATCTAACAAAGTAGTTACCAAACTAAAAGTAACTAAACAACAAAAATACACTCACAGGCCCAACACACACACACTACGCCAACAGCGAGGGGAGGGATATAACTTTTAGATTAACTCTAAAAAGGTAAAAATATCAAAGGGGAAACCTACACTTTCACACAAAAAATCAATAAAAACTTTAAAATTCTGAAATTTAACAGTTAAACTAGCACTTGGCTTGAGAGCTTGAGAAACAAATCCAGTCACCATGCGCGGCAAACGAGATCTGCGGTCATGAGGGTAGAGCAGGGCATTATGGGTGAGGGGAGGAGCTGAGAGCTTGGATCCATAGCTGGAAAACCATGCCGGTTCGGATCCGATATCGGATCCATAACCCACAGGTTGCAGACAAATGAATCTCCTACTTCAGATCATCTGTTAGAAGAAACCTCAAGACAGTTATGCAGTCACAGATAAAATATAGCGAGCAGCACTTTGTCGAGGTTGTCTAATGTGATTCTATCCACCAGTAACAGCACAATTATATAGAAATCATTAGACACCAGTATGAGCTGTCTACACACAACACAATTACATGAACAACATTAGTGAACAAGGTGCAGCTATGCAAATAGACCATACTATTATACTAAAAACAACTTGGTGCAGACAAAATGCTAGCATGGCATAGTAACTTCCAATAATAAAGCATAAATCATATTAGATGTCTAACACAATTCAACATAAACATATACAGTTGTAAAATGTCTAACACAATTCAACATAAATAGGCATTTACAGTTGTAAAACACATTTAATAAACTACAAAACCCAGCAGCACCTCAATGTTAAGTTCACTAACTTAACCAAAGATTACTGGCAGTCAGCTCTGTAACTGACTTCTGCAAGAAAGCTGTCAGCTTCTGATATAACTTTTGGGTAATAACAGTTCACGCAGATACATTATTATAATAATTTCTCAACAACCTACCAAAACTTGTAAATAGGACTCCAGCGGAGGCAGTGAAGTATAGTTGCATAAGTAAGCTTACCGTAACAGTAAAAGTTCGAATGATCACTAATACTGTAGCCTGAGCTATATGGGTTATATCCTGCACCCAAATCTTCAGTCAGCTTGAGCTGAGCTTACAAAAAGTGAAGTTTGAGTGGCCATTCAGAACTTGCTAACTGATAGAGGAATGCTAAGCTCTAAGAGAACAAGTTACTGCTTTTACAATACTTCTAAACTGCAAACCCTTCCAAAAAGCTACAGATAAAACAAAGGACCTGGAAGAGTGAGTTTTGACCCTGCCTGGAATAGTTTTATTGTGGTGAAAATAACAAAAGGTATTAGTATGAGACAACAATTTGGAAACAGTTTGCTTTGACATAGGTTGTCTCTTCTTACCTTCACTAGAAATTAGCAACTGATCCGATTGATCTGGAAGATTTTTTTTCTGTCAAGCTAGTACCCAAGTTTTTTGCCGACATCCAAGGTATGAAGCACCCTCTGTCACTCTTTTTTAGGTTCTGGACACAAAAGGGAGCTAGATAGATTAGCTCAGTGTAAACACATACACCCCTTTACACATAAAGGAAGGAATAGTTCTTAAAGAAATCCACTCTATCTGATAAATGAGATACAATGGATCCACCATAAAAGCTTGCAACTTGGATACTCTTCTTGCAGAGGTCAAAGCAATGAGCAAGACTGTTTCCTATGTTAACAACCTCAAGTCAGTCTGATGAGCTGGTTCAAATGGAGCAAGTGCTAGCTTCTCTAGCATGAAACTAAGATCCCAAGAGGAGCCATACGTTTTCTGAGAGATATGTTAAGCAGAAACCCTTTCAAAAACATTTTGATGCAAATCACACTGAAAAAGAGGATCCTTGGGCAAACATGCTGAATGGCTGATAAATGAACTTTAAACTACTATAGGATAGTAACTCACACAAATATTGTAAAATCAGAGAAACACAAGCCCTGAATGGGTGCTGGCTCTTTTGTTTGCAGCAATTCGAAAACTCTTTCCGATTGCTAATATATGGTTTTCTAGTAGCAGGCTTTCTTGCTTCCATTAATACCTGCTGCGTCCTCAGAAAACACATGAAAAAAATATTACAACCTTATCATCCAGGCAGTCAAGTGCAGTTGTTTGAGTTTGGGATGTTATCAAACACCCCAAATACTTTGTGAGTAAATCCAGTCTGTGAGGAAGCTTGTGGTAATTGTCCCTGGCCAGTTCTTAAAGAAGGGAGAACCACTATAATCTGGGTCTGGAGAGAGTCACCACAATGATCTTTAGGGAATCCTTTGAAATCTTCAGAAGTACCCTGGAAATCAGTAGAAAGGCACACAGGGACATTCCTGTCCGAGGAAAAGAAAAGGGATCTGCCATCCAGGCTTTCTTGTATGGATTCCTGGATCAAAATTCTGCCAGTTGATTTGTTTAGAGAGGAGGTATAAACATCTACTTGAGGTGTTTTCCACAAATGGATCAAATCTTGGAAGGACCCCCCCCCCCCCCCAAAAAAAAATATAGCAATTTCCATTCATGAGCATCTGCCCTGGTCCTGAGCAGCTTGTCTGGACGAAACTGTCTCTAAGTCAGATTGTGCTTCAAAGCTATATGCTAACATGGCTAGTCTGCACATGGAGTAAGACTGGATTCTTCCTTGCTTGTTTATGCACCACTTCACTGTTGTATTCTCTGTAAACACTTGAAGAGGTCCCAGGGACCACAGATAATTCAGAGTTGAGAGCATTTATAAGAGCTAGTTCTCTTTTAAGTCTGTATGTCTTGGTCTGTTCTTTTTTGTTCCACAGACCCTGTACTTTTATGCCCATTGAAACAGCTCTCCAAACAAAGCCTGAGGCATTTGTTGTGACTAACTGCTTTGGAGGGGCAAGGGAAGAATGGAAGACCTTCATTCTGAGAAATATGATGTCTCCACCACATGATCTCCCTTTTTTACAAATCCCAAGAACATAATTTGTACAGTCAATAGGTGCTGATGCTGGGAGCCACAGAGATTTTAGATACCAATGAATCTTTCCCATGGGGAGTCTTGCAAGAGGTATTATGAGAATCACTGATGACATGAGACCCACAATCCTGAGGTGTTCCCATGTTGAGACAGAAGTCTGAGTGGAAAACCCAAGAAAAAAATCTACACGTAGATTTTTTTCTGTGGAAGAAAAGCATTTTGTATTGAGGTGCCCAGCAGACACCCCAGAACAATAATCCTGTGACAGGTAGTCAGAAAAAGAATATTGTTGTGGAATATCAGTCTGTGTAGGAGATCCCTCAACCAGGAGAGAGATTGACATTTTGAAAAAGACTATGCAAAATAGCAAGTCATCCAAATACAGAAAAATGTGGATAGCCAGCAGGCTGTACTGGGCTATCACAGGAGCCAGACACTTTGTAAATACTCTTGGAACAGTGGATAGCCACAAAGGGTAAGGCAGAGAACTGATAATGTGATCCAGACACACAAAACCTTAAGAAATAGCTGAAATGTGTATGAATAGGACTGTGATGATATTTGTCTTTTAAATTTAAAATCGCTATGAAAATTAAAGAGGAAGAAGGGGTAACAGGTTACAAAGTGAAAGCATTTTGACTTGGACTCTATCACAATCTGGTTCAGGAAGGAAAGACCCAAGAATCTTCTTTCTTTGGCACTAGAAATATTCTTGAATAAAATTCTTGTAACAGAGGAGGAGGTACGTTTTTTTCTAGCCCCACCAAGACAACATGTGATGTAAGATGGGAGGTAAAAGAAGAGTTTGGTCTAGCGATGAGAGAGAATCCCCTGAAAAGGAGATCTTTTCTCTGACATCTTAGCATTGATGAGTTACTATCACGACCCATCTGTCTGAAACAATCTGTTGCCAAAGAAAGAAATGGAGATTCAGACTTCTCCGGAGGATTAAAAGACTGTCAGGGTAAATGTGCGTGGGGGGGCAAGGTCCCTCATACAGTCATTCTCACATATTTGACTGTCCTATGTTCTTGGGGGGGTCCTGATTTTTTTTATCTCCCTGCCATTGCTTTTTAAACATCTGTTTAACTGCATTCTGCGGTGGCTATTTATTTTGCTAAAGTTAGACAATCCATTGGAAAATGTAGAGAAAGAGAGGTAGAAAATCCTAATTTCTCTAAATCAGCTTCCCCTCTTTTTGATGACCTCTGCAGCAGAAGGTATAAAAACTAAATTGCTGTCCAAGGGAAAATTCAAAATTTCATATTTTAAATCATCTGGGAGGATCTGAGAAGGCAACCAGACAAACCTCCTCAAAACAGTTCCATTGGCAGCAGTCCTGGAGGTAGCTTCTACAGAATCAAACACATTTTAGGCAATGAGTACAGACTTGTAAAACAGAAGACACTAAATTACACAAAGCAGGCTTTTCCTCATAAGAGGTAACTGATGCCAAAGCATTCCTCATAACTTCACAATTAGTCAGGATAAACTAAACAACTGACAGCTTAGAATTCAAAACATTAAAGTTGCAGATGCATACCACTCTTTCCCAAACTTGTCAAAGGCCTTCCCATCCTTCTGAAAAGGAGAGGGATTAAAATTAAGAGTTTAGCAAATTTTAGGTTAGATCTGGGATTGGTGTACAAAAACGTGAAAACACTGTGGAACTTTATATAATCAACCTACTTTTTTAAGGGCAGCAGGCTGACAATCGGGGAAATTGCAGACTTTGATAAAACATCCTTTGATAAAACATCCTCCAAAGCAACCAAAATAGGAGGGAAAGGCAAAGGACCTGGAAATTCTAGGTGCAACAAACCATAATAATTTCTGAATGACCTCACCATTTCTTCACTGAAAACATTTATACATCCTGAAATAATCTCAGAGAAAAAGAATCACTGACAGGAAGAATCAGCTACCACACACTCCTCAGAATTTAAATCAGATAGCTGATTTAATAGTAAAAGCAAAGATAATTGATTTCAAAAACCACCAAAATTCTAGAAAACTGTTGTAATACCACACGAAAGAAGACTCCGTTGCAATTTTGTAAAAGGTTTAATCCAAAGGTTATAGTTTCATTCAATAGCACGAAAAAACACACTTCTATTCTCTTCTCTAGCGCCTCGGCAAAAAGCCTTTTCAGAGTAGATAATTCCCTGAACCACACAATTAACCATTCTTTTATACACCTACTATCACACACTAATTATATACAATTATTCAATCAACTTATTCATACATTTTCTTAAAAAAACAGAACAAATAAAATTGCAGTGAAATGCTATGTTTCTAACAGACATGCATTACAGCAAACTTTTCCATGAACAATCGCTATTCAGACCATTTGGTTTGAGCGTATTAAATTTTAATATAAAATATATGTGGTTCAGGGAATTATCTACTCTGAAAAGGCTTTTTGCCGAGGCGCTAGAGAAGAGAATAGAAGTGTGTTTTTTCGTGCTATTGAATGAAACTATAACCTTTGGATTAAACCTTTTACAAAATTGCAACGGAGTCTTCTTTCGTGTGGTATTACAAAAGATAATTGATTGTTCTTCATTCATTATTCTTACGCACGTGGGATGCAAACTAGAACCGATAGGATTTACGCATCTACTGATTTACTTAATAAAGTGAACTATTTTAAAACTATTCCTAGTCCTTTATCTGATCATAATGTACTAAGTACATAGCAGTCACCCACCTACAGCTGAGGCTGTCTGCTGTAGTGGCAAATGCTGCTTAACAATCTTATTATTTTTATTTTTGTATCTGGAAGAAGGTTCAACTAAGGAGTCATTATGTTGTTCCATGATCAAGCTGAAAACGGTGCTTAATTCCTGTAGAAGCTATACAGGAATAGATGGTGAAATGGAAAAGTAGCAAAAGAGTTCCTTTACTCAGAAAAAAAAACATGCATTAAAAAGCACTTTAAAGACTTTCCCCATTCCCCCAAAAGTAAAATAACAGTTTCTCCACACACAAAAAAAAACATTTTAAACAATGTTAGCCAATTGTCAATCCTCCAAACCCCAGAGAAGCATTCTGAAGGGATGGTTTCCCAAACCCAACTTTTACTCAGCTGAGCTTGAGCTGACTAGTGGTTTGGGTGCATGGAAGGTACCCTGAAGCTTCGAAAGCCAGTTGGGTGCTAATCAAATAAAACCCATATAGCTTAGGCTACTGCAGCACTGATCATAATGAAGAACATACTGTATTCTTGCTTAAATGAATGAAATCACAATATACAGCAATCCATTACAAGAATGTGTATAATATGTTTGGGAAATACCAGTGAAGCCCAAATTGACAGGGCTGGCATCATTGGTGCTTCATAGCAGAAAGTTGCTGGCAAGAGGGGAAGAAAACTTATCAGCTATGGAAAAGTAACAACTGAAGGTAGTACAGGCCCTTCAGATATTACAAGTCTATCCAGACATTAAGAAATTTACTGTGGTCAAAGCCTACATCTATGGTGTAGCAGAATAAAGTCCTGTCTACAATGTGGGAGGCCAAAGTTCAACTAGAAGCTCAGGTACTTGACACGGTAGGCAGTATCAAGCCTTTGCTGTATCATTGCAAGTCTGGAATTGCTAGGAAATCCAAATTTCTTCAGTAGCTTCAGAAATTCCCAGGCTACCCTGAGCCTATTGCCCTGCCATATAAAATTTTCAATTAACATATCCAAGTTACACAAATCCTTGTCTTCCAATGGAGACAAGAAGTCCTGTCCAGCATATATAGCTCATTATAAAATATGCCATGGAATGACTTGTCTTATTTGGTCAATGTCCAGATTTTAATTTTGACACTTCTTTATATTTTTTAAACCAATTCAATAATATCATCATATCTGTGCTATAAATCCCAAAATGTTATCACTACTTTAAAAGTGTTCAATACAAGGAACATCCACAGATGACAGTTTACGTATACAATATAAAGCAGATGCTTTACTTTATTCTAATCTTTCTGTGAAAACAAAATGAGAATGGAATTGACCGGTTCAAAAATATCTCACAAACCAATTTAGAGGGAATAAGAAGTTATGTGCTCACCATAACGTCCCATCTGAGTAGGTATCTTCATTTGTCTGCAACCTTTGGGATACGGATCAGAGCCGGCAACTTCTATCATAGCATAGATCCGAGCTCCTAGCTCCTCTCCTTACCCATAATCCCCTGCCTACCCTAACTGACCTCAGATCAAGTTTGCCCCATAGCACAGCAGATAAGTTTCCCAATGGGAACATATGCTAATAACACAAGAGCGATCATATTGGTCAGGGGGAAGGAGGGGGGGATGGTTGCAGACAAATGAAGATACCTACTCAGATGGAACGTTATGGTGAGTACATAACTTCTTAATCTGAAGTAGGAACTTCATTTGTCAGCAACCTTTGGGACAGAGTCCCCAGCTACCTAAATCTTGGCTGGCCTTCATGGAAGGATATTCCGGAGCACCGCAGAGCCAAAGGACGCCCTACCTCGGGAGACAAAGTACAGTTTTGTACCTACCGTAAATGTAAATGTTCGAGTGCTAATACAGCTGCAGTCATAACAGATGGGTTCTCCTGCCGTCAGGCGGGTCCTCGGTCGGCCGAATTCCAAAGTCTAGGTCCGGCGTCGGTTGTCGTCGCTTCTTCCCTGACGTCAGTGCGACAGGGGTATAAAGGAACCAGCCGACGCCATTTTCTTCAGTTTTTCTTGCCCCAGATGTCAGGTGCCCCCAGAAGGAAGGCAATACATAAATTTGTGTAATCATGCAGTGCAATATAATCCAAATACAGTAGTTGCAATCAAATACATCATAAATGAATACCCCAATCAGGTTGTATGAGGGTGTGTTAGCCTATAGGCCTGTCCCAAGGAGGGAGGGAAACCTGGACTGCAGCTGTATTAGCACTCGAACATCTACATTTATGGTAGGTACAAAACTGTACTATGTTCATCGTGCATACAGCTGCAGTCATAACAGATGGGTAGAATCCCAAAGCTAAGAAAGGGGTGGTAGGCACTAGGTGGAAATAGGAGGAGCCAAGCCTGCTCTAGATTTTGAGTATAATGGTAGGCTGTAGTGCTTGGAGAAGGTATGCACAGAACTCCAAGTGGCTGCTTCCAAAATATCCTTGGTAGGAACTCCTCTGAGGAATGCTGCAGAGGTGGCTGTGGCCCTGGTGGAATGAGTCCTAATGCCTGTAGGAACAGTTTTGCCATGAAAGGAATAGCAAAAGCATATGCAGTGGGCTATCCATTTTGAGATTGTCTGTTTGGAAATTGGCTTCCCTTGAGCTCCTACCGCATAGGCCACAAAGAGCTGTTCTGATTTTCTGAAAGGCTTTGTTCTGTCCAAATAATAATGCAGATGTCTGTGGATGTCCAAGGAATGTAGTAATCTCTCCCCTTTGTTTTGAGGATTAGGATAAAAAGTAGGTAAATGTATGGCCTGATTTAAAGCTACCCCGGATACCACTTTAGGCATAAAGGACGGGTTGGTTCATAAGGAAACTCTGTCCTGATGGAAGATAATAAAAGGTTGGACGGCCATGAGAGCCTGTAGTTCTGAAACTCTACGAGCTGAGGTGATAGCCAGAAGGAAAGCTGTTTTCCAGGGCAAATATTGCAAATCTGATGAGGCAGCTGGCTCAAAGGGAGGCAAGGCCAGTTTTTCCAGCATGAAATTAAGATCCCAAGCAGGTATTGGTTGTTTTCTTGGAGGCCTTAAATTCTTAGCCCCTCTGAGGAACTGCCTTAGGAGAGGGTGAGAGAATAAAGGTGGATCAGTGTTGTATTCTGCAGAGATGGCTGATGCATGGATTTTGATGGAGGAGAAAGAAAGTCCACTGCTTAGCAGTTCAGCCAAATATTGTAGTATTTGAGGTAAATTCAGTTTTCCAGGATCCTGGCCCTTTTTCTCATTCCAGACACAAAACGCTTTCCATTTTATGGAGTAAGCTTTTCTAGTTGATGGCCTTCTGGCCTCCAAAATGACATCCTGCACCTCCTTGGAGAGTAGGGCCTGTTGTGATGCTAAGGAATCTTCCATGCAGCTAGATTGAGTGTTTTTAGCTGGCTGTGAAGAGTTTTGAAACTGTGCTGAGTCAGAAGAAGAGGCATTAGAGGCAGGGTCCATGGTGGGGAATGCGTCAGGCTCCTCAGGAGTGGGTACCAGTGTTGCCTTGGCCAGTCCGGAGCAATGAGGATCATCTTTGGTCTGTCTGCTTTGGTCTTTAATAGGACTTTGGGCAGCAGAGGAAGAGGAGGGAAGGCATAAACTGTCATTGATGTCCAACTGAAGGAAAGAGCGTCCACTCTCCAGGCCTTTGGATGGAAGATCCTTGAGCAGAATTTTGACAATTGATGATTCTTGTGGGTGGCAAAGAGATCTATGTCTGGCCTTCCCCATTCTTGTATTATTTCTGTAAAAACTTTTGGATGCAATTTCCATTCGTGTGGATCTGTCATATTCCTGCTTAGGTTATCTGCCAGCGTGTTTTCCTTGCCTGGCAAGTACTGTGCTTGTACTTCCATCTGTAAGTCCATGGCCATGTTCCAAAGTGACATGGCCAGTCTGCATAGGGGATAAGAATGTGTTCCTCCCGGTTTGTTTATGTACCACATAACTGTGGTGTTGTCCGTTCTTATCAATAGTTGACCTGGTTGTAGAAGGTCCTTAAAAGCTATAATAGCATTTGTGACTGCTAGCATTTCTTTTTGATTGATGTGAAGGTGCTTTTCTTTTTGGGACCATTTGCCCTGAATGCACCGGTCTGTCATGTGCGCCCCCCAGGAGTAGTCCGAGGCGTCTGTTGTGATGACTTGATTTGCTTAAGGCTTGCTGAATGGAAGACCTGTGTTTGTTTGACATGCTTAAGCCCACCACAGAAATTCCTTTTGCAGACATGGAATTAGTGGTATTATTGTTTCCAAACTGTGGCTGTGTTAAGACCATATGTTTTTCAGGTACCATTGTAGTTTTCTCACATGCAGCTTTGCACATGGGATTAGTAAGATGCAAGATGCCATGAATCCCAGACCCTGCAGGATTTTCCTTGCAGTCAGCCTGGTGCAATTTGCCAGTGTTCTCAAGTATTGAATTAGTTGCCCCTGCTTCTCTGGCGTGAGGTAGGCCATCTGGGTGTTTGTGTCCAAATAGGCACCCAGGAAAATTATCTTCCGAGAGGGTATTAGCCTTGATTTCTCTTTGTTGACTGTGTATCCCAGATAGTTTAATAACATTATTACATAAGCCAGATGTTTCAGAAGAATGTGCTTGCTGTCCGCTTGGATCAGGCAGTCGTCCAAATAAGGGTATATTTGTATCCCTTGAAGTCTGCAGTAGGCAATTACTGATGCCAGGCATTTCGTGAATACTCTGGGCGCAGTAGATAAGCCAAAGGGCAATGCAGAGAATTGATAATGGGTTGAACCTGCAAGAAATCTGAGGTACCTTCTGCAATTTTGTCTGATTGGGACATGCAGGTATGCCTCCTTGAGGTCCAATGTTACCAGCCAAGACTCCTTGCCCAGCATGGGAAGAAGTTGCTGTAGAGTGAGCATCTTGAATTTTGGTACGAGTAGAAATGTGTTTAGGATGGATAGATCCAAAATAGGTCTCCAATCTTTTCCCTTCCTTGGCACCAGAAATAGCCTGGAATAAAAACCTTGACCTTGTTCGTGTGTAGGTACCTCTTGAATAGCTTTCATGTTTATGAGATCTGAAATTTGCCTTTATGCCTCTGCCCTTTGATTGTGTGGCAGGTTTGGCATGCCTCTCATTTTTGGAAGGGTATGAAAATGGAATTTGTAGCCTCTGTTTATAATGTCCAGGATCCATTTGTAATTTTTTGAAAATAATGCCAGCTTTCCTCCTAAGGGGGCTGCCATTTGAGAACTGGTTGGCATGCAAAGGGGAAAGTCATTGGGTTTGCTTTCTGAAAGATTGCGAGTTGTCCTCACCACCTCTTTGTGTAGGAGCTTGCCATTGTCTGCCTCTATACGATCCTTGTGATTGTCCTCCGCCCCTCGGGCGCCTGTATCTGCCTCTTTGGGGTCTGTCTGTGGCAGAAAAGGACCAGTTTTTGGAAGGCCAATTTCTACTAAAACGTGGGGGTTGAACCTGCAGAAATTCTTTCACAGTTTGCACTGATTTAGCCTTTTCCTCCATTTTCCGTAATACTTCCTCAGCATTAGCACCAAATAGTACATCCTTTTGAAGAGGGGCGTCTAGTAATTTAGCTTTGACATGATCAGGCAAGGCTTGTTCCTTGAGGCAGGCATGCCTACGTATGACTGAACTTGTAACAGCAGCTCTATATGAGGCCTCTAGAGCATTAAAACCACATTGTAAGGTATGCTTACCCACTTGTTCTGCACTATGCATCAAATCCTGCAACTCCTTCAAGTCTGGTTGTTCAGGTTGAGACATTTTACTTTTCAATTGTGATAACAAAAACTGTTGATATTTTAGCATATGAAACTGACAGTTTAAGGCCCTCATGGATAAGGTAGCCGAGGTATATACCTTTTTTCACCACCTTTCTAAGGATCTGGAATCTCTCTTGGAAGGCAATGGATTTTTGGCAATGGAGGCCTTAACTCCCTTGGGCCCCTGTGAGATGGTTTCTAGGTCAGCAGCATGGCTTTTGTATAGAAATTGGTGTGAGTCAGGAACCCTGTAGTACCTGTCAGGCTTAACTGGAGCTGGAGGTAGAGAGTCCAGGTTAAGGCAGGCCTCCGAGTAAACATCATCTAGGATGTCCAAGACAGGAGGTATAGCCAGAGGCCTGTGCTGGGGTAACAAAAGAAATTCCCTGAGCCTTTTCTTGGAATCTGAATAATCCTGGCCTTCTCAGTGGAAGTGTTCCCTTAAGGTATGCAAAGTTTCCCCAAATGAGTAATCCTCAGGGGGGATACAGAAGGAATAGACTCCTCCACATCAGAGTCTTCAAAAGGGGAGTAAGACTGTTCCTGATCATCAGAGTGTTCTGAAATAATGGAGCCCTGTTCAGAGGAGGGGGAATCTTCCTCCACTCTGGGCCTTTTGTCCGGAGGGGGCTGAGAACCTCTGATTAGAGTAATTAAATCCTCAGCCATTTTAAGCATCTGTTTCTTAGGCATGGGGCCTGGAGATGGGCCCTGTGTAGCTGGTCTCTTAGAGTGCATGGTTGCTTTAGACTTGGCGAAAGCCTTGATGGAGAAAGAAGAGGAAGGTCTGAAGACACCTTGAGTGGAGGTGGACCTGTCCACATTCTGTGTTTCAACGCCAAGAGTGGCTTCGGTATCTGTAGTCGGGGTGTGGGCCGAAGAGCCTGCGACCTCAGGCATAGGAGACACCGCCAAAGATGTGTCGTCGGTAATCAGGGGCTGCGTAGGCACCTCGCTGAGAACCGGACCACGTGTAGTCGGCTTTGGCGTGGTGTCGGTAGAGGCCGCGGACATAGTGTGTCGGTCCTTGTCTTTGCGTTTTTTAGACAAAACCGAAGTCGGAGTATCCGATGACATAGTATAGTTAAATGCTTTCCCAAAATAATGCTGGGCGAACTCCGCCCGACGCTTAATAGTGCGTTTGTTGAATGTAGCACAAAAGCGACAGACCGAGACGTCGTGGTCTGGGCCTAAACAAGGAATACAGAGGGAATGGAAATCATTATGCGGTATTTGCTTCCCACAAGAAATACAATTATTAACTTTGTCTGACATCGGTCTGAGACAAGAAAAGTTTCCCCAACGGGGTACTTAGCTTTTAAGAAGACTTTGGTTTCCAAATTTTCGTAATCTCAGGAGCTGGCCGACCGGCACTTGCGAACTGCTTCTGCTTTGGGCACCGCGTGGCAAGAAAGACTGAAGAAAATGGCGTCAGCTGGTTCCTTTATACCCCTGTCGCACTGACGTCAGGGAAGAAGCGACGACAACCGACGCCAGACCTAGACTTTGGAATTCGGCCGACCGAGGACCCGCCTGACGGCAGGAGAACCCATCTGTTATGACTGCAGCTGTATGCACGATGAACATCATCTATTTTATAGTGGCTGATAAAGGTGTGAGATGAAGCCCAAGGGGCTGCGGAACAAATGTCATCCAGTGGAACCCTAGCTTGAAAGGCCTCAGATGTATGGCCCTAGTAGAATGAGCATGGACTCCTTGAGGTGCAGGCCTTCCCGAGTTCTGATATGCTAAAAGAATACAACTCGAGATCCATCGAGAGAGAGAAACTTTAGAAACTGACTTTCCGAAATTACTTTTGGCAAAGGAGATAACTGATCGGATTGCCTATGATCAGCAGTTCTATGGATATAAAAACGTAGTTGTCTGTGTACGTCTAAGGAATGTAGCTTGTACTCTCCTTTGTTATGAAAGTTGGGGAAAAACACTGGAAGATTGATAGATTGATTGATGTTCGCTTCTGAAGATACCTTAGGTAGAAAGGACGGATTGATCCTGAGGTAAACCCTATCCAGGTGAAAGACCAGATATGGTGGTTTGACACAAAGAGCTTGCAATTCCAACACTTTTGGCTGAAGTTATGGCCACCAAAAAGGCTGTCTTCCAAGAGAGAAATTTGAGATCAACCGTGGCCGCCGGTTCGAATGGGGGACCAGTCAAGGCCTGCAAGACTAAGGATAAATCCCATGGAGGTACCACCTCTTTAACTGGAGGCCTAAGGAGGAAGGTGCCCTTGAGGAAGGTCTTACACAGTTTGGAAGTGATAAGAGGGCCAGACTCTTGCCCCACGTGATAGTATGAGATTGCTGCCAGTTGTGCCTTGACTGTGGAAGAACTACCCCCCTGGTGAAAGAGAGAGGTTAGAAAATCTAGAACCAACAATATCGGGGCTGTAAAAGGGTCTAAACGACGGTGTTCTGCCCAAATGGTGAAGCATTTCCACTTACTCCGATAAACCTTCCTGGTGGAAGGCTTGTGAGCTGCTACAAGAATGGCTTTGACCGGTGATGAGATCCCGGGAGTCCTTATGAGGAGTGGAACTGGAGCAACCAAGCCGTCAGCTTGAGGTTGACCAGGTTCGGAGTCGGAAGACCGAGAGGGTGAGAAATGAGATCCGGAATGGGATCCAGAATCCATGGTGGATACACTAGGTGAGACCATAGGTAAGGGAACTACGTCTGACGAGGTCAGAATGGGGCAATGAGGATCATCTTGCTCCCCAGCTGCCTGGCTTTTTGTAATAATTTCAACATCAGGGGAAGAGGAGGGTAAGCATAACGCAGACCGGGAGGCCAAGCATGAACTAGAGAGTCTCTCGGGGACACCCCCGGAGGGGGGATCAGAGCGAAATAATCGTTGCATTTGGTGTTTGAAGGAGAGGCAAAAAGATCGCAACAAGGTTGCCCCCATCGGGCAAATACTTGCTCTGCAACTTGATGGTTGAGAGACCATTCGTAAGGAGTCAGGATAGTACGACTGAGCCTGTCCGCTAGAATGTTGGACCGTCCCGGAATGTGCGTTGCTATGAGAAAGCGGTTGGTAGAAATCGCCCATTCCCACACTCTCATGGCCTCGCGGCAAAGGGGGTAAGACCTGGTTCCCCCCTGTTTGTTGATGTACCAGACGACAGACATGTTGTCTGTCTGTACTGCAATCGTCCCTACCGGAAGAGAGTTGTGTAGTGCCTGCAACGTCAAAAGCACCGCCCTCATCTCTAGGACGTTGATATGCAAAGAGGTTTCTACGTCGTTCCATGTGCCTTGGACTGTCCTGCCTGAAAAATGCCCCCCCACCCCAGGCGAGAAGCGTCCGTGGTCACTGTGTCGACTGGCGGAGGTAGAGAGAAGGGACGTCCCGTGTGGAGGTTGGGAGACTGGAGCCACCACAGGAGCGATCTTCTGCAAACCTTGCTTAAGGAAATGGGGTGAGACAGGGACCATTGTACCTGGAGGGTCCACTGCAGAACCCTCATGTTCAACAGGGCCAATGGCAGCAGAGGGATTGCAGCCGCCATAGATCCTAGGGCCCTCAGGATCAATTCTGCCGAAGGAGTTTGCAGTTGAAGGATGGCCTGCACGTGCAACATCAGGTTCCGAAGCCGATCTGGAGTCAAGAACGCAAGCATCTGTCTGGAATCCAGTCTCGCCCCTATAAAATCCAACACCTGTGTAGGGATGAGTGAGGATTTGGTCATGTTGATGGTTAATCCTAATAGTGGAGCCAGACTGAGGAAATAATCCCTGCATGAACAAAGTAGATGCCTTGTTGGGGCTGTGAGGAGCCAGGAGCCAGTCGTCCCGGTATGGAAAGACCTGAATTCCCTGGAGTCTCAGGTGGGCCGCTATTATCGCTAGGACCTTGGTGAACACCCTGGGGGCTGAGGTGAGACCGAAGGGGAGGACCCTGAATTGAAAGTGACTGGCTCCCAGCCGGAAGTGGAGAAACCTCCTGGAACGCCTGTCCACTAGAATGTGATAGTACTCATCCTTGAGGTCTATGGAGCAAATCCAGTCATCCTCCCGCAATAAGGGGAGGACGGATTGCAACGTGACCATTCAGAACTTTTCTTTGGGTACCGCCAGGTTTAGGAGAGAGAGGTCAAGGATGGACCTCAAGTCCCCCGTCTTTTTTGGCACCAGAAAGAACCTGGAGTAAAACCCTGATCCGACTTGATCTGGGGGGACGGGCTGGATGGCTCTTTTTTGCAGAAGCTGCTGAATTTCTGCAGCAGCCGCCTCCCTCTGACTGGGTGGAATGCCGGGAAGGCTTCTGATTCTGGGGTTTACTATAAAGGGAATTTGGTAACCTTTGGATATAATACGAAGCACCCAGCGATCCGTTGTTATGGACTCCCATTTTGCTAGGTGCCTCGAAAAACGTCCCCCGACTGCCTCCAGAGTGGAGCAGTCGGGTAACCCCTCAGGGGTTCTGTGTGGGCCTCTCAGAGAACGGTTCTCTGGACCCAAAATTCCTGGGACCCCCCTCTGCCTCTGGGGCAGCGTCCTCCCTGTCCTCCTCTGCCACGAGAGGACTGGTTGTCCTGAGCAGACTGGGATTGATGCGATTTTTGGAACCACATCTTCTTCTGACCCTTTTGGTTCTTGGAAAAGGACCTCTGGGGCGCAGAGAAGCGGACTCCGACGGCAGACAAGGTCTTCCCGTCTTTCTCGCTCTGGACAAGAGTGTTGCGAACGGTTTTGCCGAACAGTGCATAACCATCAAAAGGGGCATTCGCGAATGATGCCTTAAAGGGTTCCGAAAAGTCACAGTGACGGAGCCAGGCCTGTCTCCTCATGACAAGCCCGACTCTGCCTGCTCTAGCGGCTCCCTCCGTAGCATGAGACAACAGCCGCATAGAGATGTTAGAGATAGAGCGGAGGGTGGCCATTCGGGAGGAGTACAGATCCTTGTCTCCCTCCGACATGGACCCTGGGGGGGGAAAGCGTATTCCTTAATTAGATCCCGCTGCATCCGAATAACGTGTGCCATGTAGTTCAAGGCCCTCATAGAGAAGGTCGCTGAACTGAAGGCCCGCTTCCCAAGACGGTCCATCGCGCGAGACTCCTTGCTCGGAGGATGAACCGTGGGGCTCTCCTGAGCCAACTCTTTCTTGGTGGCTGCAGCCACCAACATGGCATCCACAGGGGGACCTCTCCTCCAGTGTGATCTCTCTGCAGGGGGGCTCAAAATTTTGTCCAGACGCTTGGGGATCAGCTCTACGGTGTCCGGTTCCTTCCAAGCCCTAGAGGATATAAGATCCACCAGGGGGTCGGGTGGAGGGGACACCCAAGAGGTAGATGGTCCTGCCTCAAACGCCTCAAGGAATACGGACTCATCAGAGGAAGCCTTGGGGGCAGACCACCCACCTCTGATTTTGAGCATTTCCATGATGTCTCCAAAGGAGACATCCTCGGGGGGTGATCTAGGGGAGCCTTGCCCTTCATCCAAGTCCGTATCTTCGGTGAGACTCTCAGGGGAGTCTATGTGCCTCCTTTTGCACTTTGCCTTGTGAGGAATCTCCTCGGGGGGGTTGTCCGAGGAGTCCTCACGGGCTGTATCCTGTTCCACTAGAACTCCTAGAGGCGCTGAGGCAGGCTGCCCCGAGGGCCGGATGAGGGGAGCCAGGACCAGATGAGAAGGAGTGCGGGAGGGAGCCGAAGCCAGGACCGGAGGCCTGGAAGCACTCGACAGTGCCCTCTCCACCACAGCGAAAGCCGAGGGGGAGCAGCTCTCTGACGGATTCGAGATCTGACTCCTACTCGGATCCGAAGCGGGGATCGGACCCGGCGCTGAGAACGTCGGATCCGAAGGGCCAGTGTGCTCTGACCGGGACGGAGCCGAAAGCACACCAAATCCCTCGGATCCGAAGTTTGGCCCACGGCTCCAAGAGGTCGGATCCGACAAACTCGAGGGAGCCATCGGAGCCGACGTGCCCAGCACGGTCGGCTCCGACCTACCCCCGGATCCAACGTGGCTCGGCTCCGAGCGCTCCAGACCCGGAATGCGAGTCGGAGAAGGAGCTATAGCAGCGAAAAAAGGGGTCGAGCTCCCCCCCGGAGGGGGGGGAGGCAATAGCACTCCCATCTGCATCTGGGCCTGGATGAATCTCCTCATCATCCGGTTCATGTCCGCATCAGACATGCTAAAAGTGGACCTCGAAGAGGCCACCGAGGCAGACCTTGAGTGTCGCCTCGATGACCTCGATGGGGACCGGATCACCTCCTTCTCGGGTCCCGGGGAGAAACAAGGGGATCGGATCCGAGGAGGAGGAGATCGAGAAGACTTGGACGGAGAAGCCCTCTTGGCGGGCGGGGCCGATGAGGAGTCATCGGCCCGCCGCTTAAGGTGCTTCTCCCGCCGCTTCTCTTTCCTGGCCTCCCTATCCTCCGGAGCCGAAGCGGGAGGTTGAGTCCCAGTCAGAGGAAGGGAGGCAGGAGTGACCGCTACCAGGGGGGGGGTAAGCAGGCACCAAAGTACCGGAGGCCGAAGCAGAGTCTGGGGGTAGAAGGCCCGCCAGGACTAGCTTCGACCTACGATCCTTGAGTGCCCTGGGGTTGAACGCTGCACAAATCACGCACCCCAAAGAGAGGTGTTCAACCCCAAGGCACCTAAGGCACCGAGTGTGGCCATCAGCCGGTGAAAGCTTGTGACCACACTCGGTGCATTTCGAAAAAATGGCTTTAGGGGCCTCCGACATTACTACAGTAAAGCACACTCACTAGGCCCCTAACACTCAAGTCACACACACACGCTACGACCAGCGGGGGAGGGAGAAATATTATAAATTAAATTTAAGCTGAAAAGCTAAAATAATAATAAGATTAGTGTTAAGGGTAAACCTACCACGCACACACAATCACTCACTCAGAAAGAAGAAGAAAAACCTTTTTTTTCTCACAAAAACGCTAAGAGCTCTGGAACCTAGCCGTTGCTTGAAGAGCGGCAAACTAGATCTGAGGTCAGTTAGGGTAGGCAGGGGATTATGGGTAAGGGGAGGAGCTAGGAGCTCGGATCTATGCTATGATAGAAGTTGCCGGCTCGGATCCGAAATCGGATCCGTATCCCAAAGGTTGCTGACAAATGAAGTTCCTACTTCAGATCTGATGGTTAGTCCTTTAGGATTTGGTCATTTGAAACAATCATCTGAAGCTTAAACATATTTATATTTCTAGCAAAGTTATACACCACAAAATGCATATTTCACAGCTCAGATGTTAAGAGACATTGAGAATACTAGCTCAAGAGGAGATGCACATTTTCAATCACAATCTCAGGTCACAAAGGAAGCTGTCGCTCATAGCAGAGGTCTTGCCCCTTTAAGTTGAGGGCCTGGTGCTGAAGGAACCAGCCACAGAGACATAAGAGTAAGTGGTTGATACTGACTCAATCACCTCAGGAGGAGGGTACTGCTGCAGGAGCATCACCTGGTGGAAGGACTGGAATTGCAGCTCCTGCACTTGGGACCCATCAGCTGTGGGCCCCCTAAAAAGTGTTCAGCCTTTTAAATAAGAGTTACAAAGGTGAAGAAACAAAGACATGTACTGGGTCCAATAATGCTAGCACTGCATTCCTTTCATTCCTAAGTGGAACAGACAGAAGGTATTAAGGAGAACCCCAAAATATCCTAAAACCTTCCAGATGACACCTGCAATTCTTAGTGCTTATGTCGTCCTTGCAGTGCCCTTAAACACCAGGGATACAATGAATGAATGAGCCCAATGATTCTAGAAGGAGTGGTGGCTTAGGGATGATCCCCACCCACCACCACAAAAAAAAAAAAAAAGGAAAAAACTTAATAAAATATATTCATCGTGTTTAGTACAGCTGAAAATGATTTGTATCTATGGGCTAGATTAGTTAGGGTCATATTTAATAGCATGTCTGAGAGAGTAAAAAGCACAGGGATATGTAACATATTTAGGTAAAGACAGAAAATGAAATGGTATGTATAAGTTTAGGGTACAAAAACCCTAAGCAATCTAACTTTAAATCACTCAATAGTAAAACATTTGGTTTGACATTTATATTTGTGAGCAGACTAGCAAAGTAGTCTAAGACAGCTGGTAGCGGAATGGATGTAACTAAAAAAAGAAATTTGTTTTTCCATCTAATGTAATCTGTATCACCAGCCAAATGGTGTCAGTGTCCACAGCAGTATTGCAACTCTCAATTATGGATGCTTTTGTGTGCTTTTTGACAAGTATTACCTAAACCACCAATTATATTACTAAGACAACAGTCTTGAAAAAACAAGTAGATATGGTAAGATTACACTTGATAAGGTATTAACAAGGTTTAAACCATCGGTAATCCCTCATTACATACATATACTGTATCTGCAATGCAATTGTGCTAAAGTAAAATGTACCTGCTTGAAATTACCTCCTGAGATAGTATTTATTAATGTGTACAGATAGAAACAGCCAGCTCCACTGGCACAGAGGGATAATGCCCTGTGTAAGACCCAGAAGACCTACAGTAGATTAGTAGAAGTTGAAGTTGGTGTGGGGGAATAACAAATAACAAGGCTTAACCTAACCATCACTCTTCACTGGAAGGGTGAAGAGAATGTGTCCATGCACGCACTCACTGGATGAAGACCAAGATTTGCAAGAAGTGGGGTATGAATATGCAAGGAGAAGGGCAGTCACCGATTACTTCATGCACAGGTGGAAACATACACTACACCAGCCCACTGCACTTCCCAATAACTTGGACATAACTGGCACATGCAGGAGGATGGTGTGGCTTAATCCTAAAATCCAGTCCTCTACTAAGCAGATGATGGGATTCTCACATAGGGAATAAAGAGGTCATAGAGCCCTCAAGCTACAGAGCCAAAGGATCACTCATCTATCAGAAGGGACAGGCTTGATTGTCAGTGACAAGTTTGGGAGAAAAAATATGTACTGGCAGGATATAGACATTTTGAGACATTGTTTATTTTCTTACACCTGCTTAATCCTAATCATGGTCACAACTTATCACATCTATCAACAGAAATAAGGCAGTAAAAAAATAACCAATCCTGGAAGGAAAGTCAGACCATCACATATGGATACACATAAAACATGCTTACTGTTAAGTCTGGGGATCTTTCAATTCACCTACCTGTATGTCTTTAGCATGTTGGAAGAAACCAAAGCAGCTGCTGAAAACCTATGCAAACACAGAGAAAGCATCCAGATTTTACCCCAGCAGGGAACTAAATTGAAAAAAAAAACATACGCTGACCTGTAGCAGCATTAATCACTGCTCTACTGTGCTGAGCAAGTATGTAGAAGTATTCCACAAAATGTGAAATGTTAAGTATGTATTCATTAATATTAGTTGGAGAGGTGAGAGGTTCAGGGCAGCTATACACTTCTTCACCCTTTTGGCTGTCAAGTACTTTGCCTCCAGAACTTTCTTCCTCAACTGACAATGGAGACCAATAAGAGCTCCCTGAAGTATAGAAGTTGTGTACTTACCATAAAGCTGGATCCTTGTCATCCCTAGTCCGTCTGTTTTGACTGTTGGGAAAATGAGCTGCTATGTGAATTTGATGGGGGGGATGAGCCACTAGGAGGATCAGATACTCTGATTCAGCAAGCTAATCACCTACCCTCAGCCTGCCTCAGACACAGTTTGTTGCTGACTTCCAAGTAAATTAAAGGTATGAAAACATTAAAATGAAACAATGAGATATAGGCATGGATAGGTTCTAGATCTGCAAAGAATGTCCAACTTGCAATGTATGGAAAGGGTATGCAACTTAGACAAAGTTAATGTCATACATATATTATCTATTGATGAATTTATGAAGAAGGGGGTAGATGCTGCCACTGACCTGGTTGAATGAGCATTAGACTTCATTGGCACATACTTGTTCTTTGAATTGTAAACAAAGGTTATATACATTTTTGATAACTATTTGGAGGGAGTTGTTTTGGATACATTACATCCTAGTCTGGGGGGACATGAAGAAAATAAACAGCTAATAATCTTTTCCAATAGGTTTGCACAGTACAGGTAAAGTTGTAATTGCCACTGAATGTCCAATGTGTGAAGAAGGAATTCACCTCTGTTAGACTTGTTTGGAAAGAAGATTGGAAGATGAAGAGGTTAGTGAAGAATAAAGAAACATTGGGGAAGAATGATTGATTGCCTCTGATATAAACTCTCCCTTCGTGGGACTCGAGATAAGGAGATAATGACAATTCTGCATGCAGCTCTGAAATATTTCTGCCTGAGGTGATTGCTTTTATTAACAAAAGTTTTCAAAGACAGGAATTTCAATTCAGTGGAGAAAGCTGGATCAAAAGGGGAATGAGTTAACGTTTCCAATAAGACGTTCAGGTCTCATGGAAGTGTGCGATCTTTGATGGGAAGACATAACAGGAGAGTCCCCTTTACGAAAGCTTTACACAGTTGTTGTGCAACAAGGGAAGAAGATAGAAAGACTACATGAAAGTTGAAAAGGGTGGTCAGTTGTACCTTGACTGTGCAACAGCTTAAGCTATTTTCAAACAAGAAGGAAAGAAAAGTACAGTTTTGTACCTACCATAAATGTAGATGTTCGAGGATTCCATTGCTGCAGTCCTGACTATTGGGGTATAGTCCGCGTCCAGTCGGCCCGAATACCAGAGTATAAGGCTGACGTCGGTCATGGCGCCTTAGACTGACGTCAGTACGTCAGGGTACTAATGCGCATGACCGACGTCATATCCTCAGTCTTTTCTTGCCCCAGATGTCAGAAGACCCTAAAAAGACAAGTCCCAAAAAACCTGCACCAAAAACATGTACAATATATACAACAATATATACAAAAATATAAGCATGTAAACTCACCTACACAACCACCCCTAAATACAGAGGGGAAGGAGGGAGGGTAAATTGGACTGCAGCAATGGAATCCTCGAACATCTACATTTATGGTAGGTACAAAACTGTACTATGTTCTTCGCCTTCCATTGCTGCAGTCCTGACTATTGGGTAGAATCCCAAAGCAGAGGTAAGGGAGGCTGGCAAATTATAAAGAAGTAGGAGCTGACAACATGCCTTGCAAAACAGCTGTGGCAAAACCAGCCCTAGACTTAGAGTAGATAGGAAGGTGATAATGCTTAGAGAAAGTATGCACTGAACTCCAAGTAGCTGCTTCCAAAATATCCTTAGTTGCCACCCCCCTTAGAAATGCTGTTGAAGTGGCAGTAGCCCTAGTGGAATGAGGCCTAATCCCAGCTGGAATCTCCTTGCCATGATGGGAATAACAAAATGCAATGCAAAAGCCAATCCACCTAGAAATAGTTTGTTTTGACACAGGCTTGCCCTGTGAACTCAAAGCAAAAGAAACAAACAACTGCTGAGACTGCCTAAAATCATTAGTCCTGCTTAAATAATATCGCAATTGCCTGTGTACATCTAAAGTGTGCAAAATCTTTTCCCCTTTATTTTGGGGGTCTGCATAAAAAGTAGGCAAATGAATAGTTTGGTTTAAAGCCACACTAGAAACCACCTTAGGCATAAAGGAAGGATTAGTACGTAATGATACCCTATCCTTATGGAAAATCAAAAGGGCTCTACTGCCATAAGGGCCTGCAACTCAGACACCCTTCTTGCAGAAGTAATAGCCAACAGAAAAGCAGTCTTCCATGACAAGTATTTCAATTCAGCAGTAGCCGCAGGCTCAAAAGGTTGTAGAGTAAGTTTTTCCAACACAAAATTGAGATCCCAAGCAGGAGTAGGAGCTCTACGTGGGGGTCTTATATTCTTTGCCCTCTAAGAAACTGCTTGAACAAAGGATGCGAAAACAATGGTGGGTCACAATCATAGTGAGCTGAAATTGCTGCAGCATGAATCTTAATGGAAGAGAAGGACAAACCTTTGTCCAATAACTCAGTAAGATATTGAAGAGCCACACTCAAATTAGGCTCAGAAATCTCCAAATTCTTTGCTGTACTCCAAAATAAAAATCTCTTCCATTTTTCTGCATACACCTTCCTTGTACTAGGTCTTCTAGCTTCCATAATCACATTTAAAACTTGTTGAGGAAGTTGAGACCTGCTGTGTTTCAACAGAGAATATGCCAGGCTGTTAGATGAAGAGAGTGAAGCTTGACATTGAGCAGATGACCGTCCTTCTGAGATAACAGATGAGGAATCAGAGGTAAAGGCCATGGAGGCTTCTTTACCAGACTGCGTAGTAGTGGGTACCAGTGTTGCCGAGGCCAATCTGGAGCTATCAAAATCATCCTTGGCCTGTCTTGTCTGACCTTTAATAGTACCTTTGGAAGAAGAGGTAGAGGTGGAAAGGCATACACATGAAGGTTTTTCCAACTGAAAGACAGAGCATCCACTTTCCAAGCTGTGTGATGAAACCCCTTTGTGCAATACTTTGGCAGCTGGTGGTTTAGTGGAGAAGCGAACAGATCTATGTCTGGAGTTCCCCATGACACTGTCAATTTCTGAAATACATGAAGATCCAGTTTCCACTCGTGGGGATCCATGATTTGTCTGCTTAACACATCTGCTAAGGAGTTCTGTGCTCCTGGCAGAAACCTTGCCTGAAGAGTTAATTGCAAGCTTAACGCAGTCTCCCATAAAATCATTGCTTGCCTGCATAGAGGATAAGAATGTGTTCCCCCTTGCTTGTTGATGTACCACATGACAGTTGTGTTGTCTGTTAGAATCAACACCTGCCCTGGAAGAAGTAACTCCTTGAAAGCCATTAATGCAAACTGGACTGCTAACATCTCCTTCAAGTTGATATGCAGATGCTGTAGTCTGGCAGGCCACTTGGCTTGTATCCACTTTCCATTTAGATGAGCTCCCCAAGCAATGTCCGAGGCATCTGTCGTTAAAATCTGACTCGCCTCTGGCCGGGTCACAGAGAGTCCCTTGTTTAGGTGACATTCCTGAGCCCACCACAAGAATTCTTTTTGAAGGCAAGGTATTATTTGAATGACAGTGTCCAAATCCTGGCAGTGCTGTGTCCATACATTTTTGAGATACCATTGCAGCTTCCTCATATGCAGTTTGGCATTGGGAAGCACCAGAATACAAGATGCCATGAACCCTAATGCTTGAAGGACTGTCCTTGCAGTCAGCACGGACTGATGAGATAGTTGATGGAAGTAAAGTGACAGACTCTTTTGTTTGTCCGGGGTTAAAAAGGCCATCTGGGCTGCTGTATTCAGTCTCACACCCAGAAAGCACATGTCTTGAGAGGGTACTAGACTGGACTTTATTTCGTTCACAGAATACCCTAGGCATCTTAGCACTGCTATAACATAATCCAGATGCTGTAGAAGGTCTTCCTTTTCTTGAGCCAGAATCAGGCAGTCGTCCAAATAAGGATAGATTTGAATTCCTTGAAGCCTGAAATAAGCTATCACTGGAGCCAGAACCTTTGTGAATACTCTGGGCGCAGTAGATAAGCCAAAGGGCAATGCAGAGAACTGATAATGAGAATTTCCAGTTCGAAACCGCAGATACTTCCTGCAACTTAGCCTTATAGGCACATGAAGGTAAGCTTCCTTGAGATCTAAAGTTACCATCCAGTGATCTTTGCCCAGCAGAGGTAAAAGTTGTTGTAACGTCAACATCTTGAACTTGGGAATGTCCAGATAAGTGTTGAGGAGGGATAAATCCAAAATTGGTCTCCACGTGTTCCCCTTCTTTGGTACTAGGAACAGGCGAGAATAAAATCCTAGGCCCCTTTCTGATACAGGGACTGGCTGAATGGCCCCCATCTGGAGTAACTGAGAAACTTGCTTGTGAGCCTCTTTTCTTTGTGGAGGAGGAACATCTGGTATGCCTTTGAAAGGGGGCATTGTGTGGAAATAAAATCTGTAACCGTGATGAATGATATCCAACACCCATCTGTCTTGAGTAATTAAATCCCAATTTTCTTTGAAAAGAGACAGTCTTCCTCCCAAAGGAGCTGCCAGACGAGAATCCACTGGCAGCTGAAAAGGCAGGTCATTGGGTCTGTTTACGAAAGGACTGACCCCTGCCCTCACCAGAAGTCTGAGCAGGTGAACTCCCTGATCTAGGCCTAAAAGAACCTTGAGCCCTGCCCCTACCACGTCTAGACCTACCCCTAGACTGGGAATCATAAGCAGGATATGTCCACCCCTTAGCAGGCCAATTTCTACTAAACTTGGAGGCTGCACCTGCAAAAATCTTTAACAGTTTGCATAGACTTAGCTTTGTCCTCCATTTTCTTTAAAACTGCTTCCACAGGCGATCCAAACAACACATCAGACTGTAAAGGAGCATCCAAAATCCTTGTCTTAACATGCTCAGCCAAATTCTGATCCTTCAACCAGGCATGCCTGCGAAGAACAGAACTAGTAGCAGCCACCCTCGAGGAGGCCTGTACAGCATCAAAACCACACTGCAAAGAATGCTTACCCACTTGTTCAGACACATGAACCAAATCCAGCAACTCTTTACACTCAATACCTTCCGCCAAAGCATCCACCTTAGATTTCAATTGTGAAACTGACAATTCAACGCCCTCATGGCTAGAGAGGAAGAAGTATACACTTTCTTTCCCCACCTATCCAAAGCCCTTGCCTCTTTATCAGAGGGTACAGGATTTTTAACCACAGAAGCTTTAACACCTTTAGGCCCCTGAGAAACAGTTTCTGGGTCCGCCCTAGGACTCTTAAACAAATACTTATGAGCTTCGGGCACCCTATAATACCTATCAGGCTTAACAGGAGCAGGAGGCAAGGAGTCAGGGTTCAGGGAAGCCTCTGCAAAAACATCCTCCACCACATTCAACACAGGAGGAATAGCTAAGGGCCTATGCTGGGGTAAAAACAAAAATTCCCTAAGCCTTTTCCTGGAATCAGAGTAATCCTGGCCTTCCCATTTAAAGTGCTCCCTCATGGAATGCAGAGTCTCTGAAAATGAGAAATCCTCAGGAGGAGAAGCTGTAGGAGTGGAATCATCCACATCAGAATCAGAATAAGTAGGATACTCTTGTAAGTCTTCCGCAGAAGACTCTGAAGCCTGTGAACACTGTTCAAAACTATCAAACTCCTGTTCCACCCTAGGCCTCTTAACAGGCGGGGGCATAGAACCTCTAATCATAGTAATCAAATCTTCTGCCATTTTAAGCATATGTTTCTTAGGTACAGAGCCCGAAATGCTAGGAGAAGCCCCCACAGAAGCTGAACTTGGCCTACCTCTAAAAGAAGCTTTGGCAACCGAAGGAGAGGCCCTAACTACCTTGGGAAGAGAGGGAAGAACAGTTACCTGAGAAGCCCCCTCAGTCTGGCCTACCTCCTGAGAAGGCACATCCTGTAACAGTAAAGTTTCTGCCTGAGACTCCATGGAAACTCCTGGCAAAACCTCTGGCTCCACTGAGCCTTCTAAAGAACCGACGTCCGGGACTGCCGGTTCATCAACCCTAGGCTTCACTGTTTTGTCCCAAACACTAACCTGGCACAATCTAGCCTCCTCTTAATAGTGCGTTTGTTAAATCTAGCACAAGAACGGCAACCAACAACGTCGTGCTCAGGCCCTAAACAAGGTATACACAATGTATGATATTATGCGGTATCTGCTTCCCACAAGAAATACAGTTATTCACTTTTTCTGACATCCGGTTAAATACTGAGGCAAGAAAAAACCAAAATGTTCCCCAACGGGGTACTTAGCCAACTCTGTTTCGGTCTGAAACTCCGGTTTCGGAAATATCTCAGAACGCCAACCTGCACTCGCAAAACTGCTTCTGCATCGGACCATGCGGCAAAAAAGACTGAGGATATGACGTCGGTCATGCGCATTAGTACCCTGACGTACTGACGTCAGTCTAAGGCGCCATGACCGACGTCAGCCTTATACTCTGGTATTCGGGCCGACTGGACGCGGACTATACCCCAATAGTCAGGACTGCAGCAATGGAAGACGAAGAACATCTGAAGAACTAAGGGAATATTGGCAGAGAAAGGTTTCATTCTTTGGTTAAGAGAACCAAATGAAGAAACGTTGTCACTTGATCTTTTAAATCCGACTATTAGATTCTTTCGGAGTAGCTAGACTACTATCTTCACAAAGGGAAGGATCAGAAGCCATTACTGGAATTAGAGAAACCATGTATTCAATGTGAAGAAGAGAATGGCAAGGTGAGGTTCGATGGTCAGATGAGACAGAAGATGTGGCTGCAGATCCAAAAGCCATGGCTGCTTCCTAAAGTAAGGCCATAGCGAATAGAAAGTACAGCTGTGTAAAATCTTACCATAACACTAGATGTCCTTCTTTTCACTGTTGCAGTATTCTTTACATAAAGGATACCCTCTGCCAAGGGCAGCTCAATATCCAGCCAGTATACCAAAGTCTTAGAAATATACAAATGTCGTACTTCACACATATGCTCAAGGCATAGGGCATAAAGGAATGTACGGACGTACATACCTAGAGAAATAAATGAAAAGCCCCAGTAGGAACAACTATTCCTAAGAAATAGGAGGAACATGTGCATCCAGAAGGAGTACAAAATCATATTCCAGAAGGACAAAGAGGAAAAGAATTTCAAGTCAGGAAGACAGAAGGAATGGGCAGAGAAAAAAGGGGAAGGAGGGAGCGAGCAAATACAACAGTTAAGAGAAGGACATCTACTGCCATGGTAAGATTTTATACAACTGTACTATGTCCTTCCATATCACTGGAGAGTACAAAAGCTCAAGAGGAAACTTGGGAAGAAGAAGGCCCAGAGAAACCCTCTATAAAACCATGCAGGATAGCTCTGGAAAAGCCATCTCTTGCTCTAGAAACTTATAATGCTTAGTGAACATATGGACAGAAGTCCATGTAGCAGTCTCAAGGATGGAACTGGTATCCAATCCTTTGAAAAACAACAGAAAAAGTAACAGCTGTAGTACAAAGAGCCTTTACAAAGGTAGAAATACTTTTACTGTGAAAGGAATAACAAAAAGAAATGGTCTTTGAGATCCAGGAGGATATGGTTTACTTAGAAACAGACAAATCTATGGATCTGGGATGAAAAGGAACAAAAAGTTGCTCAGATTTGCAAATGGCCATAGCCTTATCCAAATAATATCTGAGCTGTCCATGTAAATCCAAAGTGTGAAGAATCTTCTTGCCAGCAGACTGCAGAGAAAAAAAAAGGAGGGCAAATTAACAGATTGATTAAGAGACAACTCATTAACCACTTTGGTCATAAAAGAAGGATTAGTATGAAGAGACTCCCTGTCACTATGAAAAACTAAGAAAGGAGGAACAGGCATAACAGCCTAGAGTTCAGAGAATCTTTTAGCTGAAGTAAGGGCCATAAGAACAGTATTCAAATGCTGTAGGGGAAACTGAAGCTGCAGGTGAAAAAGGAGTCTGAGCCAATTTTTCAAGCACAAAGTTGAGATCCCAGAAAGATGGAACAGGCTTCCTGGGAGAACTGATATGAAGGATGCCTTTAAAGAACTGCTTGACCACAAACTTTGAGGCACGAAGAGGAATCAAAGGCAAACAAGCAAAAGTAGCTGAAAGGTGAGCTTTAACTGAAGAATACGCTAACCCAGCATGAAGCAATTCACACGGACAAGAGAGAACTGGATGAATCCTCACAGAAAATGGGTCTTGGTTAAAAGCACACCTCCAAACAGAAAGTCTCTTCCATTTGGACAAATATGACTTCCTGGTACTGGGTTTCCTGGCCTCCTGCAAAACCCTAAGCACGTCTTCATAGAAAGTTGATTAAAACCCCATCACCCACAGCGTCAGCTGAGGAGTGGACAAATAAGGATGGATCAGAGACCACCTGACTTGGGTGAGGTCTACCCTGTGAGGTAACTTGTGGTGATTGCTCCTGACTAGGTGAAGAAGGGGAAATCAATGCAGTCCAGGCCAAAAGGGAGTCACCAGCAAGATTTTTGGGGAGTCTTGCTTGATCTTGAGCAGGACCCTCAGAATCAGAGGAAGGGGAGGGAAAGTGTAGATAAACATTCCCTTCGAAGGAAAAGATACAGCATCCACCTTCAATGCTAGAGGACTTGGGACTCTGGCACAGAAAAGAGGAAGTTGTCTGTCCAAAGGGGAGGCAAAAAGATCTACCTGTGGAGTACCCCACCAATGGGCAATATCCAGAAACACATCTCTGTGAAGCATCTATTTGTGAGCCTGTGTATGGGACCTGCTCAAACAGTCAGCCATCACATTTTGCTCTGATGGCATTTAAACAACCTCAAAAGTTACTTGATAGTGGGCAGTTAGGTCCCAGACCTGATGAGTAAGTCTGCAAAGAAGGTAAACCATGTCTCCCCTTGCTTGCTGATGTACCACATCACTGTGGTATTGTCTATGAAGATTTTGAGGGGTCCTGGAAGAAACAGGGAATGGTAAGTCTGAAGAGCTAAAAGGACAGTTCTAATCTCCTGTATGCTAATGTGATCTGACCTCTGATAAGGAGGCCAGAGTAGTTTTCTCATATTGAGTCTGACTGGAGGTAGCATAGGAATGGTGGAGGCCATGAACCCTAGAACCATGGGAAAATGCCTGTTTGTGAGTACAGTCAAAGGAAAAAGAGACTAAAAAGGTGATTAGAGAGAGAGAGAGAGCCTTGGGTGGAGGCAGGGATGCCAGCATGGGAATGATCTGGATCCTGCAACTGAGAAAATCATGATTCTGAGAAGGAACCAGGACTGATTTCTAAAAGTTTAGTGTAAACCCAAGGCTTTGTAAGAGACAAACCGTAAACTGAAGCTGCTGAAGCAAGCTCTTGGGGGATGAAGCCTGAATGAACAGGTTGTCCAGATAAGGAAAGATTTGAACTCCTCTCATCCTGCAAAAGGCAATGACAGGAGCAAGGCATTTGGTGAATACACTTGGGGCAGTAGAAAATCTTCCTGAAATGGGGATGAATTGGGATGAGAAGATAAGCATCCTTTAAGTCCAGGGATACTAAGAAAGCCTGGGGAAGAAGGAACAGGGTTTGAAGGGACAACATCTGAAAGGATGTGACCTTCAGAAAGGTGGTGAGCTGAGAAAGATCCAGAATGCGTCTTCAGGTGCCTTCCTTTCTAGGATCCAGAAACACCCTGGAATAAAACCTTTTCCATTCCTAGGTAGGGACACAACTTGAATGGTGCCCTAAGCCAAAAGGCCCTGAAGCAGTTCTGGAAAGAACGGAAGATGTTCTTGAGGAGGTTGAGGGATACCCAGAAAAGAAGCAAGGGAAACCCACACCATGAAGTATCACTGGGGGATGATGGACACAACCCAAGAGTCCTGAGTGACCCTTAACAAATTGGGAAAGAGCAAGAAAAGACGAAGGGATAACGGAACCTGACCCAAGGAAGGGGGAAGTAGACTGTCAGACAGATCCTAATTTGCCTTGAAAAGGAGACTTCTGAAAAATAGGAGTCCGAGAAGACTTAGCAGGAGGTACATGCCTGGAACTTTTCTTACCTTTAGGAAACAAGCGAGGTTGTCTCTGTAAAAAAGCAGATCTGGGTAGAGAATTCCTCTGGGACTTAGGGATAGGAGACACAAAAATGTTTCACTTCCTGCAAGGCTTTGCCTTTATCCTGTAAGGACTTAAAAACATCAGCAACACCAGAACCAAAAAGGTTCTTATTTATCAAGAGGGGCATCCAACAATTTAGCCTTAATATCATCAGGTGGGGGGCTGGAGACAAAGCCAAGAATAACATTTCAAAAGACAACAACCAAAGGCAGCAGCCTCAGAGGAGACATTAGCTGCATCAAAACTACATTTAAAAGAGTGGCAAGCTATTTGAGAGGTAGATCCCAGTAGAGAAAGAGCAGACACCTTCCCTTCTGAATCAGTGAGGTCAGAGATTGCCTGAGAAGCTTGAGAAAGAAGGGCTAAAACATACCTGGTCATGTGAGTCTGGTAATTAATAGCCCCAAAAGCAAGGATGGCAGCAGTTTATACCACTCTGTCTAAACATTCCGTAACTCCACTGTCCTTGTCTGAAGGAAGTAGTTTAGTAAATGGCAAAAGTTTAGAAGTTTTGTCAGAAGAGACAGACCCTACAGAAGAATCAGCATAAGGACATTTGTACAAGAACTTGCAATCATCAGGCACCTTACAAAATCTATCAGATGTCTTAGGGGCTTGAGGTTGACAATCAGGGCCACAGAGGCTGCTGAAAAGGTAACCAGGAGGGTAGCCAAGACTGCAGGAACAGCAGAGGGTTTGGGAGGACTCCATCTGGAGGAGTTCATAACACCTCTTTTGAATATCAGAAACTTAAGTACAGTCCCATTTGAAATATTCCATCATGTGAGAAATTATGTCCCCAAAGGACAGTTCTTCCAAGGGACAGTCTAGACTAATAGTATCTTCCTCCACAGATCCATAATTCAAAGGAGAACTGATATGACAGGAATATGCCCAAGATTCTTTCCCCAGAATCCAAATCCTCTTCAGAGGATTCCTGCTCTCTGGTCCTCTTAAGGAAAGTAGACTGACCATGGAGGAGTAGGCACAGAAACTTCTTGAAGAGGCTTTAAGGCCATTAAGACATTAAACAACCCCTAGGTAAAATCCTGCCATTCGTTCTGGGGATCTTTAGAAGGCAGAAGAAACCTTCTTGCATGCCCGTTTTTTTTCTTTTGGGGACGTCTACCTTAAAACCCTAGGAGGTTCAAGCCCTTGCTTACACTCAACCAACATAGTAGGAATCTCCTCCAAAACTAGGACTTGTGGTATCCCCCCAAGTCCCTCTGAATTAATCAGCTAAGGTTCTCCCTCAACATCTGGAGGGGACGTTTGCAGAGCCTCCGAGGAAGTGTGAAGAGATGGATCCAGGCAGGCCTCTAAACAGGGTCGCAGCAGAGAAAACCAAGTGAACAAACGGGTGATTCTCTAGGCTTTCACCAGCCTCAAGAGAGATGTCCAGGGGAGGGCAGGACAGCAGCCAAATCAGACCCAAGTTTTTTGGCCTTTTTCTTGGCAAGAGGCTGACCTTTGGGATGGGAAGAGTCCAGCATAGCACCTTGCACCAACAATTTAAGACACTGTTTCTCCAGGTAAATCGACAAAGAGGAGAGACAACTAAGTAGGGTCTTAGCGACAAACACTTGGCAGACAGAACACTGCACATGGTCATGAGAAGCACCCAAACAGAAGAGACACTGCTCATGGAGATCTTTATGAGGAATCTGCCTCCCACCGTGACATTTTCCCTTTCTGGATGACATGTAAACTCACAAAAATGAAAGAAAAAATAAATAAGAAACCACCCCAACAGGGCACTTTTCTGAAGCATGGTTTAGTATCCATCACAGAAGAAGCGTTCAAAACAACGATCAATGATGGCATTCAGACTGGTGGCAAAGAAGTTCTGAGGTATGTATGTCCGTATGTCATCTTTATGCCCTACACCTTGAGTTGTGAGCAAACATGTGACGTACGATGTCTACACATTCCTAAGGCTTTGGTATACTGGCCGGACAAAGGGAATCCCTTATGTAAAAAATACTGCAACAGTGATATGGAAGGACATCCACATTTATCTAACCAGAAGGGTGCAATGAGGATAATGGTGACATTGCTCAGACAGACATTCTGCAGGAAACTTTGCAATCAGAGGAAGACGAGGAAAAGTACAGAGAAGTCTAAGAGGACACTGATAGACTACAGCTTCCTTCAGTGAATGACCCTGTGGTAAGATGAAAGAAAAGTAGCTGCTGCATTTGGTATTGGATGAGGAAGAAGGTAGAAGAGGTCACAACAAGGCTGCACCCATCAGCTGAAAATCTGATGCACTAGGACTGAGGGACCAACTGTATGGCATTAAGATCTGCTGAGCCTGTCTGCAAAGTAGTTGATCCATTCTGAAATATGCACTGCTAACTCAAATTCCTGTGAATAGAACACCAATTATCACACTTTAAAGCAGCAAAAAGATGAAAGAAGCGTGCAGAACAGACCACCAGCAAAATCCAAGTTTATTTAAGCGCTTTTCAAGTTTCAGACTTCATTCGGAAGTCTGAAACTTGACGAAAAGCGCTTAAATAAAATTTGATTTTGCTGGTGGTCTGTTCTGCACACTTCTTTCATCTGTTTGCTGATTTTGAGTAATTATCACACTTTCATTAACATTTCTGCATACAGGATAAGATATGCTTCTTTCCCGCTTGATGACATACCAGACTACTGACATCTTGTCTAAATTACTGAGATCATGTCCAGAGGAAGACCATCCTGAACAGCCTGCAATGCTTGAGTACTGCCTTAATCTCTAGGATGCTGATATGAAGACTAGCCTCTAAGTTAACATTCCCTGGGGCATTTTCCACTCGTAATGCTCCATCCCCACCCCAAGGAGGAGGCATCAATGGTAACCATGGCTCTGGAAAGGGAAGAGTATAGAATTATCCTTGACTCCATTTTACGTGCTGCCTGCTCCATGACCATCAGTGTGGAAACACTGACCAGGACAAATGATAAGGGGAAACAAGCCCAGCCTAATCCATGTTAGAAATAGAGGGGGATGGGAAGACACTCATTTCATTTTGTGCCTTCACAAAGGCCCCCATCATCCTGCCCAATTTAGCTCTGAGGCACAATGGAAGGAACTACTGGAAAATGTAGACAGATGGTGAGAGGGAAGGAACCCAGAGAGCACTTTTTCCCATGAATAGTTACTGGGTGCTCTCTTTGGTGACATATTGGAGATTATTATAGTCTCTGGCTGGAGAGGAGATGCACCAAACAAGCTGCATGCATTGAAGGCAGGTGTGGAAGGTCAGTATAAAGATTTTTTGCTGCAAGAGAAGAACTCTGTTGCTCAACATTTCTTTTTTAATCTTTCACTCTGCTCTTCTCCTGTTTGTTTTTACTTTCTTGACAAAGGCTGAAGACCTTACAAATTTCACAAACAACCAAGTGGTGATCTGGCCCCAGGCATACCATGCAACTGTTGTGGGTATCTTGGGATGGGATCCTTCAGTCACATCTTCTACTCTACCTGAAGTCCTTGTCCGTTGACAGTATAGAAAAACAGTGAAAGGTACCAACAGCATTAATGCTATATAACCCACAAAACCTCTATGCAGCACTTAAAAAACAATGTAATCTCCAACCAATATATTACAAAATATGACTGAAGATAAGCAGATGTGATAGAAGATAAGCAGATGTCTGAAGTCAATAGCTTTTACTGCAGAGGAAAAATGACAGAAACAACAAGGTCGCCATAACTTTCACCAAGCAGGAAAGAGCTGAGAAAAGAAAGGAAAGCTGCTTAACTGATAAGGAAATAAGGAACTAATCATCTATCTAGAGCTCTGGAATAGAAATCTTCACTTGCTGTGTAGCAAACAAAATCTGAGACAGGACAATGGGCAAGTTCATTACTGCAGTGAGGGAGGAACTCAAGATAGACCTCTTGGAGAAGTGGCTGAACTGCTGGACTGGATCCACCAAGTAGCTTTTCTCCACCAACTGGTTCCATCTAGCAGCTCATTTCACCAACATTCAAAGTGGATAGAAGGGATAACATAGGATCCTTTTTTTTTTCTAATGTGATCTATGAATCATTTGAGTCACTTCTATGTGTGTGTGTGCACGTACACACACACACACACACACACACACACACACACACACACACACATATGTATATATGTATACACACACACACACACACACACACACATTCTCACTGTCAAGAGCTCTTGGTATATTTGTGTAATTACTCTATTTCTATATCATAATTCTTAAGCACCTTCATAAACTTGAATTGAGTAATGTGCAGGGGAACAGTAGCACAAAGATAAGAAACCAAGCACTTATGGCCACAATGCAAGAAGCTTGAGATATTAAACATTGTTTATTTTTCACTTACTGACAGTTAACAATATTTTCAAGAATGCTACCAAACTGGTGTGGAGTGGACATTAATGTTTGAAAGCATCTTAAAGCATTAACTATTTGAAGAAAATAGCATTTGCATTTTGCATTCAACATACAAGATTCATGAGATAATGACTGTTTAAAAATATTACTGTTGTAAATAAACATATAATTAATATTGCTGCAACACATCCAAAATAACAAGCCTAAAATGGACTTGCAACTAGACATGCAACATTACTAGTAATATCATGCATGCAGCTGGTAAGTGCAATAAGATATGCAACACTATTTATGAAGCATCTGTCATGCAAGTACAATAAGATGTAATACTATTTTAAAATTCCATACATATTTTATGGAAAAAAATCCTTTCATCAGTAAGAATTACAAAAGTAGGAAACATAAGTTATAGCTTTTTAACATCGCCACTGTGAAGGTGAGAGTAGGTTGTTTAACTTCACATTTTTTAAATTTTTGAGTAACCCCTGCAGTTAAGGCATCAATACTTGCCAGCGTTTCGCAGATGAAGTCTGTTCAGATTCTCTTAGGCAATAATACTACAGCTAAGTAGAAATCAAGGTTGTAATCAGGCAGTGCTACAGGAAGAACGCAAAGTGCCATGCAGTTTTTATCCTTTGAAATGTGCACTGCTACAAAAGACAAGGTGTTGACCAGCAGCCAATGCTATACCAAAAGTGCTTTCCTTCAAAGGGAGTAAAGACCTGTCTCATCTTGTACGTTGAGTCACACAGTGCACTGACTGACAATCAGACCAGAAACAATTCAAGAAAAAGAAGATGGGATTCCAAGTTAGGAGAGCACAGGGGACAGCTCTTCATTTGAGTTAGATGCAATGTAGCTCCTTCTCCCAAAGCACCTATCTGTGAACTCTCTTCATATGCCTCCACGAAAAATAAATTACCCACGGTTATACCCTGACTTAGGCTTAAAGGAATAAGGAAACACTCAGCTATGTCCACAAGACCAGAGATGATCTACAGGGTTCCAAAAACAAAGAAGTTCAAGCAAATCATGATGACTTCGTGGCCACTAACATAGTACAGTTCAACAAAGGACCCATTGGTCCTCTTCTCCAATGTCCCACAACAAGACTCCATTGCACTAACCATACCTTTGCCATCCTAGCCCTAAATTGTGAGACTCTGCCCCTACTAATCATAAAGACCAACAAAAGTTAAACTACTGCACAAACCCACACTCTAGTGTAAGGAAATAGAAGAATGACACCACAGTTCACTTCAGTAGGCTCAAAGGCAGTGTAAAATCAATGCAGAATCCAAGGTAGTAGTAAAAACTTTATTGTGAAAAACAATAACATCTTAGCACTTCTGTCCCACAGTCAAGGGACTTTATCAGAGTAATGATTCGAACAAAGTTGCCATATTTAAATATAAAAGCCCGGGAAAAATACAAGGTAACCAACTGTCAAGTCAGCTTAAAGGCACAGTACCAAGAAAAACAAGTTACTTGTTCAAACTTTAAAAATCACTGAAACTTAAGCTTTGGAATAAAATTCTGCCCACATAACTAGCTGCATGATTTTAACATAGTTGTCTTAAAAAAACTCAAAAAACAATTGTGGTAATTTTCCTGGGACATGTTCCCCATCACAAAGAAAAAAGAAGAAAAGGGTTGGAGGATGGGGCTCATAACACACAGACCAAAACAGAAAGATGTCACTAACGGAAGGCTTTTGAGTTTAAGGAAGAAAGCAAGTGAAAGACCTTCATTTAAACTGTAGGGTCCGGTGGCATTTGTTCTAATATGCCAGTCGGACTTCTTACATTCTAACTTAATTTTCCATGGGCATTCCCCCACCCATATGGTCTACATGAAGAATATCTACCACAAAAAATGAAACCATGGTCATTGTACATTTGAATATGCTTCCACAAACTCTTCCTGCTATCTTGTTTTTAATGTCCCTCAAATGTTCGTAAATTCTGTCTTTTAAAGCTAATTCAGTTTTGCCAATGTAGAAACAGGGACACTGCGAACAAAGTATTACGTAAACCACTTTTTCAGTTTTACAGTTAAATTTTTTAGGAAATAAAATTGTCCCAAATATGTGCAACTTTACCTTCTCCCCTTCCTTAACATAGGATCATTAAGAACAACCACCACATTTGGACATTAGGCGGCTATGCTTGCTACTATTAGTTTGCAAGACTTCTCTTTCTAGGTAATTTTTTATGTTCCAGTCCCTTCTAAAGGTAATTAATGATTTAGCCCCTAACTTCTCCATGTTCAAGCCACCAATCTGCAGGATTTTCCAGTAGTTCCCCAAAATATGACGAACATCCCTGGGTTCATTGTTTGTATGTAAGGATGCACCCGTGGTTAAATCATGATGACTTTGTGGCCCCTAGCATAGTACAGTTCAACGAAGGACCCACTGGTCCTCTTCTCCAATGTCTCAGAACAAGACTTCAATGACCTAACTATGCACCTGCCATCCTAGCCCTAAACTGTGGGAATCATAAAGACCTCACCTCGTACTCATTATTTTGTGCTCAGCTTAAAGGTCATCTCAAGTGCAAGTCAATTTACAAATACTTTCCCTCTGGACAATTCACCTAATCTCCTACTTTCCCTTTTACTATATATATATATATATTTATATATATATATATATATTATTTTTATATATATACATATATACATACACACACACACACATGTATATATATATATATATATATATATATATATATATATATATATATATACACACACACACATATATATATATATATATATATATATATATACACACACACACAAATTATATATATATATATATATATATATATATATATATATATATATATATATACACACACACACACACACACACAAATATATATATATATATATATATATATATATATATATATATATATATATATACACACACACACACACACACACACACAAATATATATATTCACACAGGCGCACAAACACACAATATACATACATCACCTAATCCTTCACTCTCCCCTTAGTTTTATATATCAAACAATATGTGACATCTCATTCATATAGGTTCATAGGTTCATACTAGGCTATCTGCCCTAGGGCATTTATAAGCCTAGCCAGAGTGTGTTTGGCTTTCGCCACCCATTTTAAATTAATTTTGCTATGCCCTTTTTCGAGGTTAGTATACTGTGCCTCTGTCTAACAGTGACACAGAAGTGATACCCGGGGTAAACCTACGATCTCCCATCCACTCATCAAGATTCCTCTTGAAGAGAGTCAATGAGGGACTCTGCCTAACCTGGACTGGGATTTTATTCCAGAGTGAAGGGAGCCTCTGGGTTATGAATCTGTCCCTCCAGCATGTCCTATTTATTTCAGTGCTGAGGTTCAAGTCTCTCGAGCACATAGCTCGATGGGATTTGGATTTTCTGAGGTGCAGCATGTCCATTAATTCCGGGTTGGACATGGCTTTATACGTCAGGCACAGATCGCCTCTGAGCAGACAGTATGCCACTGAGTAGAGCTGGAGTTTCTTTAACCAGGCAGCATATGGCATCTGTTTGAGCCCTTTGATCCTCTTGGTGAGGTACTTTTGGGGTCTTTCCAGTTGCTGCAGGTGTCTGGTAAGGTACATCCCAAAAGGGGCATTGTACACAATTATGGGCCTGATGAGGGATGAGTAAAGAGGCACGATGACCTCCCCTGATCTAGATGTGAATCCCTTCATGATTAGGTGGACTATATAAAATGTTTTTCTAATCACTTTGGCCACGTGGTTGCCAAATGAGAGATTGCTATCAACTTGGGTCCCCAGGTCCCTAATTACTTCTTCTGTACTTAATGGATTACCACCTATGTGATAATTTGTGGGCACTTTGTTTTGCCAAAGGGGATGACTATACACTTTTGGCGTTTAGCTTGAGGCCATGGCTCTGGCACCAGTTGTCTGTTTCTATGAGGCCCTTTTGGAGGATGCTTGTGTCGGCTGGAGAGTCGATTATGGCGCCCAGTTTGCAGTCATCTGCGAACTTGGTCAGCCACAGTCCTTCCGTGTTGGCCTGTACCTCTGAAAAATATATACCGAACAAGAGAGGTCCCAGGACTGAGCCTTGTGGGACGCCACTTGTAACTGGTTTGGAGTCTGACATGGCTCCAGCAATTCTAACCATATGGGTTCTGTCCTTGAGCCAGTTTGCAACCCATCTAGTGACATAGGGGTTTATATTTAAGCTGGTGAGCTTATCTATAATGCCCGAGTGGGGTATTGTATCGAAGGCTTTTGCGAGGTCCAGGTAGGCTGTGTGGACTACCTTCCCCTCGTCAATGGCCTTGGTGACCGTTTCAAAGAAATCGACCAGGTTTAAGAGGCAGGATCTGCCCTTAACAAAGCCGAACTGGGTAGGATCCAGTGTCTGTAGGTCCCCAATATCTTTATTTATGAGGTCCATGATGATCCTTTCCATAGCTTTGCAGACCAAGCTAGTCAGGCTTATGGGGCGATAGTTTCCAGGATCCGCTGAGGCACCACCTTTGTGGAGAGGGACCACTGTTGCTGTACGCCACTCTTTGGGTACATATCCTGTAGTAAGGCTGAGACTGAACAGTAGTTTTATGCTTGGGTTTAGCTCTTCTTGGAGTTCATGTAGGACGCAGCCTGGGACACCGTCTGGTCCCATTGATGCTGTGTTTTTTGCTTTGGAGATGGCGGCTCTTACCTGAGCATATGAGATGTCAGGGGGGCAGCACTCTGCTGGGATAGATATTTGCCCTTTTGGTGGGAAGGGGGGGGGAGTTTGCGCTGAACCTGTCAGCTAGGATGTTGGCAATGTCTGTGGGTTTGATGTATTTTTTGTCTTTTTGGACTAATTCTGAGCATATCTGGGAATTCCCATCCAGGTTCCTAACATAACTAAAGAAAGCCTTGTGATTATCCTTAGTGTCCTGTGCAATTTTTCTCTCGAAGCTGGCCTTAGACGATTTTATGAGTGCCCGTAGTTTTTTGCTAATACTGATCAGAGATACCTTCCCTTTTTGGGATTTTGCTCTATCGTAGTAGCTTCCTCCTTCTATTGTATAGTTTGTTTATGGCTGGGGTCCACCAGACAGGATGTCTGCCTTTGAAGGATTGGGTCTTGGTTTTATTTGGGATTGCATGATCCGTGCATTCCTGAAGGTGTTCATAGAATGCGTTTATAAAGGATTCTGCGGTCTGGGACGCATTTTCCACAGGCTCGGGGGCTTTGAAGGATTCCACCTCGGTTTTGAGGAGTGTGAAATTTGTTTTAGAGAAGTTTTTCACTGTGGTTTTCTGGGCAGGGGGTGGGGGTGGGATATGAATATCCAGTGTGATTAGTTTATGGTCTGATCTTACCAGTGAGGGATACACTTCTGGTCTGGAGCATGGAGTCCCCATGTTGGTGATGATCAGGTCCAGTATGTTTTCCCCTCTTGTGGGAGTGGTAACAAGTTGTTCCATAGCACTTGAGTTTATAAATACTAGGAACCTTTGGGCTAGGGTGTTGGAGCTAGAGTAATGCTCCCAGTCTATGTTTGGGTAGTTGAAGTCACCTAATATAATGGTGTTTGGAGAGACCTTCATATTTTCCAGTGTTCTCAGGAAGGCCGAGTGGGGTTCCTGTGTTTGGGAGGGTGGTCTGTAGCAGGCTATAAACTGGAAGGCAGTTTTACCCACTGTTAGTTGCACATGGATAGTCTCTGATGCTTCGTGCTGTGCCACCAACCTGGAGGTGTGGGTATCTTTGACGAATATTGATACTCCCCCTCCTTTTGTGGTTCGGTCCAAGTTTTGGGGCCGAAAAGCATGGTATGAGGTATAACCTGGTAGTGCTGGGGTGCTCTCGGGAGCCTTGAACCAGGTTTCTGTTACTGCACAGATATTGATGTTCTCCATGCTACGGAGAGTTTTGAGTGCGTGCATCTTGAGGTTTAGACTTCTGGCGTTGAGTAGCATTACTCTTAGTTTCTTATCCCTTGTGATACCTATGGAGGTGGGTTTGTCTTTTGAGCCTTGCCTAAAAAAGGCACTATGGGGGAAGCAAGAGCCTTTGCCAATATCCGAAAGCCCAGGGGGTGACAGGTGCAAGCCATCCCTAGCGAACCATTGTGGCTTGTCAAGCATGTCATCCCAGGCTGACAGGCATTGGATCCCCTTTGAATGACACCAATACTTAAGCCAATTGTTGAAATTGATCATCTTGTCTTCATATTGTGGCATCATTCTTGGTGAGGGTAAGATGCTACTCAAGGTCAGGGTCATACCGGCCTGGGCTACATGCTCAGAGAGCTCCTCTATGTCTCTTTTCATGCAGTCCAGGGAGGTACGTCTCAGGTCATTCACACCAGCATGGACAATGACCGAGTCATATTTGTACTTGCCTTGGAGTGACCTGAGTGCTTGTGTTATGTGGCAGATCCTAGCGCCCGACAGGCAGCTCACCGTGACCTTCTCCTTGTTCAGCCTGGTGAGCGGGACGTCAGTGTGCCTGACGATAGAGTCGCCTATTACAAGTGTATCAGGTGTATTGTTTAGCCTTAAGGGCTGTGACTGTTCGGCACACTGGCTTTGTGAGCTATGTGTTGCACGTGTTTTGTTTTGGGGTAGCGGTTGCTTGGGTGTCTGCTTTGGAGGTCTCTGCTGCTTAGGCAGATTTTTATTTAGAGCCTCCGAGTATGTTTTTGTGCTATATATATATATATATATATATATATATATATATATATATATATATATATATTGTCTATATATAGTTAATTTCTGTGCCCTTAACTTACTATGACTTTCTTTTACACTTTGTGCTCTATCTCTTCACTATTTCACTCTTTACTACTACTTCACTCCTTACTCTACCCATCCTTTCCTACTATTCCCTGTACTGTCTACTGCATTTATTATTACTGCTAATGATTCACTGCTATCTACACACACAACTTTGCTTGTATTCATAATGCTTCTTGTTAAACTGCTTGTCTATTATCATTTTTATTTGCCTGAACTGAGGCTGAACTAGGTCCATTTGGATCACTGCTCTGCCATAGTTACCAAACTGAATAAATAAATAAATAAACATAGACTTCTATTCTGTAGTCTCTAGAGGTTTGCCTGGCTATACCAGTGGAAAGGAGAACCTATACCCGAATGGCAGGTGAAGAACCAATACCAGAGGACCTTGTGATAACCTCTGACCATCTTCTGCAAAGAACTGTATATAACACACACACAGTCATTTTTTCTTAATGGCAAGAAAAAAAAATCTTAGAAGTCCAGTACTTCTGGAAATCTAACTAGATATTTGCTTTCAAAATCACAAATCTAGGATGTGGGCAAATAATTCTCAACTTTGATGAGAAAGCTTGCAAGTGGTACACGACGGGGAAAGGCCTGAGAAGAACCCCACTCCACCCTCTTCAAGAAAGGAGTCAAATCCAGTTTTCCAGTGGAGGAAACTCGGGCAAAATTCCTCAAACAACATGACTTATACCCCTCAAGATTGAAGTACTGTATGGAGGTGGGTCTGGGACAGACTCAGCTTTAGCTTCACTTCTGGGATCATTTTCAAAAAAAAGTAAAGGGACAGCCTCTCCTGTATACTATGTACTTAGAAGCAAGCATATAACATAGATAGACCTGTTGCTTAGGCACAAAAAGAAAATTAAGAGGTAGAGGCTATAAAATTGCCAAAGAGGTACCAGGCCTAATCTGATCCCTCCTTACTATAGCTCTTTATGCCTCATACTAAGCATCTCCTAAACACAATGACCCTCTGAACACTTCTTTGATTAATGAAGTTTATGGCACTTACCTTCTAACTCCATTAATGCAAAACAGCAAGAAACACCTACAAACTCAACTAGCACTACAAAAACAGTGATGACGGCAGCTAATATACAAATATTCATGTAGAGCAGCATAGTTAATGGCAGTCTCAATTTACTACCTGGCAACATTAAAGCTACTGTGTAGGTATAACAGGCTAATGCCTTTTATTTGGGAACTGAAAATGCATACTTTCTTTTAATGACTGTAAAAAAAGGTGGAGCACTGAAAGTGGCAGCAAAGAAATGGGCCTGAATATTCCCTTAACCAGCAAAATACATTGTGGGTAATGGTGTCATAGCTCTGCTAACAAGAGAAACAGAAATCCGTCAGAAGTTTGTGAATAGACATGTTAAACAAAGCTATTTTTTAGGCATCCCTCAGGCTTCAGACTAGAACAACTACTCACTCTTTGCTCTGGCTTTAACCTTACAGTTTCTTTCCTGATGTAGAATACTGTTTAATTGTGTTTTATTATCTACTTACTTATATAAATCACATTTAGGTAGGTACCCTGTTCAGGCCATTAAGATATTCTGCACTGTAACACTTTCAGAAATGACTAACTGCATAATCAGAACTCAAATATTTCACAAATGCAGTCTTTCATGCAACACACGCGCACACGCCTAAATGCATGTATTCATGTACGCGTATACACAGTCTGAGGAATATATTAATTATTAATGAGGAAAAGCAACTATAATACAAAATGTGTTATTCATTGTAAAAACCTAGAAAGAAAAGTTCTACTAAAGTGTCAAAAAGAAAATGCTGGTCCTTACGCGAGAACTCTTTTTTCCACAATAAAGGTGAGAGAATTTACAACACCTTGCCGAACATGACTCTCCAAAGCCGGACAAAAATGAGGAATTATCTGGAGCAAAAATAGGAAAAAGAACAGCAAAAGAATAAATTACACCACTGTATTTAAACTAAACACAATGCTTAAAAAATCTTAATATGCAACGATAAAGGAACAATTAATTTATAATCTTATCAGTAAAAGTATCACTGTGTTATCAGTAGAAGTAACTTGCTTTTCATACAGCCCTTTAAGATAATCTCAAACTGTGCAACACTCTTAACTTTTTCTGCATTAAAAATCAAACAAATTCCATTTCTGTTACTCTGGCATTTGCAGCTGAACACTCACCTAGAAGACATTTATATCATCCCTTTGATCTAATTTAATTATGTACTACTGTTTTTAGCAGTAAAATATCTAAATTATCTGCTTGCTTACTACAAACTTCACATTTTCAAATCGGTAGGCATGCAATCAAAAATATATTTTGGGTATTTTGAAGGCCTGCACATACAAACCGCAACAGCACTAGGTCCTGGCACAAACTAGGTTAGAATGTAAGACATACAATACAGTACACATGTGAGTAAGATACTTCACTGTAATAGACATTTGAGAAATGGTCACTCTAACAGCAAATCGTAACATTAGGATTTGACTGCACCTACCTTGCATGTTTCCCACACATTTTTAAAATAGCAGCCCTTTATCTCCATGCTTGTCTTCTATAGTACCCTGTTAGATGAGCAAGTCATTCTAATAAAAATTAAAGTTATAAAATTATTATAACGATATATCCTTGTTGTCTGCTTCTATCCTACTCAACATATGGGTCTTCGGATTTGAACTGATCAGACTTCGGCCACTCTGAGACTTTGGATCCAAGGCTCAGGCTCCTCCTCTTACCCATGAATCCCCTCCTAGCACTGAATTACTTCAGAGTGAGTTTGCCTACTTCCTGTAACAAGGACAATTACACCACCACAAAAAAGAACACTTCCTAAGAAATCCCCCCCCCCCCATTCTGGATAGGAAGCACTTCTGCTCACTGTGGACTGGGGGAGAAGAGAGAACAAAAGGTAGACCCTGAGAAACTATCAGAGAGCCCATGCACCACAGAATATGGCTCCTGCAGGTCTGGGTCAGGCTCATGGGAAATATCACTGACCAATGGACTGCAAGAGTTCACTGTAATACTCATGTAAAATCTGTCTACAGGGACTAAAGTGATGGAGGTTACAACTGAGCCAAGAAGGTGCAAAATGCACCTTGCTGGGGCCTTTTGATGCAAGAGTTCTGGCAAAGCTTGATGTCAAAGTGGGTGAATCCTCAATTCTAGTAATATGGCTATCTGCAGCTTAGTATCTAGATGGGCTCCAATGAACTTTATTATTTGGACTGGTTGTAGTTTTGACTTTGTGAGGTTGACAGTTATACCCATCCGGAAACAAATGTGGAGCAAGGAGTCCCTGGCTTGAATAAGAAGATTCAAGTCTTGCTGTCTGAGATAAGCTGCAACCAAAGCCATGCACTTTGTGAGAACACCCAGGGGGGATGTGTTGACAGCAAAAGGCATGGCTCTGAATTGGCATTGACTGGTTCCCAGCTGAAAGTGAAGAAACCTCCTGGAGCCTTTTGATATGATAGTACCTGTTCTGGGGGTCTATCAAGCACATCCACTCGTCCTTCCTCAGTAACAGCAAGATAGACTGAATCATAAACATCCAGAATTTTGTCTGTTTTACATAAGATTAAGGTGACTGAGGTCCTCATTTTTCTTTGGCACAAAAAAAACCCTTGAATAGACTCCAGACCTCTGCTGATCGAGAGGGATCTCCTCATTTGTTTAGCAGCTTTTATTTCCTGTGCTGCTGCCTTCTCCTGTGTGGGTGTGACATCAGGAAGTTTTCTCAAACAAGAGGGATGACAAAGAAGAGAGCTCGAATAGCCACTGGTTATGATTCTCTGCACACATAAATCTAGGGTGATGGACATGGCATACAGAGACAAACACCTCCCAACTGCCTCCAGAGTGCAGCAATCTGACAACCATTCAGGAGTGCTGAAAAGGCCTGTTGGAGGAGGATCCTACACGCCTTGATTTTGTGAGCCACCTCTGCTCTGGGGGCAACATCTATTATGGTTATTCCTCCTTCTGCTTCTGGGGGGTCTATTGCTAAAAGCATCAGAGGCAAAGCTGTGAGACTTTGGAAACCAAAATTTCTTAAGAGGGCCCACTGAGGAATAGAAAAGCATATCCCAATGGCAAATGTGTCTTGCCATACTCTTCACTTCTAGACAGCCCAAACAATGAGGACCAGTCATAACAGGCATTAATGAAAGACATCGTGAAATGTTTTGCTAGTCATAGAGATGCATCCAGGTGTGCCAGCTAACAGCTGCTCCACAGCCTGCCTCTCTTGATGTGCTACTGACTGTGTTAGAAATAATGCACATGGGCACATTTGACAGGGACTGAACGGAACCCAGCTGCCTATCAACTGATTTCCTATCTTCTGCAGAAAAGGATCAGGAGAAGGATTTGGATAATTCTTGAATTACGTCCTTCTGAAAGTGCGCTACCTGGGTCAAATAATTCAGCACCCTGAAAGCAAAGGTTGCCGAAGTATATACTAAATACTAAAACTACATACTAAAAACCCCAAACAATTCTGGAACTCTGTAAACTCACTTCTCAACCCAGGCTCCAAGAGTAACCCATGCCCTGATCCAAGTAAATCTGACCTCGAATTAGCCTCACAATTTAACTCATTTTTATAGAAACAATATCTGACCTGACCAAGACTTTTCCCAACAATAATCCATCGCTCCTTCATTCTTCTCCTTCTAAGCTCCCTAATAACTTCCCCCTATGTTTGAGCTCAAACCCGTCTCTACAAATTTCATAAAGACTTTTATTCAGACTTAAACCCTGCTCCAATGCACCTGATAACATTCCCTCCTCCCTCCTAAAGTCTGCTGCTGATAGTATAGCACTCCCAATTAGTATCCTTATCAATAGATCCATAAAGGAATCCTATGTCCCTAAACTCTGGCGTTCTGCCTTTATTCTTCCTCTCCACAAGGGAGGCAAAAACACTAACATCTCAAACATCTGCCACATTGCTCTTCCCTCACCAATCTCCAAAATCCTAGAAAAATGCATCCACCTCCAACTTATGCCTTTTCTGACCCCAAACCAACTTCTTACCCTACCTAACATGGTTTCTGCCTAGGGCATAGAACTATAACCGCACTACTCTCCTTCTTAGAAACTGTCAATCAAGTCCGAGATTCCGGACACTTAGTATCTACAGTTCTATTAGATCTCATTAAGGCATTCAACACCGTTTCCCATAAGCACACTCTCTATCATCTCTCAAACCTACATCTCTCCCAAAACACTTTATCCTGGTTCTCAAGTTACCTGTCAGATAGAGCTCAGGCTGTGAAATGGAAGGAAGCCACTTCATCTTTCTTACCCACACCAACCGGCATACCACAGGGGTCCATCCTCGGATCTATGCTTTTTAATATCTTTATCAATAATTTTCACTCTGCTATTCCTGACACTAAAGTCATTCAATATGCAGACGACTCAACTTTAGTCTGCTCTGCCTCTAATCTCCCTGAACTGCTAACTAAAACCCAAACTGCCTTCTTAACTACTGAGACTTGGATGCGCCAAAATCACCTCTCTCTCAACACAAACAAATTGAAAATACTATTCCCTCCCTCAAAAACTTTCTCATATGACAAAAGTTCCTTTCAGTGCCTTAGCCAAACCAACTCTCCTATCGAAGTGGCTACCTTCGCCAAACTTCCCGGCGTTACTATAGATGAACACCTTAAGTTTGATATCCACATTCAACAAAATATAAAGAAAACCCATCACTGTCTTACTCTCCAATCTCTGAACTGGCTAGAACTCACAAATTACCTAGACTACCTCCAATTTACCACTGCACACAGACTCATATTTCACCCAACAAAATGCCCTGCTCTAACAAACATTCTTCCTCCCTACACCCCTAATAGAACTCTCAGATCTGAACACCAAAACTTAATTACTATCCACAAACCTAAACGACCTGCTGGCCAACTTCTCCTTTCTTTCTCCATAGAGAAGAAATGGAATTCACTCCCTTCCACACTAAGGACAACACCAAACTCAGATAATTTCAAAACCCAGCTATTCACATACCTGTCCTCCAAATGGAAATGTATCTGCTTTCACCCTACCTAATTCTGTTTAAGTAAATGCCCCTGGGAGGATTTCCTCCTGTGTTTCTAAGCTCTCTATAACTCCCATAGCTATTTCCCAAATTATTTCAATCTATGTAAATACTGTAAATAGTTTCTTACTTTAAATGAATGAATGTATGTCTAAATGAATCTGTACAGTATAATCCATATGGTCTGTCACAATGAACTAAGTTGCTCATGCTTTGTATTGAATTCATATATTTGTAACTTGTTCTTTTAACTGTAACTAGACTTTGTATTCTGTGTTATGGAGCTTTTCTCCCCGGGCCTCCACTGAAAACGGGCTCTCTGGGCCCAGTGGACTTCCCCGGTAATCAAACTAGAAATAAAATAAATAAATAAATATGGCCATTTTCTAAACCTGTCCAATGCTCTGGACTCCCTGTTAGGTGGATAAACAGCAGAAATCTCTAAAGCAAGCTCTTAAGCTCTTTCTTGTTGGCCGCTGCTATCACCATAGAATCTACAGCAGGACTCTTGTTTCAAAAGAGTCCAACTTTTAGAGAAACTACAATTTTATCGGGTTTTCAGGGGATTAGTTCAACCACATCCAGTTCATTCCAGATCCTCCTTGAAACCAGGTCTACCAGATCATCAGCAGGAGGGAATACATATTTCTCCTGATTGGGGAGAAAGTTGGATCACATCCTTTCTGCTCAAGTAGCTCAAGGATCTCACCAAAGCTGAAATCTTCAAGGGGGGGATCTGGGGGATGCCTCCCTCTCACTAAAATCAGTATTGTCAGTAAGGGACTTCTGAGGAGAGACAACTTGCCTCTTTTTGCATGCATGTTTTCGGTGTTCTTCCCAAGCAGGATGCTCTGGAGAACACTCTGAAGCAAATGGAGACTCCATGGTGTGAACTGCCTCCAGACTTCGAGGAAATGGCTGCCCCAACATGACAGGAAGAGAGGAGAGAGAACTCAAAGAACTCTGTGGAGGCACGGGCAGTTCCAAGTGAGGAAAGTGCACCTGTTTCCCAGGTTACGAGAGTACTCTTTTGAAGTTCTTGAATGCTATGAAGGGTCCTGACATAGCCCCTGTAGGTTCCAAGGAACCTGACAAAGGCAAGCTCTGTGAACGCACTTGGGTCTACTTTATTTGACTGAAGTCAGAGAATATCGAATACAATATTCTTGACAGGAGTACAACGAAAGCGCAAAACATCGAAAATGTAAACGGAAATCTCCGTAGGTGGAGATTTCCATTTACTTCAATATATTGCGACCTCGGAGTTGGTATATTTAAGTAGCGGGGGGTGTGAGGGGGGTTTACATTTTTTTTGTGTGTATTTTTTTTTTTTTTTTTGGAATTCGATTGTTTAATAGTTCGATGCATATGGTTCGATCCATATGCATTCAAGCTATTAAACATTCGAGATCCTAAAGGAGACCCAACGCACTTGGCTCATCTCCAAAGGAGATGCCATGAGTTGATACACTGAGAGGAAGGACTGATCCAAAAGCATCAGAGTCAAACCTGTCCCCACAACACCAGCTCCAAACCATTAGTTCATAGATCCATTCAGATCAGAGGCACCGAGTCAATTCGGTCAGAGATATAGTCGTAGTAGACAAAGATGAGTCCTTTCAGTTCCAACACGGACATTCCTCAGGGTCCACTCAGATCCATGGGTCCTGAACCAAAAGGTCAGACTGGGGAAGGAATACAATCAGTGGGGAAGAAATGGCAAGTCCTTACCCTGCCACAGAAGTTGGTACTAGGAGAACCCCCAAGCTGGATTGGGGTCCTCAAATTTCTTCTTCATTTTATCAACATCAGCATCAGTCTCCTGAAGGACTGCAGCGATCTCAAAGATGAAGTCAAAGACTGGGGCCTTGACACCCTCTGTAAGGACCCTTCCTGCAAGAAGGATGATCTAAGGCTAACAAGTTCTGTGGAGAACCTGGGCCCTTGGAATGTAGGGATAGGAGACATAACCCTGATACGGGTCTGGAGCCAGAGAAGTATCTAACTGCTTGGAAACCTTAGGATCAGGACCAGATGGACCTGAATGGGTCAAAGAATGCTTTCTGGAAGTGTCTTTTTCTATATATTTCTCTTTCACTTCTTGCCCTTCCTCTTTCTCCTTATCCATAGACTTCTTCCCATTGTTCTTTTCTGATGTATTTCTCCATGAAGAAGAAAATGATTGGGGTGGGGGGAGTTCACCCACTGTGGCAGTGAGATGCCCTTTAAGTACAAGTTTAGGACACCTGTCTGTTAAAGTTCTGGCCCTGATGGCAACACAGGCTAACCAGTCCTCCGAAGGTGCGAATACGCTGAAAAATACACACATTTAAAATGCACCATGGTTATGAATTTTATGCTCACGAGTGACAATTCTTAAAGCTGGATGGCTTATCTGACATCCTAGCACTAAAGGAAAAAAATAAAACACCAACAGAAGACTGGTAGAAACAAGAAATAATCCTAAATAGCAATACACTACCCTTAGATTATCTCAATATCTAGCTACCTAAACATTGGAGAAATGGCACTAACTCTTTATAAAGTGTGAAGAAATTTTTTTTTTTTTTGCTAGGGGAGGATAGAAAGTGAAATCACAAATACTACTGTGAAAAACCCTGAAAGGAAAGAAGGTGATCAAAAAACACTTATCTGTGCCAAAATTCCTTCTAAAAGCACCAAGCCAAAAAATCCATGTCTTTAGCATTCAAGCAACAAACAAGATCTAAGGTACTTAAGTGACAGGAAGAAAATTATGGTTAAGGGAAGCCTGGGATACAAAGTCTTAGAATGGCTGAAGTCAGATCCATTTGGATCTAAAGACCCATATGTTGAGGACTGACAGAAGAGACAAACGATTTAACATTCTTAGGCAGTTTCTTCTGTTGTTTAAAGCAAAATAGGCCCATAGGGAAAATGTGAATGGGGAAAGCTATAGACAGCTCAATGGAAAAAAAAAAAAAACACTTAAAAAAATGTATATTAAAACTTAACAAATGTGAGGAACTGCATACAATTCTCTAGGGGATGAAGGGACTGTAGCTTTACTGTTACAGGGACCAATCGCACTGTTCCAAAATCATCTTATCCAAAACTTATTAATTACTATGGAAGTTAAGAAAGGGTGGGATCATTATCAGGGCTTGTAACATAGAAACCCTTCTGACAGAGGTAAGAGTGACCAGTCGGACTGTTTTCCAGGTACAGAACTTTAGTGAAGCTAGAAAAAAGAAGGTTATTACCCCCCCTCTATATTCCTCCCTCATTAGACCAATAACTGACTATTAATGCCCCGTTTGGTATGTACCTCTCCAAACATCTGCACCAACTGGAAAGGTCACAGAAATACCTCACAAAGAGAATCCATGGCCTCCAACACCTGTCCTATGTGGACAGGCTCAAATCACTATCACTCTACTCGGTATTGTACAGACTGCTCAGAGGTGATCTGCGTCTCGCCTACAAGGTAATCTCAGACCCTGGCCTACTAGAGATGCTACATATCCTAAGTCTAACACCTAGCGCATTACCCGCTCAAAAGGCCTGAATCTAATATGCAACATCAACAAAACCTGCTAGAGAGAGAGGTTTGTCTCCCAGAGGCTGCCCCGTCTCTGGAAAAGAATTCCCATACACCTCAAACAGAGTACCTTGCTGACTCTCTTCAAGCGCAACCTTAATGAGTGGATGGGAAACCACAAATCTGTCCCAGGGGTTTCACCTGTGTCCTTCATTGACAGTGGTGACAAGTGCTGACTAAGGTTTCTTTTTGGAGATAAACTCTTGGCTAGGCTTGTAAGGGCCCCAGGGCTATTAGCCTAATAACCTCCTATGATCCTATGATGGTTCAAATGGTGGCAAAGTAAGTTTTTCCACAACAAAGTTCAGATCTCAAACAGGAAATACAGTCTTCCTAGGATAAGTCACATGAAGGACACTTTTTAAAAAAAACAATGTAACAAAGACATGCGTCTGGAGCGTTTCTCCCCGGGCCTCCGCTGAAAATTGTCTTGTTCCAAGTCAGACTTTCTCAGTTAACAAATGTTAAATAAATTAAATAAATAAATAAATAAATAAGTGTTTGACCTCAGTTCTAGAGATCAACTGTAGATTTAAAGACAGTACAGTTGTGTACCTACCATAAATGTAGATATTCGAGTGTTTTCACTGTTGCAGTCATTACAACTGGGTTATCCTGCTGGCAGGCTACCCGCAGTTGGCCTGAGTTCCAAAGTCTAGGTCTGGCGTCGATTGCTGTCGCCTCCTCCCTGACGTCAGTGTGCCAGGGGTATAAAAGATGCAGCCGATGCCATTTTCTTCAGTTTGTCTTGCCTCAGATGTCAGGTGCCCTTAAAATAGTAGGCTCACTAATGCCAAAAAGCACGCATAACCAAAAAACAACTTTTCCTTCATCTACAAGCAAATACACCACATAGGTTGTATAGAATAGAGAAGTACAGATAAGTCCCAGCAAGGAAAAGATGGAGGGAGGGTAACCTGGACTGCAACAGTGAATACACTCGAACATCTACATTTATGGTAGGTGCACAACTGTACTATGTTCATCGTGTTTCACTGTTGCAGTCATTACAATTGGGTTGAATCCCAAAGCTATGGTTGGGAGGCTAAAGCTAAATAGGATTAGGAGAGGCTATCAGGCCCTACAGAACTGCAGTGGCAAAGCCTGCTCTGGATTTAGAATAGAGAGGTAAGTGATAGTGCTTTGTAAAAGTATGCACTGAACTCCAAGTTGCAGCCTCTAAGAAGTCTTTGGTTGGTACTCCTCTGAGGAAGGCTGCTGAAGTGGCTGCTGCTCTGGTGGAATGTGGCCTAATGTCCTTAGGCACTGATTTGCCATGCTGTGAATAGCAGAAACGAATGCAGTGGCCTATCCACTTTGAAATAGTCTGCTTTGAGATAGGCTTTCCTTGTGATCCTGCATCATATGCTACTAGAAGTTGTTCAGTCTTTCTGAAAGCTTTGGTTCTGTCCAAGTAGAAGCATAGCTGTCTGTGAATGTCCAAAGAATGCAGAAGTCTCTCACCCTTATTCTGTGGGTTTGGGTAAAAGGTAGGCAAGTGAATTGTTTGGTTAAGGGCCACACTGGTCACTACCTTAGGCATAAATGTAGGGTTTGTCCTCAGAGAAACCCTGTCAGGATGGAAAATGATAAAAGGTTCCACAGCCATGAGTTCCTGTAACTCTGAGACTCGTCTAGCAGAGGTTATTGCTAGGAGCAGAGCTGTTTTCCAGGATAAGAATTTTATATCAGCTGCAGAGGCTGGCTCAAAGGGAAGCAGTGTAAGTTTTTCCAAGACATAGTTGAGGTCCCATGCAGGTACTGGTGCTCTCCTTGGGGGTCTTATGTTTTTGGCCCCTCTGAGGTACTGCCTTAGTAATGGATGAGAAAAAAAATAGGTGGTTCTGTATTGTAATGAGCTGAAATGTCAGAGGCATGGATGAAAAGGAAAGGCCTTTATCCAGCATCTCAGTTTAAGTATTGCAAAATCTGAGGAATATTTGAAACAATCGTGCCAATACCTTGTACCTGGTTCCAAGCACAGAATCTCTTCCATTTTTCTGCATAAGATTTTCTGATGCTAGGCCTCCTTGGCCTCCAAAATAACATCCATAACTGCTTTAGAAAGAGGTGTGTCTTGAATGGCTACATTATCCGCCATGCTACCAGGTTTAGGGTCCTGAGTTGGCTGTGCAGTATCGGACTGTCTTGTTGAGTCAATAAGTGAGGAATTTGAGGTAGTGTCCAAGCTGGACATTGGGACAAGCTCCTTAGGATTGGGTACCAGAGCTGGCAGGGCCAGTCTGGGGCAATCAAAATAATTTTTGGCTTCTTTTGTCTGATCTTGAGGAGTACCTTGGGGAGGAGAGGCAGAGGAGGAAAGGCATATACTGTTAGGTTTTTCCAGCTGAAAGATAAGAGCTTCCACTTTCCATGCTTGCTTGTGATAAGTCCTTGTGCAGAATCCTTGTAGTTGGCAATTGTGAGGAGAGGCAAATAGGTCTATGTCCGGGCATCCCCAGTTCCTTGTTATCATGCTGAAGACTTGTGGATCCAATTTCCACTCGTGGGGATCCATTAGGTTTCTGCTTAGTTCGTTTGCCAGAGTATTTATCCTTCCTGGCAGGAATTGTGCTTGCAGATGTACTTGGTAAGTCAATGCTGTGTCCCACAAGTTCGTGGCTAGTCTGCAGAGGGGGTAGGAATGTGTGCCCCCTTGCTTGTTTATGTACCACATGACTGTGGTATTGTCCATCTTTATCAGTAGTTGTCCTGGATGAAGTAGATCCTTGAAGGCTGTCAGGGCATTTTGAACTGCTAGCATCTCTTTTTGATTGATATGTAGATGCATTTGACTTGTGGACCATGTGCCCTGAATACATCTTCCTGCCATATGGGCCCCCCAGGCATAATCTGATGCAGCTGTGTCAATGTCTGCCTAGCTGTGGGTAAGGTGAATGTCTGTCCCGTGTTGAGGTGACAGGCTTTTGCCCACCATCGAAACTCCTGTTGCAGGCAGGGAATGAGGGTAATTATTGTTTCCAGGCTGTGGCAATGTTGAGTCCAAACACTTTTTAGATACCATTGAAGTTTCCTCATATGCAGTCTTGCATATGGAATTAGCAGAATGCAGGATGCCATGAAGCCCAAAGCCTGCAGACTTTTTCTTGCAGATAACTGGGTCTTTGTTGCCAACATTTTGAAATAAGTAGTCAGTTGTCTGTGTTTGTCTGGCATGAGATAAGCCATCTGGGCAGTTGTATTTAAGCTTGCACCCAGGAATATTATCTCGAGAAGGTACAAGCTTTGATTTCTTTTCATTTACTGTGTACCCTAGGCCTGCTAGTAATGTTTTTACAAATGCCAGATGTTGTAGTAGAGTGTCCTTGTTCTCTGCTTGAATAAGGCAGTCGTCCAAGTAAGGATATATTTGAATTCCTCTTTGTCTGCAAAAAGCAATTACTGGTGCCAGGCACTTTGTACAGACCCTGGGTGCAGTAGATAAGCCAAAGGGCAGTTCAGGGAATTGGTGCATTGAGCCAGCTATAAATCTGAGGTATCTTCTGCATGGTTGTCTGACTGGGACATGCAAGTATGCCTCTTTTAGGTCTAAAGTCACAAGCCAAGCCTTCTTGCCCAGCATGGGCAGAAGCTGCTGCAAAATTAACATTTTGAATTTTGGAATGTCCAGGAATGTGTTCAGGATAGACAGGTCCAATATTGGTCTCCAGGTTTTGTCCTTTCTGGGCACCAAGAATAGCCATGAGTAAAATCATCGTCCCTGCTCTTGCTGTGGTACTTGCTGAATGGCCCTCATGTCCATGAGGGATGAAACTTGTTTTTGTGCCTCTGCCCATTCATCGCGTGGCAGGTCTGGCATACCGTTTGGCCTTGGCAGGGTGAGAAAATGGAACCTGCCCTGGGATACGATATTTAAGACCCATTTGTCCTGTGTGATCATGTGCCAATTTTGAGCAAAAAGTGCTAGTTTTCCCCCCAAGGGAGCTGCCAGAAGATAAGTGCTTGGTGCTGGCAGGGGAAAGTCATTGAGACTGTTTCCTGTATGGCTGTGATTTTTCTTCTCCGCTCTTGGAGGTTGAAGCACCCCATTGTTTAGGCCTGTATGAGCCTTGGGGCTGTGATCTGCTTCTGGGGTGTCTGTATCTACCTCTGTGGCCTGTCTGACACTGGAAAGGACCAATTCTTTGCAGGCCAGTTCCTGCTAAATCTGGGAGGCTGTACCTGTAAGAAATCCTTGACTGTTTGCATAGATTTAGCTTTGTCCTCCATTTTCTTCAAAACCTCTTCTGCTTTAACACCAAACAAGGTATCATGTTGTAATGGAGCATCTAATAATTTTGCTTTAACATGATCGGGCAGATTCTGTTCTTTTAACCACGCATGTCTCCTAATGACAGAACCTGTAACAGCGGCCCTGCAAGAGGCCTCTAGAGAATCAAAACCACAGTGCAAAGTATGCTTTCCTACTTGTTCAGCAGCATGCAATAAATCCTGCATTTCTTTGTTTTCTGCACATTCTGAATTTGTCAACATTTTTTGTTTAAGCAGTGACATTAGATATTGCTGATATTTAAGCATATGAAATTGACAATTTAAAGCTCTTACAGCCAAGGTAGCAGAAGTATAAATCTTCTTCCCCCATCTGTCCAAGGCCCTTGAATCCCTATCAGAGGGGATAGGGTTTGTTGCAGTGGGCGCCTTGACCTCTTTGGGACCCTGAGAGATAGTTTTTGGGTTTGCAGCAGGGTTTGTATAAAAAGATTTATGTGAATCAGGAACCCTGTAGTATCCGTCTGGCTTAACAGGAGCTGGTAGCAGAGAGTCAGGAGACTGTCCGGACTCTGAAAATACATCATCTACAATGTCTAAAACAGGAGGAATAGCAAGGGGCCTGTGCTGAGGTAATAAAAGGAAGTCTCTGAGCCTTTTCTTGGAATCTGAGTAATCTTGGCTCTCCCAGTGGAAATGCTCCCTCATAGTATGCAGGGTTTCCCTAAAAGAATAATCCTCAGGAGAAGAGACTGAAGGAACAGATTTGTCAGCATCAGAATCCTCATAGGGAGGAAGAGAATATTCCTGGTCAGAAGAGGAATGAGAAGAAATGGAAACCTGATCTGAAGATGCATATTCTATCTCTTGCTTAGGCCTCTTATCAGGAGGGGAATGGGAACCCCTGATCAAAGTAATTGGGTCTTCGGCCATTTTAAGCATCTGTTTTTTAGGCATGGAGGCCTGTCCAGCAGAATGCTGTACTTGTTTCTTTGTCTTTAAAGCTGCTTTAGTCCTTGCCTTTGAAGCTGAAGTTGGTTTTACATATAACTGTGTAGGCCTGAAAACACCCTCAGAAGCCAATGCCTGCACAGCGGCTCCGGACCCATCTGAGGGAATAGTTTCTGAGTGTCCAATACCTTGAGTTTCCAGTGGCCTAGTCGGCTCCACGTGGGAGTCAGAAGCGGCCTGTGGCTCTGAGGTAGCAGGCGTCAGGGGCTGCGAAAGTGTCTCCCTGAGAACCGGCGACAGGCCTAGCAGAAGCCTCGTTGTCAGTTTTGGACCTCGGGTGCCTGTCCTTCTCCTTGCGCTTTTTATAAACTCCGGTAGTTGGTTGCTCCGACGGCATTATGTAGTTAAATCTTCTGCCAAACTAATGAAATGCAAAATTGTACTGACGCTTAATAGTGTGTTGGTTAAATCTAGCACAAAACCGACAACTAGCAACGTTGTGGTCAGGGCCTAGGCAAGGAATACAGTAAGAATGAAAATCCTTATGAGGTATTTGCTTCCCACAAGAAATACAATTATTAACTTTTTCTGACATCGGTCTGGAGCAAGAAAAGTTTCCCCAATGGGGTACTTAGCTTTAATGAAGACTTCGGATCTGAAATTCGAATTTGAAAATTTCAGGAGTTGGCAGACCGGCACTTGCGAACTGCTTTTGCTTCGGGCACCACGCTGCAAGAAAGACTGAAGAAAATGGCGTCGGCTGCATCTTTTATACCCCTGGCGCACTGACGTCAGGGAGGAGGCGACAGCAACCGAAGCCGGACCTAGATTTTGGAACTCAGGCTGACTGCGGGTAGCCTGCCAGCAGGATAACCCAATTGTAATGACTGCAACAGTGAAACACGATGAACATCTGGGCCTTGATGGAGGAATATGCCAGACCAGTTTTGAGTAACTCACATATGTGTGACAGAACAGTAGATATACCCGATTGAAAGGGTCCTCATTCTTCTTGTGACGCCATACTGAAGAGCTTTCCTAAATTTAAGATTTTCTAGTGGTAGGTATTCTTAGCTCCTGGAGTACCTGCAGCACATCCTTAGAAAATTGTTGTTTGAAGGGAATTAAAATTCTATCACCCAAACAGTCAGGCTGACAGCCTGCAGACTGGAGTGAATCAGAGAACTTTTTTTTTGTATGAGTAAGTTAACGTTGTAGGGTAACTTGAAGTGATTGCCCCTGGGGAGATGGTGTAGAAGGGATATTCAATGCTGGCTGGACCAAAGAGAGAGTCACTAGCAAAATGTTGTGCTTTGGATCTCCAGAAGAACCATTAGGAAGGAGGGGTTCTCTCTTCCAGACCTGATGATAAGAGGTCTGGAGCAGAAAAGTCTGAAATCTCTGTTCTTTTTGGAGCCAAAAAGATCTGTCTGAGGGGCAACCCACTATGAACTATGTCCAGAAAGACCTCTCTGTGTAACATCCATTTATAAGAGTCTTCAATGGTTTGCTGAGAGAGTCTGTGAGGACACTGTCCTCTGAAGTTATGTAAACTACCTGTAGGGGACAGGTTTCTTTTTATGGCTATGTCCCATCCCAACAGAGCTAGTCTGCACAGCTAGTAAGACTTTGTGCCCCTCCTTCCCTCCATTTTTTGCCCCGTTCTTTGATGTACACATGACAGATGTGCTGTCTGTGAATGCTTTCTGGGACCTGGGCTCCAAAGGTGAGACAATACCTGTAGGGCTTGGGAAAGAGCATTCATCTTCTTTACATTGATGTGTTCTTTGATATTTCTTGTGGATCACTGTCCCTAAACTCTTGAGAAGCTTGTCCAGGTACCCAGTCAAGGTTGAGTCTGGGTGGGAGGATGGGAATTCCTCTATTGAGTTGAACCTGAGAGATTTACCACTGCAGCTCTTTCTTCACATAGGGCAACAGAGGAATCTGGAAGTCCATAAGGATGACAGTGTTGAGACCAACGAAAAGTGCAGTTCTGTAAAATCTTACCATAACAGCAGATGTCCTTATCTTCACTGCTGCAGTATTCTTCACCGTGGTGATCTCCGACCAAGAACAGCCCATCATCCGGCCAGTATACAAAGTCTTCAGCTCTTATAAGTGCTGCATGTCACATGCATACTCCCTGAGTAAGACGTAGGTCATAAAGGTGATGTATGGACGCAAGCAGAACTGAAGAAGCCCCAGGAGGAACAGAATACCCTCAGGGACAAGGAGGAATACATGCATCCAGAAGAAAAAATAAACAAAGAAAAAAAGCACAACGGGCCCCTCTGCCAAGATAGAAGCAGAAGTCAAGGCAAAAGGCAGAACAGAGTGTGTAGGAGAGAGGAAATGAAGAGAAGGACATCTATTGTTATGAAAAGATTTTATCGAACTGTACTATGTCCTTCTATATCACTATAGCAGTATTCTTTACCTTACAGAGAGTACAAGAGCTCAAGGGGAAGCCTGGGAGAAGGAAGGCACAGAGGACCCTCCACAGACCGGTGCAGTATAGTCCTGGCAATGCTTGCTCTGGCCCTAGAAACAACATCCATCATATAATGTTTAGTGCAAGTATTAACCAAGTAGCAGCCTCAAGGATAGAACTGCTATACAGACCCTTGAAAAAGGCACCAGAGATGCCAACTATCCTAGTGGAACGTGCCTTTACAGATGAGGAAAAACATTTGCCATGAAAAAAATAACAAAATGAAATGTCCTTAGAAATCTAGGAGATGGTTTACTTAGAAACAGCCATACTCGAAGTCCTGGGATGAAAACAAGAAGCTGCTCAGATTTGCGAAAAACTTTAGTTTATGTAAATAATATCTGAGCTGTCTATGTAGTTTCAAGCTGTAAAGAACTTTCTCACTGGCAGACTACAGAGAAGGAAAAAAGGAAGGAAGATGATCAAACTGATTAAGGGACCACCTTGGGCATAAAAGGATTAGTACAAAGAGACACCCTGTCTCTGTGGAAAACTAAAAAAGGAGGAATAGCAATGAGAGCCTGAAGTTCAGACACCCTCTTGGCTGAAGTAAGAGCCAAAAGCAGAACAGACTTCTACAATGTTGCAAGGAAGCCAAGGAATCTGGCTCAAAAGGAACCTGGGCCAATTTTTCAAGTACAAAACTGAGGTCCCAAGAAGGCGGAACAGGCTCCTGGGAGGCCAGATATGAAGATGAAGGACACCTTTAAGGAAATGCTTGACCTCAAACCTTGAGGCCAGAGGAGTATTCAAGGGCAGACAAGAAGAAATTGCTGACAGGTTAGTTTTAATTGAAGAATATGTCAACCCAGCATGGAACCAAAGGAACTTCCACTGATAGGGGATCCTGATGGCAAGAGAGGCACCAGACAGAAAATCTCTTCCGTTTGAGCATATATGACTTCTTGGTCTCCTGCAGAACCCAAAGCTATTCTCATAAAAGAAAGTGCCTAAGAGAAACCCTATCACCCACAGTGTTATTTGAACAGTGGATTGAGGATGGATGACAGACTCCTTGTCTTGTGTGAGAAGACCCACCTGGTGAAGTAACTTGTGGTGATTGCCCTGGCCAAGTGAGAAAGAAGGGAGAACCAATGCAGTCCGGGCCAAAAGGGGCACCAGTAAGATTTTGTGAGAGCCCTGCCTGATCTTGTACAAAACACACGGTAAAAGAAGAAGGGTAGGGTAAGGAGTACAGAAACATCTCCTTCCAAGGAAAAGGCAGGGTATCCACTTTCCAAACCAGAGGACTTGGGACTTTGGAATAGAACAGAGGAAGTTGTTTGTTCAGAGGGGTGGCAAATGGATCTACCTGAGGAAGAACCTCATTGATGGTCAATGTCCAAGAACACATCTATGTGAAGCATCCATTCGCAAGATTGTGTGCTGTACCTGCTCAAAGAATCTGCCACTAGATTGTGCTCTGAAAGAAAGAAAACTGCCTGAAAGTCAGTTGATACTGGATCTCTAGATCCCAGACATGAAGAGCTATTCAGCAAAGAAATCAGATGCTTGACATACCACATCACTGTGGTATTGTCTGTGAAAACTTTCAGAAGCCAGGGATGAAAGATGGAATGAAAGGCTTGCATAGCTAGAAACAGAGCTCTCATCTCCATTATGTTGATGTGGTCTGAGCTCTGATGAGAAGGCTAGAGTCACGGAACCTTTAGGGGACTACAAGAGGCAACCGACATTCTGTCTGAGGCATCTTTAAAAAGCTCCTGAGTGGGAACTGATGCTTGAAAAGAAAGCCCTGGGTTGAGAGAAAATTGATGAATCCTCCACTAAAGTTCGAACTTGAGACAGGGAAGAAAAGGTACCAGGAACTCCAAGGGTGGCAATGTTGAAGCCACACTGATTTAAGGTACCAGTGAAGTTTACTCATATGAAGCCAGGTGACAGGAAGCATGACAATAACGGAAGCTATGAACCCCTGGACCCTGAGAAATGTCCTAGTTGTGACAGACACCCGAGGAAGAAGGGATTGGAAAAAGGTTATTAGAGACAGAGGCTTAGGGGCAGGCAGAGATGCCAACATGGGAACTGTATGAAGTTGCAGGTGAGGAAAATATGATCCTGGGAAGGTGTCAGAACTGATTTCTGGAGGTTTACAGTGAATCCCAGGCTGTCTGTGGCTTTCGGCTTTTCCCGGTTAGGGGTTGCCACAGCGGAACTCCAGTCCGCTAATGATTGGTAGTTGATTTTTACATACCGAGTTTGCAATAAGCAAACAGTAAGCATGACATACTGAAGCAGACTGCTAGGTGGGAGGAGCGTGAATAAGCTGATCATCTAGACTGGAAAAAATCTGAATGCTTTGAATCCTGCAAAAAGCAATGACAGAAGTGAGGCATTTGGTAATACCCTTCGGCAGTAGAGAAACCAAAGGACAAAGCAGAGAACTAAAAATGCAAGAAACAGACAGAAAAAACAAAAATGTCCAGAAGAGAGGGAGGATGGATAGGGATATAAAGACATGCATACCTGAGATCCAGAGACACAAGAAAGGCATGCGGAAGAATAGGAAACAATGTCTGAAGGAAAAACATCTGAAAGGTGAGAACCTTGAGAAAGGTGTTCAGCAGGGAAAGATCCAGAACTCGTCTCCATGCACCCTCCTTTCGTGGAACCAAAAACATTCTAGAACACAAACCCCTTCCCTACCTGGACGGGAGGCATGGCTTGAATGGTGCCCTGAGACAAAAGAGAGTGAAGAACTTATGGCAAATGAGAAAGCTGTACCTGAGGAGGCTGAGGAATGTACAAAATCAAAGAAAGGGACTTCCAAACCATGAAATATCCTTTATGGATAATGGACATAACGCAAGACTCTGAAGTGAGTTTGAGCCAATTTGGAAGAGACAGGGAGGGATGGAGGGATAAAGGAACCTGGTTGAGGGAAGGAGGAAGCAAACTGTCAGATAGAACTGGGTTTGTCCTGAAATGGAAGGTTTCTGGGAGGCAGAAGTATGAGTAGGCTTAACAGGAGTCACATGCTTAAGACCTTTCTTGCCTTTGGGAGGAAGGCGGGATTGTTTACGAACAAAGGCAGACTTGGAGGGATAATTCCTCTGAAATTTAGGAGTGGAAGAAACAAAAATGTTTCAGCTCCTGCAAGTCTTTGCCCTCGTCTTGGAAGGACATGAAAAGGGTCAGCAGCAACAGAACCAAAAATACTTTTATTACCTAAAGAAGCATCCAAACGTTTAGCCTTAATGTCATCAGGCAAAGCATGAAGCTGAAGCCAAGAATAGCACATCAAAACTGAACCAAAGGCAGCAGCTCTAGAAGAGGCATCAGCTGTATCACAGCTGCATTTCAGAGAATGCTAGGCAACTTCTGAAGTGCAGCCCAGAAGGGAAATGGGGAAAGCCTTCCCCTCAGAGTCAGGGAGGTCAGAAACCACTTTAGAAACCTGAGAGAGAACAGTCAACACATACCTGGTCACTTGGTTCTGGTAGTTAACGACCCTAAATAACAAAGTGGCAGCAGAGTAAACTTTCTTGGTCAACTCCCCATGGCCCTACTATTCTTATCAGAGTGGACTGCAGCAACTTGGATGGTTTCCAGAAGAAACTGACACTGCAGAAAAGTCAGCAGAATGGTATTTATAAAGAAATTTTCACTTCTCAGGAATATTATATTATAGAACCTGACATCTTAGGTGTAGGAGGCGGAGAGTCAGGGGCTACAGGAGCTGCTGAAAAGGTATACAAAAGGGCAACCAGAAGAGGAGAAACAGCAGATGGTTTGGGAGACTCCATCTGTAGGAGGTCATAACTTCTTTGCTGAATATCAGAGACATGACAACAATCCCACTTAAAGTCCATCATAAGGGCAATGGTGTTCCCACGGGAAGCTATTTCAAAGGGGAGTCTAGACTTAAGTCCAAGGAGGAAGGGATTTGGGAAGAATAGGCAAGGAATTCTTCCCCCGAGTCCAGATCTTCATCCAAAGAATACAGTTCCCTACGCCTCCTGAGTGGAATGGAAGACCAGGGAGGAGCAGTAACAGAGACCTCCTGAGGTGCTTCAAGGCCATCAAAGCATTAAATAAGCCACTAGTGAAATCCTGTCATTCACGTTCAGGATCCTTCACAGAAGGGGAAATTGATTTGTCATCAGTTTCTTTTTCTGTGGGACTTGATTCTATTATGGTAGCAGGATTTTCTTCATCACCAAAATCAGAGGAATCTCCCTAGGCCCTTTGGATATAATCTACAGAGGTTCTCCCTTAACATCAGGCACAGATGTTTGCAAAGCCTCCGAGGACATGAGAGAAGCTGGATCCATGCCAGCCTCCAACGGGGTCTCGGCAGAGAAATCTGAAGCAAACATCAGATAGTTCTCTTGCCTTTCACTAGCCTCAAGAAAGATATTGGTTGGGGGGGGGGGGGGGCTGGACAACAGCCAAATCAGGCCTAACTTTTTTGTCCTTCTTCCTAGCAGATGGTTGACCCCAAGGATGGGAAGATTCTGTCATAGCACCCTGAGCCAACAACTTGAGATGCTGGTTACTGGCCGGCTAACATCTACCTGAAATCAGCTGGACGTATAAGTGAATTTAAGTACATTTTTATCTACTCTTTTGCTTATAGTACTGTATTTAAATTATTTATTTGTGTTTTTCACTGAATATTAACTCAACTGAAGTTCTGGCTGTCTCTCTACAGTTAGTTCCCCACCCACCCTCCCTGTTCTTGTTTTGGTGTTAATGCTGGTGGCTTTGAAATTGCCTGCCCCTCTTGTAGATTTGTATTTGGATACTACTCCTGGGCCCATCTCATTTGCTCACTCAACTGAGTGCAGTGAGATCATATTCTGATATCAGGCACTCCTACTGTGTACAAAGAGAGCATGTGGGAAGGCCAACCCCTGTAGCATCTTAATCCTGCTCTGGTCCCTCCCTCAAAAAAAAAAAAAAATATATATATATTATATATATTTTTTTTTTATTCAGCTGCTCTTACTGTAACTGTCTTAGTTGCTCTTCTGCGTGCTATCTGTTCAGTCGCTCTCACTCTGCATTTATTACTGCTTGTTAATAGCCTTCTAATTTACTGTCTTCTGCATTTGTTTTTTAGTCATTTGTTAATTTAATTGCATTTATTTGAACTGTACTTGCTGTAGTGTTGCTACACACTTGGGTGTGCTGGCCTGCACTACAATTTGAATTGTATTTACTGCCATTTTAGCTGCTTTTCTGTAACAAAAAATAAATAAAAAATTCTAAGCTTGTTTCCTGCCTTTCCTGTAACTAGTCAAGTCCAGATACAGACTTGCTGTATCCAGGACTGTTGGTAAGCTTCTGAGCCCCCCAAGCCTTTCTGTGCTGGAGGGAAGCCTTCTAGCTTATCAGTGGGAGTGGTAAACACTAGGTAGCCTATCTACCATGGTAAGAGTTGGTTCTGGCCCTGAAATTGTAATTCATTGACCGTTTGGGCAGTTTTTCCATCTCTTTCTACTTTCTGGTTAAAAGCCTGTTTTGTGTTTGGTCCCTGCCTTTCCTATAACAAGTGCAGTCCAGGTATAGATTTGCTGTATCCAAGACTGTTGGGAAGCTTCTGAGTCCCGCCAAGCCCTTCTGTGTTGGAGAAAAGACTTCTATCTTTTCAGTGGGAGTGGTAAGCACTAGGTAACCTATCTACTACAGGAGGAGTGGTTTCTGGCCAAGAAATTATAGTTTATTGGCTGTTTGGGAAGCTTTTCCATCTCTTTCAACCTTCTGATTTAAAAGTCTGTGTTTGCGCTTGTTTCCTGCCTTTCCTGTTACTCGTCTAGTCGAGGTACAGATTTGTTGTATCCAGGACTCTTTGTAAGCTTCTGAGCCCCCCAAGCCTTTCTGTGTTGGAGGGAAGCCTTCTAGCTTATCAGTGGAAGTGGTAAGTATCAGGTAGCCTATCTACCACAAGAGGAGTGGTCCCTGGCCCAGAAATTGTAGCTATTGGCTGTTTGAGCAGTTTTTTTTTCCACCTCTTTCAACTTTCTGGTTTGAAAGCCACACTTGTACCCGTTTCCCACCATTCCTATAACTAGCCTAGTCCGGTTACAGAGTTGCTGTATCCAGGATTGTTAGTAAGCTTCTGAGCCCCCAAAGCCTTTCTGTGTTGGAGGGAAGCCTTCTAGCTTATCAGTGGGAGTGGTAAGCACCAAGTAGCCTGTCCTCCACTGGAAGAGTGAGTTTTGGCCCAGAAATTGTAGTTTATTTGGCTGTTTGGGCAGTTTTCTATCTCTTTCAACTTGTTGGCTTAAAAGCCTACGTTTGTACTTGTTCTCTGCCTTTCCTGTAACTAGTCTAGTCCAGGTACAGATTTGCTGTATCCAGGACTCTTTGTAAGCTTCTGAGCCCCGCAAGCCTTTCTGTGTTGGAAGAAAGCCTTCTAGCTTATCAGTGGGAGTGGTAAGCACTAAGTAGCCTGTCTACCACGAGAGGAGAGGTTTTTGGCCCAGAAATTGTAGTTTATCGACCATTTGGACAGTTTGTCCATCTCTTTCAACTTTCTGGTTTAAAAGACCACATCAGCGCTTGGTTCCTATCTTTCTTGTAACTAACCTACTGGGTAGCACTAGAAAGCCTTAAACTGATACGAGCCTTCTAGCTTAGAAGAGAGACTTTGGAGTGATTAAGTATCAGTTTTCTGTACTTTCTTGCTGTACTTAACTGTTTTCTGCCTAAACGCAGATTTTCCAGCGTTTATTGTGATTTAAAAGCTTGTTTTTTTCACATATTGTACTTATCTGACTGCCTGCACTTTTAAAAGGTTTTTTGTTTAAATAATTTGTTTAACTGTTGTAGGCTACACACTAAAGTGTGATAGCCTTTTCTGGTCATTTGTAGTTGTTTAAAGCTGTTTTAAGTGTATTTTTTACTGTTTTTGCCTTATCTTTTCAAAAAAACAAAAACATTCCTTGTTTACCACCTTTCTAAGCTAGTATAGTCCAGTTTTCAGGCTAGTGCTGAATTCAGGGCTGTGATATTAGTTTCTGAGTTGCCCATACCTTACTTGGATAGAAGGAAGTTTTTCTGTTCACCTGTGTGAGACGGGAGCTTTGAGCAACCCATCTGTCCCTGGAGGAGTGGTTCCAGCCCAGAAGTTAGTAGTTTATTGGCGATTTTCGGCGAATTTCTCTCTCTTTCATTTCTCCACTATAAAAACCGTGTTTGCACAGTTTTGCACACCGGGCAGTGCCGGTTAGCTACGGTTAAATTATTCTCGGCTCCACTAAGTCTCCTCTTCAGTTTTTCCCTTGAAACTAGTCTAACTCTCAACCTAAGCACTCAAAAAGCATCTTACAGCCCAGCACTTGCTCAGACCTAATAGCAAGCACTAATATACCCTGACACTGATTGGCAGGGCAAGGCTCTTTATTCACCTCAAGAAGACAAACAAAATGCTCTGCCAGTACGCCAATGCAGGATCGAACCAACTAGTAATCCAAACACCAATGACCAGCATGTAGGTATAAAAGGCAATAAGTCTTGTACATATAAAAATAAGTTTATTCTTCAGACCGGTTTCGACTCACCAGCCTTCTTCAGTGAATCATAAACACACAAAAAGCAACGTACTACATACTTAAATAATCTCCCCCCAAAAACGTGACATACACAGTCCAGCCCATAATAAAAGGGCAAGAAACCTACTAAATGTAAAATAAATCCAAAATGCCTGATATTATATACAGTTAGTAACACCCATACAAAACAACCTAATGAATATAATAAAAACAACATATAAAATATACTTGGTGTGACTTTATAAATGATCATTAAGTCCAGGGGGAAACAAACCCCCCAAATTGATGATCCAGTATTTCTCCTTTTTATTGAGTATAGTATGCCGACCCTGTCGATTACTCTGCTCCCCAATGATTCTATCTATGATCATAAAACGGAATTCAGCATCAACATGTTTAAAAGTATGGCGATAAAGTGCATTGGTTTCCCGTCTATTCCTTATATCGCTTCTATGTTCAGATATACATATCCTCAATGTTCCGGAGGTCTGGCCGACATAAAATGCCGAACATTTGCACGTGGCTAAATAAACAATCCAACTGGTGCTACAGTTGTAAAAAAATTTTAAGTCATAAACCCTGCTGGTATTTTTACTAGTAAATTGTTTAAGTTTACTGACAAAATGGCAAGAACGGCAATGTCCACATGGAAAGGTACCCAACAATCGGTCACCTAACACCGTCACCTTTGCTTTCTGTAGTCAGGGCCATAATACAAGATACAACACAGTTTCTTAAAATTATCTCTGACACACAGTTGGAACCTGGATGGTTGATGTGAAGGCCGTTTATACAAACATTCCTCATTGGGCAGATCTCCAAGCATTGCATTTTTGGTTGAAGCACACCAGTTTATATCCGGTTGGTTTCAATAAGCTACTTTTATGTATAGCAGAGAATGTACTAACCAAAAATGTTTTTTACTTTCAGGGTGTGTGTTACTGGCAATTATAAGGGACGGCCATGGGTGCATAGCTTGCACCTATTTATGCAGATCTATTTATGGCCTTTTTGGAAGAGCAACTCATTTATGATTCTTCACATAATTTATATCTGGATGAAATAGATATATGGCGTAGATATCTGGATGATTGTTGGATGGTGTGGAGGGCTGATGCTGAATATTTGGAGGAGTTTTTACAATATCTCAATGAAAATAAGTGGGGCATTGAGTTTACTGTTACTACCCATAAGGATGTCATTAATTTTTTGGATGTTACTGTATATCAAAATGCGGATAATACTCTGGGTACTAAAACATTTTGTAAATATCCTCAGTACAACAGTTTACTCCATGCCTCCAGCCTACATCCCCCAACACACCATCCGTAATATTCCTAAATCCTAGTTTCTATGCATTAAGAGAATTAGCTCTTTGGTGGAGAGATTTTGAGACATCTCAAGTGGATTTGTGTCAGAGATTCAGAAATAGGGGATATCGGAATACTGATATCTCATTGGCTAGTAATTGGGCCAGTGGCCAGGACAGGGATTCGTTGTTGGAGTATCAACATACTGCCACTACCCAAACCAGGGACATAGTCAGGTTTGTGACTATATATGGGCGTAATAGTAACATTGTCAGGAATGTTATTGATACACATTGGAATATTTTACTGGCTAATCATGAACTTCGTAATAGGTGTCAGTTTTCTTTCAGAAGGGGCAAAACTTTGGGATCCCATTTATCACATTTCAAACATATTGAGAGTGGTGGTGCTGTACATAAACAACTGACGGTGTTAGGTGACCAATTGTTGAGTACCTTTCCATGTGGACATTGCCGTTCTTGCCATTTTGTCAGTAAACTTAAACAATTTACTAGTAAATTTGCTTTTTTTCTGAACTAGTTTCCTCCTTTTGTTGTATAACCTGTTTATGGCAGGGGTCCACCAGACTGGTTTCCTTCTCTTAGGGGAGCGAGTCTTGGTTTTGCTAGGGATGGCATGATCCATGCATCCTTATAGGTGCTCATAGAGTGCAATTGTAAAGGATTCTGCATCTTGGGCAGTGTTATCCTTTAGCGTGGGGGCTGTGAAACTTACCACCTTTGTCTTAAGTAAGGTGAAGTTTGCTTTAGAAACGTTTTCACTGTGGTTTCCTTGGTTGGGGGTGGTTGTGGGTTGTGGACATCCAGGGTGATTAGTTTATGGTCTGATCTAACCAGTGACGAGTTGACCTCCGGTACGGAACACCTGTCGCCTATGTTGGTGATGACCAGGTCCAATATGTTGTGGCCTCTGGTAGGGGAGTTTACCAGCTGATCCAGGGCATTTGAGTTGATAAATTCCAGGAAGAGCTGAGCCTGGGAGTTTGTACTCAAGTAGTTTTCCCAGTTAGTGGTAGTTTAATTGAAATTGCCTAATATCAGGGTGTTCGGTAGGACCTTCATGTTTTCCAGTGTCTCCAGAAAGGTGGAGTGGTCGTCCTGGGTCATGGAAGGTGATCTGTAGCAGGCCACAATTTGCATTGCAGATTTGCCCGATGTTAGTTGCACATGGATGATCTCAGAGGTATCATGCTGTGCCACTAACCTGGAGGTGTGGGTATCCTTGTTGAATATGGATACACCTCCTCCTTTTGTGTTTCGATCCGTGTTCTGTGGCCGAAATGTGTGGTATGAGTTGTAGTGCTGGAGTGCTCTCTGGAGCCTTGAACCAGGTTTCAGTTACTGCACAGATGTCGATGTTCTCCATACTTAGGAATGCTTCGAGCACATGCATTTTGAGATTTAAACTCCTGGCGTTGAGTAGCATAACCCTCATTTTTTTACTTGTGCTGTTTACGGAGGTGGGTTTGAATTTTGAGCCTTGCCTAAAAAATGCACTATGGGGGCAGCAAGAGCCATGGCCAGTATTTGAAAGCCAAGGGGTGACAGGTGCAAGCCGTCTCTTGAGAAGCAACGCGGATTGTCGGGCATGTCATCCCAGGCTGACAGACACTGGATCCCCTTTGAATGACACCAGAAGCTTAACCAATTGTTGAAATTGATAATTTTTTTCTTTATACTGAGGTATCATTCTTGGTGAGGGCAAGGTGCTACTCAGGTTCAGGGTCATACTCGCCTGGGCTACATGATCAGAGAGCTCTTCCATGTCTCTTTTCATGTTGGGCTACATGATCAGAGAGCTCTTCCATGTCTCTTTTCATGTAGTCCAGGGAGGTAAGTCTCGGGTCATTCACACCAACATGAACAATGACAGAGTCATATTTGTACTTGTTCTGGAGTGACCTGAGTGCTTTTGTTATGTGGTGGATTCTAGCTCTCGGCAGGCAGCTAACAGTAACCTTAAGGTCCCTCTTGAAATCATCCAAGGCTAACTTCGAAAGAAAAATAGCCAAGGATTCAAAAGATAACCACAAAGCCTTCTTTAGCTATGTTAAGAATCTAAGTGGAAACTCACAGATATGCACTGAACTAGTGCAAAATAGCACAAAATATACTGAACCTACTGATATTGCCAACATCCTGGCAGATAGATTCAGTGCAAACTTCACCCCCCTCTCACCTCCAAAAGGGCCCACAACAATACCGGAAAAGTGTAGTGCCCCAGAAATCACAGACGTACAGATGAAAAAGTACAGTTGTGTACACTTACCACAAATGTAGATGTTCGAGTGTATTCACTGTTGCAGTCATTACATTATGGGTAATCTGCTGGCAGGTTGCCCTCAGTCGGCCTTATTAACAAAGTCGTGGGTCCTGCGTCGGTTGCTGTCCCTTCTTCCGTGACGTCAGGTCGTCAGGGGTATAAAACATGCAGCCGATGTCATTACATTAGTTTTTCTTGCCCCAGATGTCAGGTGCCCCCCAAATGGGGAGCAAATAAAATTAAAAACACAAAAAATATACCTCCAACCAAAAGCAAATACACTAAAAGGTCTTTTAAACATGGTGAGAGAAAGTAGAGGTATAGCCAGAGAAAAATAGGGGGCTGGAGGGAGGGTAACCAGGACTGCAACAGTGAATACACTCGAACATCTACATTTATGGTAAGTGTATACAACTGTACTATGTTCTTCGTGTTTCACTGTTGCAGTCATTACATTTGGGTAGATTTCCAAAGCTATGGTTGGGTGGAGGGAATTATAGAGCATTAGGACCAGCTATAAAGCCCTGCAGGACAGCAGTGGCAAAGCCAGCTCTGGATTTAGAGAAAAGGGGTAAATGGTAATGTTTGGTGAAAGTATGACTGAGCTCCAGGTAGAAGCTTCTAGAATGTCACTGGTAGGAACACCTCTGGGAAAGGCTGTTGAAGTAGATGCAGCCCTGATGGAATGGGATCTGATCCCCTGGGGGATAATTTTTCCATGGCGCATATAGCAGAAACAAATACAATGGCTTATCCATTTGGAAATGGTTTGCTTTGAAATAGCCTTTCCCTCTGCCCCTGCAGCAAATGCCACCAGCAGTTCAGATTTTCTTTGAGATTTAGTCCTGTTTAAGTAAAATCTAACTTGTCTGTGCACATCCAATGAATGCAGAATCCGCTCTCTGTTGTTTTGTGGATTGGGAAAGAAAGTTGGCAAATGAATGGTCTGATTAAAAGCCACACTGGATACCACCTTAGGCATGAAGTATGGATTGGTCCTGAGAGATACCCTGTCCGAATGAAAAATTATGAAAGGCTCCACTGCCATAAGAGCCTGTAATTCCGAAATCCTTCTAGCTGAAGTGACTGCTACAAGGAAAGCTGTTTTCCAGGAGAGAAATTTTAAGTCAGTAGTAGCAGCTGGCTCGAAAGGAGGGAGAGTGTGCTTCTCCAATACAAAATTGAGGTCCCAGGCAGGGGTTGGAGCTCTTCTGGGTGGTCTTAAGCTTTTGGCCCCTCTGAGGTACTTCTTTAGCAAAGGATGACAGAAGAGGAGAGATTCTCTGTTGTAATGAGATGAAATGGCTGAGGCATGGATTTTTATGGAAAAAAAGGACAGGCCCTTGTGAAGCATCTCAGTTAAGAATTGCAAAATCTGAGGAATGTTGGGCACTGCTGTGCTTATCCCTTGAGATTGATTTCAGGCACAGAATCTTTTCCATTTGTCAGCATAAGATTTTCTAGTACTAGGTCTTCTCGCCTCCAAAATGACATCCATCACAGGTTTGCTGAGGGATGCTAAGGGTGAATTTAGGCGATTAGCCACGCTGCAAGATTCAAAGTTTGGAGGGGAGTGTGCAGAATTTGGTTGTTCTGCTGAGACAGCAAGCAAGGTGCCACGGTGGAAGGTGTGACACATTGCGCAGGAGTGGGTACCAGTGTTGGCGAGGCCACTCTGGAGCAATCAAAATCATTTTTGGTTTGCCCTGTTTGACTTTTAGCAGAACTTTGGAGAGCAGAGGCAGAGGGGAAAGGCATAGACTGATATGTTTTTCCAGCTGAAGGATAGAGCATCCACTTTCCAGGCTTTTTTGTGATGAGCTCTTGTGCAAAATTTGTCCAACTGATAGTTCTGGGGTGAGGCAAAAAGATCTATGTCTGGGCTCCCCATTTGCATGTCACCATGTTGAAAATCCATGGTTCCAGTTTCCATTCATGTGGGTCCATGAGATTTCTGCTTAGTTCGTCTGCCAGAGTATTCAGCTTTCCTGGCAGGAATCGAGCTTGTAGTTGTACTTGATAGGTCAAGGCCGTGTTCCACAATGCCATGGCTAGTCTGCAAAGGGGGTAGGAGTGTGTACCCCCCTGCTTGTTTATGTACCACATAACCGTGGTGTTGTCTGTCTATCATTAATTACTCTGGATGAAGGTAGCCCTTGAAGGCTGTCAGTGCATTCTGTACAGCAAGCATTTCTTTTTGATTGATATGAAGGTGCATTTGATTTGGGCTCCATTTGCCCTGAATGCACTTCCCTGCCAGATGCGGCCCCCAAGCATAGTCTGATGTGTCTGTAGTTAGAGTTTGGGTGGCAGGGGGTGGTGTGAATGGCAGTCCCTTCTTTTGGTGGCAGGCCTCTGCCCACCACAGGAACTCTAGTTGCAGGCAAGGTATGATAGGAATCATTGTTTCCAAGCTGTGACAATGCTGACTCCATAGACTTTTTAAATACCACTGAAGTTTCCTCATATGCAGTATTTGCTGTGCAGAAAGCAGGGTTTTTGTGGCCACCTGTTTGAAGTAAGTCACCAAATGAATTTGCTTCTCTGGCGTAAGGAAAGCCATCTGGGCAGGTGTATTCAAGCTTGCACCCAGGAATGTAATTTTTTGAGAGGGTACCAGTTGTGATTTCTTTTCATTTACAGTGTACCGTAGACAAGTTAGAACCCTTTTTACAAACGCCAGATGTTTTAGAAGAATGTCCTTGTTTTCTGACTGAAATTAGACAATCGTCCAGGTATGGATATATCTGAATATTTCTTTGCCTGCAAAATGCAATACTGGAGCCAGGCACAGTAGATAAGCCAAAGGGCAGTGCCGAGAACTGGTAATGCAAGAAGCCTGCTTTGAAGCGGAGGTATCTTCTGGAAGATTCCCTGATTGGGATATGCAGTAAGCCTCTTTTAAATCTAGAGTTGCCAAGCAGGCATCTTTGCCTAGCACAGGAAGTAACTGGTGAAGAGTCAGCATCTTGAATTTTGGGATGTCCAGAAAGGTGTTTTAAGTAGATAAGTCCAGAATTGGATGCCAAGCTTTGTCTTTTCTGGGTACCAGGAAAAGTCTTGAATAGAATCCTTGTCCCTTTTACTCTTCTGGTATTAGCTGAATACCCCCATGCTCATGAGGGAAAGTACTTGTTTCTAGGCCTCTGCCCACTGATTTGGGGGCAGGTCTGGCCATCCGTTTGGAATTGGCAACGTGTGGAAATGAAATCTGTATCCCTGGGATACTATATTTAAAAAGAACAGTTTTGTACCTACCATAAATGTAGATGTGTTCACACTGCTGCAGTCATTACACTTGGGTTATCCTGCCGTCAGGCAGTCCCGCAGTCGGCCAGAGTTCCTAAGTCTTGGTCCAGCATCTGTTGCTGTCGCTTCTTCCCTGACGTCAGTGCGCCTGGGGTATATAAGATGCATCCAACGTCATTTTCTTCAGTTTTTCTTGACCCAGGTGTCAGGTGCCCCCAATAGGTAGGCAATACATATTGCTAATAAAAATATACATATAAAATAAAAACAATACCTTCAGTTACAAGCAAATACACCACAGAGGTTGTATAGGATAGAAAGGTATAGATAAGTCCAGCTAGTTCAGAGAGGATGGAGGGAGGGTAACCTGGACTGCAGCAGTGTGAACACTCGAACATCTACATTTATGGTAGGTACAAAACTGTATATGTTCATCATGTTACACTGCTGCTGTCATTACACTTGGGTAGAATCCCAAAGCTAAGGTCGGGTGGCTGGTCTATAAAGAGTTAGGACTGGCTATGAGGCCCTGCAGAACTGCAGTGGCAAATCCTGCTCTGGATTTAGAGTAAAGAGGCAGGAGGTAATGCTTGGTAAAGGTGTGCACTGAACTCCAAGTTGCAGCCTCCAAAACTTCCTTGGTAGGTACTCCTCTGAGAAAGGCTGTTGAAGTGGCTGTTGCCCTGGTGGAATGTGGCCTAATGGTATTTGGGACTGATTTTCCATGATGTGTGTAGCAGTAACAAATACAGTGTCGTATCCATTTGGATATAGTCTGCTTTGAGATAGCCTTGCCCTGTGATCCTGCAGCATATGCTACAAATGGTTGCTCAGTTTTCCTGAAAGCTTTTGTTTTGTCCAAGTAGAAGCATAGCTGCCTGTGTATGTCCAAAGAATGCAGAAGTTTCTCCCCTTTATTCTGGGGGTTTGGATAAAAAGTTGGCAAATGGATGGTTTGGTTAAGAGCCACACTAGATATCACCTTTGGCATAAAAGCAGGGTTTGTCCTTAAATAAACCCTGTCCTGATGAAAAATTATAAAAGGTTCCACTGCCATTAATGCCTGTAGCTCTGAGACTCTTCGTGCTGAAGTTACTGCCAGGAGCAGAGCTGTTTTCCATGATAAATATTTTAGATCGGCTGAATTGGCTGGCTCAAAAGGTGGTAGGGTCAGTTTTTCCAAAACGAAATTGAAGTCCCAAGTTGGTGTTGGTCCTCTCTGGGGGCGGTCTTATGGTTTTAGCCCCTCTGAGGTACTGCTTTAGCAAGAGATGAAAGGAGGACCTGTGTTGTAATGTGCTGAAATGGCAGAGGCGTGGATCTTAATTGATGAGAAGGATAGGCCTCTGTCCAGCATCTCAGTTAAGTATTGTAAAATCTGAGGAATGTTTGGAACAAGAGGGTCAAGGCTTTGAGCCTGATTCCAGGCGCAGAATCTCTTCCATTTTTCTGAGTAAACTTTCCCGGTGCTCGGCCTCCTGGCCTCCAAAATTACATCCATAACAGCTTTAGAGAGAAGTGTTGCCCGTTTGACTAATGTATCTGCCATGCAGCCAGATTTAGGGTTTTGAGCTGACCGTGCAGGATCTGATTGTTTTGTTGAGTCAGAAGGTGTGGAATTTGAGGCAAAATCCATGGTGGGCCTTGAGCCAAGTTCCTTAAGATAGGGTACCAGTGCTGATGTGGCCAGTCTGGAGCAATCAGGATCATCTGTGGGTTTTTTTGTCTGGCTTTTAGGAGTACCTTTGAAAGGAGAGGCAGTGGCGGGAAGGCATAAACTTTTAGGTTTTTCCAGCTGAACAAAAGAGCATCCACTTTCCATGCTTGTTTGTGATAAGTCCTTGTGCAGAATTTTTGTAGTTGGCAATTCAGTGGGGAGGCAAGAAGATCTATGTCTGGGCATCCCCATTTTTGCTTTACCATGCCGAAGATTTGTGTATTCAATTTCCATTCGTGAGGGTCCATGATATTTCTGCTTAGATCGTCTGCCAGAGTATTTTTCTTTCCTGGCAGGAATTGTGCTTGCAGGTGAACTTGATACGTTAGAGCTGTGTTCCACAAGGTCATGGCTTGCCTGCATAGGGGATAAGAATGAGTGCCCCCTTGCTTGTTTATGTACCACATTACTGTGGTGTTGTCTGTCTTTAGTAATAATCGTCCTGGATGCAGAAGGTCCTTGAAAGCTGTTAGGGCATTTTGAACAGCCAACATCTCTTTTTGATTGATGTGAAGAGGCATCTGGCCTGTGGTCCACTTGCCCTGAATGCATTTTCCTGCCATGTGTGCTCCCCAGGTGTAATCCGAAGCATCTGTTGTTAGAGTTTGCCTGGCTGTGGGTTGGGTAAAAGGCTGACCCTTGTTTAGGTGACATGCCTGTGCCCACCATCGAAACTCCTGTTGTAGGCAGGGAATCATTGGTATTACTGCTTCTAAACTGTGAGAGTGTTGAGTCCAAACACTTTTTAGGTACCATTGTAATTTCCTCATATGCAGTCTGGCATATGGTATTAGTAGTATGCAGGATGCCATGAATCCCAGGGCCTGCAGAATTTGTCTTGCAGGGAGATGGGACTTTTTTGCCAGTAATTGAAAATATTGAGTTAGTTGAACTTGTTTGTCTGGCGTGAGGTAAGCCATCTGGGCCGTTGTATTTAAACTGGCACCCAGGAATATAATCTGTTGCGAGGGCACTAGTTTTGACTTCTTTTCATTTACTGTGTACCCTAGAGAAATTAGCAACCTTTTTACAAATGCCAGAAGAATGTCCTTTGTCACTGCTTGAATGAGGCAGTCGTCCAGGTATGGATATATTTGAATTCCTTTCTGTCTGCAAAATACAATTACTGGTGCCAGGCACTTTGTGAAGATTCTGGGCGCAGTAGATAAGCCAAAGGGCAGTGCAGAGAATTGGTAGTGCATTGTACCAGCTTTGAATCTGAGGTATCTTCTGGAATTTTGTCTGATAGCGACATGCAGGTATGCCTCTTTGAGGTCCAGAGTAACAAGCCAAGCCTTCTTGCCCAGCATGGGTAGAAGCTGCTGTAATGTCAACATTTTGAATTTTGGAATATCCTAGTATGGGCCTCCAGGCCTTGTCCTTTCTGGGGACCAGGAAAAGTCTTGAGTAAAATCCTTGTTCCTGTTGTGGCACTTTTTGAATAGCTCTCATGTCCATGAGGGCTGAAATTTGTTTTTGTGCCTCTGCCCATTGATTTTGTGGCAGGTCTGGCATTCCTTTTAGCCTTGGTAAAGTATGAAAGTGGAACCTGTAACCTTGAGACACAATATTCAGAACCCATTTGTCTTGGGTGATTGTTTGCCAGTTTTGAGAAAAAAGTGCTAGTTTTCCCCCTAAGGGGGCTTCCGAAAGGGAAGTGTTTGGCGTACGAAGGGGAAAGTCATTGTGACTGTTTCCTGTAAGGTTGAGACTTCTCCTCACCTCCTTTTGGGGTTGAGGTGCCCCACTGCAGTTGTCTGTTTGAGCCTTGGGGTTGAGATCTGCCTCTTGGGCGTCTGTATCTGCCTCTCTGTGGCCTGTCTGACACTGGAAAGGACCAATTCTTTGTTGGCCAATTTCTGCTAAACCTAGGTGGCTGTACCTTTAAGAAATCCTTGACTGTTTGCGTAGATTTAGCTTTATCCTCCATTTTCTTTAACACCTCTTTTGCCTTAACACCAAACAAGGTATCATGCTGTAAAGGAGCATCTAATAATTTTGCCTTAACATGATCAGGTAAACTCTGTTCTTTTAACCAAGCATGTCTTCGAATCACAGAACCTGTAACTGCAGCTCTACAAGAGGCCTCTAAAGAATCAAAACCACACTGCAGAGTATGTTTTCCCACCTGTTCAACTGCATGCAATAAATCCTGCATTTCTTTACAATCAGGAGCTTCTGAGCTTGCAAGCATTTTCTGTTTTAACTGAGCCATTAAATATTGTTGGTACTTAAGCATGTGAAATTGACAATTTAAAGCTCAATTTAAAGCTCTCACTGCTAAAGTTGCAGAAGTGTATACTTTCTTCCCCCATCTATCCAAAGCTCTGGAATCTCTGGCAGAGGGTACTGGATTTTTTGCAATGGAAGCCTTAACCCCTTTTGGACCCTGGGAAATAGTTTTGGGATCAGCAGAAGGGTTTTTGTAAAGAAACTTGTGAGAGTCAGGGACTCTATAATACCCATCTGGCTTGGCTGGAGCAGGGGGCAAGGAATCAGGAGATAAGCTGGATTCAGAGAACACATCATCCACAATGTCTAGTACAGGCAGAATAGCCAGCGGCCTGTGCTGAGGCAATAAAAGGAAATCCGTGAGCTTTTTCTTGGATTCTGAGTAATCCTGACTTTTCCAATGGAAATGCTCCCTCATGATATGCAAAGTTTCCCCAAAAGAATAATCCTCAGGAGGAGAGGCTGAAGGGATAGATTCTTCATCATCAGAGTCCTCATAGGGGGGTAGAGAGTATCCCTGGTCTGAAGAGGAATCAGAGGAAATGGAAACCTGATCAGAGGAATCATAGTCTGTATCCTGCCTAGGCCTTTTCTCAGGAGGGGGATGGGAACCCCTGATTAGAGTAATGAGGCCTTCGGCCATTTTAAGCATCTGTTTCTTAGGCATGGAGGACTGTCCAGGAGAATGCTGTACTTGTTTCTTTGTCTTTAATGGTACCTTTGTCTTGGCTGTTGTTTTAATGGTAAGTTGTGAAGGCCTGAAAACACCCTCAGAAGCCGATGCCTGCTCAGCAGCTCCGGACTCATCTGAGGGATTCGTTTCCATAGGTCCAATACCTTGAGTTTCCAGAGGCCTAGTTGTCTCCACGTGGGAGTCGGAAGCGGCCTGTGGATCTGAGGTAGCGGGTGTCAGGGGCTGCGAAAGCACCTCACTGAGAACCGGTGAACTGGCGACTGGCCTAGAAGAGGTTTAGTTGTCAGTTTTGGACCTCGGATGCCTGTCTTTATCCTTGTCTTTGCATTTTTTCGGTATTGAAGTCGTCGGTTGATCCGACAGGATAGTTTAATTGAACCTTCGGCCAATGTAGTGCAAAGCAAAATCAAAACGTCTTTTTATAGTGCGTTTGTTAAATCTAGCACAAAACAGACAACTAGTGACGTCGTGATCAGGGCCTAGGCATGGAATACAGTAAGTGTGGAAGTCCTTATGAGGTATTTGCTTCCCACAAGAAATACAATTATTAACTTTTTCTGACATCAGTCTGAGGCAAGAAAAAAGTTTCCCCAACGGGGTACTTAGCTTTATTGAAGACTTCGGATCTGAAATTCGACTTCGAAAATCTCAGGAGTTGGCCAACCGGCACTTGCAAACTGCTTCTGCTTCAGGCACCGCGCGGCAAGAAAGACTGGAGAAAATGGCATCGGATGCATCTTATATACCCCTGGCACACTGACATCAGGGAAGAAGCGACAGCAACCGACGTCGGACCAGGACTTTGGAACTCTGGCCGACTGCGGGACAGCCTAATGGCAGGATAACCCAAGTGTAATGACTGCAGCAGTGTAACACGATGAACATCCCATTTGTCCTGGGTTATAATTTGCCATTTTTTTGCATGAAGAGCCAGTTTTCCTGCCAAAGGGGTGGCTAAAAGGTAAGTGTGTAAAGGGAAGTCATTGAGACTGCTTACCATAGGGAGGTGTCTTGTTGTTTCCAGATTTGGAAGAGGAGGCACCCCATTGCTTTGTTCTGAAAGTCCCTTGGTACTGAAACCTGGTGCCTTTGGAATGTCTGGGTTTGGCTTGACTGGCTCTCGAAGCAACTGGAAGGGACCAGTACTTAAGTAGGCCAGTGTCTACTAAATCTTGGAAGTTGTACTTGTAAGAAATCTTTCACAGTTTGCATATATTTAGCTTTATCTTCCATCTTTTTTAGAACTTCTTCAGCCTTATTACCAAAGAGACGGTCCTGTTGTAAAGGGGCATCTAACAACTTTGCTTTAACATGATCAGGCAGATTTTGCTCTGAGCCAAGCATGCCTTCTTAGCACAGACCCAGTTACAGCAGCCCTGCAAGAGACCTCCAAAGAATCAAAACCAAATTGCAAAGTATGTTTTCCAATTTGTTCAGATGAATGCAATCAATCCTGTAAATCTTTATTTTCCAAACAGTCAGAAATCAACATCATTGAGGGGCGTGGCCAAGGATGAACACAGGATAGCAGCAGATTTCTTCAGCTCCACCAACTTAACTGCACTGACAAGAAATAATTACTTTAAAAATCAACTAATGAAATAATTTTCTTTCTAAATACGTTTGGAATATCAGTTTCTTGAATAATATCTGAAAAAGAAAGAAAATTTCAATAATTTTCCTGTCAGAAATCATCTTGGAAATTTCTCTTTCATCACCTCTGTTCAAAATGAGTTCCAGTAAGGCAAACAGTCAGGATTCCAGCATCAAGAAAGAGCTTCAGTCTCTGATATCTACTATTCAGCAACTAACAACCAAAATGGACAAACTGGATACTAAAATTGATAACTTCATAGAAAAAACTACAAAACAAATGGATTTGTTACATCAAGACTTGCAACAACAGAAGGCTCAGATTACAGGCATAGAAGAGACTGTTAATGATATGGAGAACAGAATCCAGGAAGAAGAAATTAACACTGAGTTTTTGCTGAAGCAGAACACACACCTACAATCCAAACTTGATGACCTGGAAAACAGATCTAGACGCAATAATATTAGGATTTTTGGACTGCCAGAAAATATAGAAGGTAACAACATTACTTCCTTTTTAAATACTTGGCTTCCCAAAACTTTAGACTTGTCAGAGGCATTTTCTTTTGGTATTGAAAGAGCCCATAGGTCCTTATCTAATTTTAACTCTAACAAAAAGTATCCTAGATCAGTTATAGTAAGATTTTTATCATCTTATGACAAGGAGATGGTATTAAAATCTGCATGGGCTAAAGCACCTATTAAAATTAATAAGGCAACTGTGCGTTTTGACAATGACTATTCTTCCTTGGTAATAACTAAAAGAAAAGTTTTTTTGCCATTAATAAGAGAGCTTAAGAAAGCACAGTTCAAAACTTACCTTTTATTTCCTGCCAAACTAAAAATCTTTTTACCTGATGGCCCTAGAATTTTTGAAGACTTGGACTCTGCTTTGCTGTATATTAAAAAAAATAAGATATTAGATAAAATAGAAGATATGGAATGGGCAAGTCCTTCGTTAAAGAGGATGGCAACAGGAACTTCTTGGAAGACTTCAGAGAAGCAAAAAAGACTAAAAAACAAATGACATGTTCTATATATTTTTTTCTTTCTTTCCTTCTCTCTTAATCTCTTCAAATACAGTTACTGCATCTCCAGAAAGCCACAAATATTTTAAAGATTTATTCAAAGTTATTTTTCTGTGTGCAAAGAACTGTTTTTGTTTCATAAATAGTCAAACTCTCTGAGGAACAAATAACATGCTATCAATCATCTTTGTGATAAAGAGACCTAAGGTTAGTAATTTGATACATTTTCTTTCTCTTCTTGTTTTAAATAATGGCATTCTTTATAAACTATGCATTTAGTGAGGGGTGGGGGAGGGCAAGGAGAGAAGTATGATGTAAATATGGAAAAAGTGAAATAATAACTTACTAGTTCTTTAAAACTATATATGCTGTTTAAACACTGTTGCTAAATATTATATCATGACTTTATTGCTTATACATGATTACAAATAATATGTCATGATATAATTGCAAATAATTAGAACTAAAATAGTTGTAAGTAATATGTATCATGTTTAACTTTATTAATACAAACAGCAAGTAATATTTCTTTGTAGATACTCTTTGTAGCTTCCTTTTTTTCTTTCTTCTCTCTCTCTTTCTTTTTTTTCCTCTCTCTCTCTTTCTCTCTTATAAGTACAGTTATATGCTTCTGATAATACTGATATATGTATATAATAAGATATGTATGAGAAAATGAAATGGGGCATATAAAAATAAGTTATATAATATGTTAAATAACTGTAGGCTTGGTTTCACTGTCACAGAGACTGTAATGACTTGTAAAATACTACACGAAGGTTTTGCACTGTTTAGTTTCATTTGTATTACTAAATGAATGTCAGTCACTTGTATTTACTAAAATTCCCGCCAGAATGTTAAGGGAGACAATTTGGGATGTGGGTTACCTCGTGAATAGTGTCCTCGAGTTGTTTTAAAAGCTTCAACACTCAGAATACACGCAGAGAAGCTGAATGCAGTCATTTTGAACTTTGACCCCTGATTTCACACTGACACATCGCAGATTCAAGAACACTGTTCCAGGAAGTAGAACTGCTGTAAATGCGACTTTGTGATGAAAAACGAACTTTATGACATCTAAATGTGAGTTATTCTTTATAACAACTCACTTATTTAAGATGTAATTTATAAAATATGAAAGTTATAATGATTTTAAATGATTCAGTATGCCATAGTAAGCAAGTGAGATATTTTAGAAGACATAGAAGGTAAAACACATATACACATGTTTTTGAAAGCTTACATGACTGCAGCATATTAATGTATATAAATACTTATGATTTAAACATATATAATGTTATAAATCATTTGCCTTAACTGACAAGCACAAGTATCATTATGTCTATATTTTAGAAGAAACTGTCATGTGACATATTTTAAAGCTGCAGTTCAGATATATAAAATACAGATGGCTTTCATCACAATGATTTATGTATAACTAGGAATTATCATTGCTGTGCAGTATGACCTGTAAACATATGTATGAGTATAAATATTTTATTTACTGGCAATAATAAGTATGAGAAGAAAGATTTGGTGCAAGTAATTTAAAGTTTTTAAAACTGTTAACTGCATTTCTATGGCAGAAAGTAGGAATACCCTAATATATGTAATGTCTGAACCATTATAGCCTAAGTTATTGAATCCAAATGAACATAAGAACTTATTTTTACAAACCTTTAATAAACTAATATATAGATATGCTCCTTTTTTTTTCTCTCTCTTCCTTTCTCTCTCTCTTCTCGGTTCCCATTATCAAGTTTATTAGAATGCTATTTTGATTATGAGTGTATTTTACAAAATAGATGTACATAGTAATATGAGCTGTTTTCTAAATGTTCTTATTTGTTTATATGAAGCTGATTTATAAATTGTTTAGCTTTGTCTTACTAGATAATCTAATTAAATGAGGTTAACTTTAGTTAATAATAGTTAGTATTGAATTGATATGGTGGCAGCTGAGGTACTGCTGCTTAGGATAGGGGGATAACTTGAGTGGTATGTGCTACTCAAAGTTGGAGTTCTTAACTCCAGGCTGGGTGCAACGTTTAATCCTATTATTATTTTCACCTGTTTATTGTTGTTTGTATATAGTTCTGACATCCACAACACATTTTATAAACTTATTGTCACTACAAATAAAAGTGAAGCTTATACAAAATCCCATAAGATTTTCAATAAATACAGCTATAATTAATGGTACACCTAAAGGAGGAGGTATAATATCATTTATTTTGTTAATTGTTATTCTGATTATATGTTTTATATGTTTATAAAAGCTAAATGATTTCTCTAAAAGGAATTTCTTTAAATATTAATGGACTGAATAACCCATGTAAAAGGGCAAGTTTAATGAGATACATTAATTTGCATAGGGCCAACTTAGTATTCCTTCAAAAAAACACATCTCCTGAAAAAGGATATTGATAAATTAGCCACTAATAAATATACAGTCTTGGTTAGTTCAGAACACACTCAGAAAAAAAGAGGAGTGGCTATTTTATGGAATAAAAGTATGCCCATACCTAAAATTATTAAGTCTTATAAAGATGATAAAGGAATGTTTTGTAAGGTTACAATACAGATTAATGGAAAGACATATACATTAATCAATGTATATTGGATACCAGGAATTGGCATTAATACAGTGAAACACCATCTCAATAAGATCATATCATTTTCTATAGGAGATATTATTTTAGCAGGTGACTTTAATTGTATCCTACATTAAAAAGATACTACTACTATAGGAAAAAGGAAAATTACATCTAATGCAAAACATTTAAAGGATTTTGTTAATTTATATCATTTGAATGATATTAATAATCAGATAGATTCAAAATCATTACCATACACTTTTTTTCTAACAGATATAAAACTTATTCAAAAATAGAGTCTTTATTTCTAACCAGATGGTTACAGACTTAATTAATTCTAAAATCATTTCATGTCCTATATCAGATCATAATTCAATTGTCTTTGAGTTTATGATAAAAAGTACTTACAATGTTCAGATCAAAAGGATACCAGCATACTTAACTCAACTAAAAGACTATAAAGATTATATACTTTCAGAAGTGCAACATTTTTAGACTTAAACAATACACCTGAAGTCTCCATTGTTTATGTTTGGGATGCTTTAAAATCATATTTATATGGACAAAGTATCAGATGGTATAATAATAAAAGGAAATCTTGGGACAAGGAATTACTAGATATTCAAAGCAAATTAGACTCATACAAACATAATAATAAAGAAAATATTATGGACAAAAAGTCATTGAAGAAATAAATAAATTAAATGAGAAATACAAAGAAATTTTAACTCATAAAGTTAAAATAACATTAGAGAAATATAAGTTTTTGTCTTACTCAATAAGTCCCAAATACTTACATAGACTTAAAAACAAAACAAAAAGGTTGAATAAACAAAATCATATCAAAGAAATTTTCTCTCAAGGAAAAGAAGAATGTTTCTAGTTTACCAGAAATATTAGATGAATTTAGAAATCACTTTCACAAAATTAATCATAATAACATTAACATGGAGCCTAAAGATAAAATAAAGAAATTTATAACTACAAACATGAACAAAAACTTAATAAACAACAGACTAAACTAATGGATAAAAATATTTCATATACAGAGGTTATTACACAAATAAACAAGCTTAAATCAAACAAAGCACCAGGTAATGATGGTATTATACCAGAGATCTATAAAATTCTTCCCAAAAGTACTTACTCATTAATACATAAGGTTTTTATTTTGGCCCAAAATGAGTTAACAACTCCCCCATCTTGGCAATACACATTTATTTCACCAATTTTAAAACCCAATAAAGACCCAACCAGATGCACTTCATATAGACCTATTTCATTACTTAATGTTGACTATAAAATGTTTATTTTTTTGCTGATAGATTAAAGACAATCATCCCAGGCATTATAGATATAGACCAGACAGGCTTTATTGTAAATAGAAATACTTTTGATAATATAAGGAGAACTTTAACGTTAATTGATTTTGCAAATAGGAAAAAGAAAGATTTAACACTTATTAGTCTCGATATAAGTTCAGCATTTGATTCAGTAAGTTGGGACTACTTGTTTATCTTACTGAAGTGCACAAAATTCTCAGATGCATTTGTAAATCTAATTGAACATCTATATAAAGGAGCATTGGCTTACATTAAGATAGGAACATATGTCTCACAAAAATACCCATTTTAAAAGGTACAAAACAAGGGTGTCCACTCTCTCCACTATTATTTACTTTAATAATGGAGCCTTGGGCTAATTTGATCAGAAACAGTACTGATATAGAAGGATTTGATATAGATGAAAATACAATATCTAAAATTCAACTTTTTGCAGATGATGTTCTAATTACATCAGCTGGATCTAACTCTTCTATGCAGTCCTTATTTGATAAAATGATGGATTTTAAAAATATCTCTGGTTTAATATTCAATGAAGAAAAAACTAAAATATTACCAATATACACACGAAAAAATGTCCTCATTAATGATTTTAACAAATATATACCCAACTCAGGTCAGATAACTTACTTAGGTATAATATTAACTAAAGATATCAAATCTATTATACATAATAACTATAGTACCTGTCTTCTTAATATACAAAATCTTTTCAATAGCTGGAACAATATGTTTTTACCATGGAAGAGAGACTCACAATTATTAAAATGATAGTATTCCCTAAGATATTATACTTAATACAATCAATAATACTCCCACCTACAAAAATAATTATTAAGAAATTGAATTCACTAATGTTAAATTTCTTATGGGCACCTAATAGACCTAGGATTGCATTAAAGAAACATACTAATAGCTGGTCTCAAGGTGGCATTTCATTTCCAGACTTTAATTTATATACTATCTCTTCTATTATAAAAGTTATTACTTTGTTAATAGATCAGTCATATGTTGCAAGATGGAAAGATTACTGGGAACTAATTAGCATTCACTTCATGAAAATCTCTTTAATACATAAAAATATTATTGTAAATAACCCCCTTGTTATGGTTACTAAAAGAATTTTGTACTTCATCCATTACACCAAAATATGTAGTTAGTTACCCATTAAACATTATTATCAGTTATCGCAATTTTATATTCATGCATCCTAAGTATAAGGAATGGAATTTTATTCTATTCCCTATAATGTATACACAAGGTATGCTTTTGTCAACCACCTCTGAAAGAACTCTTTTAGTCACAGAGAATGATCTAAAGTATTGGTATCAGTTGCTGTCTGATAATAAAGTAAAAAATTTAGACTTCTTAAAGCAAGAATTTGATTTGAGAGAAACATGTTGGTTAGAAATTCAGACTTTTAGACAATATCTTATTAATAAAATTGATTTAATGTCTTTAACAGTTAAAGAATCTGTTCAAATACTGATTGATTACTTGATATTAAATTTACAACATAGAGTTTCTGATAAAGGTAAGCTCTCATACATACATAAAATTATCAGAGAAGAAACTCATTACAGTTCAGATACCTATTGGAATTATTTTATTTCCATTAATGGTGAATCACCAAAACAACAAGATAAACAATATATATTGGAATCTGCTTATAAAACTACTTCTTCCATCCATTAATTGGAGACTTTACTTGGAAATTTTTACATAGATCCTTCTATACACCTTTAATGATGAATAAAATAAATAATAAAGACAACTTATGCAAAAGATGTAATGTAGAAATAAATGCTGATTGGGCACATATGTTTTATGACTGTATAAAATTGAAGGAATACTGGAAGTTAATCAATGATTTTTTGCAGGCCCTTTTCACAGATAATTTCATTGTTTCTAAATCACTTATATTATTTAACACACCTGTTCCTAAAAGTGTTAAAAAAGATAAACTTCCCTTATTATGGTCTATTCTAGCAGTGGCTAGAAAAATAATAACCAGAAATTGGATTTCAGATACCCCTCCTTCATTTAATGAATTTAAAAATGTTATGACTGAAGTGTGTCATATGGAATTGATGACGATAAAATCAAGAACTACTAGAAAAACATCTTATTATATTATATGGGATACTTTACAAAACCTGTAAAAAAATCTTAGTCTCAATAGCATGACATTATAGTTTAATCAATTGATTTGATTTGTAGTGGATGTCTTTGTAAATACTTTGGTTATTTTATTGAATGTTATAACGATTTCTATTTTAATTGCTTGTATAAAATTGTTATGACATTTATTTTGTATGTTAAAAACAATAAACTTGTTTTAAAAAAAAGAAATCAACATAATTTTTTATTTAAGCAGTCCCATGATATGCTGCTGATATTTTAGCATATGAAATTGACAGTTTAAAGACCTAAGTGTCAGGGTTGCACAAGTGTAAACCTTCTTACCCCATCTATCCAGCGCCCTGGAATCTCTATCAGAAGGGGTAGGATTTTAGCAGTTGAAGCCTTAATGCCCTTGGGACCCTAAGAAATGGTTTCAGGATCTGCAACAGGATTTTTGAAAAGGAATTTGTGGGAGTCAGGAACCCTGTAGTATCTGTCTGGCTTACAAGGAACCAGAGGAAGAGAATCAGAAGCCATACTAGATTCTGAAAAAAACATCATCAACAATGTCTAGAACAGGGGGTATAGCCAAAGGCCTATGCTGAGGAAGAAGAAGAAAATCCCCAAGTCTCTTTTTAGATTCAGAAAAATCCTGATTTCCCAGTGGAAATGTTCCCTTAAGGTATGCAAAGTTCCCCCAAAAGAAAAATCCGCAAGGGGAGAAGCAGAAGGAATGGAATCTTCTGCATCAGAGTCCTCATAAGTAGGTATAGACAATACCTGTTCATTAGAAGAGTCAGAAGAAATAGAATCCTGTTCAGAAGATTCATAATCAACTTCTTGCCTAGGCCTCTTAGAAGGGGGGGGAGTTGGCTACCCCAATCAGAGTAATTAAATCTTCAGCCATTTTGATCACTTGTTTTTTTAGGCATAGGGGCCTGCACATGTGGCCCATGCATCAGTTTTTTAGGCATAGGTCGAGATTTTGGCCTTAGTTTTGAAGATGGCGTCGGTCTAATATACAAATCTGTAGGCCTGAAAACACCCTCAGAAGTCGGTGCCTGCAAAGTGGCCCCGGACCCATCCAAGGTTGAGACATCCACGGGTTCCATAATTGAAGCATCTCGCGGCATACCGGACTCCGAATGGGTCTCAGTCGAGGCCTGCGAATCAGACGTAGCAGGTATCAGGGGCTGCGAAAGCGCCTCACTGAGTATCGGTGAACTGGTGACTGGCTTAGGAGAAGCGTCGTCTGCAGTTTTGGACATCAACGGCCTGTCTCTTTTTCTTTGAGTTTTCTAGGTATTCTGGTAGTCGGATTGCTAACGACAACATTTCTGGATAATTAAAGCATGAGCCAAAATATTTAGAAGCAAAAATGTACAGACGTCTGATAGTGCGCTGATTAAATAAAGCACAGAACCGACAGCAAGGTATGTTGTGGTCAGGGCCTAGGCAAGGAATACAGTAAAAATGAAAATACTTATGAGGTATTTGCTTCCCACAAGTAATGCAATTATTAACTTTCACTGACATTGGTAAGGAGCAAGAAAAAGTTTCCCCAATGGGGTACTTAGCTTTTTAGTTGAAGACTTCGGATCTGAAACTCGAAAACGAAAATTTCAGGAGTCGGCCGACCGGCACTTGCGAACTGCTTCTGCTTCAGGCACCTCGCGGCAAGAAAGACTAATGTAATGTTGTCAGCTGCATGTTTTATACCCCTGACGACATGACGTCACGGAAGAAGGGACAGCAACCGACGTAGGACCCAAGACTTTGTTAATCAGGCCGACTGAGGGCAACCTGCCAGCAGATTACCCAAATATAATGACTGCAACAGTGAAACATGAAGAACACCAACCCTTTCAAAAGCCAAAAACACAGCATCAATGGGACCAGATGGTGTCCCAGGCTGCATCTTGCATGAACTACAGAATGAACTAACCCCCCACCTAAACACGCTGTTCAACCTCAGCCTCTCCACAGGCTATGTGCCCACAGAATGGCGCACAGCAACGGTTATTCCTCTCCACAAAGGGGGGGGGGCCACAACTGACCCTGGTAACTGTCACCCCATAAGCCTGACTAGCCTGGTCTGCAAAGCTATGGAGGGCATCATCATGGAACTCATTAACAAAGACAATGGAAACCTCCAAATACTTGACCCGACCCAGTTCGGCTTTGTTAAGGTCAGATCATGCCTACTAAACCTGGTTGACTTCTTCGAGACAGTCACCAAGGTCATAAACGAGAGAAAGGTGGTTCACATAGCCTACCTTGACCTCGCCAAGGCTTTCAACACCATTCCCCACTCGGGTATTACAGAAAAACTCACCAGTCTGAACATAAACCCCTATGTCATGAGATGGGCTGCCATCTGGCTTACAGACAGAACTCACACGATAAGAATAGCGGGCTCCAGGTCCGACTCTAAACCAGTCACAAGTGGTGTCCGGCAAGGCTCGGTCCTGGGACCCCTACTGTTCGGCATATACTTTTCAGAAGTACAGTCAAACATAGGAAGACTATGGCTAACCAAGTTTACCATTGACTGCAAACTGGGTGCCATAATTGACTCTCCGGCTGACACGGACATCCTCCAAAAGGACCTTACTGAGACCGACACCTGGTGTCAAAGTCATGGCCTCAAGCTAAATGCCAAAAAATGCATAGTCATCCCATTTGGGAAAAACAAAACACCCACAAATTACCACATAGGTGACAGCCCCCTTAATACAGAAGAGGTAATAAGAGATCTGGGGACCCAGGTAGATAGTAATCTCTCCTTTGACAATCATATTGCCAAAATAGTTAGAAAATCCTTCTATGTGGCCCATCTAATTACTAAAGGGTTCGCATCAAGAAATAAAGAGGTTATAGTGCCCCTCTACTAGTCACTCATTAGACCCATCATAGAGTACAATGCCCCATTTGGGATGTACCTCACAAGACACTTCCAACAGCTGGAAAGACCACAAAAGTACCTCACCAAGAGGATTACTGGCCTCAAAAATATGTCCTATGCAGCCCGACTGAAAAAACTCTGGCTGTACTCAGTGGCATATCGCTTACTCAGAGGTGATCTCTGCCTGACTTACAACGCCATGTCCAACTTAGAATTGATGGACATGCTCCACCTAAAGAAATCCAAGTCACTGCGAGCCACACACTCTAGTGAGCTAAACCTCGCCACAATAATAAATAGAACATGCTGGAGGGATAGATTCCTGTCACAGAGACTCCCCATGCTTTGGAACAAAATTCCAAATTACATCAGGCAGAGCCTCTCACTAACACTCTTCAAGAGAAACCTTGACAAGTGGATGGGTAACAGAAAATACACCCCTGGGATCACTTCATTGGCTCTGTTTCACAGAGGATCAGTTAATTAATCAATAGGTTGGCGAAAGCCGACACACTCTGGCTAGGCTTATAAATGCCCTCGGGCAGATAGCCTAGTACCTACCTATGAACCTATGGTTCTATAGGTTTATGGATAAAGAGAACAGGCAACTATGTAGGATCTTTAGCACAAACACCTGACAGACAGAACACTATGTATGATTGTGGGAAGCACCCAAACAAAAAAAGACATTGGTCGTGACAGTCTTTATAAGGAATCTGCCTCCCACACTGACATTTTCCCTTTTGGGATGACATGAACACAACCACAACATGGAAAGGAAGAAAAAAAAATGTGCACCTACCTGAAAACATGGCTTGGTAACCAGCACAGCAGAAGGGCATTCAGCCTGACATTCAATAATGGTATTCAGATTGGCAGCAAAGAATTTCTGACTGCTTGTGTCCATATGTCACACCTTCATGTGCTACGTCTTGCTCAGGGAGCATCCATATGATGTATGGCACCTATAAGAGCTGAAAGCTTTGGTATACTGGCCAAACAATGGACTATCTTTGCCAGGAAATCCCCAAGGTGAAGAATACTGCAACAGTGATACAGAAGGACATCTTGAAGTACCACTGGATCTTCCTCATTTATAATCTGACATAAGGTACCACTAGAATTGTGTTTGACATGCAGCCTAGACTCTTAAAACCTCTCTTGCTGAGATAGTGGGCAGACGGAGCAGGGACTGGTAGAAGTTAGTCAAAGAACAAACATTTTCCCGAGGAAGGAAAGCTGTCATTTACAAGGTATTTAGTCTGCAACCTAGGAAGACTATATCATGAGAAGGTGTCAGAGAAGACTTCCTGAGGTTAAGGGTTAATCCCAATTTTTCCAGCACAGACATGGTGAACCTCAGATGCAACCATAAGGTTTCCTGGGATGAAGCCTGAATTGGAAGGTTGCTCAGAAATGGGAAAACTTAGTCTCCTCATTCTGCGAAAAGCAACAGCTAGATCTAGATGCTTTGTAAAGACTCTAGGAGCTGCAGACAAGACAATCCAATGAGCAAAGCAACAATGAAAAAAATTAAAATGCGATGATTTTTTGCATACTATATCTAGGGTCACTAGGAAAGCATGAGGAGGGATTAAGGGAAAACATTTACCCCGCCATTTTTAGCAGCAGCAACTACTTCCAAATCATTTAAGTCAGTTTAGTCTATGTAGTACAATCTGGTGGCTATCAGGTGAACAACCTACAGCTGACACCAAATTGCAATGAATACACTGGCTGATTCACTAAAACAAATAATACAAGTTCTTCTAATAATTTTTTTAATCAAAATTTTCTTAAAGAATGATGCTCTGCAGCAAGGGGAGATAGCTTACCCGACACATGAAGTCCAGGAGTGTGGCAGTGATGGCTGGATGAGGTTTCATTGAATGATGCATAACTAGGATTGCAGGCTCTACAAGACAATAAATTTAAAGCAATTTAAATTTAAAGCATGAGCATAACTCTTGCTTTAATGAATGGAATTTCACTGTCTTACATGCAAGGCTATGATGCTACAAAAATATAATTTTCCAAATCATCCACATTTCTGCAATCTAAACCTGGTTTAAAACACACATATAAAGTAAATGCCTTCCTTTACTTACTTTGAAATACTTTCCTAGAATATTTGTATGTTTTTTTTTCTTTTTTGTAATTTCCTTGCAAATGCAACCAATAGGTCATGTTTCCTTCAGAAGAAATGTAGCAGGATATCTGAAAAGTTGAAATGGTGTGAAAAGGAAAACAAGAAACTGAGTTTGTGGGAAGGCTGCAACAAATGCATGATGCAGCACTGCCTTATTAAAAAAAAAGTCTTGAAACAATTCCCAGTCCAATAAATAGGAGCCGATGCACATCATAACAGTCAGAACAACAGAGATGCCCTCTACCTGTAGGAAGTGGAAAAGCAGCAGCCACAGCTTTGGTGCAGTGTGCACTGAATCCCAGAAAAAGAAACGTGTCCTGCACATTTATGGAGAAAGAAAATAATGTACTTCTCAACCAGTGGCTGAATGCAGGTTTTTGAAACCTTTTTACTTTCTACGTTTTGAAAAGGAAATTAGGAATGCAAAAATAAGTCTTTACAAAGTGACTTGGCTCTGCTAAGGCAAAAGTAAATCTGAAGTAAATGCAACAAGATGGCAGTGTCTTCCTTCCTCATTTTCTGGAGTTTGGTGGAAAACAGAATGCCCTTGTTCTCCTGTACAGAGATACAGGTAGCCTTAAGAAGGAACTTTGTCAGCATATTCTATTGCTAGCACAGCAGTGCCTGTCACAAAGACAGTGGTGATTACTTCCATGTCTGTTGGCATATCTCATTACTGTGGTATTGCCTTTTACCACCTTTAGCAACTCTGGCTAAAATAAGAGTCTGAAAGTACAATGAGTCAAATGTAGTTGAGTAACACTGTTTCATTCTGACTGCTGTATATGGAATTCTAACCAAGAGACCTCAGTTTCTGTAATGTTAGAGTTGCCAAGTGCTCTCTACATATATAATCCAAAGCAACTGCTCATTATTTTTTGTTTTGTTGGACAAGGTAAGTTAAGTGGCACACCCAGCCTGATATCTCTTTCACCGTCTCTCCAGAGGAGCTTCTTATGTCCTAAGAGGAACCTGTTCCTGTAATGTCTGCTACAATTCCATACATTAGTTGAAATACCACTGGACCCTTCACATATGTAGCCCTACAGTGGATAAAGCCAAGTACTTAGTACTGTGAAGGCCTCTCTCATTGTGAAAACAGAAATTGAGAAAAAGAACTGCCATTGAAATTGTTACTTGGGTAAAATTCAGCTACTGGCTACTAAGTACACTGCCAGCAAAAAAGAAATTATGAGAATCTGAAAAAAGTCAAACAGAAAAGGTGAAGAAAACACCGGCTGTAAAGAATCCTACAGCTGTTTAGCAAAAATCAGTTCAAACTTCCATTTTAATTCAAGAGATGGCTTCCAACAATTTAAAATAAAAATAAATTTACCCAGAGGTTATTAAACCAAGCGAAAAGTACAGTTGTGTACACTTACCATAAATGTAGATGTTCGAGTGTATTCACTGTTGCAGCCATTACATTTGGGTTATCTGCTTGCAGTAGCCTTCAGTCGGCCTGATTAACAAAGTCTTGGGTCCTGCATCGGTTGCTGTCCCTTCTTCCATGACTTCAGGTTGTCAGGGGTATAAAACATGCAGCCGATACCATTACATCAGTTTTTCTTGCCCCAGATGTCAGGTGCCCCCCCTAATGGGGAGCAATCAAATCTATAAATACAAGGATATACCACCAACAAAAAAGCAAATAAACCAAAAAGATTTTAGAGCATAGTAAGTGAGAGCAGAGGTATAGCCAAAAGAAGAAAGGGGGCTGGAGGGAGGGTAACAAGGACTGCAACAGTGAATACACTCGAACATCTACATTTATCGTAAGTGTACACAATTGTACTATTTTCTTCATGTTTCACTGTTGCAGTCATTACATTTGGGTAGATTCCCAAAGCTAAGGTTGGGAGGATGAATTTAAATAGAATTAGGACCAGCTATAAGGCCCTGCAAGACTGCAGTGGCCAAACCAGCTCTGGATTTAGAGAAAATTGGCAAATGATAATGCTTGGTGAAAGTATGTACAAAACTCCAGGGAGCAGCTTCTAGGATGTCCCTAGTAGGGACGCCCCTGAGAAAGGCTGTAGAGGTAGATGCAGCCCTGGTTGAATGGGGTCTGATGCCCTGTGGGATAGGTTTTCCATGGTGCTTATAGCAGAAATGAATGCAGTGGCCTATCCATTTTAAAATGGTTTGTTTTGAAATAACTTTCCCCTCTGTCCCTGCAGAAAATGCCACCAGCAGTTGTTCAGATTTCCTTTGAGGTTTAGTCCTGTCCAAGTAGGATCTAAGCTGTCTGTGCACATCTAAAGAGTGCAGTATTCATTCCCCTTTGTTCTGTGGGTTAGGAAAGAAGGTAGGCAAATGAATGGACTGATTAAGAGCCACACTGGATACCACCTTGGGCATGAAGGAGGGATTGGTTCTGAGGGACACCTTGTCCACATGAAAGATGATGAAAGGTTCCACTGCCATAAGGGCCTGTAATTCAGATACCCTTCTTGCAGAAGTGATTGCTAAAAGGAAAGCTGTTTTCCAGGAAAGAAATTTTAAATCTGCAGTACCAGCTGGCTCGAAAGGAGGAAGAGTGAGTTTCTCCAAGACAAAGTTAAGATCCCAGGCTGGAGTTGGAGCTCTCCTGGGTGGCCTTAAATTTTTGGCCCCTCTAAGGAACTGCTTTAGCAGTGGGTGAGAGAAGATGGGAGGCTCTGTGCTATAATGAGCTGAAATGGCTGAGGCATGAATTTTGATGGAGGAAAAAGACAGGCCCTTATGAAGCATTTCAGTCAAGTATTGTAGAATCTGAGGTAAATTGGGCACTGCTGCAATCATTCCTTGAGACTGGTTCCAGGCACAGAATATTTTCCATTTTGCAGCATAAGATTTTCTAGTACTAACCCTTCTTGCCTGTAAAATGATATCCATCACTGATTTACTGAGGGATGGTAAAGGAGAGATTAGGCAATTAGCCAGGCTGCTAGGTTCAGGGTTTGCAGCTGAGGGTTCAGAATCAGGTTCTCCTGCTAAGACAACAGGGAAGGAGTCTGAGGCAGGTGCCATGGAGCCAAGCGTGACACACAGCACAAGAGTGGGTACCAGTGTTGGTGAAGCCAGTTTGGTGCAATTAAAACTGTCCTTGGCTTGTCCTGTTTGATCTTTAGTAGTACCTTGGAGAGCAGAGGCAGAGAAGTTAAGGCATAAACTGATAGGTTTTTCCAGCTGAAGGATAGAACATCCACTTTCCAAGTTAGCTTCTGGGGAATCCTTGTGCAAAATCTGTCCAGTTGATGGTTCTGGGGGGAGGCAAACAGGTCTATATCTGGGCTCCCCCATTTGCTTGTCAACATGTTGAAAATCCTTGGTTCCAGTTTCCACTCGTGTGGGTCCATGAGGTTTCTGCTCAGTCCATCTGCCAGTGTATTTAGTTTTCCTGGCAGGAATTGAGCTTGTAGATTCACTTGGTAGCTCAAGGCTGTGTTCCACAATGCCATGGCTAGTCTGCAGAGGGGGTAAGAATGTGTACCCCATGCTTGTTTATGTACCACATGACAGTGGTGTTGTCCATCTTTACCATTAGTTGTCCTGGAAGAATGTGGTCCTTGAAGGCTGTCAGAGCATTCTGTACAGCTAACATTTCCTTTTGATTTATGTGCAGGTACATTTGACTTGGGTTCCATTTGCCCTGAATGCACTTCCCTGCCAGGTGAGCCCCCCATGAATAGTCTGATGTGTCTGTTAAGATTTGGGCGGCAGGGGGTAATGTGAATGGTAGTCCCCTGTTTTGGTGGCAGGCCTCTGCCCACCAAAGGAACTCAAGACGTAGGCAAGGTATGATAGGAATCCTTGCTTCTAGATCCTGTGAATGTTGACACCATAGGCTTTTGGGATACCACTGTAGTTTCCTCAAATGCAGCCTTGCATATGGAATTAGAAGAATGCAGGAGGACATGAACCCCATAGGCTTGCAGTATTTGCCTTGCAGACAGCTGGGTTTTTGTGGCCACTTGTTTGAAGTAAGTTGTCAAATGAATCCGTTTCTCTGGCATGAGGAAAGCCATCTGGGAAGTTGTATTGAAGCTTGCTCCCAAGAATATAATTTGTTGACAGGGTACCAGGTGGGATTTCTTTTCGTTTATGGTGAACCCCAGACAAGTCAGTACCCTTTGAACAAAGGCCAGATAATTCAAAAGAAATTCCTTGCTTTCTGCCTGAATTAGACAATCGCCCAGGTACAGGTATATTTGAATATTAAAAAAACAAAAAACCAAGGAGAGAAAATCCAGGCACCAAACATCCAGTTTATTAAGTGCTTTCGTCAGCATCAATCAGCTGACTTTCTCAGAATAAAAACACTTTGAGTCAAAACCTTTTTATATAAAAACCACATGACTTCTTTTAAAATCAATTAACAAATTTAATGCACCAAAGTTCACAAAAAACAGCTAAATACTTGATATAACATATTACATACTCCACCCCAGCGCATAAGTCAAATTAGTGATCCCCCACCAAAAAAAAATTAAACTAAAATTAATGCATCTGTATATTTAAATGTTATTAAAATGAACATTTATTAATTTTAAAAAGGTTAGTTCCTAAACACTCCAATGTTCAAAAACACTTCCTAAAGTAGACACCTAACATATCTTAAAACTGATAGGATTTTAACCTTAAAAAATACCAAGACTTAGTGCTTCATTGAGTCCAGGGAACTTAGTGGTATTCAGCTTAATCTGCCAACACAGTTCTCTGAACTCCAGGTAGTCTTCCCACAGGCCACCACGTGGATCTTGCTGAACTTTCTCTATAACCAAAAACTTGAATTCATGTCCAGGAAATTGTTGAATATGTTTAAGGGCATTATTCTTATTTTTAATCCTAATGTCCCTGACATGCTCGTATATCCTTTCCTTCCAGGTTCTTTTGGTTTTTCCTACATAAAATCCCAAGCACTTGATGCACAAAGCCACGTAAATCACCCCCCTGGCAACACAACTGTGTTTCCCTTGGGGCCTAACATTGATGTGGTTGATCTTAAACTCAATTTTATTACATATCATACAGCACTGTGTGCAAAATCCACATCTTTTGGTACCTGTGTCCTGTATATTTGTCCCTTCTTTTACCTGTTCCATCAAATTTTTAAAAGTAACTCCCCTCCTAAAAATAATGTGTGGGGTATATCCTATTTTGTCCAGAGTGTCAGTCGGACAATAAAAAATATTCCAATTTTTTCTAAGTATATTATAAATCTCGTCATAATCTTGTGAAAACCTAGTCACAAAAGATAACCCAAACCAACCACCAGGGTCATCCTTCTTCATCTGTTTTTGAAAAATAATATCCAAGACTACCTCTACGCCTATTCCCCCTTGGACTTTAATCAAAGGTTGGAGGGAACCTCCTTTCCTTTTCCCAGAAACGTCTTTGTATACAGACATTATAAGATACAATGGATACCCTATGGCCAGTAACATGTCCTTCAACGTTTCACTTTGAAATTCAAAGTCCTCATCTCTTGTCACCATACGGGAGATACGGACACATATTGTCCCTTCACCATTCCCCTCTTTACATGATGGGGATGGCTATTCTCATAATGTAAAAGGCTGTTGCTATACATGGGTTTACTAAACAGGTTACTAACAAACCTTTTATTGATCAAATCTTTCTCCAGATGTATAAATAGTGAATTTCATCTTCCCTATAGGTGTAAGTAAACTTAAAAAAGTTGTAGTATTATTAATATAAACTAAAAATTCTTTCACAATTTCATAATCTGCTTCCCAAATGAAAAATAAATCATCCAAATAACGAAAATAAAAACACCAACTATCCAAATAAGATGAATTAAATAGATATTTCTGTTCCCACATAAGCATTACAATATTGGCGAAAATGGGGGCACAACATGCCCCCATAGCCACTCCAGACTTCTGCAAAAAAAAAAAAAAACTGACCTTCAAAAAAGACAAAATAATTCTTTAGGACTAATTCCATCAAAGTCGTCAACACCAAGACATCATTACTGAATGTCTTGCTGTCAAATAAAAATTCTTCAAACCACTCAAGTCTTATTGAATGTGGTATAGCATTGAACAAGTTAACAACATCAACTGTAAGAAAACTAACATTCTGTTCATATTGTAAATAGTTCAATTTATTTAACACATGCCAGGAATCTATGCCAACATGCTGCTGATCTTCCAAAATATGCTTTAAAACCACATCAATATATTTCCCAATAAAATAGGTTTTTGAGCCAACTACACTCACTATAGGCCTTATAGGGGGATCTGATCTATTTTTATATATCTTAGGGATGCCGAAAATATTCGGCACCCTGGGATACTTGACTTGCAAAAATTCATAGATGTCAAGATCTATTTGACCTTGATCCATCAAGTCCTTTAAGGAGAAATCAATTTTGTAATATGAAATGTTCACAAAGTTTACAGAAACTTGTTCATAAACTATTTCATCTAACAGCAATTCTTTCATTCTATTGTTGTAGTCAATTTTGGCCATAATGACTACCCCCCCCCCTTTGTCTGGTTTCATTACCCGTAGCATTTTATCAGTGGTGAGCTTTTTGAGCAACATAGATTCCTGTTTAGTTAAATTGGACATATATTCCTGCCCACTGTTCCTCAATAGTTTTCTAAACTCATAGTCACACATTGATTCAAACAAAATCAAAATATTCAATGGGGGGGGGGGGGTAGTAGACACTTCATTTACGTAACAACCCACTATTTTCTACACACATAGAATGATCCAGAGTTAACTTAAAATTCAATTTTCGCACAGAGCATTTAAGATCAAGTATTAATTCAACAAGTTTAGCTCTTTGCGTTGGAACAAAATTTAAACCTTTACTAAATAAATCAGCTATTTCAGCATCAAACTGTACAGATGAAAAGTTATAAACAGTGAAGTCACCTTTACTGTTCGCGTAAGTAGAAAAAACTTCTACAACGTCCGCTTGAGGAATTTCATCCCTACCACGTTCTGTTACTTCACCCATGGCAACTTGGATAACCTGGAAGTTCAAAGGATAAATGAACAAAATGTTCATTTCCCAAAATTAATTCCACCTCTTGTTGTAATTTTGTCTGTTTCTGTAGGAGAAGTTCTCTTGTCTTCCCCCTTGCTGTCTCCACGTGGGCCGGAATTGCGGATACCTCGTCTGGTTTCGTATCCTTTCGGATCTCCTGGGCAGGTCCCGCCCTAAAGGGACCCGTTTGGTCGGTTACTGTTTAGCTCCACCTCTTATCTTCTTGGCTACCATCCGTCAGGTAACGCGCTCCATTACTACCACCCTGCCTGGATGGTTTGGGATAGGCGTATCCCTCCTTGTACGCCTTAATATCACAATCTAGTTTCCTCCCCTTTCTAAGTTGGTCATCCCATACAATTTTATCAGCATTCACAAGTACACTTTTATACGTCAAAATAGAATGCTCAAATGATAGATTGTCACGCAACTTACGATCAAGATCAATTAATTCAATGTGCAAAGAATCTACAAGAGATGTATTGTGCTTTATAAGTAATTGCATGAGCTCAGCTCCTTGTCGGTCGAACAAAGCAATTAAGTCTTTATATACGGGCGAATCGTGTGTTACCCCATTCGGGAATTTCCAATAGCGAAGTCCTTTGGGAACTAATTTGTTTTTCATACACACACTAAAATAGGCATTCTCTACCTGTAACTTGTGACATTTGATTAATTTGTTTTCAAAGTCCGAGTGTGTCTGTTGAAAGGTTCCCCCCCGAATGACCGTTACCATTATTTTGTTGAAACAAAAAGTCCTTTTGAAACCAGCTTTGAAAACTGTCGAGGTCATCAGATCTTCCATTTCGACCACCACTCAATCTTGCAGAATTACTGCCACCTTGCCCTGGGGGTTTACTGCCATCCGTATTACTGTTACTGTTGTGGGAAGTCCCAAATGGTGCTTCATTAGAAATCTCTTGCAACAACTGAGTAAGAAATCCAATATTCTCTCTTGGGTCGTCCCCCAAGACAATGGTGCATGGAAAAGAACTCATCCTTAGATCCACAACTCACTCCACGAAAACAAAAAACCAAGGAGAAAAAATCCAGGCACCAAACAACCAGTTTATTAAGCGCTTTCGTCAGCATCAATCAGCTGACTTCCTCAGAATAAAAACACTTTGAGTCAAAACCTTTTTATATAAAAACCACATGACTTCAATTCAAACCAATTAACAAATTTAAAGCACCAACGTTCATAAAAAACAGCTAAATACTTGATATAACATATAGTGCATAAGTCAAATTAGTGATCTCTCACCAAAAAAATTAAATTAAAATTAATGCATCTGTATATTTAAATGTTACTAAAATTAACATTTTTTTTCATTTTAAAAAGGTTAGTTCCTAAACACTCCAATGTTCAAAAAAAAGTCGACACCTAACCTATTTTAAAACTGATATGATTTTAACCTTAAAAAAATACCAAGGCTTAGTGCTTCATTGAGTCCAGTGACCTTAGTGGCATTCAGCTTAATCTGCCAACATAATTTTCTGAACTCCAGGTAGTCTTCCCACAGGCCACCACGTGGAACTTGCTGAACTTTCTCTATAACCAAAAACTTGAATTCATGTCCAGGAAATTGTTGAATATGTTTATAAAGGGCATTATTTCTATTTTAATCCTAATATTGGGATTCATTTTGGGAAATTAACATTTTGCTGATTTATCCTTTGAACTTCCAGGTTATCCAAGTTGCCGTGGTGAAGTAATAGAACATGGTGGGGATGAAATTCCTCAAGCGGACGTTGTAGAAGTTTTTTCTACTTATGCGAACAGTAAAGGTGACTTCACTGTTTATAACTTTTCATCTGTACAGTGTGATGCTGACATAGCCGATTTATTTAGTAAAGGTTTAAATTTTGTTCCAATGCAGAGAGCTAAACTTGTTGAATTAATACTTGATCTTAAATGCTTTGTGCGGAAATTTAATTTTAAGTTAACTCTGGATCATTCTATGTGTGTAGAAAAAATGGGTTGTTACATAAATGAAGTGTCTACAACTCCCCCCTATTGAATATTTTGGTTTTGTTTGAATCAATGTTTTACTATGAGTTTAGAAAACTATTGAAGAACAGTGGGCAGGAATATGTGTCCAATTTAACTAAACAGGAATCTATGTTGCTCAAAAGCTCACCACTGATAAAACGCTACGGGTAATGAAACCAGACAAAGGGGGAGGGGTAGTCATTATGGCCAAAATTGACTACAAAAATAGAATTAATGAAGTGCTGTTAGATTAAATAGTTTATGAACATGTTTCTGTTAACTATGTGAACATTTAATATTACAAAATTGATTTGGCCTTAAAGGACTTGATGAATCAAAGCCAAATAGATCTTGACATCTATGAATTTTTACAAGTATCCAAGGATGTCGAACATTTACGGCATCCCTAAGATACATAAAAATAGATCAGATCCCCTATGAGGCCTATAGTGAGTGTAGCTGGCTCAAAAACCTATTTTATTGGGAGATATATTGATGTGGTTTTAACATTTTTGGAAGATCAACAGAATGTTGGCATAGATTCCTGGCATTTGTTAAGTAAATTGAACTATTTATAATATGAACAGAATGTTAGTTTTCTTACAGTTGATGTTAACTTGGTCAAAGCTATACCACATTCAATAGGACTTGAGTGGTTTGAAGAATTTTTATTTGACAGCAAGGTATTCAGTAATAATGATGTGTTGGCATTGACGACTTTGATGGAATTAGTCCTAAAGAATAATTTTGCTTTTCTGAAGGTCAATTTTTTTTTGCAGAAGTCTGGAGTGGCTTTGGGGCCATGTTGTGCCCCCATTTTTTCCAATATTGTAATGCTTATGTGGGAACGGAAAATAGAAGTTATGTCCTTACCATAACGTTCCATGTGGAGTGTTCATCTCGCCTTTGTTCTTACACCTGGGTTCGGAGCCGATCCTCGGCTCCGTGTCGGCCGCTTGGCAAAGCTCTGCATCGAGAAGAAGCTCGAGACCAACCTAACTCCCACAATCCCCCTCTGCCATTACCTCAGATCTAGTTTGCAAGCAAACCAGCAGAGAACAGAAGAGAGCATAACACATTCATGCCAAACAAGAATAAACCTATTTACATAGCACAAAGGAGAAACAAACCAGGCACCTAAACTGGACGTTCTTCCTGAGGGTGGGAGGGTGGGAATGTAAGAACAAAGGCGAGATGAACACTCCACATGGAACGTTATGGTAAGGACATAACTTCTATATGTGAGAGTGTTCAATCTCGCCGTTTGTTCTTACACCTGGGTAGCGTCCCTAGCTCCATGTTCCTGAGGAACTCAGGGGAGAACGTTCCTGAGCACAGTGGAACCAAAGGTTGCCCTGTCCCTAGAAGTCCTGTCTACTTTGTAATGAGAAATGAAGGTATGTGGTTTAGACCAAGTGGCAGCCGCACAAATAGTGTCTAACGGCAGTCGAGCTGCATGAGCCAGGGATGTAGATACTGATCTTGTAGAGTGCCCTTTGGGCTTGACAGGTAAAGTTTGCTCAGAGGCAGTATAAACAAAAATAATACAATCAGAAAGCCATTTGGACAGGGTTCGTTTTGTAACTGCCATACCCTTCTTGCTGTCTGAGAAGGCTACAAAGAGCTAGCCTGTTTTTCTGTGATCCTTTGTTCTGTCCAAGTAAAATCTGAGTTGTCTATGAACATCTAACTTGTGTAACATATATTCCAACTTATTGGAGTGTTTTTTGAAAAAGGTGGGTAGTTCAATGGACTGATTAATATTATTAACGGAGCAAACTTTGGGAAGAAAGGATGGATTAGTGCGAAGAGATACTCTGTCAGGGTGAAAAATCAAATAAGGATGTTTAACTGAAAGAGCTTGAAGCTCCGATACCCGCCTGGCCGATGTGATAGCCACCAGAAAAAGGGTCTTCCATGACAACAACTTCAAAGGACAGGAAGAGGCTGGTTCAAAAGGTGGTAGCATCAGCTGTGACAAAAGAAGGTTCAAGTTCCAAGGTGAAGTAGGACTTCTAACTGGTGGTCTAATATGGAAAGATCCCTTTAGAAGGGCCTTACAAAGTCTGTGAGCCATAATAGGAGCCCCACTTTCTCCCACATGAAAATTTGATATGGCAGCTAATTGCACTCTCAAAGTGGCAGGAGAAGCCCCTTGGTGGAACAATTAGGTTAAAAACTCCAAGACCTTATTCAGAGGAGCTATTAAGGGATCCAATTGTTGTGTAGTTGCCCAGTGTACAAAACGCTTCCATTTACTAGTGTAAATCTTTGTAGTGGAAGCTTTATGAGAAGCCACCAGGATATCTTGAACTGCAGGAGATAGAAGATCAGACCTAGCTAAGAAGGGAAGCGGAGCAGCCAAGCTGCTAGTCTGAGGGAGAGAAGCGACGGGTGGAGAGCCCCTGACGAGTGGGTCAGTAGATCCGGCTCTGGCTCCAGGATCCAGGGTTCCCGCATTTGGTGTGCTAGAAGAAAGGGAAACCATATTTGACGAGGCCAGAATGGGGCAATGAGGATAATTGTCCTTTGCAGGTTGCTGGCTTTCTGTAGAAATTTTGAAATCAGGGGAACAGGAGGAAAAGCGTACAGGAGACCCGGGGGCCAATCGTGAACCAGAGCGTCCCTTGGGACTTCCCCTGGAGAAGGGTAATAGGGCAAAATAGCTTCTGCATTTGGCGTTCATTGGAGACGCAAACAGATCGCAGGAAGGCTGGCCCCACTTGCGAAACATTTCCTTCGCAACTGACTGTTTGAGGGACCACTCGTGAGGTAACAGGATGGCTCTGCTCAACCTGTCTGCTATGACGTTGGATAACCCCGGGATGTGCGTTGCTATCAGAAAGCGACCCGTGGACTCCACCCATTGCCAGATTCTCATGGCCTCTCTGCATAGTTGGTAAGACTTGGTTCCCCCTTGCTTGTTTATGTACCAGACTACAGACATGTTGTCCGTCTGGACTGCAATTGTCCCTAGAGGAAGAAGGGGAGCAAAGTGTTGCAACGCTAGAAACACTGCCCTCAACTCTAGAACATTGATGTGCAGATTGCATTCCAAATTGGTCCATTCGCCTTGGACTGTCTGTCCCTGAAAGATGCCCCCCCACCCTATCAGGGAAGCGTCCGTGGTCACCGTTGCTGTCGGAGTGGGCAGCACAAATGGTCTTCCGCTGGAGAGATTGCAAGTCCGGAGCCACCAAGCCAGGTGTGATTTGCATATGTTTGTGATGTGGATTTCGTGTGTCAGGGGTAACTTTTGGAACGACCATTGTGCAAACAGTAGCCATTGAAGAACTCTCATGTGCAGTCTTCCCAAGGGTATCGCAATGAGAGAAGCTGCCATGAGACCCAAAACCTTCAGAACCAGTTTCGCTGGGGATTTTCTGGATGAAAGAAGAAGAGATATATGGTTTTGTAGGGAGGCTATCCTTTCTGGGGGAAGCCTTAGAATTAAGCAACACGTATCCAATTCTGCTCCTATGAATGAGATATGCTGTGATGGCTGTAGTAAAGATTTTTCGAAATTTACAGAAATTCCGAGATGAACACAAAGTTGCAGTGTGTAATCCCTGGCCTGAATCAGTCGACGCTCGGTGGTGGCAGAAAGGAGCCAGTCGTCCAGATACGGAAACACCTGGAATCCCAGGCGTCTCAAGTGAGACGCTACCACTGCCATACATTTGGTGAAAACCCTGGGGGCTGAGGTCAGACCAAAGGGCAGGGCTCGAAACTGAAAGTGACTGGCTCCCAGCCGGAAGCGCAAGTGATCCCTGGATGCCCTGGCCATTTTGATGTGGTAGTAAGCGTCCTTTAGATCTATTGAGCACATCCAGTCGTCCTTCTGTAAGAATGGAAGGATCGATTGAAGCGTGACCATCCGGAACTTTTCTTTCTTGATGAAGGTATTGAGTTTGCTTAGGTCCAGAATTGGCCTCCAGTCCCCTGTCTTTTTTGGAACTAAAAAGAACCTTGAGTAAGTTCCGAATCCTCTTTGGTCCGCTGGGACTGGTTGGATGACTTTTTTCTAGCAGCTTTGAAATTTCTGTAGCTGCAGGGCCTCGCAGATGGGGCGGCACATCTGGGAGTCTTTTCTGTGGAATTGGCGGCAATGGGAAGGGAATTTTGTAGCCTCTGGTAACAACGCTTTTTACCCAATTGTCTGATGTAAGATTTTGCCAGGCCTGAGGGTATAAAGCTAAGCGACCCCCGACTGCCTCCAGAGCAGGACAGTCGGGCCTCCTTCCTCTCAGGAGTGCTGGAAAGGTTTCCCGGGGAGTGTATCCCTGTCACCTTGGTTTTGCGGACCCCCTCTGCCGCCAGGGCGACGCCTTCCACCTCTGCCCCCTCCTCTGCCTCTGGAGGGGGTATCACCCTGTGCGCTTGGGAAAGAACCCTGGGGTTTTCAAAACCACATTTTTCCACCACGTTGCCCTTTGGGGTACGGTCTGGATGGGGTGGAAAAACGGACTCCGACAGCAGACAGAGTCTTTCCCTCTTGCTCACACCGGGTAAGGGTCTCCTTTACTTTGGGGCCAAAGAGAGTGGCACCATCAAATGGGGCGTTAGTAAAGGAAGACTTAAAGGCTTCCGCAAATGAACATAAGCGCATCCAGGATTGCCTACGAAGAGCAATCGCTGAAGCTGCTGCCCTACTCGATCCTTCAGCTGCGTATGAGATCAGCCTCATGGACGAGTTTACAATAGATGTAAGGGTATTGAGATGTGCTGTAACTTTCTCTGAGACAGCAGCATCTGTAGTACCCTGGAGGGTATCTCCCAACTCTTTGATTAGATCCCTCTGTAGCCGTGTGAAATGGGTCAAATAGTTCAGGGATCGCATAGAAAAAGCCACTGAACTAAAAATGCGCTTCCCATATCTGTCCATAGTCCTAGAATCTCTGTTAGGCGGATGGACAGATGAGGAAGATTCAGACATCTCCTTTTTCGTGGCCGCTGCCACCACCATAGCATCCACTGGCACTCCCTTTGTCAGATAAGCCTTATCTTGGGGGGCAGTAATATATTTGTTAGGCTTTCTAGGGACTGGCTCCACCGTGTCAGGTGTCTCCCACGCCCTTCGAGCAATCAGTTCCATCAACTCATCGAAGGGCGGAGTGACCCAGGAGGAGGAAGGGCGAGCACCGAATGCCTTCAGCAAGACTGACTCATCCTCAGAAGGGGGAAGGGATTGCCAATCACCTCTCTGCTTTAGGATCTCCAGGATGTCAGAAAAGGAGACATCCTCTGAGGGTGACTTTGGGGACCCTTCTGACTCATCTAAGTCAGTGTCCGTTGTCAATGATTCTTGTGGAGAATCTAAGTGTCTCCTCTTACACAATCTTTTCCTCGGAACTTCCTCGGGGGGGGGCATCCGAAGAAGCCTCCGAGGAAGATGGGGCACCCTCTAGGGGTGGCTGAGACACTGGTGCTCGACGCTTAGATGTAGCCATGGGTGCAGAGGAGGATAACGGCCCTTTATGGGAAGGAGAAGCTGTTTCTGCTGAAGTGGTTGTCTTAACAGACAACACCTTCCTCATTAGTTCGAAAGCCCCCGGGTCCCGAGTCGAGGTATCTCCCGGTTCAGAAGAAGTCGGAGGAATTCCCGAGACAGGCACCGAAGGCATCGACCCCGAGGATGGAGAGGGAGTGTCGGAACCGAAACAGTCCCGGACCCAAGGATGGATCTTCGGCTCCGAGACTCCGGTACTGGATCCGACGGAGTCGAGGTGAACGGTACCGACCGAGAAAAGGACGGTTCCGGCACCGAGGGCTCCACAATCACCAGGTCAGCCTCTCCCGGCTCCGAAGACTGGATAGGCCTCGGAGGAGGAACAGGTGGAGATAAGGGAAGGCCTTCGAGTCTCGACACCAACTGGGAGGAGACAGAAATGAGTTTGGACAAGGCTGTATTCTCCATCAATTTCTGCACCACGCGGTCTACATCGGTGTCAGAGAGGGGCCTGGAAGAACGCGTTGAAGGAATTGAAGACGGAGCCGACCTCAAAAGTGCAGGAGGAGGAAGCTCCGTCACCGGTTCCAAGACTCGAGGCTCGGTAAATGACAACAGTTCAACACTCGGCCCCGAAGTCTGTGGAACCGGTGATCGAACTTTGAATGAAGAGCTCGGAGCCGATGACTTGGGCTCCGACGTCTTAGATTCCTTCGAGGATTTAGATGCCTGGTCTGATGCATTCAGAGCCTCTTGGAATGCAGGCTTCAAAAGGCCCCTATCCATAAGTTTCCTGCACCTATCTGTCATGACCCTTCCACTGAAAGAATGAAAGATGGAGCAGTCTTCTTGCAGATGGAGAGGGCCAAGACAGTAGACGCAGGAACTATGACTGTCTGTGACAGACATCTTCTGTCCACATTGGCACCGTTTGAAGCCTGATTTAGCCTTTTCTGACATGTTTACAAATTCCAATCCAGAAAAACAGTGAAAAGCCAGTAGTAAATGTCTAAACCAGAGAGAAAGTCAAAGCCAGTAATATTTGTCAAATCCTGTTAATAAAGTCACATCCAATAGTCAACTCCAGAAAAGTTAAGGGTGGTTAGGCCCCGAGGGAATAACTCAAAGAAGTATATAAAAATTATATACGGAACCGAGAAACCCTCGATACACTACTCACACACACACACACACAGTCAATCTAGAGAAGTTTGTATACAAAAAATAATGAAAAAGTATAAGAAATAATCAATCTTAGCTTTGAGGTGGTCCGAGCTCATCAAAATGATGCGAACGTTGCAGCGGCAAACTAGATCTGAGGTAATGGCAGAGGGGGATTGTGGGAGTTAGGTTGGTCTCGAGCTTCTTCTCGATGCAGAGCTTTATCAAGCGGCCGACACGGAGCCGAGGATCGGCTCCGAACCCAGGTGTAAGAACAAACGGCGAGATTGAACACTCTCACATTATCTATTTAATTCACCTTATTTGGATAGTTGGTGTTTTTATTTTCGTTATTTGGATGATTTATTTCTCATTTGGGAAGCAGATTATGAAACTGCGAAAGAATTTTTAGTTTATATTAATAATACTACAACTTTTTTTAAGTTTACTTACACCTACCTATAGGTTAGATGACAATGACTATTTAGATATACATCTGGAGAAAGATTTGATCAATAAAAGGTTTGTTACTAACCTGTTTCGTAAACCCACATATAGCAACAGCCTTTTGCATTATGAGAATAACCATCCCCATCATTTAAAGAGGGGATTGGTGAAGGGACAAATATGTTCTTATCTCCAGTATGGTGACAAGAGATGAGGACTTTGAATTTCAAAGTGAAACCTTGAAGGACATGTTTGTTAGTGGCCAGAGAGTATCCATTGGATCTTATAATGTCTATATACAAAGAAGTTTCTGGGAAAAGGAAGGGAGGTACCCTCCAACGTTTGATTAAATCCAAGGGGAAATAGGCTTAGAGGTAGTCCCGGATATTACTTTTCAAAAACAGATGAAGAAGGATGACCCTGGTGGCCAGTTTGGGTTATCTTTTGAGACTAGGTTTTCACAAGATTATGAAGAGATTTACAATATACTTAGAAAAAATTGGAATATATTTTATTGTCAGACTGACACTCTGGACAAAATAGGATATATCCCACACATTATTTTTAGGAGGGGAGTTACTTTTAAAATTTTGATGGAACAGGTAAAATAAGGGACAAATATACAGGACAGAGGTACCAAAAGATGTGGATTTTGCACACAGTGCTGTATGATATGTAATAAAACTGAATTTAAGATCAACCACATCAATGTTAGGCCCCAAGGGAAACGCAGTTGTGTTACCAGGGGGTGACTTATGCGGCTTTGTGCATCAAGTGCTTGGGATTTTATATAGGAAAATCAAAAGTACCTTGAAGGAAAGGATATACGAGCATGTCAGGGACATTAGGATTAAAAATAGGAATAATGCCCTTTATAAACATATTCAACAATTTCCTGGACTTGAATTCAAGTTTTTGGTTATAGAGAAAGTTCAGCAAGTTCCACGTGGTGGTCCGTGGGAAGACTACCTGGAGTTCAGAGAATTATGTTGGCAGATTAAGCTGAATGCCACTAAGTTCCCTGGACTCAATGAAGCACTAAGCCTTGGTAGTTTTTTATCCCTGGACTCAATGAAGCATTAAGCCTTGGTAGTTTTTTATCCCTGGACTCAATGAAACCCTAAGCCTTGGTAGTTTTTTAAGGTTAAAATCCTATCAGTTTTAAGATAGGTTGTGTGTCTACTTTAGGAAGTGTTTTTGAACACTGGAGTGTTTAGGAACTAACCTTTTTAAAATTAAGAAATGTTCATTTTAATAACATTTAAATATACAGATGCATTAATTTTTATTTAATTTTTTGGTGGGGGATCACTAATTTGACTTATGCACTGGGGTGGAGTATGTAATATGTTATATCAAGTATTTAGCTACTTTTTATGAACACTGGTGCTTTAAATTTAACTGATTTGAATTTAAGTTGTGGTTTTTATATAAAAAGGTTTTGACTCAAAGTGTTTTGATTCTGTGGAAGTCAGCTGACTGATGCTGACGAAAGTGCTTAATAAACTGGATGTTTGGTGCCTGGATTTTCTCTCCTTGTTTTTTTTTTTTTTTTGGCTGTTTTTAGTTCTTGGTTTTCGTGGAGTATATTTGAATATTTCTTTGCCTGCAAAATGCAATGACTGGAGCTAGGCAGTTTGTGAATACCCTGGGCACAGTAGATAAGCCAAAGGGCAGTGCAGAGAACTGATAGTGCATGTAGCCTGCTTTGAAGCGTAGGTATCTTCTGCAAGACTCCCTGATAGGAATGTGCAGGTATTCTTCTTTTAAGTCTGGTGTTGCCAACCATGCATCCTTGCCTAGCATAGGAAGCAGCTGGTGAAGAGTCAGCATTTTGAATTTTGTAATCACCAGAAAGGTGTTTAGAATAGAAAGATCCAGGATAGGATGCCATGTATTGCCTTTTCTGGGTACCAGAAAAAGTCTCGAATAGAAACCTTGTCCCTTTTCCTCTTCTGGTACCAACTGAATAGACCCCATGTTTAACAGAGATTGATTTTGGGCCTCTGCTCACTGATTTGGGGGTAGATCTGGCCACCCGCTTGGTGTTGGTAACGTGTGGAAATGAAATCTGTATCCTTGGGACACTATATTTAAAACCCATTTGTCCTGGGTAAGGAGTTCCCAGTTTTTGGCCTGCAGACCAATCTTTCCGCCTAAAGGAGCATTCAGTTGGGAAGTGTTTGGAAGTTTTAAAAGCAAGTCATTGAGGCAGTTTTCCATAGGGGGTTTTCCATAGGGGGGAGTCTTACTACTCCCAGGTTTGGTGCGGAAACCCCCACTGCCTAGTCTTAAGTGTCCCTTGGGACTGAAACCTGGGGTTTCTGCTGTGTCTGGGTTTGGCTTGAGAAGACCTGGAAGGGGCTGGAAAAGACCAATTTTTAAAGGGCCAGTGCCTACTAAATCTAGGAGGCTCAACTTGTAAGAAATCTTTAACAGTTTGCATAGATTTAGCTTTCCTGCCATTTTTTTTAAGAACTTCCTCAGCCTTGTTGCCAAACAGGCTGTCCTGATTTAAGGGAGCATCCAACAACTTAGCTTTAACATGATCAGGTAAACCTTGCTCATTAAGCCAAGCATGCGCACAGACCCAGTAACAGCAGCCCTGCAAGAGGCCTCTAATGAATCAAATCCACATTGCAAAGTATGTTTTCCAACCTGTTCAGCAGAATGCATTAAACTCTGTGATTCTTTATTTTCAGCATAGTCAGGAAGTAACAATTTAATGTTTAAGCAGTCCAATAACATGCTGTTGATAGTTTAACATATGAAACTGGCAGTTTAAAGCCCTAATGGACAAGGTTGAAGAAGTGTAAACTTTCTTACCCCATCTATCCAGTGCCCTGGAGTCTCTATCAGAGGGGGTAGGATTTTTTGCAGTAGAAGCCTTAATGACCTTGGGTCCCTGGATCCGCAATAGGATTTTTAAAAAGGAACTTGTGAGAATCAGGAATCCTGTAATATCTTGTCAGGTTTTCTGGGAGCAGGAGGCAAAGAATCATGGGCCAAACTAGATTCTGAAAAGGCATCAACAATGTCTAGTACAGCAGGGATAGCTAAAGGCTTATGCTAAGGCAGGAGTAAGAAATCCCTAAGCCTCTTTTTTGAATCAGAAAAATCCTGTCTTTCCCAGTGGAAATGCTCCCTTAGAGTATGTAAGGTCTCACCAAAAGAAAAATCCTCTGGAGGGGAAGCAGAGGTAATAGAGTCCTCTGCATCAGAATCCTCATAAGTAGATAAGGGCAAATCCAGATCATCAGAAAAATCAGAATCCTATTCAGAAGATTCATAAACAACTTCAGTCCTAGGTCTCTTAGAAGGGGGAGGTTGACTTCCCCTGATTAGAGTTATAAGATCTTCAGCCATTCTTATCACTTGTTTTTTAGGCATAGAGGCCTGAGCATGCAGCCTGGGCATTGGTTTCTTAGGCATGGTTCGAGATTTTGGCCTAAATGAAGAAGGAGGCATCTGTGTAATATGCAAGTCCATAGACCTGAATACACACTCAGAAGCCGGTGCCTGCACAGCGGTTCCGGACCCATCCAAGGTAGACATATCTGCAGGTTCCACAGTTGAAGCATCTCGCGGCATACCAGACTCCGAATGGGTCTCAGTAGAGGCCTGTGAGTCAGAAGTACCGGTATCAGGGGCTGAGAAAGCGCCTCACTGAGTACTGGTGACTGGCTTAGGAGAAGTGTCGTCGGCAGCTTTGGACCTCGGCGGCCTGTCTGTTTTTATCTTTGTGTTTTTTCAGAATCCCAGTAGTCGGATGGCTAATCGACGACATTTCTGGACAATTAAACAGAGAACCGAAATATTTAGAAGCGAAAATATACCGATGACAGATAGTGCGCCAATTAAATAAAGCACAAAACCGACAGCAAGGTACGTCATAGTCAGGGCCTAGGCAAGGAATACAGTACAAATGAAAATCTTTGTGAGGTATTTGCTTTCCGCAAGTAATGCAATTATTAACTTTTACTGACATTGGTGAGGAGCAAGAAAACGTTTCCCCAATGGGGTACTTAACTTTAGTTGAAGACTTCGGTTCTGAAACTCGAAAACGAAAATTTCAGGAGTCGGCCGACCGGCACTTGCAAACTGCTTCTGCTTCAGGCACCGCACAGCAAGAAAGACTGATGTAATGGCGTCAGCTGCATGTTTTATACCCCTGACGACCTGACATCATGGAAGAAGCGACAGCAGCTGACGCAGGACCCAAGACTTTGTTAATCAGGCCAACTGAGTGCTACTGCAAGCAGATAACCCAAATGTAATGACTGCAACAGTGAAACACGAAGAACATCAATGAATTAATACATTAACTCAAATAAAACTTTTAAAAGGGATTGGGGTTGGCATAATGGTTAATGTGTTTACCTCATAGGCACAAAGTACAAAGTTTGATTCTCACCTTTAGGGAAATTGGTGAGGACTAAAAAAGCCTGTAAGGGCAGCTAGCCTAGTATTTACCTATTAAACTATGAATCAATGAAAAAAAGCTGGGAAAAAAACAGAAGAAGCTTTAACTAGTTATTTAGATGAACCGATAAAACTGCAAAAATCAGAAGATGAAACAAAGAAAAAGATGGCTGAGTATGAGGCTTCTCAAGAACAGCTGCTTCAAACCACAGGGAGAAGACAGAGCGTACAGAGAAAATCTGAGATTTTCAACTCTACCAGAGAAACTACAAAGAACAGACTGTATTAATTTTATGAAAGCACAAATAAGCAACTGGACTGGTGTTTCACAGCAGGATTTGTTAATGGAATGGCCACATAGAGTATATGCTCCAAACCTGGTCAAGTGAAAGCAGCCAAGACAAAACTGTGGCATAAAGGAAGAGGCAGCTCAGCCAAACCTTGTCCTGAAGCAAAGACTCATCAAGTAGATAGGTCCAGAAATGCCCAGAGAAATCAAGGCCTCAGAGGGAGTCAAACTGGGTTCCGTTTGGTTTAATATGATACTTAACAAGTCTAGTCCAAGTATAAAGAATCTTGAATTGCTAGTAAAACCTATTCTTGAATCAGAAAACTGTTAAAGTAAGGAAAATAAAGCCAAGTAAAAACTGGCACTAGGCATTTTAGAGAAGTGGGAGCCCATGCCAAACCAAAGGAAGCAAAACCAACTTGCAATGGCCTGACCACCCCGAGAACCATTAAAAAGCACCTGTGGCCATGGCGAATACTGACATGGACTCTCCCAAATGACTGAAAAGCCATCTGCTGCCAAACCTTTGAGCTTGGTTCCCAGGTGTACTACTTTTGACTGTGTTTTCTGGAGAACCAAAAAGATCTTCTGCTGCATCATAGTTGCAGAACAAATCCAGAAATAAGTCCTTCTTTAGCATCTTTTCATGATGATATGCAAAGATATTCTCTCAGAATGGAATATATAATACCTGAAAGTCAGACATGACTCCTTAGGAAGATAAACCAAGCTTCCATGGTCAATCTGTATTAAAAATAATAGTAGGATGTAGACAGGTTTAGTCTCCAAAAAATTTTACTTTACACCAAAGATTTATGCAAAATTATTAATGATTCGTCCTTCAAAACTAAACCAAAATTCATAAACTATATTCAAGAATTGATTTATGATAACCATAACTGGCCAAATTCAACATCTAAATTATACAAAATTTTAATAGTTTACAAGACTAAAACAGATCAAAACACTTGGAATTTTATATCTAGGGGTTTATCAACAAATCTATCAAATGATTGTAAAAAATAACCTACTATACTCCAATAAACTAACTTCTAATACCCAAACATGGAGAATCTTCACCTGGAAATTTTTACATAGAGCCTTTTATACCCCAAACAAAATAGCTAAATTCAACTCTACACAAAATGTTATTTGTTGGAGATGTTCTTTAAGCTGTGAAGCAGATTGGTTGCATATATTTTATGATTGCATTAAAACGTTTTGGGAGGAAATTGACAATTTTCTTCAAGCTATTTATAATGATATACTTGTCTTAACAAAATCTTTAATTTTTCTGAATGTAGATGAATTAGTAGTTATGAACAGAAGAGATCAATATCTTTTATGGACTATTCTGGCTGTAGCCAGAAAATGTATCACAAGGAAATGGAAATTGACAACTCCTCCACGTTTTGAAGACTTTATATTTCTTCTAAAGGAGACTGCACAAAAAGAGATAAAAGTCAAGGAAGAAAGAATTTTCCCCAGAAAATGGACAGATAACCCCTGGAACAAAATACTTACACTCATAGAAGCAACACAAATGGATATAATCTCCATCATATGAGCTCAAAGAGATATAGATTTATGTGGACTTGTGAGGAAAAAAATAATAATAATAATAATAAGAGATAAGAATTAATTTACTGAATGTTGTTTTCTTTTTTTTCTCTTCTTCTTTGGATTTTTATTAATTATTATTGTTTTATTTTCTTCTTTGGGTCACTTGTAAATATTGTAAATAATGTTATTGTTCTTTTCATTATTATTGAATTGTAATCTAAATTTACTGCTTTTTTTTTTTCTTTAAAAAACAAAATAAAAATGTGTTGAGTAAAAAAAAAAAAAAAAAAAAAAATAGTAGGTTCCCCTGCTTGTTCATATAATTGCTGCATTGTCTGAGATGATATACAGGGCCACGGACTGTCATACCTATTTGAATATTTTTATGACTAAAATTACAGCCATCATCTGTTTGACATTAATGTGCATTTTCATTTGAAGTTTGTTCCAGGTCGCCCTGAATGAGTCAACTAAGTTATGTCCAAGAAATCTGTAGCCAGAGTACGAGTGTCCTAGCTTGTTTTCATAGCGACCTCGTGACCAAGATTCATCTGCTGAATCCACCATAAGAGCTTAGTTCATAGATAAATACTAGCCTAACTGCCATGAAGGGTCATTTCAAGCCTATCCAGTAACCTGAGGTCAGAATCAGACACTGTACCTCATGTCTACATGGCAAAGACTTTAGCCTTTTTGCCAAACTAACTCGCTCTTTCTTGATACAATGCAGAAGATGGTTGGGACACTGCAGGAAACTGACATACTGACACCATCTGCTCTCTGTATGTACCGATGCAGTTCTCTCATGTAATGACTGCCAAGGAGCTGTCAGGATTGAGACTGTCAAGTGACCCAGGACCCCGTGTACTATGATTCTCTTTTTGCATGGCATTGCAAAATGTGTCCATAACACATTCTCGGAGGTAAGAAATATCCTTTGATTGGCATCCAAAATGGCTCCCAGGAACTGGACCTGTTTTTTTCTTAACATCTGCAGTAAATTATCACATAACATGATTAAATATACATTAACAGAAAATAAAACAAACCACAGTAACATTTTCCATTATTGTCATGCAGGAAACATAAATGCTTTCTTCTTCACATTCTTCATTCAAACCAACATTGCATAAACTGCTCAAGTCCTACCTTACCTTAAACCTCACTTCTCCTCCTGAACATCACTCTGCATGTTCCCACGGGATTCCATTTACTACTAGGTAGTTTTCTCATTCCCTTTTGTAAAGATCCTACCTCCACTTCTTTTATTTCCTTTACAGTATTCATTACTTAACATTACAGTTGGTTTAGATTTTGATTTCCATTTTGCATGAACTGCTTTTTTTGCAACCAACTGTACTAAACTTAGCAGGGTCATACTATGCCAAGACAATTCAGATCCTATAGCCCACCTTAAAATAATCCCTTCCTTAGTTACAGTCATACACTTCCCCAACATTTTTGAAAAACTACTATGCAGGGAATTTTTAAAATATGCCAACTCATTACATTCCTAAAAAAGCATGTTCCCAGTTAGCGCACTCTTACTATTCACACCAACAGCATTTGCTAACTACTTGAGAAAACAATTATACAAGTCTGTTTGCGGTATGCAGTATCCATGCAAACATTCTTGAGATTTTGTTGCATACTTGGGAGCCTTACAGTTGTCCTCTCATCGTTTCTTTGTAAATCGCCTTTTCATTATCTTTTTTAAACTTTCTTATGCAATATTTTATATGCTCTGCTCTACTAATTAACGATTTTAACTGCAACTTCTTTTCCAGACACTTCTTAAAACCTTTAAGAGCTGTTTTTTTCATTTAGCACTTTTCTGTTCTATATACTATACTCTTAATCTCTGTTAAGGAAAGTAGTTTCTAATCTGCAGTCCAAACCTCTGTTACTATCATCCCACTCCCTTCCTAGTTATTTGCACCCTTTACCTAGGTTCATTTGCTATTTTCCTCCAGTAAATTCCAGCTCCTCTTGTCTTCTATACCCCTACTTGCAATCATCTATATTGGTAAAAGCTCCTTTTTCCAGTCTCATGTTAGCCTGTTTCTTAGAACACATGCTATTCATTTATAATATTATGTATGGCTGTTGCTAATCTCTCTAAGAACCTTCACCCAAAATCTCATTTTATCTTTATTGCTCAACACCCCCATCATTGCATTATCTTCTATCTCCACTTTTGATTCATAACTTTCTGCTTTAGTCAGTGAGTAACTTAAAACATGTCAAACAATTTCTGGCGGATAGGTTGTGACGGGGAGTTACTCTACTCCCCCCCGGACAGCTGGCTGTTGTGTAGTTTGGAAATAAATTTGGGTAACATTTCAATGAAGATGCAATATATAAAGTCATTAGTAAGAAAAATCCGGTAGGTTGTCCCTGAAAGTCAAGGACAGTCTGGAGTTAGTGTCCACGGACCTCATTTTCATTTCGGTTAAAACAAAGTGGCATTATAACTCTTTCCAGAGCTTTCATTGTGTGATTGAGTAAATCCACTAAGTACAAAATGCCTTTTAGAAAAGAAGGTACTTTTCAGATTTTGACCCGATAACGGAAAGCACTCATTAGAAGTGTTGCCCCGTTAATGGAAAAGTACCATGTTTTCTTAAGACGAGTTGATAAATTAATCAGTGCTTTTGTTGGTAAAGGATATTATTTAAATTTTGCAAGTGATAACGCACAGAAAATGACTGAATATGAAAAGAACAGACATGCACCCATTTTGCACAGTAACAATGAATATGTGTATCATAATATGTCAGTCAAAAATTTTATTGAAGCAATCAAGTTAACATACAGAAGAGAAATAGGTAACATCAAGAAAATTATACAAAATAACTGCAGAAAAATATTAGGTAATAAAGACTGAGATGTTTTGTGTGATGACCCAATTTTTGCCAAATACATAAGCTGGTAACAAACAGGTTTTGGAATTTAATGAAGAGATTGCGAATCCTATAAAAGCTAGAAAGTCTTGGGAAGCTTTTGGACGTATGATGCTTAAATAATTATTGTAAATACACTAATGTGGGTTTCTACTTAAAGATGGCACATTTAGTTAAGACATTTGGAAGAGAGAAGGGGTATGAAAATTGGAGAGGTAAGACAGAGAAGTGGTACACAAGCTGGAAAGATTAATTATGAGATATGAGATTATGAGATTTCTTCCTTGTGCCAAAAGAAGCCTAAACAAGTGTGGAGACTTAACGTGAAGGGAGATAATAGCAGCCATTAAAAGCAATTAAAGTTAAAATACGGACATTACAGGTCTGTTTTGTGTGTCCCTCACACATTTGGTGTTTGTCAGAAATATGAAGGTAGAAAGCTTCAAGGAACAGCAGGAAGTTAAGGGGCTTATCAAGCAGCAGTTGAAGAAGATTCAAGAAAAGGATAATACAATGTTTCAGCAGTCTGACCAAATGGACCACAATTTAAATGCTACACAGGATAAAATGAGAAAGGTGAATCTGAAAACACACAGCATTTTGGAAGGAGTAGATTGCCAAGGAATTAGTGGATACTGAATCAGCCAAAAGACTTGAGCTGTCAGAGAATGAGCTGATGTACAAAAAATGCAGACCAGATCTGATGTTTTTACATCATATTATGAAAAAGAATAATCACTGCGTAGACTATGGTAACCAGTACATTTGCTGTTGTACAACAACCAGTACTTGTAGGCATGATTACTCTGAACTGACACTGTAACAAAGGGTGCATTTTACAAATGTGATTTGAACATGCAAAAAGAGAAAAATGAAATTTACATTGCCTTTTCTGCCAGTGTTAAAAGTTTACTCAAAAAGCAGAACAGTGGCTTCTGGTGATTCAAATAAGGCTATTCTGTAAATTAAGAAATGGCCATGGTTTGGCTCAAATGTCTGCATCAAACAGAAACATAAAAAAACTGTAAATAAGTAACTACATATAATCAACAGAGATCAAGGATGAATAAGAAGAAAAATGAGACTCTCCTGAGAAGATACTGTTAATTGGGGGTGCATATCCAGATGACTCAAAGAAGGCTATTCTGTAAATTAAGAAAAGGCCATGGTTAGGCAGATTGAAATGAATCACACGAATCTATAGGGGAACATTTTATTGAGCATCAGAGGAGTAGAACCATATTGACTAAGAACTAGACTATTAGATTTGATGGAAATAAGTGTGTTAGTTTGTTGGAATATGAAACTTTAAAACTACCTGCAAAGTTTGAATGCATGTTAAATGTATTACTCTTTATTTTGTACCTAAGGTTGGGACTGCAAGCAAGTAAATTTGGGAGCATTATTACTTACTATTATTATTATTCTATTATTATTCCTATTATAACATTATCCCTAGCCTATATTATACAACTTCTCTCCTCTGCGCCAAACCTCACATTCTCTTCACCCACTATTCCCCTCATTTTAAACCCAACACTCAGTACCACTGCCCTCTCTATATAATCTCTAAGCTTTCACATGTCACACTCAAGCACTACCTTACCCTTTCTTCCTCATCTGTTCCGGTGACATCCACCCTAGTCCTGCCTGAGCCCTCAACCATTCTCCTATCTTCAAATTACTACTCCCCAAAAAGTTAAAAAGCTCTTCACTTAACTACTATTAACTTTCAAAGTATCTGCAATAAACTCCCGAGTTTCATGCTTGGCTCTCTCAAAACAGCACCAATATCCTAGCTGCTACTGAAACTTGGCTAAAACCCTCTATACAGGACTCTGGAGTTTCTCTCACCTAACTTTTGTGTAATCAGGGCAGACAGACAAAATAAAAAAGGAGCTGGTGTTGCCATCATCTATCCCAGTATCCTCAATATATCACCATTTACAGACTCAATTCCTCAATTCCAAAAAACTGAGATTTTAATCTCCTTTCTGGAAATTAGCTGCTACTTCCCATATTATAAAAAAATGAAACAATTATTCTTGGCGACAAGAATATTGATTGGGTGTCCACTTCTTCCAAACAATCACCCTCCTGCATAAATCTATCTCACTTTACCCAACTAAACACTACCACTACTAGGTTCAACAATAAAACCAATGAAGGATCAAGCTTAGACTGGATTCTGGCCTTAGACCCCTCTAAATACTTAATGTCTGGTACTGTGTCCAACTCCATTAGTGACCACCTCCCTACCTATGCTATACAAGCTTGCTCATCCTTCCCAAAAGTTCACAATATCATACTAGTCCAAAACAAAAAATTTCTCCACACACATTTAATAGCATACTAAACAGCTATAACTGGAACACCCTTAAAACTCTTTAATTGGATGACACTCTTCTCTACTTTAATAACTCCTTTCTAAATGTTTTGGATAGCCTAGCTCCTACCAGATCCAAAAGAATCAAAATCAACCATGCCCTCCTAGTTAACAAAAACCTCCAAAGAAATCATGACCAATAGGGACAAGGCTTGGAAACTCTGGCTTAAATTTAAAATTTTTTCCGACTATATTCACTACAAACAGCTCCAAAACCAAGCTAAAAAACTCATCTGTAAAGACAAGCAACAACACTTCTGGAATCTACAAATAAACAGGAAAAATAGAATACCAAAACTTTTTGGGGTTATCAATACCCTTCTAAACCACGGCATCAAACCCAATCCCTGTCCATATCCCAACATGCTTCCTGAACAAATAGCCACCTCTTTTAACTCCTACTTTATTGATACTATTGCTAACATTACTGCTTCCTTTTCTTTACCCCTCTCAAATATTTGTATTCCTACACCCTCCTCTCCTCCCCTTTTGCAATACAATCTCCCTAATACCTTACCTACACTATTTGACTCCTCTCCAAGCTTTACCACACCCAACCAAACTGCACATAATCCTTTCAACCAGAATTTAATCTCTTCTCCCATCTCTACCTCCTATATCAGAAAACTCCTCCTGAATTTAAAGCCTTGCTAAAACTTGGCCGATAGAATTCCTGCCAAATGTCTTAAGATCATTGCTGATGCAGTGGCCTACCCTATTAGCATTCTTATTAACAGGTCTATCCAAGAATCCTATGTCCCTCGCCAGGGGAAAAAAAGCATTAATCCTGCCTCTTCATAAAGGCGGCCCATCAACTGATATCTCTAATTTCCAACTGATTGCTATACTTTCGCCCACACTAAAATCCTAGAAAAATGTGTACAAAAACAACTCATTCACTACCTTCCGAACAACAAAATCCTCTCCCCAACACAGCATGGGTTCCACTGAGGTCACTGCACATCCACTGCTCGAATATTCTTCCTAGACATGGTCAACAAAGCCAAAGACTCTGGTCACAATTTATTACCTCATTTCTTGGACCTGTCAAAAGCATTCAATACCATCTCTCACTCTATCCTCCTTTCCCAACTCTCCAGTATAGGATTATCTACCCAGTCACTTAATTGGTTCAAAAGCTATCTTTTCAACAGAAAACGTGTTAAATGGCAGAACTCTATTCCTCCTTACCTTCACAATCCAACAGGTGTACCACAAGGCTCAATTTTAGGCCCACGTCTGTTTAACATTTTTATAAACAACCTCCACCAAGGGGATCCCACATGGCTCCCTAGTCCAGTATACAGATGACTCTACAACAGTCTGCTCTGCTGCAAACACAGATATATTTACAACAAACTACCCAAGCTGCATTTTCTTCAGTGCACTATCTTACCTGTTACTCTCTTTAACCTACGGTGCACCTTTACTAACCAACCTGCAGTCTTTCCCTTTGGAAATAATGAAATTTAAAATTCTCATTATACTTGCAAAGTTTGAAAATGTATATATTGTTTATTTTCATCTCTTTAAGGTTTATTATATATAGTACTACTATTCTGAAAAGGTTGCAAAATCAATGAGTCTACACTCCTTTCCCTTATTGCCCTGTATTTTTGTGGGAAGACTTTATCTGCTATTAATTTAGCTGCACAGTAATGAATCCTGCTTGCTTCTGTTATATCACACAAATTTCTGTTAACAGTCTTGATTACTGTATCATTTGTTTTATCAGACTTCTAACATTTTGGGTCTTATTGATTTTTTGTAATCTATTTCTTTCATCGATCTAAATATGTCTATTCATAATACCTAAGAAATGTTACTAACTTTATTTAAGATATAAGCAAAAATAAAATATAAATTCCTCTTTTTTGCAAGGTAATTATATGAACAGTTACTGTTTACATTTGAAAGAGATTTTAGTAGCCGTTTGATGACAATGATGTGAAATATTCATAAAAGGAACATTTGTGAACATAAACTGGATTTAATGAGGGAGTGTTTAGTAGATACATAGTAAGGCAATTAGGTTTACATATGACAACATAATCCTGGAAGATGAGAGATTTCAGGAAGGTAGGTGAGAACAATAATGTTGCCTTTACAAAAGGAAGTGAAAGTAATGAAGAATAAATGGGGGAGGGGTACTGGGTTGGTACTTAAATTACAAGGAACAAAAACTTAATGGAATGCAGGGCTAGATTTCAACAGATCCTCATGGTCAACAGCCTTTTAAATACCCATGAATCTATGGGTGTCCAGTTACTTGGACAATGCTAAGAATGCATCCTCAAGGGCTCCCAAAACTAGAGGGCTTGTCATAAGTTTAGAAATATTCACACCCAGTCGATCCAAATATCTTTTATGGAAGTCTATTTCTTTAGCCTTCTATTTGTAATAGTCTTCATCCTACAAAAATTATCTCCAAATCAGAGTTCTTTGTAGATGCAGAAGGCATGATGCAATCAGTATCTGTGACACACTTAAGGTTAAATACTTTTGGAAGGAATAGTCTAATTCTTCCTCCTCACTCTCGAAGGAGTTTGTCTTCACTTTCTGAGAAGTGTTCCCTTTTTCTCTTGGCAGAAACATGCAGGGTTGATCTGCACTTTGCTACAGGTTCTATAGGACATAAAGGAACCCCTGAGTCAAGCAGATATGTTCCTGGAAAACACCTTGGAAGGAAAACGTGATGACACTTAGACCCATATGCGACCTTAGGCCAAGGCAGCTGGAGGAAGATGGGTGTAAGCTTTCGGGTCTATATTAGAACATTAAAGTTTCAGAACTTCGAATGTTCTAACATCAACCCCTATTCAGCGAAAGCTGAAAATAGCAAAGTGACAGAAAACCGAATTCTTTCCTAGGGAAAGAATTCGTCTGTCCGTTCCTGTCGCTTCGCTATATTCAGCACTGTGGTGGAAAGTTACGGGTCGGGTTCAGGTAAGTGTGCGATTGTGTGGACGTGAGGGTTAGGGAGGGTTAGGTGAGTTAGGGTTAGGGCGCGGGTCAGGTAAGTGTGCAAATGTGTGGAAGTGAGGGTTAGGGCGGGGTAGGTGAGTTAGGGTTAGGGAGCAGGTGAGGTGTGTGTGCAATAGTGACTGACCTTAGGGTTAGGGTTTGGGTTAAGGTAAGTGGGTAGATAGTGGTGCATGTACAGTTTAGTGTAGGGTTAGATGTAAGATTTTAGGTGTATGTTTGTGGATTGCTGTTTGTTTGGTGTGCTTGTGTTGTGTGTATGTGTTTTGGAACAGCAATTTTTTTCCCAAGGAAAAAAATCGCTGTTCTGTATGTTCGATGTTTTCAGCGTTCGCTGAATAGGGGTCGATATTAGAACATTCGAAGTTCCGAAACTTCGATGTTCTAATATAGACCCTAAGCTTTCCTATGTTTCAGCTTCTGAGTCTTCTTAAGTGGGATTATCTTGGATGCCAGAGACTATGGATAGGATTCCCTGTCCTTCCCACTCTGATCATTAATGTCTTCTTTTACTTAAATAGGAACACAGCCTCTTCTGAAATAAAGAAACATTCTGGAAACAGGCTTCCAAGGTAGAACATCTAGTGTAAACTCAGTGGAAGGGCTCTCAGTTCAGTGGTACATGCCTTCAGTTGTAGGCATGATGGTCTCTAAATGGGCTTCCCCAAAGAACTTGGCATGCCGAGACACAAGGGCATGGGACTTTGAAAGCACCTGACTAGATCCATTGCCTTTGAGCAGAACAGGGTAATTGGCTGCTGCCATTATATCAGCTAGGTCCTTAATTGCCTTCTTGTTAAATCGCTTTTCTAAGCAAGATCTGGGAGTGCTCCAGGTTTGGGATGAAGTGGAAGGCAGTAGGCCTGCAGACTCTCTCATCTAGTTTCACAGGGGATGTTTCTTTCTCCTAAGAGGTTTTGACATAAGCCCTTGGTAGCGTGTTTAGGTATAAACAGAAAACATAAAAAAAATTGTAGTCTTTGTGTGAGATTTCTCTACCACAAGAGCACCTGCCTTCTTTCTTAAGGGCAGACATATCCTAAAGCATCTTATTGGGTTGATGTCCGACACTAACAAACTAGTCAGAAATTAACAATCACTGAAAAATCATAACAATAAGAAAAAAATTCCCAGGGAGGTACTTAAATTGCTGAGCTCGAGAGAAAGCCAAACAATGCTGCAGTACAAATGCAATTAACAGTATACATGTTGCGAACTGTGGCAAGAAAGATCTTAAGTGGCATATGCAAATGTCAGCTTTATAAAGGGAGCGAGCATCCATATGTCTTCAAGCTCTAGAAGGTAGGCCAAATATCGGGGCTTGTGTGCTAAAATCCCAGTAATTAAGGACTATTGCAACAATGATCTATGAGAACAGCAGCAGCAGCAAGCTTTCCATCCAACATCAGTTTATAACCTGACCAACGTCAGATACTGAGATACAACACATCTACATTTAGAAGCATATGAATTACATTTTTGCACGAAGCTTACAAACAGCATGACATTATTTTCCTTCCGTTAGAACACCTTTAACTTCATTTTCCAACATGAAACAAAAACATGAACAAATGCAATCAGCAATAAGCACAGTAAGACAGAAATGAAAAGCATACAGACAGTTTCTCATAATAAGTCAACATGAAGAGTGAGTGACACCTGCAGGTGGCAATGAAGATAATTTTAACAGGTACTACTGACGGACGCAAAGGTTCTGCAAACCTTGTAATTAAAATCTGTTACAACAGTCACCTTGAAAAAATATCACCCACCAGGCAAAACTATAATTCAGATCAACCTAGCTATGCAATCACACATAAATAATTGGTTACTGTATACATTTAAGTGTCTAATGAAATCAGGATTACTTAGGCAACAAAGAAAATTAGATAAGTAAGAAGCTAACTCAGGAGTTGAACCATATCATTTCCAATGACAAATACAACAATTAAAAAAGTCAAAAGACTTTCTACTTTGATGATTAAGAAGTCATATAAAAAAAAAACTCAAGTGCAATTTAAATAAACTAACTTCAGTGTCTTACTAAGTGATCACATAATGCCGAGGTACTTTTGACTGCTAGATTTAGACAATGTAATTTGTAATGTTTACTTTGTTACTCAAGTACAGACTAGAGCAGATAAAGTACCCTGGGTCTAGTTACCGCTGAATTAACCTGTTATGGGCACTGCAGAAAGTGAACAACCAATAATACCTGTGCTTCTTTAGTGAGTAAATTAGCATAAATGTGCAGGCCTCTAATTGTGTATGCAAGTTTTTTATCTTCTGACTGGACTTGATACCCATATATTTCACATATGCTTCCACACTGAGGGCTTTCCAGCAGAGATTTCAATAGCAGAAAGTCATTTCACTAACAAAACATGAAAAAAGTTTGCAGACCTCTTTCTTTCACACACACACACACACACACACACTTACATAACGTCTAGGTTCACATTCATCCCTCTTGGGCCAATTGTTGGCTTATATACATTCTGGCCAATGCAGACATGAGGAAAACAATACAACAAAAATGTACTGCAGTATACAATCATTTCTGGGTTCAAATTCATTCCCCTTGGCCAGTTGTTGTCTTGCATACCTTCTGGCCAAGAGAGATCTCAGGAAAATGATATACCAAAAATACAATCCTTACACAATCAGTTCCCTCTACATGGACAGTTTTGGACCTGAGCAAAACAAACACAGTTATAACATAATCTGAATTAAATAAACAATCTAACAGCCACTTGGAATTGAATGTATATAAAACAATGGTCTAAAACTAATCAGACCATATTATTTTATTTTATTTATTTTACATTTGTTGACCAGGATAGTCCGACTGGGACAAAGCCCTTTTTCAGTGAAGACCCGGGAGAAAAGCTCCACAGTACAACTATAAATTATACATACATGTTGCATTAAATGTAAAAATACAGTACGGTTAGCAGCCTATAACTTAATGATAAAAGAGACAAGAAAAACATAAAAGTGGAACAGACAAAGAATAGTAGATAATGAAATTCAATAAGCTGACCAGTTACTAATTGAAACCAACAGAAGTTATAAAATTATTATTAATAGGTTGAGATACAGTGCAGCAGAAATCAAATGTAAAGAGGAGAAGTAGTAGAAAGAGAGTAAAGTGATTCTTAGGTTGAAGAAGCAGGATAGGTGGAGAAGCAAACAAAGCACAGCAAAGAGTAAAGGGAGACATAGGGGTTAGGAAGAAGAGAAGAGAAAAGAAGTGTGTGTGTGTAAGGACCGTCTTCAAGTAGGGTGGTTACAGTGACATATCCAGTTTTGGTTTAGATATTCTTTAAGAGATGTCTTAAATTTGTGGACTTGAGGTATGTTTCTGAGGGTCATAGGAAGCTTGTTCCATTGAATGGCAGGTGAGTAGTTATATAGGTTCTGTCCATCAGATGTTTTATAGGTTCATAGGTTGCTACTAGGCTATCTGCCCTAGGGCATTTATAAGCCTAGCCAGAGTGTGTTTGGTTTTCACCACCCTTTTAGATTAGTTGACTGTGCCTCTGTATAGTAGGTCACAGAAGATAGCCCTTTTAAAGTTAGTTTACTGTGCCTCTGTCTAGTAGGGACACAGTAGAGATCCCAGGGGTAAACCTACGATCTCCCATCCACTCGTCAAGATTTCTCTTGAAGAGGGTCATTGAGGGGCTCTGCCTAACATGGATTGGGATTTTGTTCCAGAGTGAGGGGAGCCTCTGGGATATGAATCTGCCCCTCCAGCATGTCCTATTTATTTTTGTGTTAAGGTTTAAGTCCCTGGAGCATGTAGCTCTAAGGGATTTGGATTTCCTGAGGTGGAGCATGTCCATTAATTCTGGGTTGGACATGGCTTTATACGTCAGGCACAGATCACCTCTGAGTAGGCGGTAAGCAAATGAGTAGAGCTGGAGTTTCTTTAGCCGATCTGCGTAGGGCATCTGTTTGAGTCCCTTGATCCTCTTCGTGAGGTACTTTTGGGGTCTTTCCAGTTGCTGCAGGTGTCTGGTAAGGTACATCCCAAATGGGGCATTGTATTCAATTATGGGCCTGATGAGTGATGAGTAGAGGGGCAAAATGACCATTCTTGATCTAGATGTGAACCCTTTAGTGATAAGGTGGGCTATATAGAAGGTCTTTCTAACCACTTTGGCAACGTGATTGTCAAAGGAGAGATTGATATCTACTTGGGTCCCCAAAACTCTAATTACTTCTTCCGTACTTAATGGATTACCACCTATGTGGTAATTTGTGGGCACTTTGTTTTTCCCAAAGGGGATGACTGTGCACTTTTTGGCATTTAGCTTTAGGCCATGGCTTTGGCACCAGTTATCTGTCTCTGTGAGACCCTTTTGGAGGATGCTTGTGTCAGATGGCAAGTCGATTATGGCACCCAGTTTGCAGTCATCTGCGAACTTGGTCAGCCATAGTCCTCCCGTGTTAGCCTGTACCTCATAGAAATATATACCGAACAAGAGAGATCCCAGGACTGAGCCTTGTGGGACGCCACTTGTAACTGGTTTAGAGTCTGACATGGCACCTGAAATTCTGACCATGTGGGTTCTATCCCCAAGCCAGTTTGCAACCCATCTTGTGACATAGGGGTTGATATTTAAGCTGGTGAGCTTATTTATGATGCCCGAGTGGGGTATTGTGTTGAAGGCTTTTGCGAGGTCCAGGTAGGCTGTGTGGACTACCTTCCCTTCATCTATGGCCTTGGTGACTGTTTCAAATAAGTCGACCAGGTTCAAGAGGCAAGATCTGCCCTTAACAAAGCCGAATTGGGTAGGATCCAGTGTTTGGAGGTTCCCAATGTCTTTGTTTATGAGTTCCATGATGATACACTCCATAGCTTTGCAGACCAGGCTAGTCAGGCTTATAGGGCGATAGTTTCCGGGGTCCGTTGTGGCACCACCTTTGTGGAGTCACTGGTGCTGTACGCCATTCCTTGGGTACATATCCTGTAGTAAGGCTGAGATTGAACAGTGACTTTATGTGAGGGTTCAGTTCTTCTTGGAGCTCGTGTAAGACGCAGCCCAGGACACCGTCCGGTCCCACTGATGCTGTGTTTTTTGCTTTGGAGAGGGCAGCTCTCACCTGTGCATCTGTGATGTCAGGGAGGCTACACTCTGTTGGGATAGACATTTGCTCTTTTAGGGGGAAGGGGGGGAGAAGTTTGCACTGAACTTGTCTGCCAGGATGTTGGCAATGTCTGTGGGTTCAGTGCATTTTTTTGTCATTTTGCACTAACTCAGAGCATATCTGGGAGTTGCCACCCAGGTTCCTGACATAACTAAAGAAGGCCTTGTGATTATCTTTTGCGTCTTGTGCAATTTTTCTTTCGATGCTGGCCTTAGATGATTTTATGAGGGATCGTAGTTTCTTGCTAGTACTGATCAAAGATGCCTTCCCTTTTTGGGATTTTGCTCTATCATGTAGTAGCTTCCTCCTTCTGTTGTATAGCTTATTTATGGCTGGGTTCCACCAGACAGGTCTCCTGCCTTTGGAGGAGTGAGTCTTGGTTTTATTTGGGATAGCACGATCCATGCATTCCTGTAGGTGTCAATAGAATGCGTTTGTAAAGGATTCTGCAGTTTGGGCCGTATTTTCCACTGGCCCGGGGGCTTTGAAGGATTCCACCTTGGTTTTGAGAAGTTCTTCACTGTGGTTTCCTTGGCTGGGGATGGGTTATGGATGTCCAGTGAGATTAATTTATCGTCAGATCTTACCAATGAGGGGTATACCTCTCGTATAAAAAAGTCCCCATGTTGGTGATGATCAGGTCCAAAATGTTTTCCCCTCTTGTGGGAGTGGTGACCAGTTGTTCCATCGCATTTGAGTTTATAAATTCTAGGAACCGTTGGGCGAGGGTGTTGGGGCTTGAGTAGTGCTCCCAATCTATGTTTGGGTAGTTGAAGTCACCCAATATAATGGTGTTTGGAGAGACCTTCATATTCTCCAGTGTTCTCAGGAAAGCCGAGTGGGGTTCCTGAGTTTGGGAGGGTGGTCTGTAGCAGGCTACAAACTGAAAGGCAGTTTCGCCCACTGTTCATTGCACATGGATGGTCTCCGATGCTTCGTGCTGTGCCACTAACCTGGAGGTGTGGGTATCTTTGATGAATATGGATACTCCCCCTCCTTTTGTGGTTCGATCCGAGTTTTGTGGCCGAAAAGCATGGTATGAGGTATAACCTGGTAGTGCTGGGGTGCTCTCGGGAGCCTAGAACCAGGTTTCTGTTACTACACAGATATCAATATTCTCCATACTGAGGAGAGCCTCGAGTGCGTGCATCTTGAGGTTTAGACTTCTGGCGTTGAGCAGCATTACCCTTAGTTTCTTTTTCCTTGTGTTGTCTATGGAGGTGGGTTTGTCTTTTGAGCCTTGCCTAAAAAGGCACTATGGGGGTGGCATGAGCCTTAGCCAGTATTCGAAAGCCCAGGGGTGACAGGTGCAAGCCGTCCCTTTTAGGTTTGTACATCTGTAGCAAGTATTGAAAAGAGCCCCTTAGAAGTCAGGAAGGGATAGGGCAGGAAGAAAGTTTATTGGCGATGGAGTGAATGATGAGCATTTGAGTAACTCTGAGTTGGTTAGGGAACTCTATCAAATTGAGTGACCTGAGGGCATGACAGTGGTGAGATTTGGATGGCAGATTAGCAGCAAATATAGCTACTTTCTTATAGGTAGATTCAAGTTAAGTGAGAAGAGAAGACTGAAGATTTGTAAATATTTGTGAGCTGTAGAAAAGTTTGGGAAGAAGGTAAGCACTGGCTACAGAAATTCTGGATTCAGGAACCTTTTATTTCTATATAGGAGGCCAAGCTTTTGGTGAGATTTCTTAATAGAGTGATGCATATGAAGGTCAAATTTCAGTTGGTCATCTATCATTACTCCAAGGAGCTTAGTCTGGCTAACAGGGATGTTAGTATTATTCAGTGAAAAGATATTAAATGAGGATTTGAGGTGGTAGAGGAGTTTAGGGAGGAAAATTAAGAGTTTTGTCTTTTTTGTATTGAGTATTAGTTGGTTGTTAGTAAGCCATGTTTCAGTAAGATTGTATGAAGTTTGTTTGAGGGTAAGTACTTCTGTTCGATTGTCAACTGTAGATATAACAGTAGATTCATCAGCATACTGTATGACGGAAGACTTGGGGCAGGATTTATGTAATTCATTAGTAAAGATATTGAAAAGAAGGGGAACAGGTTTCAGCAAGCAGCAAAAGATAAGAAAAACAATGTATATAGAAGAAATGGATGGCCAAGAATGCAGTCGCTAGGAAGCTGGAATGGAAAAAAGAAGGTAAGTAAAGAGCTGACTAACTACAAAGGGAAATACATGGGAAAAAGAAAAGGCAGCTAAGGGTTACCAGTTGAACCAGGCTATGCAAAGCCAGGAAGTGGAGTAAGAGCTGGGCAGAAGAAAGAAAACAGGCTAAGGGTGAAGAAAGTAGGGGAGAGACACAAAGGCAAAAGAAGGAAAAGTGTTAGAGGATAGTAAGGGCTTCAGAGAAAATAGAGTAGGGTGGGAGGGAGGGAGGGAGGGAGGAAGGGAAGGGGGGCAAAGGTCTGGCTCGGAGGTGTGCTAGTGGCCTTACAAAGTAAAAAAAAAGTATAAATAAATAAATAACGTAAGGAGAGGTTGAATATTACACACACACTTCACAAAATTAAAAGATGTGGAGCTGAAGCATTCAGTTTTGTACAGAATATCACACAAAACATCTTACTAATATTATACAAAATCTGTGTAACTTTTCTTTAACTCAAAAAGTCTTTATACTTATCTTGTCTCCATTTTATTCTTCAACACTAGTTTATCACAACTAATCCTTTCTTTTAGCCAGCACGTTTACACTTCTAGCACTACCAACTTAATGCTAATAGATGATTCAAAGTATTGTTTAAGGTGTAACTGACAGTTTAACAGGCATTTCTACACAAGCTATGTATACTGAAACTTGTATGCAAGTAACTTTGTACACATGTACATTAAATATGTTCTACACATTTTCAATTATGATGTAGAACATTTCTGTATACATCTGCTTGCTGATTTGTTCTTGTACTTGTACATGTATCTTTTTCCTCAGGCCTCTAGAGAAATGGGGCTTTTTAAACTCAATTGGAAAAAAAACAGCCTTCCTCATTTATGAAATGTATATTTATAGATGTTATAAAACAATATTTTATGAAGAAAATTGTACAATCAGATACATTACTCCTGAGATTGAAAACTCCTAGCAGGTAGAGTACAAAATGAGTTTATCAGCACTAACTATGACAAATAGGCCAAAGGATAGTTTTCACAATGGTACAAATGAATTCTGCACATCAGGATGTATAACAGCAGCTAGCATAAAACTAAGGAGCTGCTAAGTAAATGATATGCAGAATATCTGAGGTAAAACAAATTCATTTTGCCAAACAAGTGGCTTGTATATGCAAAATGTAAGATTAATAAACGATTTACATCACATTTGCAAACCAAATTAACAGCTTAGCCTCTCTATCGCTTCATATCATGTGCAGTAAATGAAGTCTTATAACCCACGTTTGAAAAAGTGGAAAAGAATTTGTGAAAACTGCTTAATGTGCATAAAGGATTTTGGCCATTAAATAAAAGCACCACATCTACAAAGTGCTAGATAAAAAGACACGCCACAGATATGCTCCAAAACCATAGGAGTGCATTTTTTAAATACTTTAATATATTACTGTTCCATTAAATATGTGCAAAAGTGGAGAAAAAACTACTAAATCCATCAAACAGCAGCGAGGCAGTCACTTTGCACAGTGAGTAAATGCTTGGCTATAAACTTTCCTCTTGGGAGGCACTATCCCTCTCCCACCTGTTTTCAAAAGAGCAAAGTACAACTATGAATCCTCAATTTTGCAATCATGGTACTGCCTTACAAGACAAAAACAAAATACTAGACCGGCACTGCAAGAAGACCACACCCCCTGCCCTGTGACAGGTAAGTTTATGTAATGCAACTCAATCAAGTGACAGGGTTGGTAAAATACAGGGTTCATTTCCATTAAAAAAATAAATAAACAAATAAAAAGGCTCCACTCAGTGCATTCTGGAAAATTAAGTTGGGCAATATGACATTCAAACACCATGGTATGAAGAGAATTCAAGGAACAGAAGTCTTCCCCCCAAAGGTATGCAAGTATAAATAAGAACATTGACAATTATCATTTGAGACTTTGTGTGTTGACTTACCTATGTTCATGATGCTATCCTTCTCTGGACTGAAGAACAACCAATCATAGAAAAGGGCAAGCTTGGCATTAGAAGCTGCGACGTTAGACTGAAAAATAAAGGCATTAAAAGCGTAAGCAAGAGAAAAGACTGAATGAGTTACAGCTAACAAATCTGACAACACTTCAGTTTCCACGTTTCTCCACTAACACTAGCATTAGAACCCAATGGAGTTAAGCTCTCTAGACATATCTAGGCAGAAATAACAAGCTCACACAAAAGAAAAATGCCAAATATTTTAACTCTAACTCCATCAGTAACAAAAAACAGCTGCTTGTTTAAGAGTATTATTCACATTCCTTCAATAAATATACTTATCGATAGAGTATAGATAAGGATTATACACATGCACTCACGCATGCACACATGCATGGGTATGTAACATTTGGGTTGGTTTTTATCATTACTTTTTTGGGTGGTTACTATGGTCGAATGGTATCAACTTTTGAATGCTGAAGTAATCAAATGTTGGATTACTGAATGTAAGGTAAGTGGGAGTCAGTAGTAATGCAAAAACCTTTTTTGTAACAAGTATCAGCATTAGGGTTGTGTGTGTGCAAGTGTTTGCAAGTCAAGTTTAAAGTAAATGCTAGGGAAGGAGATAGATGTATGTTGTGTCTGGGTTTGTGTGTGAGCAATTATTTGTGGATTAGGGTTACAGTAAGGGCTAGGGAAAGGGTTGGTGTGTGTGTGTGCAATTATTTGTGGATTAGGTTACAGTAAGAGCTAGGGAAAGGGTTGGTGTGTGTGTGTTTCTGTCTGCCTTTTGTCTTGTTTAATGGCACTGAGGGAAAAAGTGTTTAGCACCCTAATATGTAGGACTGGGTTTGGGACAGTGACAAGGCTAACACACATGAACACAGTGGTGGTGGGGGGGAGGGCAGAACGGGACAAAGCCAGAAAGGCAATTACTGGAAAATGGAACTGAATATTGTGGAGTAGGTGGAAGAAATGGAGGTTGAATCTATGGAGAAGAGCAAATTACATGGAAATAAATGGAGTTTGTGGGAACAGTGCAAGTGGGGTGGTGTTCAGCAGAAGAAATGGGGTTTGGGGGAGAGCAGGAGTTAGGAAATTTGTGTAGTGCTGAAGAGAATGGTGACTGTTGGAGAAAAGCATACATATATAATGAATGAAAATGGTTGCTATGGTTTGCTTTCTGTTATTGTATATGTACAATGTAAGAATTTAATAAAGGTATATAAAAAAGGGGAGGGCTCTTAGGATGACTTTGGCTTTGCACAACCTAGACATCAACAGCATTTTGTGATGAAGGGAAAATGAAAACAGGTGTAAAGAAGACCTGGAAGCTACTACAGGATGAGGGCATCTTTGAGATAAAACAAGTTGCTGCATTTAAAGCCATTAGGTAAAGTGAAGAAGTCATATAGTGGCTTTCCCCCCACAGCCATGAAACAGAGTTTATGCATCAGTAGAAAAAGTAACGATTAATTCTCCACTACTTAATTATAATACCATACCATTACTATGATGTCAATGTGAATGGCTATTGCACTTGAAGAGAAACATGCCAGACTGTAGAGTGAAAATGATGGCCTTTACTTCCAAAATACTGATGTGTAGACTGGTCTCCTGAATGGACAAAATGCTTTGTACTGACTTTTCCAAATAATGTTGCCTCCCCTTAGACCAGAAGCGCCTGTGGAAACTGCCACCTGTAGAACTACAGCTAGAAGTGTCTGCCCAGAGAAAGGTAGGACTTGCAAGTCCACAGTGAGAGATGTTATCTGTATTTCCTGAAGGTCATGATGGGTGACTTCAAGGAGTCTATCAAGTGAAAAGTGGACATTCAGATTTCAGTGGAAGAGGTAGCATGAAAAATCTCATACTGAGGACCATGAAAATTGTGAATGCCATAAGCTCCAGACCTGAGGGGACAGTGCCACTGTGTACAGTTTGCAGCACAACTGAATTGACTGACTGGATCCTTTTCAGAGGGAGAGATGTACAAAAATGAAAGTGTTCAGAGTACAGCCCATTAAAGTGATTGACTGCATGAACATCAATTGGGATTCTGTTATGTTCACCACTATTTCCAAGGAAAGAAAAAACTGACAAAATAATTCCAGGAAAAGATCAGACTGCCAAAGTTGGGGCTGCTAAGACACAGTCATTGAGACAGGAAAACCCTGAACTCTTGCTGTTTGAGAGCCAAAGCAATTACCAACATGCATACGGCAAACCCTTTGGGGGCTGCATAGAAGTCAAACAGCAATGTCAAGAAGTGAAAATGACTAACAGGAAGTGAATGAACCTTGCATATTCTCTGAATCTTTAAGTGCGGGTATGCATCCTGGAAGTGCAAAGAGTGAACCCAATCTCCTAACAGACAAGGAATGATGGACTACACCATAATCATGCAAAACAGCACTTTGACAACATGTTGGTTAAAGTTCCTCAAGTTGCAAATGGGCTTGAGGTCCCCTGTCTTCCCTGGTACCAAAAAGAACCCTACACATAAGCCTAGTCCCTTCTGTCTTGGTGGAAAATCCTGGATTGTTCTTTCTCAAAGTCGCCTCTGGCTGTCTTTATGGATGTAGTTCTTTCATGGCGTGGGATGCCTGGGACAGACTACACCATGGAGTTGGTCAAGAAAGGAATGTGATAACTTCTGGATACTATTTACCTCACTGACAAACCATGCCTAATGGCTTCTCATGTTGAAAATGGAGAGAAAGATAATCCCTGACTAACTCTAGAATGGAGCAGTCAGTTAAGGCCTCACTGAGTAAATTGGTGTCTCCTGAAAGAGGGACCACAGCAACCCTGGCTGATCTGCTAAAATCCCTCCTCCCTGGGAGAGTGGCTATTCTGAAAATTACCACATCTTTGCAGTGCTTACCTGAACCATTAGTGTTACTTTTCTGAGAGTAATGAAAAGTACATTTGTGCATACTTACCATAAATGTAAATGTTTGGCTGTCTTCACTGTTGCAGTAATAACTCGAGATTTCCTGCCATGAGAAACCCTTAGTTGGCCAGGATACCAGAGACTTTTTCTATCCCTCAGCCCGGCAGGTGCATTTTTCTCTGACATCAGGTTGTCAGTGAATAACGGATCATCAGTTGGAGCCATTTTTCAGGTCATTCTTGCTCCCCACCACTTAGCTGGAGCCACACTCTTCAAGACCTGCCCACTATATCCCCAGTGGGAGACATTACAGGGACCTGCTGGGGATCAGTGGGGTTATGGAAGGGAACCTAGAGGAAAGCAGAAGAGGCTACCCACACCAACCCACAGCAAGGTGCACAGGGGTAGGTGAGACGGAACGGTTACCTCAACAGTGAAGACACTTCAACATCTACATTTAAGGTAAGTATACACAATGGTACTATGTGCATCATGCTTTACTCGTGTAGCAGCAATAACACTCAGGAGGATTCCCAAAGCTATAGGAAAAGGGAGGATGTTAAAAAAGAAGCTTATGATAGGGAAATGCTGAGGAAAAGCAAGTTCTAGCTTTAGAAATAGAAAAAAGATTATAGTGCTTGGAGAAAGTGCATACAGAGGACCAGCTGGGTTGCCTCCACAATGAACTGGGTAGACAATCCCCTGATTATGGCAGTGGTAGCTGCAGTGGCACTGATTGAAATGTGTCCTGGTGCACTCAGGCATCCCCTTGCTATGGTGCTTGCAACAAATGGCAATACAGTTAGAAATTTGTTTAGAAATATTTTGTTTTTCATAACCGCTCTTCCTTGTTAGTTAGCTCCAAATGATACAAATAACTGATCAGATTTTCTGAAGCTCTTCGTCTTCTGCAGACAAAACCCAAGCAGACTGTAAATATATAAGGGGTGAAGGCATTTTTTCCCAGGGAAGAAGACAGGCAAATGTATAGCATGGTTAACATAAACATCCATGATTACTTTAAGCATAAAGGAGGGGGTGGTTCTCAGGGAGACCATCTCTGTAAAACCTGAGAAAGAGAGAGCATGAAGCTCATAAATCCCTCTGTCTGAAATGTTAACAACTAATACAGTTTTCCAAGTGATAAATCTGATGGAGGAGGATGCAGCCTCAAAGGGAAGTAGGGTGAGCTTCTCCAACACAAAGTTTAGGTCCAAGGATAGAGCAAGAGCTCTCTCGTAGGAGGTCTTAGGTGAATGACACCTTTGAGGAATGGTTTCACTGTGGGGTAGGAAATAAAGAAGGCTGCAAAGGCAGACAGGTGGGGAAAGATGAGGGATGGATTTAAATACAGAAGTAAGAAACTCCCTTACAGAAACATTTGGCCAAGTACGATAAAACAAGGGGGATATTTGCTTGTAAAGGCTGCTGCCCCTTGGAATGGCACTAGTGAGAGAGTCTTTTCTATTAAGAAATACAAGACTTCCTGGTGCTGGGTTTCTTGGCCTCTTTCAGGATGAGAAAGACATCATTGTTAAAGAGTTGGCTGGAAGGGAGGACATTCAAACCTTTCATCCTGCCAACCTGAGTGTTCTCAAGTTGGGGTGTATGGCAATCCCTTTGTTATTTAGGCCATCTACCTCCAACTGGAGCAGCCATGGTTCTTTCTTGGCTATACTGAGTAGTATGGGAACCAATACAGACTGGGCCAGAAGGGTGCTATCACATCATTCTCAGCCCATCCTCCCAAACCTTCAGAAGTACCTTTGGAATGAGGTATACAGGATGGAGGGCATACAGAAATAAGCATGTCCGTGGGAAGGAGAATGCATCTGCCCTCCAGACCTTATGGCTTAGGGCTCTTGATCAAAACTTGTTGATCTGTCTTTCTTCCTTTGAAACAAAGAAGTCTAAAAAAAAAGGTGTACCTCTGGTACACCACACTTGTTTGTGAGTTTTCTGATGACATGACTTATTTACCATCAGTTTGTGAAGGTCTGCTACAGACTTGTTTAAGTAGTCTGCTAGGTCGTTTTCTGTCCCTGGGAGGCAATAAACCAAGACGTGTAATCCCATTTCCTATGCAGTCTCTCAGAGTTTCCCAGCCATATGGCACAGGCTGTAGGAGTGTGTATCTCCCTGTTTGCTGATATAACATATTACTGTGGTATCTGTCCTTACTAAGAGAGTGCCTGGTATCAAGTTCTGTTTGAATGCTATTAGGCATATATCGACCACCACCATTTTTTTTGATGGATATGACTTTCTAACAAGCTCCTGTCCCACCTGCCTTGCACTCTCATGTTGTCTGTGTGAGACCCCTCAAACTAACTCTGAGGCACTGATGGTTATCACTTGGTGCCCTGCCTGTAAGGTAATGGAACTCCCTTGTTAAGTTTCAGGCATCTAGCATCACAACAGTTCTTGCTTGATGCAAGAAAGACTTGTTAACTTGAATCTCAGAAAACGTTGACACTGACAGCACACACTTTTGAGATACCACTATGTTTTTCTCATGTGCAGTTTGGCTAAGGGTATCATTAGAATGCAACAGACCAAGGGTTGCAGTGCTCTCAAGAGCTCACCGGCTGAAACAAATTCCTGGATTAAAATTCAGAAATACTGTGTTAGGGAGAGGATCTTGCCATGTGGAAGGAAGGCAGTTTTTGCCTGTTATAATCCAATACTATAGCTAGAAGCAACAGAATATTGGGGGGGGGGTAGGTTGAACTTGTAACTGAAAGTGAACTTTAATTCTAAGAGACATATCATGTTTTTTATTTGCAGAGAGGATCTGGCTTCCTCTTCCATGCTTACCTGAATGAGGCAGTCATCCATGTAAGGATAAATCTGCATGCCCTTGGTCCTGCAAAATGCAATTACTGAAGTCAGACAGCTTGTGAAAACACTGGGAGAAGTAGACAAGCCAAAGAGCAATGCATGTAATTGGTAATGTGTTCCACCTGCACATAAATGAGGGTACTCCTGAATTCCTTTGCTATGGGGATGTGGAAGTAAGCATACTTTAAATCTAAGATAAACATGACTGCCCAAGGAAGGATCACAGGAAGAAGTTTTTGCAAAGTTAGCATTCTGAACTTGGGAACCACCAAGAATTTTGTTTAACCTTGAGAGGCCTAAGAAAGGTCTCCAGTTTCCTTTTTTCTCAGGACCAGAAACAGCCTGGAACACAACACTGTTCTTAAATTTGAGGAGACTGGTTCTCTAGATCCTTGCATTATGAGATCACAGACTTGAGACACTGCCTTTTTCATCTGTCCTTTGGGATAAAAGAAATGCCTAAAAACCTTGGGAAAGAAGCAAACTGAATTGTGTACCCTTTTCTGATGATATTTAGGACCCACCTATCCTGGATGACAGTGTGCCACTGATTTAGGAAGAGTGGGGCTTTGTCTTCTAGCTTTGCAGGATGACTGGTGTGGTGCTGGGTTGGAGGGGGGACAGGGAGGTGCTTGCGTGAGTTAAGGCTGCTTCCTGCTGGATCCCAGGGAGTGGGACCCAGTAGGTCTGGTTCTGGGGTTTGCTTGGCACCTTCTTTGCTTTCTATCCCTTCTAGTTTTTGTATTTTTGTTTTTTCATACGGAGACAAGAGAGGACCAGGAGTTAGTAGGATATACTTCTGCTTAACTTTGAAGGTAGGACGTGCAAAAAATTGTTTGACAGCTTGCATAGTCTTAGCCTTCTCCTCCAGTCTTTTAAAAATACTTTGAGCCTTTGATCCAAAGAGGAATTCCTTATCCATTGGACATTAAAGATTTCAACTTTGACAGTCTGAATATGGCTGATTCTAAACCAAGCACCTCTCCTGATTACTGACTCTGATGCTTCAAGAACATCAAAGCCAGGGTGGCATGGCCAAGATGGTGAGCAGTTAACATTTTATCTCTGCTTCATTTTAACATCTCTGACAGTTTTTTTACTAAATAACTCAAACAGAACATTTCAAAACTTAACGAGAATGACACTGAACTTCTTCTGAAACAAAACAACTTATTCTGGGAAAAAAATAGAACACTTAGAAAACACATCTAGAAGGAATAACATCATGATTTACAGGATTCCTGAAGAGAATAGGGAGACACAGTATGATACAATTCCTTAACACCTGGCTGCCTAAAACGTTGAACCTACCTGAAGCCTTTTCCTTTGGCACTGAAAGGGCACACAGATCACTTTTCAAGTCATCTTTAAAAAAAAAACTTCACCAAGGTCAGTGATCGTAACATTTTTCAAGATAAGGAATTAGACTTAAAATCTGCATGGACTAATTATTCAGTTAAAATTAAAGAAAATACTATAAGATTTGACAATGACTACTCAACACTAGTAATGCCAAATAGAAAAACAATACCAGAGCACAAATTTTGTTTACAGCAAAAATAAGGATTCACCTTCCAGAAGGAAAGAAAAATTTTAACACATTGGAAGATGCAAAAGACTTTATACAGAAAAATAAAATTCTAGAAAAAACCCCAGAAGAAATGGACTGGAATCTATCAACATATTTGAAGAAAATGCAACAAGATATGGTTGGTTAATAAAAGACAAACAGTAAAGAAGTGAAAGACAAATGAAAATCAATGTATTTCATGGTTATGAATTCTTATTAAAGAAGTGCTTGAATACTTATGAACAGGTGTTGAATATTACTTTTAACACGGTAAATCATTTCTTTCCCTACTTCAAATGGTTACTAGCTCCTTTTGAGTTTGGCTATACGTGAAATTAAAGCCACCTACTTACATTCAAAGCTTAAAAGGTTAAACTAGTAATTTCATTAAAAGTTTTTATTAAAATTCAATCATTATTATGATGAAACTTATGTTAGGTGGCAAACTTTCAGATATCTTGGCACAGTTGAGCAATGTACTATTAAATATAATACAAGATGCAACAATTGACATAAGAGGCATGCTAAGTTACATTTTGGGTTCTTAAAATGGTCCAGTAGTGTGCTACTTATACTAGTTGCTTGACATGCAAAAGCACTCAGGAAAGACATGCTAAGTTATAAACAAAGTATAAAAAAATATAGTTTTTTACATATATACATGTTATCATGGGAATGATATCAAATAATGGGTCTACAGTAGAAGACCAAAAGTTTAAAATCGCGAACTCTCTAAAGAGCGAAAATACTGGACCTCAAAATCATTACTGTGGGGGGCTGCAGGCCCCCCATACCCCTACTAAATATATATTCCAACTCGAGATCGCAGTACAGTGAGGAAAGGGCAAATATTCCGATCTTCACTGTACTGCAGTCTCAAAAAAAGCACTTCAAGGTCCGGCATTTCCGCTCTTTAGAGCGTTCACAATTTTAAACTTTTGGTCTTCTAATATAGACCCCAGATAATTAGAGTAACATTCACACTTTTACAAGTTAGATACAGATCACAAATAACTCTCATTCTTTTAATGCAAGTTTATATGTGATGCTTCCTTTAAAAATGGCAGTCTGCTTTATATTAAACATCTCATACAAATAGTGTGCTTACTGAATCATTAAATGTTATTTCATTAAATGCAATAGCTTTTTAGTGGTTAAAATACTTTAAAATGTTTTTTGTTTTTTTAGTGGTTTGGAGGGGTTTGAGAGATTGATATGTAACGTAGAGGTGGCTTGGATTCACTTGCAAGCATTTTTATGTGAATTGTAACTGACAGACTGTTTATTTTCAAGCCCTTATCATGGACACCAGCTTGAAACAACTTAAGAGTCATGACCACTTTTGTGATGCTGCAGGGAGTTCTGAAGATTCTATGAACTGTTCAGGGTACTTCCTCCTGTCTAAAAATAATCATAATATTTTGAATCATATGTTAAGGTGTCAATGAATACAAGATAAATAATAAACAAAAGACAGTGAATTTCATTCTAAACCACTGTCAGTTATTAAATAGTTCTGAATGCTTGCAGTATACCAAAAGAATAACTTATATACTAGCTTACATACTAACCTATAGAAAGACGCTTCTGATAAAAAAAATAGGATTGTGTTTCTCTGTTATTGTCTCTTTTTAATGATAACAAAACTTAATATCTCAGAACAATTTATTATGGAAAGTTTGAATCTTAAAAGGGAAGATCTTTCAGATGTTTGTTCAGCTACTATTAGACATAACATTTACGGAAAAAAAATAGGACTGATTCTAAAAGTAGTACTACATTAAAGAGTATCAAATATATAAGGGTAAATATAAATGTTCTATTATATGATATTCGACACTAGGATTATAGCTAAAATATAAAACCTAGGAATACAATAATAGTACAAGCCATAGTATACAAACAGAAATAGAAAGAGATCAGAATAAACAAATATGTATGTAGTTAAAGAATATAAATATGTCTACAAGGTTGGCATAGTGGTTAAGGTATTCACCTTATAGGTACAAGGTGCAGGATTTAATTCTCACATGGAGTAATTGGCGGTGCTTGGAATGGCCCATAAAGGCAGTTAGCCTGGTACTAATTTATGAACTTATGATCCTATGAACTTTACACATAGTAAATAAAACAAAAAAAATATCAAATCATCTGACCTATAAATTAATAAATATGAAAATAACAAGTGACTTCCTCCCTATATTTGACCAGACAGAGACAATGTGAGGCACAAGGAAAAATGACTGTAGAGATATTCAGTTTGGCCAACTTATAATAAAGATTCTGAACACCTGTTTAACTTTTCTTATTCATAATAACTCACTGATGGGCTTTTTTAAGATAATGCATACTAAAAATATGAGACACACTAATATAAATCAGAAGCATGAGCTAACCGTTGTTAGTCTAATGAAAAGTTTGAGAGGTAGTTTGTTCATCTTTTTCAGCAAACTAGGAATAAGTTATTCCATGGTAGAATGTTTTAGAGTTATATCATTAGGTAACTTTTTATTAGTTTCAAAAGTTTTGTCCATAGCTGAAGATTTCATATTGCTATACATAGAGTACATAATAAGCTCATTACACCTGTGTTTTTTTTCTCTCTTATATACAGGTCTGATTTTAAATGCATATCCATTAATATTAATGGATTGAACAGTCCAGTAAAGTGAGAGAGAGAGAGAGACTGTTCAAATACTTGCAATTACATAAAGCTCAAATAGAATTTCTACAGGAAACACATTTACTTAATAATGATGGAAATAAACTTTTGTTAAATACTTATTTGGTTTTAGCAGGTTCTGGCTTTCAACCGAAAAGAACAGGCCCCCTCATTTTATGAAAGAAATCACCAGTAATATCTAAAGTAAAAGATACCTATATGTTGATAAAAATGGTATGTTAAGCACTGTTATAACTGAGTGGAACATAAAACTATATACATTGGTGAACTCTTACTGGATTTCAGGGATTGCAGCAAAAGATGCAAAAAATTATTTAGACACTATAGCCTATTGCATGAAAGGTCAAGTCATAACAGCTAAATATTTTAATTGTATTTTATCAGACAAAGATTCTACTGCAGATATGAAAACATAAATAATAGTGCAAATAACCTAGATAATGATAATATAGTTGAAAGCTTTCTAACGGAAAATATAAATAATATATAAAAATATATAATAATAAAAATATATATATATATATATATATATATATATATATATATATATATATATATATATGGGTCTACCTGACAATGCCGAAAGCTGACAACGCCGACGATGAGAACACCGACACCAGAAGATCGACAACTGAGATGACCAACGGATGAAAACCCCGACGCTGAGAACACTGACATGTGAAAAGGCTGTGTAAGTATGTGGTAGTGACGGACGTTAGGGTTAGGGTGCGAGTAAGGTAAGTGTGCGATATTGACGGACTCTAGGGATAGGGGTGGGTTAAGTGAGTTAGGGTTAGGGCGTGGCTTAGGTGAGTGTGCGATAGTGACAGTCTTTAGGGTTAGGGGCAGGTTAAGTGAGTTAGGGTTAGGGCGCGGGTTAGGTGAGTGTGCGATAGTGACAGTCTTTAGGGTTAGGGGCGGGTTAAGTGGGTTAGGGCGTGGGTTAGGTGAGTGTGCGATAGTGACAGTCTTTAGGGTTAGGGGCGGGTTAAGTGAGTTAGGGTTAGGGCGCGGGTTAGGTGAGTGTGCGATAGTGACAGTCTTTAGGGTTAGGGGCGTGTTAAGTGAGTTAGGGTTAGGGCACAGGTTAGGTGAGTGTGCAATAGTGACAGTCTTTAGGGTTAGGGGCGGGTTAGGTGAGTGTGCGATAGTGACGGACCTTAGGGTTAGGGTTTGGGTTTAGGTTATAGATAGTTGTGTATGTAAGGTTTAGTGTGGGTTTGTAAGGATTTTGGTGCGCTTGTGTTGTGTGTGTGCTTTTTGGACAGAGGATTTGTTTTGTTTGTTGATTGTCGGGATTGTGGTGCGTCGGGCATGTGAGGTTTCGTGTTTGTGAACTTTCGGTTATGTGGTGTCGGTGATTTCATTGTCGGTGTTGTAGTGCGTCGGTGTTGTCAGGTAGACCCATATATATATATATATATGTATATGTATGTATGTATATATATATATATATATATATATACATATATATACATATATATACATACATATACATATATATATATATATATATATATATATATATATATATATATATATATATATATATATATATACATACATACACACACACACACATATATATACATACACACACACACACACACACACACACACACATAATGAAAGAATAAGTGGACAAATAAAAAAAGAATTGATAGACCATTCACTTTAACAGAAATAAAAGATCAAATAAAGTTAAAAAATAAAAAGGAGTCAGGCTTAGATGGCCTTATACCATAACTATATAAAATACTAGATACAAGATAAAGCAGTTAAAATATTAGATAAGGTCTATATGGAAATAAAACAACTGCTGAAGTCCCCCCATCATGGAAATATTCCCTTATACCACCTATTTTAAAATAAGATACGGATCCTTCAAAGTGCTCATCATACAGACCCATTTCAGTTTTAAATGTAGACTATAAGATGTTCATGTCCATTTTAACTAACATAATTAATCTACTTGCATCTAAACTAATTAAGATTGATCAAACTGTGTTTATGTTAAATAGACAAGTATAAGATAATATAAGAATACATGCATTACTAAACTATGCAAATAAAAATAAAAAAGAACTTTCTATCATAAGTCTCGATTTAGATAAGGCATCTGACTCAGTTAATAGGTCGTACCTGTTTAAAACACTTAAAGTGCATAATTTCTCAACAGAGTTAATTGCATTATTTTTTTAAGTTATACAATAACTTTTGTGCTTATGTTAAGATAGGTTCTTTTCTAATTCCTTTAAATTAGAAAAATGCAAAAAAACAAGGCTGTCCATTATCACCTTTACTTTTTGGATTAGCTATAGAACCCTTTGCTAATAGTATTGATCCAATAAGAACATTAATGGTATCAAAATAAAAGAAGATTTCAAACTAAAGATTCAACTCTTTTCTGATGATAGTTTACTAACAGGAAATGCAAAGAATTATGACATATAATTAGTTCTAAGAGTCAGTCTGAAGAAATTTCAAACTTAAGATTTAATCATAATAAAACACATACATTATTAATTGGTAAAAAAAATTAAAAAATCATATAAAAGTATTCTAAATTCAATGGGACAATAAATCGAATTAAATACCTTGGTATAACCATTATGTCTAATAATAAAAAAATGATACAAACTTTCAACAGGTTGCTGATAACATTTTAAGTTTAGTCACAAATTGGAACAAATTCTTCTTTACCATGGAAGAACTATTGATGCTTATTAAGATGGCAATTCTCACTAAAATATTGTTTGTCTTACAATCTTTAGTACTATCAACACCAAAAAAAAATGATGAAGATGATAAATAATATTCTACTTAAAATTTTGTGACATCCTAATAAACCAAGAGTTTCCTTTGACTGCCATGGAAAAAGTTAGGATAATAGTAGAACAGGATTCCCTAATATTCAATTCTATACTGCTTCAATAATTGTAAAAGTTATAATGTTGCAGATGAATTCATCTTATGAGTCAAAATGGAAACAAATACATCAAGATATATTTTTAGTTAATAATATACCACAACCAGTCATAGACAAATAGACCCCAATAGTTTTGTCTGGTTATTAAAAGATTTTTGTGTAAATGGAATTACACCCTCTTCTCAAATTCCCTATTTAAATAAAATCATTTCCTCTTTCCAAAGGTTCACATATTCTAACCATTGCATTAAAAACTTAATATTTTCTGTGTTTCCAATTGCATATAAAAATGACTGCTTAGAAACTCATAACTTCAACAAAATGCTAGTATCCAAACAACAAAGCAACTTAATTTACTGGTATCAATTCGTAAATGGTACTGATATATATGCTGTTGAAAATTTCAAGTCCAAATACAATAAAGATTCTGAACACAGAAATTAATAAGATATTTAACCTAGATAAGGAATTGTTCCCCAAATTATTGGAATTCTTAATAAATATCAATAATAATGCAATAAGAAATAAATCTTATTTGTCACAAATTTACAAAATTCTTAAGTTAGATTTTACATATTTAGACAACTCCTACTTGAACTACTCCTCAAAAAGTAGGTCTATGTCAGTTCTTCGAACGCTTAAAATTTCGAACGTTATATGCTCGAGACCAAACATTCGAAATTTCAAGTGTTCGAAGACGGACTTTCTACGGTGCCATACAGTGCAGATAGGGAGAATTTCCCTTTTCTGCAATGAAATGTGGTCTTGGAGTTGGTACATTTAAGTAGGGGGGTGTATGGGGTGCAGGGGGGTTTGCCCCCCTGCTCACACTGTTAAGGTGTGTTTTTCTTTTTTTCTTTTTTTTTATTTGATATTCAAACATTCAAATGTCGAACATTTGGTATCGACAATGTAACGTTCAACATTTTGGATGTTCGAATATTTAATATAGACCCTCAAAAAGTAATACTGAAGACTTTTCTGAAGAATACAAGAAAATATTAAAATCTACAGACTAAACTACATCTTTACTATATTTAAAATTTTTCACTTTGAAATTATTACACAGAGTTTTTGTCACGCTTAACAAAATGATGTATACATCAAATATAATTAAATGCTGGAGATGTGATTCTGAAATAATAGCTGATTGGATATATATGTTATATGACTTCTGAAGTCTTCTCCATTTTTGGAAAGAAATTATTAACTTCATTCAAGCTCTATGATCAGATAGATATATAATATTTCTAAATATTTAGTTTCATTTAATGCTCTGATTCCTGAGATAATTCCATAAACCCAAATGCCTCTTATTTGGTCTATTCTTGCTATAGCCAGAAAAGTAATTACTAAAAATTGGAAAAGTAAAGTTACCCCCTCTAGTGCTGAATTTATTAGTACAGTAAAAATTGTTTCCAGTAGTGAATTACGTACTTCAAAGATAAGAACTTCTGATATTACACATTCATATAAATCTTGGCTTAAGCAAATTTTTCGGAGAAGGTAAATCTGAGCCATGCATACATCCCATAGCTCTGGATGAACCTCGAGTGGCACTGTAAGCAACATGCATCAAGATGATAGTCATCAATGAAATAAGTGAAGATTGTGATAACAGTTCATCTATGATAGATCCATCTGGCAACTGTTCCATGGGTTGGTGTACTTCACTGCAGTCATATCACAGGAAATACATCACATGATTAGTAGGTCAGTGCTCTTGTATAAGGCATATGAACTTGCCTTCTTAAGTTGTCCATCATTATGTATTGTTCATGTGGTAAATGAACAATAGGGGGTCTGTGGAGTTGGAGCCTTTTTGACAGCAGTCACAGAAACCAATGTATCTGGCTTTAGCATTTACAATTAGAAATTCCTGTCCTTTACGGAGCCAGAGGATACAGTCAGCCATCATTGGTATAGAGACTTCTCTATCAGGGGGGCCTCCTAAGCTACACTGGAGACCACTTTCAGGATGTCCTTAGACTACTCAGTGTGTTGCTGGGTGGAATGAAAAAACATCTGCAATGTCCTCTGTGGAGAGGACATGGACTCATTTGCCCATCTTCTCCTTTGAAGCATCACTTCCAGGACCTCATCAAATTCTGGATCGTCTTGAGAAGACAATGGGGAATCTGCATTCCCCGCATCACTTGCATCAACTGCAGATGACTCAGCAGGTCAATCAATGTGCTTTTTCTAGAACAAAGCCTTTCTTTGAACCTTCAGAGAGAAGGTGTCTGAAGATTAATAAGATGCACATTTGGAAGTTGAATTTGTAGTTGGGGGTGACAAAAGCCATGAGGCCTCTTTTACATGCTCAATAAAAGATGTCATGGTCAAAGGTCAGGAAAAGGCTTCACCAATGACAAGTTAGATTCAGGAATTAAAGTGGGTAGGGTGCCAGGCAACTGACTCATTATTAAGCTACACCTTAAGGACTGGCTCAATGCACAGACTGTACAAAGTAAGCTGGGGCTGGGCACAGTAAGACAAACACTGATGTCAAAGGGCAGAGCCACTACTGTCACTGATGTCCTAGGCTCAAGCATCACATCAAACACAGTGTCAGCATCACCAATCACAGCATCGGTATCACTGATGCTAAAGGAAGGGTCAGTGGTGGAAATAGCCAGTGACATCAATATGAGCTACAGCACTGAAACAGACACTGTGGGAGTCAATAATTAAATCTTTAGGACCAGCGTTGCAAATACCGGGGCCTGAAGAAAAGTGTCTTGGTAGAAGAAAAAAAAAATCTCCAAAAGAAACAAAGGCTACAGGCAACAACAAGAAAAAACTTCCACAAACGGATCTCCCACAAACAAGTAAAGTAAGTACTTTCATTTTGGTTCAGTGACCAAAAGTTCATCAGAAAATTAAACTGACACACCTAACACATTAAATAGTATAGAACAGGTCACATGGTCAATTAAATGCATTCAAACATCCCTTTCAATTCATATTTCAAATAGAAATACCCTAAACAAAACAAATATTAACGATTTAACTGTAGTAAAGTACACATAAACATACATAAGTATAAATATAAGCATTATCAGAAATGCATCTGAGTAAAAAAATAAGAATAATTAACAATATGTCTAAAAAACATGATTTAAATATACTGCTAAAATGTTGGCACCAACATACATAAAACCAAGGTAAAAAGCATAACTACCTTTGTAAACTTCTTAAAAGGTAGTTATGCTTTTTACCTTGGTTTTATGTATGTTGGTGCCAACATTTTAACATTATATTTAAATCATGTTTTTTAGACATATTGTTGTTAATTATTCTGATTTTTATTACTCAGATGCATTTCTGATAATGTTTATATTTATAGTTATGTGAACTTTACTGCAGTTAAATCATTAATTTTTATTTTGTTTAGGGTATTTCTATTTGAAATATGAATTGAAAGGAGTGTTTGAATGCATTTAATTGACCATGTGACCTGTTGCATACAATTTAATGTGTTAGGTGTGTCAGTTTAATTGTCTGATGAAGTTTTGGTCACTGAACCAAAACAAAAGCTTTACTTGTTTGTGGGAGATAAAAGATCCGTTTGTGGAAGTTTTTTCTTGTTGTTGCCTGTAGCTTTTGTTTCTTTAAAAAAAATCTGCATCTACGGTAGAATAAACAGGGGAGGGGATACCTTTGAGTCTCCCCTGAGCCTTCAAGAGAGCTAATGCCGCCCTATTATAATCTATATCAAGCAAATGTGTGTGTGTGTGGGGGGGGGGGGAGTGACTCTAGGGATTGCAGGTTTCAGCATAGTAAGTGAAACCTTTCTGTCAGCTCCAATATCAGAGAAGTTTGACATGCTTTGAGATTTGGATAGCTGCAAAATGGAAAGACAAAGTCTTAACAACTGAAAGAACAGCATTTTAACAGTCAAACTATGAGAAGACCTTTCCATGGTGGGCTTACAATTGGTGTCATCCTTGTTTGCATTTCAATTTAGCATTTTTTTCCTTGATGGAGATGTCTGCAATCCATGCTTCTGTGATATTAAGCAAGAGAGTTTGAGAAGTCCCTGAGCCTCCCACTATGTCCTATTTACTAAGAAAGCAAATGTCCTACAAAATAAAAAGTGAACAACGAAAGTTTGACACAGACATGGACACAGTTCAAAGGTGATATTTACCAACTTGCAGGGAACTCCAACAGCAGTTACTGGATGAAAAGCCAGCTAAATAGAGATGGTAGCAGTGTACCTATGAAACGCCAGTGAGGGTCCTCTCAGGAATCAAAATGATATAATATGAAACTATTTTCTATATTCAACATCTGGGACTCTTCCTGGTGCATTTACAACTGGGCTGAGTCCCAAGTAATACAACTAGCATGGTGGAAATAACCAGAGAAGGAACGAGAAGAAATGTTCAGAATGCAGTCCTTTGAAGTACCAAAGGAGGCTCAGTTCTTGCAGCTGCAATCCAGACATTAATATACAATGAAGGTATGCATCACTAACTAAATGCCTGGGGAACAGTTGTCTGCAAAGGAAGCGCACATGAAACAAACTTGCCCCTTAGGGAGTGGCCTTTGACCTCAGCATTCTACAAGGGCAGTGAAGCATCTACTGACAGGAGAGAAAAAAACAAAACTGTCACTTAGACAAGAACTGCTTGGCAATAGTCAGTCCTTCCATCTTTGGAGAGGAGATCAACATCTGTTCAGTAATCCTGAACTCCTGCACCTGCTACAGGTAAAATTTGCACTGGCAATGTACATCAAAGTAAATGGAGTGTTTCAATGCCAACTGTGACTCCCTGCTGGAGGAAATGTGGACTATTCCTAAAGCACACTCAATCTTTGTGAAAAACAGTAAGAGCCTTACAGAAGAAGGCCAGAAGCTTTAAAATCCTGCAAACAGATGTGATAGACAGCAGAAAAGATTAGAGCAAAGAAACAAAAGTACAGTTGTGTATCTACCATAAATGTAGATGTTCCGAGTGTATTCACTGTTGCAGTCATTACTCTTGGGTTATCCTGCTGGCAGGCTACCCGCAGTCGGACAGAATTCCAAAGTCTAGGCCAGTTGTCGCCTCTTCCCTGACGTCAGTGCGCCAGGGGGTATAAAAGATGCAGCCGATGCCATTTTCTTCAGTTTTTCTTGCCCCAGATGTCAGGTGCCCCAAAAAGCTAGGCTGAAAAAATATACCAATAAGAAATGAATGCACAAAAATAATATTTCCTTCATCTACAAGCAAATACACCAAAAAGGTTGTATAGGATAGAGAAGTGCAGATAAGTCCAGGCAAAGAGAAGGGGGATGGTGGGTGGGTAACCTGGACTGCAACAGTGAATACACTCGAACATCTACATTTATGGTAGGTACACAACTGTACTATGTTCATCGTGTTTCAATGTTGCAGTCATTACTCTTGGGTAGAATCCCAAAGCTGAGGATGGGTGGCTGGGCTAAATAGGATTAGGAGAGGCTATGAGGCCCTGCAGAACTGCAGTGGCGAAGCCTGCTCTGGACTTAGAGTAGAGAGGCAAGTGGTAGTGCTTTGTAAAGGTGTGCACTGAACTCCAAGTTGCAGCCTCTAAAATTTATTTGGTTGGTACTCCTCTGTGGAAGGATGCTGAAGTGGCTGCTGCTCTGGTGGAATGAGGCCTAATGCCTTTAGGCACTGATTTGCCATATTGAGAATAGCAGAAACAGATGCAATGGCCTATCCATTTAGAAATAGTCTGTTTTGAGATAGCCTTTCCTTGTGATCCTGCAGCATATGACACAAAGTTGCTCAGTCTTTTTGAAAACTTTAGTTCTGTCCAAGTAGAAGCGTAACTGCCTGTGTATGTCCAAAGAGTACAGAATGTTCTCACCCTTGTTCTATGGATTTGGGTAAAAGGTAGGCAAGTGAATGGTTTGACTGAGGGCCACACTGGTCACCACCTTAGGCATGAATGTAGGGTTTGTCCACAGAGAAACTCGAGACTCGCCTTGCAGAGGTTATGGCTAGGAGTAGAGCTGTTTTCCAGGTTAAGAATTTAATATCCGCTGTTGATGCTGGCTCGAAAGGAGGCAGTGTGAGTTTTTCAAAAACATAATTGAGGTCCCAGGTCGGAATTTATGCTCTCCTTGGAGGCCTAATGTTTTTGGCCCCTCTGAGGTATTGCCTTATTAAAGGATGAGAAAAGATAGGTGGTTCCGTATTGTAATGTGCAGAAATGGCAGAGGCATGAATCTTAATTGATGAGAAAGAAAGGCCTTTGTTCAGCATCTCAGTTAGGTATTGTAAAATCTGAGGAATATTTGGTACAGACGTGTCAATGCCTTGTTCCTGGTTCCAAGCACAGAATCTCTTCCATTTTTCTGCATAAGATTTTCTGGTACTGGGCCTCCTGGCCTCCAAGATAACATCCATAACTGCTTTTGAAAGAGGAGTGTTCTCAATGGCTACATTATCTGCCATGCTGCCAGATTTAAGGTCCTAAGTTGGCTGTGCAGAATATGATTGTTTTGTTGGGTCAGCAAGTGAGAAGTTTGAGGCAATATCCATGCTGGACCTTGAGACAAGCTCTTTAGGATTGGGTACCAGTGCTGGTGTGGCCAGTCTGGTGCAATCAGAATCATTTTTGGCTTCTCTTGTCTGACCTTTAGGAATACTCTGGGAAGGAGAGGCAGTGGGGGAAAAGCATATACTGTTAGATTTTTCCAGCTGAATGATAGGGCATCCACTTTCCATGCTTGCTTGTGGTAAATCCTTGTGCAAAATCTCTGCAATTGACAGTTGAGAGGGGAGGCAAATAGATCTATGTCTGGGCATCCTCATTATCATTCTGAAGACTTGTGGATCCAGTTTCCATTCATGGGGATCCATGAGGTTTATGCTTAGTTCGTCTGCCAGAGTGTTTGTTTTTCCTGGCAGGAATTGTGCTTGCAGGTGAACTTGAAAAGCCAATGTTTTGTCCCATAAGGTCATTGCTTGTCTGCAGAGGGGGTAGGAATGAGTACTTCCCTGCTTGTTTATGTACCACATGACCATAGGGTTGTCAGTCTTTATCAGTAATTGTCCTGGATGAAGCAGGTCCTTGAAAGCTGTCAGGGCATTTTGAACAGCTAGCATATCTTTTTGATTGATGTGAAGATGCATCGGGTATGCAGGCCATGTGCCCTGAATACATTTTCCTGCAATATGGGCCCCCCAGGCATAATCTGATGCATCCATTGTCAGTGTCTGTCTGGCTGTGGGTAAATTGAATGGCAGACCCTTGTTGTGGTGACAGGCTTCTGCCCACCATCGAAACTCCTGTTGTAGGCAGGGAATGAGTGCAATTACTGTCTCCAGGCTGTGGCAATGCTGAGTCCAAACACTTTTCAGATACCACTGTAGTTTCCTCATATGCAGTCTGGCATATGGAATTAGTAGAATGCAGGATGCCATGAAACCCAAGGCCTGCAGGATTTTCCTTGCAGATAAGTGGGTTTTTGTTGCCAATTTCTTGAAGTAAGTAGTCAGTTGTTTTTGCTTGTCTGGCATGAGATAAGCCATCTGGGCAGTTGTATTTAAGCTTGCACCCAGGAATATTATCTCTTGAGAGGGCACTAGTTTTGATTTCTTTTAGTTTACTGTGTACCCTAGGCCAATTAGTAATCTTTTTACAAATGCCAGATGCTTTAGAAGAGTGTCTTTGTTCTCTGCTTGAATTAGGCAGTCGTCCAAGTAGGGATATATTTGGATTCCTTTTTGTCTGCAAAACGCAATTACTGGTGCCAGGCATTTTGTAAAGACCCTGGGCGCAGTAGATAAGCCAAAGGGCAGTGCAGAGAATTGGTAATGCATTGAGCCAGCTATGAATCTGAGGCATCTTCTGCAAGATTGCATGATTAAGACATGCAGGTATGCCTCCTTTACGTCCAAAGTTATGAGCCAAGCCCTCTTGCCCAGCAAGGCAGTAGCTACTGAAGAGTCAACATTTTGAATTTTGGAACTTCCAGAAACGCATTTAGTATAGACAGGTCCAGAATTGGTCTCCAGGTTTTGTCCTTCCTGGGTACTAGAAAAAGTCTGGAGTAAAATCCTTGCCCCTGCTCTTGTTGTGGTACTTGCTGAATGGCCCTCATGTCCACGAGGGCTGTAATTTGTTTTTGTGCCTCTGCCCATTGATTGTGTGGCAGGTCTGGCATGCCCTTTGATCTTGGTAGGGTGTGAAAGTGGAACCTGTAGCCTTGGGACACTATGTTCAGAACCCATTTGTCTTGGGTAACCATTTGCCAATTTGAAGAAAAAAGTGCTAGTTTTCCCCTAAGGGGGCTGTCAAAAGAAAACTGCTTGGAACTGGTAGAGGGAAAGTCATTGGGACTGTTTCCTGTAAGGCTGTGATTTGTCTTCTGCGCTTTTGGAGGTAGGAGCACCCCATTGTTTTGGCCTGTATGAGCCTTGGGGCTGAGATCTGCCTCTGGGACGCCTGTATCTGCCTTTGTGGTCTGTCTGAGACTGGAAAGGACCAATTTTTAGAAGGCCAGTTCCTGCTAAACCTGGGTGGCTGTACCTGTAAGAAATCCTTGACTGTCTGCATAGATTTTGCTTTATCCTCCATTTTTTCAACACCTCTTCTGCTTTAGTACCAAACAAAGTATCATGCTGTAATGGTGCATCTAATAATTTTGCTTTAACATGATCAGGCAGATTTTGTTCCTTTAACCAAGCATGCCTTCTAATAACAGAACCTGTAACAGCGGCCCTGCAAGAGGCCTCCAGGGAATCATAACCACATTGCAAAGTATGTTTTCCCACATGTTCAGTTGTATGCAATAAATCCTGCAATTCCTTGTTCTCTGAACATTCAGTATTTGTCAACATTTTCTGTTTAAGTAGTGACATTAAATATTGCTGATATTTAGGCATATGAAATTGACAATTTAAAGCCCTTACAGCCAGGGTGGCAGAAGTGTAAACTTTTTTCCCCCATCTGTCTAGAGCCCTAGAATCCCTATTAGAGGGGACAGGGTTTTTTGCAGTGGAAGCTTTAACCCCCTTGGGACCCTGAGAAATAGTTTCTGGGTCAGCAGCGGGGTTTTTATATAGGAATTTATGAGAATCCGGGACCCTGTAGTATTTGTCTGGCTTAGCAGGTGCAGGGGGTAGAGAGTTAGGGGACAGTCCGAACTCTGAAAATACATCATCTACAATGTCTAGGACAGGTGGAATAGCAAGGGGTCTGTGCTGAGGAAGAAGCAGGAAGTCTCTGAGCCTTTTCTTAGACTCAGAATAATCTTGGCTCTCCCAGTGGAAATGCTCCCTCATAGTATGCAGTGTTTCCCCAAAAGAATAGTTCTCAGGAGGAGAGGCTGAAGGAATGGATTCTTCAGCATCAGAATCCTCATAGGGAAGCATGGAGCAATCCTGTTCAGAAGAGGAATCAGAGGAAATAGATACCTGATCAGAAGAATCATACTCTGTCTCTTGCCTAGGCCTCTTATCAGGAGAGGGATGGGAGCCCTGATCAAAGTAATTAGGTCTTCGGCCATTTTGAGCATCTGTTTTTTAGGCATGGAAGTCTGAATAGGAGAATGCTGTACTTGTTTCTTTGTCTTTAGAGCTGCTTTTGTTTTTGTCTTCGAAGCTGAAGATGACTTAACATATAGTTGTGTAGGTCTGAAGACACCCTCAAAAGCTGATGCCTGCTCAGCGACTCCGGACCCATCTGAGGGATTGATTTCTGAGTATCCAATACCTTGAGTTTCCAAAGGCCCAGTCGGCTCCACGTGGGAGTCGGTATCGGCCTTGTGGCTCTGAGGTAGCGGGTGCCAGGGGCTGCGAAAACGCCTCACTGAGAACCGGCGACTGGCCTAGAAGAGGCTTCGTCGTCAGTTTTGGACCTCGGATGCCTATCCTTGTCCTTGTTCTTGCGTTTTTTGTAAACTCCGGTTGTCGGCTGTTCTGCCTGCATTATATAATTAAATCTTAGGCCAAAGTAATGAAATGCAAAATCGAACCGACGCTTGATAGTGCGTTGGTTGAATCTAGCACAAAACCGACAGCTAGCAACACTGTGATCAGGGCCTAGGCAAGGAATACAGTAAGAGTGAAAATCCTTATGAGGAATTTGCTTCCCACAAGAAATATAATTGTTAACTTTTTCTGACATCGGTCTGGAGCAAGAAAAAAGTTTCCCCAACGGGGTACTTAGCTTTAATGAAGACTTCGGTTCTGAAATTCAGATTTGAAAATCTCAGGAGTCGGCCGACCGGCACTTGCGAACTGCTTTCGCTTCGGGCACTGCGCAGCAAGTAAAACTGAAGAAAATGGCGTCGGCTGCATCTTTTATACCCCTGGCACACTGACGTCAGGGAAGAGGCGACAACAACCGACGCCGGACCTAGACTTTGGAATTCTGGCCAACTGCGGGTAGCCTGCCAGCAGGATAACCCAAGAGTAATGACTGCAACAGTGAAACACGATGAACATCTTCAAGTCTGTCAAACCAACTGGCTTAAAAAGTGAAAAGGCAAAATCAGATCCCATGCAGGAGAAGGTCTTTTTAAAGGCAGGAAGAGATCCAAAATTCCACTGATGAACTGCTTGATAAGCAGGTACTGGGGACAATCCTGCGATTCATAATGTTATAGTACACACAAACTGGCAAATACACCCTGGCCCTGAAGTAACTGATGACCAAATCATACAAGTGCTTAAGACAGGTCATGACTGCTTGCAAACTAACTCACTGGGGCAGTAAAAGATAATGCTTTTAACCTAGTAAGGAATCTCTTCCAGCAGGTACTGTGTAACTGCTAGGTGAGAGGCTTACTGGCACAGCCAGTCACATCTGACACTCCAACAAGGTGATCCTGCACGATCAAACTTCTATGGCAACAGATAGGTCCCCAAGTTCAGTCTTTGGCTCCCCAAATAGGAGGAGCTTCTTGACTAGAACCACATCATCATTTTAACAAAAAGGGACTGAAGAGCCTAAAACCATACCCTTCTAGATCACCAGGAGGTGATAACAGGAAATTTTATTCCTTTGTTCTAAATTTTGAGATAAGGCCTGGAATAGGAAGAAATGAAGGAAGAAAAACTGAAGGGATCTACCCTGTTATAGTATGGAGAACACATCCACTTCCAAATCTATACTCTCTTATTGCATCAAGAAGAAGAGGGAGAGAAGATGATTCCTCCAAGCAGGAAAAAAGTCTATGTCTGGAGTGTCTCACTTTCGGAAGATCTGGGTTACGCATGTCTCCTGAAGCTACAACTCCAAAAAATGACTGGACTGGAGGAGTGGTGTGGTTTAAGGTATCCATCTGCATACTCACTATGTCAGAAATGTAGGTAGAATAATGTTCCAATCAATGCCTTACTACCAGATCTGCTTTACAGAATAAGGACAGGTCCTGAAAAACAACTTCACTTCCCAAGTTGTCCTTGATAAGACAAATGTATGTAGTGTTAGGAATCCTTTGTTTAGGGGAGACACTTCCTCTCTCCTATGAAGGAGCCAAGGTGAGAACCCCATTCACCAGTGAAGCATCTATTATCACTAGGTGTAAAGGGTTCCACTGCACGAATGTGATGTGCACCTGAAAGCTGCTTGGGACTTGGAGAGTGTGGCAACAGTTTCTGACACCTGAAGTGCCATGAGCACACGATGAATATGTAGCCACTGCCAGGTAATATTCTACTGCAACATCCAAATCCTGAGGCATGTAATTGACTCCATAAAGACCATGGCAGTCCATAAATTACAGAGGAGTTTGGTCTTAGAACCTCCACTGCATCCTCAACTAGGCTGTTCTGTTAATCTAATAATTTCCTGGTCCTTTACAACAACAGAAACTTCTGACACTGCAGAGTACAGCTCTGCAACACTAAATAAAATACTTTGAAATAGGATCAAACAAGTAAGTCCCTTACTTGGACCAATACAAAAGTACAGTTGCATAATATCTTAGATGTCCTTTACACTGTTGCAGTATTTTTCACAGAAGGGATCTCCTGCCAATGATAGCCCATCATCATATGTGCCATACATCACACATCTGCTTCCCATACAGGACATACTGCATAAAGGTAATGTACAGACGCAGCTACCCAGAACTGAATTGCCCCAGAACAGAATAGTTTTCACAGGACAAAAAAGGCTATGCACATCCAAAAAAATGCAGATAGATTCTCAGCCAGGAAGGGAACTAAAACATAATCCAAAAGAAAAAGGTGGTTGGAGGGAGCAAACAGAAGAATATCTACTGTTATGGCAATTTTACACAACTGTATTATGTCCTTCTGTATCACTGCTGCAGTATTCTTCAAAGCAGGCACAGCTCAAGAAAAGGACTAGGAGGTGGAAGGCTAAGAAAGTACAGTTGTGTACACTTATCATAAATGTAGATGTTCGAGTGTATTCACTGTTGCAGTCATCACCTGTGGGTTATCCCTGCTGTGGTAGCCCTCAGCCGGCCTGAATACCAGAGTCAATGTTTTTCTGTCGGCTGCTGTCGCTTGCTGACTGACGTCAGGTCGTCAGTGCTATAAAGCAAGGCAGCCGATGCCATTACATCAGTTTTTCTTGCCCTAACCAGTCAGAAGCACAAGTAAATATAGTAAAGTGGTCCTGGTAGCTAAAAGCTACCGTAAGAAGCTTATGTCTCCCTAAAGAAAGAAGATATAAGGGGGGACTGCAACAGTGAATACACTTGAACATCTACATTTATGGTAAGTGTACACAACTGTACTATGTTCTTCGTGTTTCACTGTTGCAGTCATCACCTGCGGGAGGATTAGTAAGAGACCTAAGCATGGGTCAGCATGCCTTGCAGAACTGCAGAGGCAAACCCTGCCCTAGCCTTACAAAACAGCGGTAGATGGTAATGTTTGGTAAAGGTATGGACAGAAGTCCAAGTGGCAGCTTCCAGGATGTCCCTGGTGGGAACTCCTCTGAGGAATGCTGTGGAAGTGGAGGCTGCTCTAGTGGAATGGGTTCGAACAGACTTAGGGGGGCTTTCCCATGTAATCTGTAGCAGAAATGGATACACAGTGCGATACCCATTTGGAAATGGTTTGCTTGGAAATGGGCTTCCCCTCTGACCTTGGGTAAAGCTGACAAATAGGTAGTCCATTTTCCTGAAGGGTTTAGTAGGGTCCAGAGAGTTTCTGAGGTGTCTGTGCATGTCTAGTGAGTGCAAAATTCTTTCCCCCTTGTTTTGAGGGTTAGGAAAGAAGGTGGGTAGATTTATGGCCTGGTTGAGAGTCACATTAGATACCATCTTAAGCATAAAAGATGGATTAGCCCTCAGGGAGACCCTGTCTGCATGGAAAATGATGAAGGACTCAATGGCCATCAGTGCCTGAAGTTCTGAAACCCTTCTGGCTGAAGTGATAGCTAGGAGAAAGGCAGTCTTCCAGGAGTGATATCTTAGTTCTGCTGAAGCAGCAGGTTCGAAGGGTGGTAAGGTTAGTTTTTCCAAAACATAATTCAGGTCCCAGGCTGGAGTGGGTGGCCTTCTGGGAGATCTGATATTAGAAGCCCCTCTGAGGAATTGTTTAATCAAAGGATGGGAGAACAGGGGCTGATCTGAATCAAAATGAGCTGAGATGGCTGAGGCGTGGATTTTAACAGAAGAAAAGGAGAGGCCATAATTAAGTAGCTCCACTAGGTAGTTCAGAATAAGAGGGATGGAAAGTTGTGAGGTATTGCCCCCTCTGGACTGACGCCAGGAGCAGAATCTTTTTCATTTTCCTGCGTAAGATTTTCTGGTGCTGGGCCTTCTGGCCTCTGTGATAAGGTCTAGGACCTGTTTGCTTAACAAGGGCCCCTTGTTTGCCTTTATAGTATTAGCCATGCTGATAGTTTCAGAGTCTGCAAGTCTGGCTGCAGCATTCTCCTCCCCCCCGCCCCATCTGAGTAAAGAGGTCTGAGATCAGAGGAAGCTGCCTGGGAGGCTGTAATATCAGGCTGCGCAGTAGGGGGTATCAAATGTTGTCTGGGCCAATCTGGAGCAATGAGGATGGCCTTTGGTCTCTCCTCCCTTATTTTGATCAATACCTTGGGAATAAAAGGCAGAGAAGGGAATGCATACACAAAGACGGTGCTCCAGTGGAAGGTCAAGGCATCCACCTTCCACGCTAGGTGGTGATACTCCCTGGTACAGAATTTTTTCAGCTGATGGTTGAGATGTGAAGCAAAGAGATACACCTCTGGAGTCCCCCACTCCTGAGTGATGTGTAAAAAGATTTTTCTGTGTAGCTGCCATTTGTGGGGGCCCAGTAAGTTTCTGCTTAAGTGGTCTGCCAGGGTGTTGTTGATCCCTGGTAGGTATTGGGCTATTAGGTGTAATCCCATGGAAGAGGATGTCAGCCATAGGTTCATGGCTAGCCTGTACAGAGGGTAAGATTGGGTCCCACCCTCTTTGTTGATGTACCACATTATTGTGGTGTTGTCTGCTTTGATAAGGAGAATCCCTGGTTTGAGATGGGGTTTGAAGGATGTCAGAGCCTTTTGTACTGCCATCATTTTCTTCTGGTTGATGTGTAAGGGAAGGTGTTGGGCATCCCAAAGACCTTGGGTGCACCTGCCTCCTAGGTGAGTGCCCCAAGCAATGTCTGAGGCGTTGGTGGCAATGGTCTGCCCGGTTGGGCGGAGGGTGAAGGAAAGACCCCTGTTCTTGGCACAGGCCCCTGCCCACCAGAGAAACTTGGCCCTTATACAGGGGATCAGAGGGAGAGAGGTCTCTAGAGGTTGAGAGTGCTGGCACCAGAGGTTCTTTAGATATCACTGAAGTTTCTCATATGAAACCTGGCCAGTGGAATTAGAAGGATGCAAGATGCCATGTACCCCAAGGCTTGCAGGAACTTCCTCGCAGTGAGGTGACTTTTGGAAGTCAGTTGGGTAAAGTAGAGAGGCAAGAAGCACTGCTTTTCTGGGGATAGGAAGGCCATTTGGGATGCTGTGTCCAGCAGTCCTCCCTAGAAAATTATCTACCTGGAGGGTGTTTGCTTTGATTTCTTCTCGTTGATGGTGTACCCTAAGGAGGTTTGGAGGGTTTTGACAAAGAGGAGGTCCTTGAGTAGCTTTTCTTTGCAGTCTGCCTGAATGAGGCAGTCATCTAGATAAGGGTAAATCTGTATTTTTTTTTTGTCTGCAAAAGGCTATGGCCGGGGCTAAGGATTTGGTGAATACCCTGGGAGCAGTAGATAAGCCAAAGGGTATGTTGTGAGTATGCTCTGAAACGAAGGAATTTCCTGCAGGATTCCCTTACAGAGATGTGGAGGTAGGCATCTTTTAGATCTAGGGTAACTAACCAGGCAATGTTTGCCAGCATAAGCTGCAAAGTTAGCATTTTGAATTTGGGGACCACCAGGGAGGTGTTCAGAATGGATAGAGCCAGGATGGGGTGCCAAGTTCCCTCTTTTCTGGGAACAAGGAATAGTCTGGAATAAAAGCTTTACCTGTTTGATCTTAGGGGACAGGTTCTACTGCCCCTTGGGATATGAGAGTTTGGACTTGTTTCAATGCCTCTGCCCACTGATTTGGAGGTAGGTATGGGTAACCCTCTTGGAATTGGTAGTTCGTTGAAGGAGAATTTGTATCCCTGAAAAATTATCTTTAAGACCCATTGGTCTTTTGTTACAGAAAGCTAATTTTCTTTGTAGAGGGAGAGCCTTCCTCCTAGTTTTTGGTGAGTGAAAAGAGGGCAGAGGGGGGAGAGGGAGTCATTGAGAGTTTTTGCCATAGAGGGATGGCTTAGAACTCCCTGCCTTTGGAGTGGAAGTGGTCCACTGCTTGCTTCTCTGCTGTCCCTGGGATAGGAGCCTGGGTGGTCTGTCCCTGCGGGGCTTAACTTGCCCCTGTCTGCTAGGTGCAGGAAAGGACCAGTGTTTTGGGGGAAAATTCCTGCTGAACCTAGGAGGTTGTACCTGAAAGAAATCTTTCACTGTTCGCACAGATTTTGCTTCATCTTCCATCTTAAGCACCTCTTCTGCTTTTACTCCAAACAAGCGGTCCTTATCCAAGGGTGCATCCATTAATGTAGATTTGACATGATCAGGGAGAGGTTGTTCCTTCAGCCATGCATGTCTCTAATGACAGATCCTGACACTGCTGCCCCACTTGAGGCTTCTAGGGCATCATATCCAGAGTGTAATGAGAGTATGGCCACTCGACAAGAAGAGTGCAGTAAATCTGCTAACTCTTAAAAACTGGCACAGTAAGGAAAGGTTAAAATCTTTTGCTTTAATAGTTCCAAAGTGTGCTGTTGATATTTTAACATGTGGAACTGACAGTTGAGTGCTCTGATGGCTAAGGTTGCAGAGGTGTATATTTTTTAACCCCATCTGTCCAGAGCTCTGGAATCCTTGTCGGAAGGAAGAGGATTCTATGCAGAACTAGCCTTAGCTCCTTTTGGTCCCTGTGTAAAGACCTCTGGTTCTGCAGCAGGATTTCTGTACAGGTATTTGTGAGAATCTGGTACTCTGTAATACCTGTCAGGTTTACTGGGAGCAGGAGGGAGGGCATTAGGAGCTAAGCTGAATTCATGGAAGACATCATCCATCACCTCTATGATAAGAGAAATGGCCAAGGGTCTGTGCTGGGGCAGGTCTAGAAAACTCTCTTAGTCTTTTCTTAGATCGAGAAAAGTCCTGGGATTCCCAGTAGAAATGTTCCCTTCTGGTGGGGATGCAGAAGGAATGGATTCCACTGCATCTGAAGCCTCATAAGCAGTCAGAGGTTGTTCCTCTTCAAAATCCGAATAATCAGACTCCTCAGAATTCTGTTTTGTCGGTATTTCAAAAGAAAGTTGTGGCCTGACTACCCCTGATAAGGGAGATAAGATCCTCCCCCATTTTAAGCATTTGAGCTTGGGGTGGTGGAGCAGGAGAAAGATGGTGGCTAGAGGTAGATTTCCTAGGAGTGGCCTTGCTTCTAGGCCTAAAAGTATCCATCGGTCTGAGAGAAACAGTAGTCGGATTAGAGGACGTCATTTTTTTGTCTAGATTCTGTAGTGTGTCCTCGGAAGCCAGTGCCTGCGTCGCAGCTCCGGACCCAACCATGGCAGAGAAAACCAAATATTCGGAAGACAAAGAAGATTTCTGCGGCATTCCGGACTCCAAAAGGGTCTCAGTAGAGGCCTGCGAAGGTATAGGATCAGGCATCAGGGGCTGTGAAGGTGCCTCACTGAATTCTGGAGAACCCTCAATGAATTCTGGAGAACTGACAACCTGCTTAGCGGTAAAGTCATCGGAAGGCTTAGCCTTGTGTGGTCTGTTTCTATCTTTATCTTTACGTTTTTTTGGAATGTCTACGGATTGTTGGCTGACCATTTCGGAATGTGAAGATGGAAGACGAAAATACCTGGCTACAAAAAGAGCTCTACAATGAATGGTTCTCGAGTTAGAGAGGGCACAGAAGCAGCAACAGGGGACGTTGTGGTCTGGGCCTAAATAATTGATGCAGTATGATTGGAAGTTTCGGTGTGGGATTTGCTTTCCACAGGCAAGAAAATTGTTGACTTTTTTGGGCATTGGTTAGTGCAAGAAAAAAGGGTCCTCAACAGGGTACTTAGCTTTAGACGTTTTCAGCTGTAATTCAAACTCTGGTAGTGACCGACCAGCACACTTGCGAACTGCTTCTGCTACAGGCTCCACGGCAAGAAAGACTGATGTAATGGCATTGGCTGCCTTGCTTTATAGCACTGATGACCTGACATCAGTCAGCAAGCAACAGCAGCCGACTCAGAAAAACATTTACTCTGGTATTCAGACCAGCCAAGGGCTACCACAGCAGGGATAACCCACAGGTGATGACTGAAACAGTGAAACACGAAGAACATCAGTCCTCAACAAACACATGCAGAATGGCACGAACAAAATCTGCTCTGGCCCTAGAAATCATATCCAATTTACAATGCTTGGTAAAGGTATGCAGTGTCAGAAGCTTCTGTTGCTTCAAGGATGGAGTTGGTGTCCAACCCTTTGAAGAAAGCACCAGAAGTGGCAACAGCACTAGTGAAGTGAGCACTAATGGAAGCAGACAGACATTTGCCATGGAAAGAATAACAAAACTAAATGGCCTTACATATCCAGGAGGAGATGGCTTGCTTACAAACAGCCAAACCCAATGCTCTCGTATGAACAGAAACAAAAAGCTGGTCAGATTTATCTTAGTGTTATCCAAATAATACCCACGATGTCTGTGCACATCCAAGGTATGTAAGATCCTCTCACTAGAAAACTGAGGAGAGGGGAAAAAGGAAGGAAGTTGTACTGCTTGATTCAAAGGCATCATATTAACCATCTTGGGCATAAAAGAAGGATTAGTATGAAGGAACAACCTTGCCCCTGTGAAAAAACAAAAAAGAAGGGATGGCCATAAGGGCCTGAAGCTCAGAAACCCTACGAGCAGAAGTAAGAGCAAGTAATAAGACATTCTTTCTGGTACAATGTTGCAGAGAAGCTGAACCTGCAGGCTAAAAAGAAGCCTGGATCATTTTTTTAAACAAAATTAATGCCCAAGGAGGAAGAATATGCTTCCTGGGGGATCTAAGATGCAGGACACCTTTAAGAAACTTTTTGACCTCAAAGTGAGAAGCCAAACGAGGATTCAAGGGCAGACAGGCAGAAACGGCTGACAAATAGGCCTTTACAGAAGAATAGGCCAAGCCGGATTGGAGCAACTCACACAAACAGAAGAAAACCAGACGGACCCCCAGTGAAAAAAAGATCTTGGTTATGAGCATGGCACCTGACAGAAAATCTCTTCCATTTGGACATGTAAGACTTTCTGACTGCAGGTTTTCTTGCCTCCTGTAAAACCCTGAGCATGTTCTCAGAAAGCAGCTGCCTAAAAGGGATCAAAACCTTATCAACCACAGTGTCAGTTGAAGAGTGGGCAAGTAAGAATGGATACGTTACCCCTTGCCCTGTGTGAGGATGTCCAATCTGTGAGATAACTTGTGATGATTGCCCCTGGCCAGATGCATTATGAGGGGAACCAGTGCCGTCTTGGACAAAACAATTTCACTAACAACAAAGTTTTGGAAAACTTAGCTAGGCTTAGAAAGCCCCCAGCCGTTAACCTAGTAATAACCTATGAATTAATCTAAAGGATTTTTGGGGATTTCAGCTGAATCTTCTGCAGGACTCTTGGAAAATGAAGAAAGGGAGTGAAGACAGAGAAACATCTCCTTCTAAAGAAAAGAATGGGCGTCTGTCTTTCATGCCAGATGGCATGGTACTCTGGAATGGAAAATAGGGAACCGCCTATTCAGACGGGAGGCAAAAAGATCTACCTGAGGAATTCCCCAATAATGGACTATGCCCAGAAACACATCTCTGTGAAGCATCCATTCGTGAGCCTGTGCTTTGGACCAGCTCAAGGCATCTGCCACTAGAATGTGCTCTGAGGGAATATACACTGCCTAAAGAGTTAACTGATAAACACAGCCCAGGCTTGAACAGCCAAACTGCAGAGAAGGGAAGACTATGTGCACCACTGCTTCATGACATACCACACATCACTGTAGTGTTGTCCATGTAAACCTTTAGAGGGGCCTGGAGACAGAATGGTGTGAAAAGTCTGAAGGGTCAGAATAAGAGCGTTCATCTTTTTGATGTTGATATGGTCTAACATCTGCTGGGGGGGGGCTGAACACCTTTGAACTTTCAGATAACCACAGGAAGGCCCTCCCCCACCACACGTATGAAGCATCAGTGAATAGTTCTTGATTAGGGATTGGAGGCTGAATGGGCAGGCCTGGGTTGAGGGAAAGTTGCTGAATCCACCACTCAAATTCCCGCTTTGACCAAGGAAGGAGAGGCACTCTGAAATCCAGAGGGTGGCAATGCTAAAGTTAAACTCACTTGAGGTACCATTGAAGCTTCATCATGTGCAGTCTGGCAAGAGGGAACATTGGAATAGAACAGGCCATAAATCACAGGACTTGTAGAAACTCTCTGGCTGGAACAGCAGGCATAGGAAGAAGAAACTGAAAGTAAGCTGTCAAGGACAGAACCTTTGCAGGTGGAAGAGAGGCCAACATTGGCACTACCTGAATCCTGCAAACCAAATAGACAAGATCTTGTCAGGGAGACAGGACAGACTTTTAAAAGTTAATACAGAACCCCAGACTTTGAAGGAGAGATATGGTGAACATCAGGTCCTGTAAGAGACAACTAAGAGAAGGGACCTGAAGCAACAGACAATCACAGGAGCTAATCATTTTGTGAATACCCTTGAGGCCAAAGAGCAAAGCAGAGAAATGAAAATGAGAGGAAGAAACGGAGAAACAAAAAAAATTCCTGAAAAGAGAGTGAATAGGAATATGAAAATAAGCATTATTCCGATCAAAGGACACCAGAAAAGCCTGGGACAGTGCAAGAGGCAACAGGGTAAGAGTAAGCATCTGAAAAGAAGGAACAATGAGAAAGGTGTTGAGCAAGGACAGATTCAAAATAGGTCTCCAAGTGCCCTCCCTTTCAGGAACCAAGAACATCCTGGAGCAAAATCCCTTTCCTACTTGTGAAGAAGTGGCAGTTGAATAGTTCCCTGGTCCACCAGAAAACTATGGACCTCTGAGAAAAGAGAAAGGTGTTCCAGAGGATGATGGGGAATCCCTGAAAAAGGAGGAAGAGACTTCCATGCCATGAAATAACCCTAACAGATTATAGAACCCAAGAATCTGAGGTAATGATATGCCAGTTTGGAAGACATAGGGACAGTTGAAGGGACAAGGGAACCTGGCCAAGGGGGTAGGGGGCAAGATGCCAAACAGAAGCAGGCTTGTCAGATAAAGGAGGCTTCTGAGACACAGAAGCCTGAGAAGACTTAGCAGGAGGAGCCATTCTTTTTGCCTTTGCTGGCCTGACGAGGCTGCCTGCAAACAAAAGCAGACCTAGTAGGATAGTTCCTCTGGAACTTGGAGATAGGGGACACAAAAATATGTTTAAGATCCTACAAAGCTTTACATTTTTCCTAATGAGACAAACATCTCAGCAACAGCAGTCCCAAAGAGATTTTTATTATCCAAAGGAGCATCCAGCAACTTGGCCTTAATGCCTTCAGGTAAAGACTGCAGGCGAAGCCAAGAATAACTCCGTATGACAGACCCAAGGATGACCACTGTTGAAGGTGTATCAGAAACATCATAGCTACACTTCATAAAGTTTTGAGCCACCTGAGAGGTAGAACCCAAAACAAATAAGCAGAAGATTTTGCTTCAGAATCAGGGGTATTGGAAATAACTTGAGAAGCCTGGGCAATCAAGGCAACACAATATCTGGTTATGTGACTCTGGTAATTGATGGCCCGAAAGGCCAAAGTAGAAGAAGTATAAACCTTCTTACCAATTTTTTCTATTGCTCTATTATCCTTATCTGAAAGCAGAGGCTTAAAAGAGGACAAAAGTTTAGAAGGCTTGTCAGAGGTGACCGACACCACAGCAGGGTTAGCAGGACACTTTAAAAACTGACAGTCTTCAGGAGCCTAACAGAACCCATCAGGTTTCTTCGGAGCAGGAGGCTGAGAATCATGAGACTTAGTAGCAGCTATAAAGATGTCTAACAAAGAAGCCAACACAGGTGCTATTGCAGAAGGTTTAGAAGGGTCCACCTGAAACCGCTCATAATGCCTCCTCTGGATATCAGACACTTGAGAATTCCACTTACAGTATTCCATCATTCTAGCTATAGTGTCTCCAAAAGACAATTCCTCAAAAGGATACTCAGGACTCACAGACTCTTCATCAGCAGAACCATAAGTCAAAGTATAAAGCATCTGGGAAGAGCAGGACAGGGACTCATCATCAGACTCTGAATCTTCATCTGAGGAATCAGGTTCCCCAGCCCAGATGGAAGGGAAAGAAGTCCAAGAGGGAGTAGGCACAGAAAGTTTGTGGGGAGGTAAGGTATTACACAGGCCCTGAGTAAAATCATGCCATTCCCTTGGAGGATCCTTACAGCAAACAGAAGTATGCTTTGTTTTCTACTGTTTCTCATTAGGGATGTCAGCCCTAACAAACACTGGAGGCTCCAACCCTTGAAAAGATTCAGTAAAAGTGCCCAAAACCTCATTCCTGACTAGAATCTGTGGACTCCCTCTACGGCCCTCCAAGATAATTAAACTGTGGCTCCTCCTCGATGTCCAGAGCAGATACATGCAAAGTCTCAGAGGACGTGCAAAAGGAAGGATCCAAACCGGCCTCCAATGGGGTCATGGCAGAGGAATCCAATGCAGACACCAGAAGAACTCCAGAGCCATCACCCACTTCTACAGAAATGTCTAGTGAAGGCTGGATAGCTCAAGAATCTGGCCAAGATTTCGTACCTTTTTCTTGCTTAACTGTACCACAAGGCTAAAAGATTCCTCCATGCTACCTTAGGCTAACAGTTTAAGCCACTGACTCTCAAGACATATGGCCAAGGAAGACAACTGACTTCTAAGAGTCTTAGGCACAAATGCTTTATAAATGCTGCAGGGCATATAGTCATGGGAAAAAACCAGACAAAAAAAAAAACACTGTTCATGACTATCCTTATGGGGAATATGCTTCCCACACTGACATCTTCCCTTCTTGGATTGCATGAACACTAGGTAACTAAAAAAAGAACAAAACCAAAGAAAAAAGGAAAAAAGACCCCAACGAGGCACTTATCTGGGCTAGGTAATTCAGCACAGCATAAGGTATGTTCAGACCGGCAGCAAAGAATTTCTGGGTAATTGTGTTCATATGTCACCTTTATGTCCTACATCCTGTACGGGAAGCATAAATGCAACATATGGTGCATACAAGATCTAAAGGCTTTGGCATAATGGCAGGATGATGGGCTATCCTTGACAGGGGATTTCTACTGTGAAGAATACTGCAACAATGATACAGAAGGACATCTATTTGTCCAGTTACAGAATAGCATGGAATGTTCTCTCCTGCAAGGCTCTGGCCACTACAGCCAACATTCTTATAAGAATTGTGGGTCTACAGGAAAGTACAAAAGGTAGCACTTCATAATGAAAGTGGCCAAAAAACTAGAATAAAACACAGGAACCTCCTATGATGCGTCAACAATGTTAATCGTGTCCAATGACATCATTCATGTACTCTGTGAAACTAAGGGTACGAGCCCCTGGATAGTCACCCTCGGAACTTGATTTCACTGGATATGCATAGAAAAGGAGATGAGGTTCAAGATGAGACAAAAGACATTCACTACATCACTAGAAAGAGAACAGTAGAAACCCTTACCTTATTTGGAAAGACAGACCCTACCAGACTTCAGAGCAAGCAAAGTTTGCATTTGTTTCCCACAGATCTGTCACGGTGGCTTTGTCTCTGAATGGAGCTTGGTATAATGGTTAAGGTAGTTACCTCACAGACACAAGGTACAGGGTTTGATTCTTACCTTTAAAGTTGGAATTTGATAGGCTTAAAATGGCCCAAAAGGGCAGCCAGCCTAGTACTTCTCTATGAACCTAACAGAACCCCTTCTGGATAGGGGTATAAAAGCTCCACAGTATCCAAGATATCCCTGACCTTTACTGTGGCAGACTCAAACTCATTTAGAACTACAGCTGTTGGGCCAGTGGAGTAATACTCTTGGGAGACTGGGCTTGCACCCTTAAAAGGACAAAAGTGAGTGAATTTCATTGCCTTTCTCAGTGTGTGCTTCTTGTGGCAGCTGGCTAGGCCTAGAAGACATGAAATTCAAGGCAGTAAACGTCTTCAACAGTAAACAGAAAGTACAGTTGTGTACACTTACCATAAATGTAGATGCTCGAGTGTATTCACTGTTGCAGTCATCACACTTGGGTTATCTGCCTGCAGGTAGCCCTCAGTCGGCCCGAATACCAGAGACTTAGTATTTCTGCGTCAGATGCTGTCGCTCCAGGACTGATGTCAGGTCATCAGGGGTATAAAAACAGGCAGCCGACGCCATTACATCAGTTTTTCTTGCCCCAAATGTCAGGAGCCCCCCAAATAGGGAGCTAAGTTATGGTGGGGAAACACCACCAGTAAAAAGTAAATGCCAATACCAATACCCCTGAGAGGAGTGAGTAATAACCATAGAGACGAGAGAGAGAAAAAACAGGGGGCTGGAGAGAGGGAAACCAGGACTGCAACAGTGAATACACACGAACATCTACATTTATGGTAACTGGACACAACTGTACTATGTTCTTCGTGTTTCACTGTTGCAGTCATCACACTTGGGTGGATTCCCAAAGCTGAAGAACAGTGGAGGCAGTCAAGAAGAGTTCGGGCTGGCTAGTATGCCTTGCAGGACTGCTGTTGCAAAACCTGCTATGGATTTGGAAAAGATAGACAGGTGGTAATGCTTGGTGAAGGTGTGTACAGAACTCCAGGTAGCAGCTTCCAGGATGTCCCTGGTAGGGGCTCCCCTGAGAATGCTGTAGAGGTAGATGTTGCCCTAGTGGAATGGGTTCTTATCCCCTGAGGGGTTGGTATCCCATGGTGCTTGTAGCAGAAATGGATGCAGTGTGCTATCCATTTAGAAATTGTTTGTTTGCAATGACCTTGCCCTCTGGCCCTGTTGCAAAGCTGACTAGTAGCTGGTCAGATTTTCTGAACGGTTTAGCCCTATCAAGGTAAAATAAGAGCTGTCTGTGCACGTCCAAGGAGTGCAGGATCCTTTCCCCTTTATTCTGAGGATTAGGGAAGAAAGTTGGCAAATGGATGGATTGGTTGAGAGCCACACTGGACACCACTTTAGGCATAAAGGAAGGGTTAGTCCTGAGGGAAACCGTGTCAGCATGAAAAATAATGAAGGGTACCACAGCCATAAGTGCTTGTAGCTCAGACACTCTTCTAGCAGAAGTGTTGCCCAGAAGCAAGGCTGTTTTCCAAGAGAGGAATTTTAACTCTGCTGACGCTGCAGATTCAAAGGTGTGGGGGGGGGTGAGCTTTACCAGTACAAAGTTAAGGTCCCAAGCTGGGGACAGTGCTCTCCTTGGCAGCCTTAAGTTGTTTGCTCCTCTCAGGAACCGTCTGATAACAGGGTGCAAGAATAGAGGTGTCTCAGTGTTATAATGAGCCGAAATGACTGAGGCATGTATCTTAATGGAGGAGAAAGACAGGCCTTTGTGGAGTAGAAAGATAGGCCTTTGTGGAGTAGCTCTGCTAAGTAATCCAGGATTAGAGGCAGGGAGGGCAAAGTTGTGTCCTCTCCTTTAGACTGAATCCAGGAGCAGTACCTTTTCTACTCAGCATAGGATTTTCTTGTACTGGGTCTTCTGGCTTCAAGAATGATGTCCAGCACCTGTTTGCTCAAGGATGCTGAGGGAGAATTCAAAGAATAAGCCAGGCTGCAAGATTTAGGGTTTGTAGCTGTGGATGCAAAATCTGTCCCTCCTGCTGGGAGAGCAGGGATGGGTTCTGGCGTAGATGCCAGGGTGGCACCGGTGAGAGGGTGCGCAGGAGTGGATACCAGTGCTGGCGTGGCCAGTCTGGGGCAATCAGAATTGTCCTTGGTCTGTCCTGTCTTATCTTGAGTAATACGTTTGAAATGAGGGGCAGAGGGGGAAAGGCATAGATTGAGAGGTTTCCTCACTGAAAAGATAGGGGATACACTTTCCATGCCCTGCTGTGAGGGTTCCTGGTGCAGAATTTGTTGAGCTGGTGGTAGTAAGGGAAGGCAAAAAGATCCACCTCTGGGGTCCCTCATTTCTGAATCAGCAGGTTGAAAGTGCTAGGATCCAACTGCCACTCGTGTGGGTCTAGGACATTTCTGCTTAAGTCATCTGCCAGTGAGTTTTGTTTGCCTGGCAGGAATTGAGCTTGTAGATGGACTTGCATGTCCAAGGCCATGTTTCACAGGACCATGGCTAACCTGCATAGTGAAATGAGTAAAATTATTTATTACACAAAAACACACCGATTTAGCGCTTTCTTTTCCCAAACAGGAAACTTCATCAGAATCCATTACATCACATCCCTACTTGTTTAAATAGTTAGCCTCTGTTTTTCATTGGATGAGGTTGTAGATACTAAAGGTACATTTAAATGTGGGCATTGTAGTCAATGTATTTGTATAGCTAATAAAGAGGAACTGGATATACCAGTGCCGCAATACAGATGCCGTGTAAATGAATTATATAACTGTCGGACTAAAGGGGTAGTATATATAGCATATTGTTCAACATGTTGGGGATTCTATATAGGTAAGACGGAACATCGTTTAAAACAACGTATTTAAGAGTATATGTATGAAATCAGTAAGAAAAAGGAAAGTAACGCATTATATAGACATGCCCTAAATTGTGTAAATGCTGATTTTAAATTTTGGATACTGGAGAAGGTTCAAATCACAGAAAGAGGGGATGATTGGCAGAATAGGCTTGAATACAAGGAATTTATGTGGCAGTTGAGGCTTGATGCATATGTTTTTCCTGGTCTAAATGACCATGTTAATATAACATCGGCATTGAAATTAAAAGCTATTTGTTAATATTTTAAACTGTGAAAGAAAAATGTTTTTTGTCAAAATGCTTGTTTAAAATGCTAATAAGAAGTGTTCCTGTGACATAACATTAACATTATTATTATTAGTAGTACATTTTGTAGTTTTGCACGACTATGTTGCAATATGTAGCAGTTTTGTATATATAATAATGTTGCAATACGAAGGAGACAGATAGGAGGCAGTATATTTTTCATTAAATAAAAGTGTAATTTATTTATATATTTATACATATATTTTTTGATATTTATGTGTAAATAATAGATATGTTTAACCAATATAGCATTTTTTAAGTAGTTTTATATAGAAATTTTAGAAATTATTACACTGTGTACAAGGAATATGTATATGGAATTTATGTGAATTTTAAACTCAAAGCATCAAGAAGTCATCCAATGAAAAACAGAGGCTAACTATTTAAACAAGTACGGATGTGATGTAATAGATTCTGATGAAGTTTCCTTTTGGGAAAAGAAAGCGTTAAATCGGTGTGTTTTTGTGTAATAAAGAATTTTACTAATTTCCTACTTGTGGATACTGTTGTATTACTTGGTATACTACTGTGAGTGGCTACCTTCATTGACTGCTTCGTGTGACTGGACCTGGTGTTTTTATTTTATTTGGTTCGGCAGACATCCCGTGGGTTACAAACCTGCAAAGTGAGTAAGAGTGGCTCCCCCCTGCATGTTGATGTACCACATAAAGGGTCTATACTAGAACCGATAGCTTAGGTAAGCGAATGGTGATTAATCGACCCCATGTAAGAGAAAGCTTACAAAACCGAACTGTCAGAACAGCGATTTTTTTCTAAGGGAAAAAAATCGCTGTTCCGACAAAAAAAAAAAAACAAAAAAAAAAACAAATTAAAACATGAGATTAAGTGGGGGGCTTCACACCCCCCGACGTGGGGGGCTGTGCCCCCCCCACACCCCCCCTAATTAAATATACCAACTCCGAGACCGCACTACAGTGCCAAAAACGGCAAAGTACCGAAGCGGCCAAGCAAATTCTTTCCCAGGGAAAGAATTCTCTTACATGCCACTTCGATATTTTCCAGTTTCGGTTTTGTCAGTTCGACCAAGACGCATTCGAAAACATGCGTCTTCGGTCTGCTGATAGGAACCCCCACATAACTGTCATGTTGTCTATTTTTATTAGAAGTTGTCAAGGATTGAGTAGGGATCTGAAAGCTGTCAGGGCATTCTGTACAGCTAGCACTTCTTTTTGGTTGATGTGCAGATAAATTTGACTTGGGTTTCAGTGGCCCTGTGCCCCCCTGGCAAAGTCTGATGAATCTGTGGTTCGGGCCTGGGCAGTGTGAGGTTGAGTAAAGGGCAGTCCCTTGTGGTTGCATGCTTCTACCCACCAAAGGAACTCTGCCCTTAGACAGGTTATGATAGGAATGACTGTTTCCAGGTCCTGAGAATGTAGGCACCAAAGACTTTTTAAGTACCATTGAAGTTTCCTCATAAGCAGTCTTGCATATGGAATTAGCAGTATACATGAGGCCATGAACCCTTGGGCCTGCGGTATTTTCTTCCGGATAGCTGGGTTCTGGTTGCCATTTGTTTGAAGTAGGCTGTCAGATAGAATTGTTTTTCTGAAGTGAGGAATGCAATCTGGGATGTTGTGTCCAAGCTTGCTCCCAGGAATACAATCGTTTGACTGGGTACCAGTTTTGATTTCTTTTCTTTGATTGTGTACCCCAAGGAAGTGAGAAGGTTTCTCACAAATGTCAGGTGCTGCAGCAGCAATTCCTGACTGTCCACCTGAATCAGGCAGTCGTTCAAGTACGGGTAAATGTGGATATTTTTCTGCCTGCAGAATGCAATGGCTGGAGCCAGGCATTATGTGAATATACTGGGTGCAGTGGATAAGCCAAAGGGAAGTGCAGAGAACTGGTAATGCAGAGATCCGGCCCTGAAACAAAGCTACTTCCTGCATGACTCCCTTATAGGGATGGGCAGATAGGCTTCTTTTAAGTCTAGGGTGACTAACCAGGCATCCTTGGCTAGAATAGGTAGAAGCTGAGAGCCCTCTTTTCTGGGTACCAGGAAGAGTCTGGAATGGAATCCTTGACCTATCTGTTCCACTGGCACCAGATGAATAGCTCTGATGGAGAGCAGGGAAAGAACTTGGCTTTGAGCCTCTGCCCACTGGTTTGGAGGAAGGTCTGGGAACCCTCTTGGGGTTGGCAGTGAGTGGAAGTAAAATTTGTACCCTGAGATACAATGTTGAGGACCCAGTGGTCTTGTGCGATGGACATCTAGTTTTTTGTGTGAAGGGCAAGTTTTCCTCCTAGGGGCACAAGGAATTGGGCAGGGGAGGGGAGAGGACTAGAAAGTCATTGTGAGTTTTTTCCGTAAGGAGGTGGCTTGCCCCTCCCTGCTTTGGGGGTGGGGGCACTCCATTGCTTAGATCTCTGCATACCCTGAAACTGTAGTCTTGGAGGTCTGTTTCCCCTGGGTCTGGCTTGAGATGGCCTGGAGGGTGCTGGAAAGGACCAGTGTTTGGAAGGGCAATGCCTACTGAATCTTGGGGGTTGCACTTGTAAGAATTATTTTACAGTCTGCATAGACTTAGCTTTTTCTTCCATCTTTTAAGAACCTCTTCTACTTTGGTGCCAAACAAACTGTCTTTGTTCAAAGGAGCATCCAATAACTTTGATTTGACATGGTCTGGCAAGGCCTGCTCCTTCAGCCAAGCATGCCTTCTCAGTACAGAACCAGTGACTGCTGGCCAGGCAAGATGCTTCTAGGGCGTCAGAGCCACACTGCAAAGTATGCTTGCTGACTTGGCTTGCAGAGTGCATAAGCTCCTGCAATTCTTTATTTTCTGCACAATCTGTAAATGTTGCCATTTTTTGTTTAATAAATTCCATAACAGGTTGCTGGTACTTCAGCATGTGAAACTGACAATTCAATACCCTAACAGCAAGAGTTGCAGAAGTATATACCTTCTTACCCCATCTGTCCAAAGCTCTGGAATCCCTGTCCGAAGGGGTGGGATTCTTGGCTGTAGCTGCCATGATACCTTTAGGCCCCTGGGGAAAGATCTCTGGGTCAGCAGCAGGATTCTTGAAAAGAAATTTGTGAGTATCAGGTACCCTGTAGTACCTGTCAGGTTTCCTAGGGGCAGGAGGTAAAGTATCAAGAGTAAGAGTGAATTCCATAAAAACATCATCAACAACTTCCAGGACAGGGGGTATTGCTAAAGGCCTGTGCTGTGGCAAGTCTAGGAATTCTCAGAGTCTCTTTTTGGACTGAGGATAGTCTTGGCATTCCCAGTGGAAATGCTCTCTTAAAGTATGTAAGGTTTCACCAAAAGAAAAATCCTCTGGAGGGGAGGCAGAGTGAATGGATTCCTCTGCATCTGAATCCTCATAAGAAGATAAGGGCATGTCTTCATAATCAGATACCTCAGAGTCATCGGACTCTTGGTCTGTTGAAGCTGCAGGGGACTGTTCTCTTTTCCTCTTAGCAGGGGAAGCCTGACTTCCCCTAATCAACATGATAGACTCTTCTGCAATTCTAAGCATTTGTCATTGAGGCATGGGAGCAGGTGCATGCACTTTGGTCGTCAGTTTTCTAGGTGTAGCGCGCACTCTTGGCCTAAGAAACTTGGTGGTTTTAGATAAAAAAAGAAATCGTCTGTCTGAGTCTAACATCGGTTCAGCGAAGAACTGCCTCAAAAGCCGGTGCCTGCACAGTGGCTCCGGACCCATCCAAGGTAGAGACACCCGCAGGTTCCACAGTCGAAGAAGTCTTGCGGCATACCGGACTCCGAATGGGTCTCGGCAGAGGCCTGCGAATCCATAGAAGCGGGCATTAGGGGCTGGGACGGTGCCTCACTGAGTACCGGCAAACTGGCGACTAGCTTAACGGAAGCATCGTCAGCAGCTTCGGACCTATGCGGTCTGTCTCTGTCTTTATCCTTACGTTTTTTCGGAATATCGGTAGTCTGATGGCTTACTGAAGCCATTACGGAATACGGAGAATGAGAGTGAAAGAATTTAGCAACAATAAGAGCCCGACGATGAATGGTTCAGGCGTTGAACAAGGCACAAAACTGACAGCGAGGTACATCATGGTCTGTGCCTAAACAGGTGACGCAGTAAGAATGAAAATTTCTGCGTGGTATTTGCTTTCCACAGGCAAGACAATTGTTAACTTTTTCTGACATTGGTTAGAGCATGAAAAAAAGATCCGCAATGGGGTACTTATCTTTAGAAGACTTCAGGATTATTCAGTTCGTAAACGAAAATTCAGGTAGTGGCCAATCGGGCACTTGCGAACTGCTTCTGCTTCGGGCTCCTCGGCAAGAAAGACTTATGTAATGGTGTCGGCTGCCTGTTTTTATACTCCTGACGACCTGACGTCAGTCCTGGAGCGACAGCATCCGATGCAGAAATATGAAGTATCTGGTATTCGGGCTGATTGAGGGCTACCTGCAGGCAGATAACCCAAGTGTGATGACTATAACAGTGAAACACGAAGAACATCCTGCTTTCTCTTCGGGATGTCTTCCAACAGGTCCTGCAAATTCCAGTCAAATAAACTCTTCCTTTAACACAGCATTAAGAATGCACTACCTGAAAAACTCTTTAGCAGAGGACAGTCTCTGATGGCTACATCTTGGAAAGCAACAGCCTTAGATTGCCCTATCCACAGTATCAATACAGTCAAATTACAAAAGGTCACATGGCAGCCTACGAAGAACACTTCAGAAGACATAGAATGTAAATCAATTCCTACCTGAGCCCAGAATCACGGTACAGGAAAACATTCCAATGGCCTGATGTTTAAATTGTGCAAACATCAGGAGAGATGACATCAACAACTGAGGACTTTGAGCCCCAACACAAAAAAAATGTACACACACACACACACACACACACACATATATATATATATATATATATATATATATACACACACACACACACAAGTGTGTGTGCATATATATATATATATATATATATATATATATATATATATATATATATATTTGTTGTGTGTGTGTGTATATATATATATATATATATATATATATATATATATATATATATATATACTTTGCCCAACAGGTCTGAGGTTTTAGACTCTGTCTGAAAGCAAAGTAGCAATGTTTTGCAGATTCTGGATCCTGTGAAGAAAGTAGAGTTGTGTACACTTACCATAAATGTAGATGTTCGAGTGTATTCACTGTTGCAGTCATTACATTTGGGTTATCTGCTTGCAGGTAGCCCTCAGTCGGTCTGATTAACAAAGTCTTGGGTCCTGCGTCGGTTGCTGTCCCTTCTCCCATGACGTCACGTCGTCAGGGGTATAAAACATGCAGCCGATGCCATTACATCAGTTTTTCTAGCCCCAGATGCAATTAAAAAGTACAATGATATACTTCCAACAAAAAAGCAAATACACCAAAAAGGCTTTTAAGTATAGTAAAGGAAAGTAGAGGTATAGCCAAAAGAAGTTAGGGGGGCTGGAGGGAGGGTAACCAGGACTGCAACAGTGAAAACACTCGAACATCTACATTTATGGAAAGTGTACACAACTCTACTATGTTGCTCGTGTTTCACTGTTGCAGTCATTACATTTGGGTAGATTCCCAAAGCTATGGTTGGGAGGAGGAATTTAGATAGCATTAGGGCCAGCTATAAGGCCCTGCAAGACTGCAGTGGCAAAGCCAGCTCTGGATTTAGAAAAAAATTGGCAAATTATAATGCTTGGTGAAAGTATGTACAGAACTCCAGGTAACAGCTTCTAGGATGTCCCTGGTAGGGACACCTCTGAGAAAGGCTGTAGAGGTAGATGCAGCCCTGATGGAGTGAGGTCTAATCCCCTGGGGGATAGGTTTTCCATGGTGCTTATAACAGAAATTAATGCAATGGCCTATCATTTAGAAATGGTTTGCTTTGAAATAGCCTTCCCCTCTGCCCCTGCAGCAAATGCCACCAGCAGTTGTTCAGATTTCCTTTAAGGTTTCGCACTTTCCAAGTAGAATCTAAGTTGTCGGTGCACATCTAAGGAATGCAGTATCCATTCCGCTTTATTCTGTGGATTGGGAAAGAAGGTTGGCAAATGAATGGACTGATTGAGAGCCACACTGGATACCACCTTGGGCATGAAGGATGGATTGGTTCTGAGGGCCACCCTGTCCGCAGGAAAGATAATGAAAGGCTCCACTGCCATAAGGGCCTGTAATTCAGATACCCTTCTAGCTGAAGTGACGGAAAACAGCTTTCCTTTTAGCAAACAAAGAAATTTTAAGTCTGCAGTAGCAGCTGGCTTGAAAGGAGATATAGTGAGTTTCTCCAAGACCAAGTTAAGGTCCCAGACTGGGGTTGGAGCTCTCCTGGGTGGTCTCAAATTTTTGGCCCCTCTAAAGAACTGCTTGAGCAGTGAATGAGAGAGGAGGGGAGGTTCTGTGCTATAATGAGCTGAAATGGCTGAGACGTGGATTTTAATGGTGGAAAAAGACAGGCCCTTGTGAAGCATCTCAGTTAAGTATTGTAAAATCTGAGGTAAACTGGGCGCTGCTGTGCTCTTCCCTTGAGACTGATTCCAGGCACAGAATCTTTTCCATTTTTCAGCATAAGATTTTCTAGTACTAGGCCTCCTTGCCTCTAAAATGATATCCATCACAGGTTTACTGAGGGATGGTAAAGGAGAGATAATGTAATTAGCCAGGCTGCAAGGTTCAGTGTTAGAAGCTGTGGGTGCAGAATCTGGTTCTCCTGTTGAGACAACAGGGAAGGAGTCTGAGGCAGGTGCCATGGAGATAACCGTGACACACTGCGCAGGAGGGGGTACAACTGTTGGCGCGGCCAGCCTGGAGCAATCAGAATCATCCTTGGTTTGTCCTGTTTGATTTTTATTAGTACTTTGGAGAGCAGAGGCAAGGGGGAAGGCATAGACTGATAGGTTCTTCCAGCTGAAGGACAGAGCATCCACTTTCCAGGCTTGCTTGTGGGGAGTCCTTGTGCAAAATTTGTCCAATTGGTAGTTCTGGGGAGAGGCAAACAGGTCTATATCTGGGCTCCCCCATTTGCTTGTCAACATGTTGAAAATCCTTGGTTCCAGTTTCCACTCGTGTGGGTCCATGAGGTTTCTGCTTAGTCCGTCTGCCAGTGTATTTAATTTTCCTGGCAGGAATTGAGCTTGTAGGTGCACTTGGTAGCTCAAGGCTGTGTTCCACAAAGCCATGGCTAGTCTGCAGAGGGGGTAAGAATGTGTACCCCCCCTGCTTGTTTATATACCAAATAACAGTGGTGTTGTCTGTCTTTACCATTAGTTGTCCTGGAAGAATGTGGTCCTTGAAGGCTGTCAGAGCATTCTGTACAGCTAACATTTCTTTTTGATTGATATGCAGGTGCATTTGACTTGGGTTCCATTTGCCCTGAATGCACTTCCCTGCCAGGTGAGCCCCCCCCCATGCATAGTCTGATGCGTCTGTTAGGGTTTGGGCAGCAAGGGGTGGTGTGAAAGGTAGTCCCTTGTTTTGGTGGCAGGCCTCTGCCCGCCAAAGGAACTCTAGGCATAGGCCAGGTATGATAGGAATCATTGTTTCTAGGTCCTGAGAATGTTGACACCATAGGTGTTTTAGATACCACTGTAGTTTCCTCATATGCAGTCTTGCATATGGAATTAGAAGAATGCAGGAGGCCATGAACCCCAAGGCTTGCAGTATTTGTCTTACAGATAGCAGGGTTTTTGTGGCCACTTGTTTGAAGTAGGTTGTCAAATTCCAAAGACATGCATCTGGAGCATTTCTCCCCGGGCCTCCGCTGAAAACAGGCTCTGTGAAACCTAGTCGGACATTCCCGGTCAACAAATGTTAAATAAATAAATAAATAAAATAAATAAATTAATTTGTCTCTCTGGCGTGAGGTAAGCCATCTGGGAAGTTGTATTCAAGCTTGCTCCCAGGAATATAATTTGTTGACAGGGTACCAGGTGCGATTTCTTTTCGTTTATGGTGTACCCCAGACAAGTTAGAACCCTTTGTACAAAGGCCAGATGATTCAAAAGTATATCCTGGCTTTCTGTCTGAATTAGACAATCATCCAGGTATGGGTATATTTGAATATTTCTTGGCCTGCAAAATGCAATAACTGGTGCAGTAGATAAGCCAAAGGGCCGTGCAGAAAACTGATCGTGCGTGTAGCCTGCTTTGAAGCGTAGGTATCTTCTGCAAGATTCCCTGATTGGGATGTGTTTCTTTTAAATCTAGTGTTGCCAACCAGGCATCTTTGCCTAGCATAAGAAGTAATCGGTGAAGTCAGCATCTTGAATTTTATCATCTCCAAAAAGGTGTTTAGAGTAGACCGGTCCAGGATAGGACACCATGTCTTTTCTGGGTACCAGGAAAAGTCTCGAGTAGAAACCTTGTCCCTTTTCCTCTTCTGGTACCAGATGAATAGCCCCCATGCTTAAGAGAGAAAGTACTTGTTTTTGGGCCTCTGCCCACTGATTTGGGGGTAGGTCCGGCCACCCGCTTGGTGTTGACAACGTGTGGAAGTGAAATCTGTATCCCTGGGACACTACATTTAAAACCCATTTGTCCTGGGTAATGAGTTCCCAATTCTCTGCATGAAGAGCAATCTTTCCCTCCAAAGGGGCAGTCAGTTGATAAGTGCTTGGAAATTTTTAAAGGAAGTCATTGAGACAGTTTACCATAGGGGGGAGTCTTATTATTCCCAGATTTGGAAGTGGAGGCCCCCCACTGCTTAGTTCTGTGTGTCCCCTGGGACTGAAACCTGGGATTTTTGCTGTGTCTGGGGTTGGCTTGAGAAGACCTAGAAGGGACTGGAAAGGACCAATTTAGAGGGCCAGTGCCTACTAAATCTAGGAGGCTGAACTTGTAAAAAAATCTTTAACAGTTTGCATAGATTTAGCTTTATCTTCCATCTTTTTAAGAACTTCCTCAGCCTTGTTGCCAAACAGGCGGTCCTGATCTAAAGGAGCATCCAACAATTTAGCTTTAACATGATCAGGCAAAGATTGCTACTTAAGCCAAGCATGCCTTCTGAGCACAGACCCAGTAACAAGCCCTGCAAGAGGCCTCTAATGAATCAAAACCACATTGCAAAGTATGTTTTCCAACTTGTTCAGCAGAATGCATTAAATCCTGTAATTCTTTATTTTCCACACAGTCAGGAATCAACATCATTTTCTGTTTAAGCAGTCCAGTAACATGTTGCTGATACTTTAACATATGAAACTGGCAGTTTAGAGCCCTAATGGCCAAGGTTGCAGAAGTGTAAACCTTCTTACCCCATCTATCCAGCGCCCTGGAGTCTCTGTCAGAAGGGGTAGGATTTTTAGTAGTATAAGCCTTAATGCCCTTGGGCCCCTGTGAAACAGTCTCTGGATCTGCAATAGGATTTTTTAAAGGAACTTGTGGGACTCGGGGACCCTGTAGTATCTGTCAGGTTTTCTGGGAGCAGGAGGCAGGGAATCAGGGGCCAAACTAGATTCCGAAAATCACCATCAACAATGTCTAGTACTGGAGGAATAGCTTAAAGGCCTATGCTGAGGAAAAAGAAGGAAATCCCTAAGCCTCTTTTTTAAATCAGAAAAATCCTGGCTTTCCCAGTGGAAATGCTCCCTTAGAGTATGTAAGGATTCCCCAAAAGAAAAATTCTCAGGAGGGGAAGCAGAGAGAATGGAGTCCTCTGCATCAGAATCTTCATAAGTAGATAAGGGCAAATCCAGATCATCAGAACAATCAGAAAAAACAGAATCCTGATCAGAAGATTCATAATCAACTTCAGTCCTAGGCCTCTTAGAAGGGGGGGGATTGGCTACTCCTGATTAGAGTTATTAGATCTTCAGCCATTCTTATCATTTGTTTTTTAGGCATAGAGGCCTGAGCATGTGGCCTAGGCGTTGGTTTTTTAGGCATGGATCGAGATTTAGGCCCAAGTAAAGAAGGAGGCGTCGGTTTAATATGCAAGTCCGTAGGCCTGAATACACCCTCAGAAGCCGGTGCCTGCCCAGCAACTCCGGACCCATTCAAGGTAGAGACATCCGCGGGTTTCATAGTTGAAGCACCTCGCGGCATACCGGACTCCGAATGGGTCTCAGTAGAGGCCTGCGAATCAGAAGTAGCGGGCATCAGAGGGTGCGAAAGCGCCTCACTGAGCACCGGCGAACTGGCAACTGGCTTAGGAAAAGCGTCGTCGGCAGTTTTGGACCTCGGCGAGCTACGTCTGTCTTTATCTTTGCGTTTCTTTGGAATCCCAGTAGTCGGATGGCTAACCGATGACATTTCTGGTTAATTAAACCAAGAACCGAAATATTTAGAGGCAAAAATATACTGACGACGGATAGTGCACTGATTAAATAAAGCACAAAACTGACAGCAAGGTACATCGTGGTCAGGGCCTAAGCAAGGAATACAGTACGAATTAAAATCTTTATGAGGTATTTGCTTTCCACAAGTAATGCAATTATTAACTTTTACTGACATCAGTAAGGAGCAAGAAAAAGTTTCCCTTCTGAAACTCGAAAATGAAAATTTCAAGAGTCGGCCGACCGGCACTTGCGAACTGCTTATGCTTCGGGCACTGCACGGCAAGAAAGACTGATGTAATGGCGTCGGCTGCATGTTTTATACCCGTGACGACTGGACATCATGGAAGAAAGGACAGCAACTGACGCAGGACCCAAAACTTGTTAATCAGGCTGACTGAGGGCACCTGCAAGCAGATAACCCAAATGTAATGACTGCAACAGTGAAACACGAAGAACATCCAAAGAAATCCTGATGGAGTCTACTTTAAGATGTATGACCTCATTTCATTGAGCCACAGCTTATAGACAGCATCCACTTTCTTGAAAGATGCAACAGCAAAGTGTATGGTTGCATAACCTGGAATCCTAGATAAAAGGCTCCATAAAAGATGGCAACCCAAGGCACCTCCTTCTTCCCCACACATATATGTTGGGGCAATTTTGGGGGAAGTAATAGGGACAAGAAGCCAGTCTGCATGAGTAAAGCATCAAGGTCCTTCCTAATAAGGGGTTCTGTGATGGGTAGCAGTAGGGTGAAGAGGGCACATTGTCCTTAACCAGCCCTAAAAATATAAGACCTCAAATGAAAATGAAAGGGAGGAAGTCCACTACTTACCATTTGCTCCAGCAAATACAAGTTTGTGCATGGATAAGTGTGGGGTAGGAAAACCTGCTGCAAGTGTCACAAGAAATGTAAAGGCTTATACCAGGCTCAAGTGTTAGCATCAGTCCATGTTCCTTAAGTGTTCTTTCTTGAACTTTTATGGACAGTCCCCACCTAAAGTCTGCGACTAGAATGGAGGGTCCTGGCATGGGAAGACATGGTGGGCCTTCATAAAGGGAAAAGAGTTCTAACTCTCAAGTGAAACCACCAAGTTACCCAGGGATGGCTCAAAGGATAGATCTCCACATTAGGTCAACTCCAGGTGATCAACCAAGGGAATGTCAGAGCTTAAATACCTAGACATCTCACCTCCAAAAAATGGAAGCCAGTAGTCTGCCTCTTCCAGACCATTTGCTATCAAGCTTTTATTAATCAAGATCAATATCATAACATGAGGGGACTGGAGGTCTATTTCTGAAATGGAATAACTGAAGTAGTGTCCTCCATCTCTTTGGCCTTCTGAGTGTTTCCAGCAAGGCTGAGGGGCTGTTCTCAGAACACTCCTACCAGTGTCTATATTAGGAGCTTTAAACTGATGCCATCCTCTTAGCAACAAAGGCAGCCAGGAGTTTCCCTTTACAATGGCTGGGAGTTGCCAAAATGTACCACTGGCATTTATGGCAGTGTTTATCATGCTCCTCTCCAGGCAGTAAAGAGGATGCCTGTGCTAGTGTTTGCATTTCAATGGGTGAACACACAAACACACTATAAAGATTTTGTTACTTCAAGCAATAAACATGGTAACTTTTCCATTATACAAACTAGGACTGAAATCCCAACTGTGCATGCAGCAGAAACAAACTTTTTTTGGGGCAGGAGGGATTTCTCAGGGCCTATGTCACGTCATGTGCTGGCATCTGGTGAGCATAACAGTTTTACAGAAAAAATACAAAACTTGAACAGAAGACAGGGTGAATCCAATCATAGGTCCACCAAAGACGATCTCAAATGTCATCACCATCTGCTGCCTCCTGCTCTACTATGCTTTGCATTCCTCTTTCCTACTGCCTTTTTTCATATGCCGTGTCCTTTTCTTTTCCCAACCTTCCACTCAATGTCTCTCACGACATTCTACCTCCTGCCGACTTCTAACTGCTGTCCTTCTTTACTATGTCCCTTTCACCAGCTTCAGCTATGTTCTCCTTTTTCTCCTGTCAGTTTAAATTCTCCCCATCTTTTGGGTTTGTAATACCATGATGGGAATGGACACCATTCCTAAGTCAAACTATTAGTATAGTTCATGAAATTAGTATCGTTTCAATCTTTGATGTTAGCCAAATGTGCCCTTTGCAGCAGCCGCAATGTACCCAGAATTGAATCCTTCTGCAATTCATACGGAGTTACATGTATCAGTAGCATAATAAGACTGTACATTCTTTTTTATGAGACTCATTGCCCCTACCGCTACTAGAACTGTCGGGTATCCTTCCTAGACAATGCCCTCATTATTGCCTGAAAATACCAGAATTGTATGACTTTGTCTCTCTGCACAAGACACTGTAATCACTGGGTTTAGCAATTTTAATGAGCAATGTTACTTCTCTCTTCCTTTCATGGACTACTACAGCTGGTTTTCTCGTATCCATTTTTTGAACTGTTGGTAATGGGTAATTCCATGTGATATACACTTCATCATTCTCTATAATGCATTGTGGTCTGTGCTTCTACAGCTTCTCAGCTACTTCAATATTTTAATACTTGTACAATCTCCAGTGCAGCAGTCTTGCCACGTTATTATGCCTTTCAGTATACAGGCCCTATGCCATTTGTGTATCACACCCAGCAATAAGATGTGTGAATGTTTCCAGTTCTTTTTTCACAGAATCTGTATTTGCCTGTTGTTTCTCAAACATGTTCAATGAACTTTGTAAACCAGCGTCTATGCAGTCCACCCTCCTGGGCCACTAATATTAACCTTTCAGCTTCTGGATTAAATTCACCTCTGCCTAACTATTCCTGTGTCATATGCTGACTGACATGAGGTTGTTTCAGGAGTTTTCTGTACTTACAACTATATTTATGCCTTTTCCACATTTCTTGCCTTTTCATATGATCTTTCTCATTATATTCTTTCTTTTGTTTTTGGCATATTCAGATGCTGCCTGATTTTTGTCTTTTTCTGATTTCATTTCCATTCCAACTTGACACTGATATCTTTCTGCTAAGCTAAGCAGGGAAGGCACCTTAGATTTGTTCTCTTCATGTTTCAAGACTTTCACCATGTTTGGGTCTGGTGAAGTCAGCAAATACGTATGCAGTACTAAGAGTGCAGATCTATTCATGAAATCATTTTTGAGGAGGCCCATACCTCCTTCAGAACAAGGAATACATAATCTTGGTATACACCAAATTTTTATCCATCATTTGATAAGCGTGAAGCATTTATCTTGTTTTCTGTTCAACTGATCCAATACCTTTTGGGGTCACAAAATTGTAAGTTAGAACAGCAAGAGTAAATTGGTTTAAAGCTTGGACTTTGTCCCTAGTTGTCAGGGCTGTTTTCATTAATTTTAGTCTTCTAAAATATTCTTTACCGAGTTTTTGTTTGCATTTGTTCATGTTTTATTGCCAATCCTTCATCAATTACCAAATATTTACACACTCCCTCCTACTCAAGTTCCTACCACAATCCCGAGCAAGACAAAAGAGCAGTGGTGACAAAGTCACCCTGGAATATCACCCTTTGAAGTTTTAGCTCTTGGATAATAATTTGCCCCTTATCATGGCTTAGCTATAAAGTGGTTTGTCACTCTAATATAATGAATCAATGTTGGCAATATCCTAAACATCTGTAAGTTCTCTGTCAATGAAAGTGGGATGCTGTCAAATGCTTTTTTGTAATTTATCCATGCGATACTTTAGAGTCTTCCCTTTTTACAATTCTCCATTATGACTTTAACAACAAATTATCCTTCGTTCCATATGACTTTCTTTTGTTACCCTTTTCTTCTACTGCCATGACTGAGTTTTCTTCTAAATAACTATAAAGTTAATGGTCCACAGTTTTTTTTTTTTTTTAAGCACAGCTTGCAGGTTCACTTTTAAGGAAGAGTATCATTTTTCCTGTTGTTAACTAGGTTGGTGTCTCTCTGAGGTGCATACATAAACAGTTCTTACTCAGGGCTAAATCATCATGTAAAGACATTAATACTTTTAGCCAAAAGTTAGGTACTGCATCTGGGCCTGGGGTTTTCCAATAAGGAGCTTTTATTAATTCTGTTTCAATGTCTCTGGCCGTTACTTTAACCCATTTCACATCCTGTACATTTGAGCTTCTTACTGTTTCTTTTACTTCTGCTATCCATTCAGCATCTTTACTACATTCCACAGAGTCTTCATAGATATTTCTCTAAAAGTTTTCTTTGCTTTTTCCTTTATTTCCCAATTCTCCATAAAACATTTTGGGTCATCAATAAATTGCTTATTTTGTACTTTTCCTTAATATTTACCTGCAATAGCGTATGACAGATCCTGGCAATTTCTAATAGTGAGCATTGCTTTTATCACATCTATCTTTCTACATATTTCTGTTGATCTGCTCTCTCTTCTATACTGTTTTAACAGTGACACTTCTTGTCTTAACTGCTTTACAGTTTTCTCTATTTGATACTTCCTTAATGGCATTTGATTTCTTCCCTTCCTTTCCCTTGCTGCCCTGCATTTTTGTGGTAAGACTACTTGTTATTAACTTAGCTCCACAGTAATATATCCTGTTTATGTCCGTTATATTACATGAATTTCCCACCCCCGAGACTAACCTACCCCATTGTAGGAATGTTTCTGTGTCTTGAGGATTTTACACTGTCATTTTCCAAACCTGGCACCAGTACGTCTACTAAGATCGGGCACTTGTTTATCCTGGAACTTGTGCACCTAGCTGTCCTTTTAATACTTCTGTCCATGATATACATTATATAAAATACAGTCTCTTACATCAGTGCTGTCATGGTGGCGAAAGTGTACCACCAAGAATAAGAGCTTTCAATGACTGTTACTGTCTTTTTTTTTTTTTATCTGTTAATCAGTCAACAATCCTTCTAGAATGCAAATTATAGTATAATCATGAGGGATCAAACAAACCTTCTATCCAATTTATATAAACTCAGTAAACGGCAAGCGGCTTCCACATACACAAGTCCCTTTAATTCCACTGAAAAATTTGGTAAAACACTTTAAAAAATACCACAAAATAAAAGCTAAACAGTTGAGCGCTTTCGTCTGTTAATTTGTCATCTTCAGAACCGCTAGCTACTAACACAGTAAGCTTAAAATAGGCTTTCAAAAACACACATACCTCAAGAATAACCAATAAAAACTAATATTCAAATAAGGAGTACATACACCCTATTAAAAAAAACAATGATCACAGTACTTGCGATAACCAATAAGAAAAGCAAGTTTGGGATCCTTGACCCTATAAAATGGTCAGGCTTCCTTGAAGTAAAGGGGAGAGAGTCAGGCCACAGTGATCCATTTTCACAGATATCCTTCACAACCTATTGCACTGGATGGACAGCTAGGGCTTAGGTTCAGGGAGATCCATGAAGAGCCTTTATCACTGCTGAGTACCTGAATAATCTATGCACTCCCAAAGAAAAGTTTCTTTAATTCCGTGAAGAGAACCTGTAAAGGAGAAGCTCTCTGATGAAAAAGCACTCAACAAGCTGTCTTTGTTGTCTGAGTTTAAGCCTTTAATTGACAGAAATCTGCCCACATAGGCCAGCTCATCAGCCACAGAACATGAGGAGTCAGATTCTATTTCAAGGGCATCTAAACTTCTCTTGCTATGCTGGGGGGGGTGACCTCCCCCTATCCCTTCAGTTCCCAAAACGTGGGCCTTGGTGTCCAAATGAACAGCAACTGCAAAAGGGACGTTCAAGATTCTGGCCTGGAAGGACATGCAAGACACCAAATGGTTGGGTGCCTGCAGAGCAGTTGCGCCACAGGCTATGGCCAAAATGGATACTGTAGTCAGGGGCTGCAAAACTCCTCCTCCTAAGATGGAATCTCTGTACTGTGGAAACACCAATTTATTCTTGACATCCTCAGTTTCATTTCTCTTCTCCCTCTTTCTTTTGTGGAGGTAGACTCCTGGAGGCTTTGGATGACATCAGAACAGCACCCCTCTTCTAGCAGAAAACTCCTGCAGAGAACGCTGGTGGCGACAGATTATCCATGGGGTTATACAATTCAGTGCTCCGATATGAGGAAAATGACAATTCCTGTTATAGTCTTTAAGAGATATCTGTTTACCATAAGTCAAGCTGTTATTAAACTTAGGAAATGTTTTATTCTCTGAACTAGAATCCATGTCAGGCATTCAAAGTTGTCAATTATACAAAAAAAAAAAAAATGAAAGGAAATCTTCTATGGAATACTCATCTGTCAGCTGACGCACGTTTCATATATCAATGTCTTGGTACCATAAGAAGGGCTTCAGCTATAGCCATAGCGGAGGGACAGCTTTAAAAGACTGGCAAACCACAGGCCAGCTGCATAGCAGGATATCTCAAAAGTGAAGACAGCAACAGTGAATACTATAATGAATATCACATCCATGCACTGGTAATGCGGGCACTCTAAATACAACTTCACAAACATGAAAGCCACAAGAAGGAATCTGATTAAGTTTGGAAGTGGTCTATTAAAGCTATGAAATAAACAAAACAGATACTGATCTTCTGAATTACAAACTTACAGTGCATGTTGTTAAAAGCCAACCAATGATGGCCCAGCGTGGGAGGATATCAGAACTGAGAACTTCATTGGATGGATGAACAACCCCACATATGTAGCGGATCAAGTCACACCGAAGGGACTGACTATCGGGTGTAGAGAGGTACTGTTTTTGAAACCAGTCTTGGTATCTCTTCTGCTGACCAAACCGCACCTAAAGAATTGTTGGAAAAAATTAACATTTCACTTTAAATTACAAACAGAATCAAACTTTCTGGTGCCTTCACTTAAACCTAACATTTAATCCAACTTACTATAACTTCAGTAACAGCAGAATGCCTTTTTGTTTCCTTGTTCTTAATCATCAGTTACACATTTTAAAGTACCTTATTATACGTTATTCATTATATTTATAATGAAATGAAAGAAATCACAAAATTGGACACATTCTCAAGGAAAACAATTCTCAATAGTGCTTCATGAGCAATAAGAGTTGAGCTACTGCTAGAGGCAGTAAAGACTGCAGTCAATTAACATTAACAGCATTAATGACTGATTGCAGTTTACATGTCTTGTATTATTTTACTGAAGCCAGAAACAGCTGAAAAAAACTATAAAGAAAGTTATTTCCAGGTGAACAGTTAACAGTTTTAAGTAAACTGGAACATGCTGTTTTTCTGCTGGGTAACAAGAATACTCAGCTCCTTCTATCCCATTCAGCACTCACACTGCATTATCAAGCTTAAGAATCTTTGTTTCCTCCCCTGTTAAATAAGGGGTCATCATCCCAGCCCCAGCTTTTCTTCCAATTCAGACACTTATCTAGATTAGGATGGCTTGCTCTGTGTGAAGAATGGAAGTGCTCAGGCAGACTACATGCAGTGCTTGTCAACTGCCACTATACAACAGCATTCAAAAGGATCTGTATTAGATTTCACACTGGAAGGAAGCAAAATAAACATGCTCACCACTGAGAGCAAGTCAAGATGAACAGCAATCCTCAGCAGTAAAAGAATTAGAAGAAGGATTTTTAGAAAAGGGAAGAAGCAAATTAAATAGAATTAAATGGAAATTGTGGGAACAATACTAGCATAATAAAGTTCAGCAGGAGGAGGAGTGAGGGTTAAAAAAAGGCAAGAATTGGGCATTTTTTGTAATGGTGGACTAATCCAAGTTGTTGTGTCTTTCAGCTTATCCCGGTTAGGGCTCGCCACAGCGGAACTCTGGTCCGCTAATGTTTGGTAGTGGATTTTTACGTACCGGGTTACCAGCCCTGACGCACAACCTTCAACAAAGGAATGCCCATTCACGCATGTCTCCACACAGAAGACGCTCTAGCTGAGAATCGAACGTGACAACGTCTTGCTGTGAGGTGACAATGCTACCGACTAATCCAAGTAGCAAAGAAAATATATGTGATGTAGACTGTATTTAAATGTGAAATGTTTTTTTTTTCCTGTAAATGTATGTTTCCCTGTCTTAAGTGATAATTTAATAAAGGTTTAAAAAAATAATAAAATAATAAAAATCCAAAAGGCAAGAAACAAACTGCAATAAAACGAACAATGGAACACAACGGCTGAACAAACCTGTTTATTGACAGACAGATAAAAAGAGAAGCACTTTTCTCCCCAGATCATATCTGTTGAATTCTCGGTAGTACTGAGATGAAAGCACTTAAAAAAAAATCCTCAGCAGGACCTAGTACAGAATAAGGCACAAGTAGAAAGGTGGCAGAAGAGATACAATGTAAAGTATATGGATATGTTCTTCAGAGTGGGAGTGGGACCAGTGAAACCTTATAAACTTGGAATGATAACTAAATGAACAAAGTACAGTTTTGTACCTACCATAAATGTAGATGTTTGAGTGCTAATACAGCTGCAGTCATAACAGAAGGGTTCGCCTGCCATCAGGCGGGTCCTCGTTTGGCCGAATTCCAAAGTCTAGGTCCGGCGTCGGTTGTCGCTTCTTCCCTGACGTCAGTGCAACAGGGGTATAAAGGAACCAGCCAACACCATTTTCTTCAGTTTTTCTTGCCCCAGATGTCAGGTGCCCCCAGAAGGAAGGCAATACATAAATTTGTGTAATAAAGCAATGCAATGTAATCAAAATACAGTAGTTGCAAGCAAATACACCATAAATGAATACCCCAATCAGGTTGTATGAGGATGTGTTAGCCAATAGGCCTGTCCCAAGAGGGGAAGGAGGGAGGGAAACCTGGACTGAAGCTGTATTAGCACTCGAACATCTACATTTATGGTAGGTACAAAACTGTACTATGTTCATCGTGCATACAGCTGCAGTCATAACAGATGGGTAGAATCCCAAAGCTAAGAAAGGGGTGGTAGGCACTAGGTGGAACTAGGAGGAGCCAGGATGCCCTGCAAGACTGCAGTGGCAAAGCCTGCTCTAGTTTTGGAGTATAATGGTAGGTGGTAGTGCTTGGAGAAGGTATGCACAGAACTCCAAGTGGCTGCTTCCAAAATATCTTTGGTAGGAGCTCCTCTGAGGAAAGCTGCAGAGGTAGCTGTGGCCCTTGTGGAGTGAGATCTGATGCCTGTAGGTACAGTTTTGCCATGAAAAGAATAGCAAAAGCGTATGCAGTGGGCTATCCATTTTGAGATTGTCTGTTTGGAAATTGGCTTTCCTTGAGCTCCTACAGCATAGGACACAAAGAGCTGTTCTGATTTTCTGAAAGGCTTTGTTCTGATGGGATTCTGAAAAGCTACTACTACCACTTTAGGGCATAAGCCGGGGGTTGGTGTAAGGACACTCTCTGTCCTGATGGAAGATGATAATAGGCTGCACAGCCATGAGAGCTTGTAGTTCTGAAACTCTACGAGCTGAGGTAATAGCCAGAAGGAAAGCTGTTTTCCAGGACAAATATTGCAAATCTGATGAGGCAGCTGGCTCAAAGGGAGGCAAGGTCAGTTTTTCCAGAATGAAATTGAGATCCCAAGCAGGTATTGGTTGTTTCCTTGGGGGTCTTAGATTCTTAGCCCCTCTGAGGAACTGTCTTAAGAGAGGGTGAGAGAATAAGGGTGGATCAGTGTTGTATTCTGCAGAAATGGCTGAGGCATGGATTTTGATGGAGGAGAATGAAAGTCCACTGCTTAGCAGCTCAGCTAGATACTGTAGTATTTGAGGTAAATTCAGTTTTCCAGGATCCTGGCTCTTTTTCTCATTCCAGACACAAAACCGTTTCCATTTTGCGGAGTAAGCTTTTCTACTTGACGGCCTTCTGGCCTCCAAAATGACATCCTGCACCTCCTTGGAGAGTAGGGTCTGTTGTGATGCTAAGGAATCTTCCATGCGGCTAGATTGAGTGTTTTTAGCTGGCTGCGAAGAGTTTTGAAGCTGTGCTGAGTCAGGAGAAGAGGCATAAGAGGCAGGGTCCATGGTGGGGAATGTGTCAGGCTCCTCAGGAGTGGGTACCAGTGTTGTCTTGGCCAGTCTGGAGCAATGAGAATCATCTTTGGTCTGTCTGCTCTGGTTTTCAATAGAACTTTGGGCAGCAGAGGAAGAGGTGGGAAGGCATAAACTGTCATTGATGTCCAACTGAAAGAGAGAGCGTCCACTCTCCAGGCCTTTGGATAGAAAATCCTTGAGCAGAATTTTGTCAATTGGTGATTTTTGTGGGAGGCAAAGAGATCTATGTCTGGCCTTCCCCATGCTTGGATTATTTCTGTAAAAACATTTGGATGCAACTTCCATTCGTGTGGATCTGTCATATTTCTGCTTAGGTTGTCTGCCAGCGTGTTTTCCTTGCCTGGCAAGTACTGTGCTTGTAGTTCGATTTGTAAGTCCATGGCCATGTTCCAAAGTGACATGGCCAGTCTGCATAGGGGGTATGAATGTGTTCCTCCCTGTTTGTTTATGTACCACATAACTGTGGTGTTGTCCATTCTTATCAATAGTTGACCTGGTTGCAGAAGGTCTTTGAAAGCTATAATAGCATTTATTACTGCTAGCATTTCCTTTTGATTGATGTGAAGGTGCTTTTCTTTTGGGACCATTTGCCCTGAATGCACCGATCTGTCATGTGCACCCCCCAGGTGTAGTCCGAGGCGTCTGTTGTGATGACTTGATTTGCTTGAGGCTTGCTGAATGGAAGACCTGTGTTTGTTTGGCATGCTTGAGCCCACCACAGAAATTCCTTTTGTAGACATGGAATTAGTGGCATTATTGTTTCCAAACTGTGGCTGTGTTGAGACCATAGGGTTTTCAGGTACCACTGAAGTTTCCTCATATGCAGCTTTGCACATGGGATTAGTAAGATGCAAGATGCCATGAATCCCAGAGCCTGCAGGATTTTCCTTGCAGTCAGCCTGGTGCAATTTGCTAGTGCTCTGAAGTATTGAGTTAGTTGCCCCTGCTTCTCTGGCGTGAGGTAGGCCATCTGGGTGTTTGTGTCCAAGTTGGCACCCAGGAAAATTATCTTTCGAGAGGGTATTAGTCTTGATTTCTTTTTGTTGACTGTGTATCCCAGAGAGTTCAACAACATTATTACATAAGCCAGATGTTTCAGAAGAATGTGCTTGCTGTCCGCTTGGATCAGGCAGTCGTCCAAATAGGGGTATATTTGTATCCCTTGAAGTCTGCAGTAGGCAATTACTGATGCCAGGCATTTTGTGAATACTCTGGGTGCAGTAGATAAGCCAAAGGGCAATGCAGAGAATTGATAATGGGTTGAACCTGCAAGAAATCTGAGGTATCTTCTGCAATTATGTCTGATTGGGACATGCAGGTATGCCTCCTTGAGGTCCAATGTTACCAGCAAAGACTCCTTGCCCAGCATGGGAAGAAGCTGCTGTAGAGTGAGCATCTTGAATTTTTAGTGCAGTAGAAATGTGTTTAGGATGGATAGGTCCAAAATAGGTCTCCAATCTTTTCCCTTCCTTGGTACCAGGAATAGTCTGAAATAAAAACCTTGACCTTGTTCGTGCGTAGGTACCTCTTGAATAGCTTTCATGTCCATGAGATCTGTAATTTGCCTTTGTGCCTCTGCCCTTTGATTGTGTGGCAGGTTTGGCATGCCTCTCATTTTGGAAGGGTGTGAAAATGGAATCTGTAGCCTCTGTTTATAATGTCCAGGATCCATTTGTCTTTTGTGACAATATGCCAATTTTTTGAAAATAATGCCAGCTTTCCTCCTAAGGGGGCTGCCATTTGAGTCTTGCTTGGCATGCAAAGGGGAAAGTCATTGGGCTTGCTTTCTGAATGATTGCGAGTTATCCTCACCACCTCTTTGTGTAGGAGCTTGCCATTGTCTGCCTCTAAATGATCCTTGGGATTGTCCTCTGCCCCTCGGGCGCTTGTATCTACCTCTTTGGGGTCTGTCCGTGGCTGGAAAGGACCAATTTTTGGAAGGCCAATTTCTACTGAAACGTGGGGGTTGTACCTGTAGAAAATCTTTCACAGTTTGCATTGATTTAGCCTTTTCCTCCATTTTCCTTAATACCTCCTCAGCATTAGTACCAAATAATACATCCTATTGTAGAGGGGCATCTAGTAATTTAGCTTTGACATGATCAGGCAAGGTTTGTTCCTTGAGCCAGACATGTCTACGTATGACTGAAGCTGTAACAGCAGCTCTACATGAGGCCTCTAGAGCATCAAAACCACATTGTAAGGTATGCTTACCCACTTGTTCTGCACTATGCATCAAATCCTGCAACTCCTTCAAATCTGGTTGTTCAGGTTGTGACATTTTACTTTTCAATTGTGATAACAAAAACTGTTGGTATTTTAGCATATGGAACTGACAGTTTAAGGCCCTCATGGTTAAGGTAGCCGAGGTATATACCTTTTTCCCCACCTTTCTAAGGATCTGGAATCTCTCTCGGAAGGTAATGGATTTTTAGCAGTGGAGGCCTTAATTCCCTTGGGGCCCTGTAAGATGGTTTCTGGGTCAGCAGCATGGCTTTTGTATAGAAATTGGTGTGAGTCAGGAACCCTGTAGTACCTGTCAGGCTTGACTGGGGCTGGAGGCAGAGAGTCCGGGTTAAGGCAGGCCTCGAGTAAACATCATCTAGGATGTCCAAGACAGGAGGTATAGCCAGAGGCCTGTGCTGAGGTAGTAAGAGAAATTCCCTAAGCCTTTTCTTGGAATCTGAATAATCTTGGCCTTCCCAGTGGAAGTGTTCCCTTAAGGTATGCAAAGTTTCCCCAAATGAGTAATCCTCTGGGGGGGATACAGAAGGAATGGACTCCTCCGCATCAGAGTCTTCAAAAGGGGAGTAAGAATGTTCCTGATCATCAGAGTGCTCTGAAATAATGGAGCCCTGATCAGATGAGGGGGATTCTTCCTCCACTCTGGGCCTTTTGTCAGGTGGGGGTTGAGAACCCCTGATAAGAGTAATTAAATCCTCAGCCATTTTAAGCATCTGTTTTTTAGGCATGGGGCCTGGAGATGGGCCCTGTGTAGCTTGTCTCTTAGAATTCATGGCTGCTTTAGACTTAGTGAAAGCCTTGATGGAAAAAGAAGAGGAAGGTCTGAAGACACCTTGAGTGGAGGTAGACCTGTCCACATTTTGAGGTTCAACGCCAAGAGTGGCTTCGGTATCTGTAGTCGGGATGTGGGCCGAGTAGCCTGCGACCTCGGGCACAGGAGACACCGCCAATGAAGTGCCGTCGGTAGTCAGGGGCTGCGTAGGCGCCTCGCTGAGAACCGGACCACATGTAGTCGGCTTTGGCGTGGTGTCAGTAAAGGCCGCGGACCTCGTGTGTCGGTCCTTATCTTTGCGTTTTTTAGACAGAACTGGAGTCTGAGTATCCGACAACATAATATAGTTAAATGTTTTTCCAAAATAATGCTGGGCAAACTCCGCCCGATGCTTAATGGTGCGTTTGTTGAATGTAGCACAAAAGCGACAGACCGAGACGTCATGGTCTGGGCCTAAACAAGGTATACAGAGGGAATGGAAATCCTTATACGGTATTTGCTTCCCACATGAAATACAATTATTAACTTTGTCTGACATCGGTCTGAGGCAAGAAAAGTTGTACTTAGCTTTCAAGAAGACTTCGATTTCAGAATTTTCGTAATTTCAGGAGCTGGTCGACCGGCACTTGCGAACTGCTTCTGCTTCGGGCACCGCGCGGCAAGAAAGATGAAGAAAATGGCATCGGCTGGTTCCTTTATACCCCTGTTGCACTGACGTCAGGGAAGAAGCGACGACCACCGACGCCGGACCTAGACTTTGGAATTTGGCCAACCGAGGACCCGCCTGACGGCAGGAGAACCCTTCTGTTATGACTGCAGCTGTATGCACGATGAACATCAAAAGGAAAAAGGACACAACATCACAATGAACTCCAGACTGATTCAGGTAATGCAGTACAACGTGTGATTGTAGACAGTGTATCAGAGATGCTAACTTCATCTTTCTATTCCAAAGAGTACTGTTTGCATCTACAGCTTTGATGGCATCAGCAGAAAGGACTGCATAAATATAGAGTCCAATGTACAGTTGCCAAAACTGTGACAGGAACTGAGCAGCTAGTGGACAATGCCAGATTTAGGCAGCACAGCATAAATGCACTGGAAAAGAGAAAATAAGGGGAGTATGATTTGGAAGCCCAATACTAGAAAGGGGACAAGACCAAAGCTAAAATGTAAGAACAATGAGTAACAAAAGGAATTAATAATGGCACAATTTAGGAGAAACTGGTGAAATCACAGAGAAGTTGGTTAATTCCTGTAATAGACAAACAGTGATACAGTGAAATTCAATGGATACATTCAAAGATTCTGACATGAAAAGAATGGAAGACAATTTATGTTAAAAATGATTAAGAAAACAACATATGATCTTCAAGCAGGCATCTGTAAGCATAAACAGTGAAGTACTGCTGATCAGATATGTGCCCAATAAAACTAAAGGAAGAATGTTGATTAAAAAAAAAAAAAAAAAAAAAACAAGCTTTCATTCTGACATCGCCACAAAATACACTAGCTGGGATTCAAACTCAAGTTGAGTACTGTTCAGCATATTTCTAAGCTGAAGTCAAGAAGAGCAGCTTAGCTCAACAATTCACAGAACCAGCTAGTGCTAAAAGGTAGCAAGAAAAATGCCATGTGAACAGGGATATCCAAAAGATCTTACAATGGCATGCAAATGGAGAGGTACAGTCTAATGAGTGCATAATGAAATGAAAATCAGGGTCTGCTCCAACAGGTTGCAATTAACAGTCATCTGCAGTGAAGCTACACAAGTAGTTGCACCAGAGGACAAATGCAAAAAGTATGCAGAAAGTTGTGGAGTTCTGACTAGTGAAAGAAAAGTTGTGTAAAATTTTACCACAACCACAGACATCCTTCTCTTCACTGCTGCAGTATTCTTCAATTGATGGACATCCCCACCAGATGGTGCCTCAAACTCGGCCAGTATACAAAAGACTTTCACCACTAAAGGGCACGTGGTATGTCTGGCGTAGGCTACAGTCGTACTTAGGGCACAAAACGGATGTATGTACATAACATCCAAAGAACTGAATGCCCCAGGAGGAAAGGCAGAGTAAAGATTAAGTGGTGTGTGCATCCAGGAAAGACAACAACCCAGTGAGGAAGATGGAAGTGACAGAATACTGCAGCAGTGAAGAGAAGGACATCTTTACACAACTTTTCTATCCTTCTATTCACTTGCTGCAGTATTCTTCACTTGAGGGAAAGTGCCAAGGCTCAAGAGGGAAGGGAGAAGGCAGGAGTACAGGAACTCTCAATGAAGCCATGGAGAAGGGTTCTGGCAAAACTAATTCTGGATCTGGAGATAGCATCCAGTTCGTAATGTTTGGTAAAGATATGAATGGTAGATCAGGTGGCTGCTTCAAGAATGGCACTGTTATCTAGTCCTTTGAAGAATGCCTTGAAAAAAGCCATGGCTCTGGTACAGTGGGTCTTTACAGTGGAGGAAAGAGTCCTTCCATGGTTAGTGTAGCAAAAGCAGATGGTTTAAGAGATCCAAGAGGATAAAGTCTGCTTGGAAGCAGGGAGACCCAGCTCCCTGGGATGGAAATTAATGAAAGAGTTGTTCAGATTTCCTGAAGGGTTTAGTCTTGTCCAGGTAGAACCTCAGTTGTAGCTGAAGTCAAGGCAAAGTAAGACCGTTTTCCTGGTGCAATACTTGAGGGAAGTGGACGCTGCTGGTTCAAAGGGAGCAGAATCAATTTCTCTAGTACAAATTTCAGGTCCCACGAAGGAGGGATGGTTTCCTGGGAGGTCTAATGTGGAGGAAGCCTTTAAGAAACTGCTTCACCTCAAACCTGGAGGCGAGAGGGGGAGATAAGGGCAGACATGCAGATATGGCTGACATGTGGGCTTTGACTGATGAATAAGCCAAGCCAGCATTGAGCAACTCACACAAGTGGGATAAAACCACTGGAATTTCCACTGTTAATGGATTTTGATCCTTAGATTGGTACCATATTGAAAATCTTTTCCATTTGGAAGCATAAGACTTTCTAGTGTTGGGTTTTCTGGCCTCCTTCTGTCTTCAGAAAAAAAGGTACCTGAAAGGAATTAGAATCACCCACAAAGTAAGAGTCGACAGGTGAGGGTGAACAAGGGATCTTCTGTTCTGTGTAAGAAGGTCCACTCTGTGTGTAACTTGTGGTGATGGCCCTGGGCTAGTTGAAGGAGAAGTGGAAACCAGTGATGTTTTGGTCAAAAGGGAGTCACCAGCAAGATTTTTGGTTGATCCTGCCTGATTTTGAGCAGGACTTTTGGTATTAGAAGAAGGGGAGGGAATGCTTACAGAAACATCCCCTTCCATGAGAAAGAGGGCCTCCACTTTCCAAGCCGGAGGACCTGGGACTCTGGCACAAAATCTTGGTAGTTACCTGTTCAGAGGGGAGGCAAATAGTCCACCAGGGGGTATTGCAAAAGCAGATCTATGTCCAGGAGCACATCCCTTTGAAGCATCCATTCATGGGATTGAGTCCAGGATCTGCTCAGTGAGTCTGCCACAAGGTTTCCATCAGAGGGGATGTACACCGCCTGAATGGTCATGTTGTGCTTTTCCAGGAAGTCCCATACTAGGAGGACCAAACTGCAAAGGAGGTTGGATCTGGCACGCCCCTGCTTATTCATATTCCAGAGCACAGTCATGTTGTTGGTGAACAACTTCACTAGGTCTGGGTAAAGGAGGGGTCTGAAGGTTTGAAGGGCAAAGAGCAATTCTCTCATTTCCCTTATGTTGACGTGTTCCCTTTTCTGGGAGAGAGACCACCTTCCTTGGACTGTATTTTTCCCATGGCCGTGCCCCAGCCCATGTCTGAAGCATCTGTGTACATTTCTTGGACAGTATCCAGAGGGTGGAGAAGTAGTCCTGGATTTAGGGTTACCTGTTGAAACCACCAGAGTAGTTTCTTCTTCAAACAAGGGATCAGGAGAATGGGAAATTCTAGAGGATGTGAATGTTGGGTCCAGCCAGATCTGAGGAACCACTGGAGCTTCCTCATGTGCAGTCTTGCCAGAGGTACCATGGGGATGGTACAGGCCATGAACCCTAGTACCCTGAGAAATTCCCTAGCTGTGATGTGGTGTAAAGGCAGAACGAACAGGAAGAAGGTGTGCTTTTGGGGGGACAGACTTAGTATATCTGTCCAAATTCTGCACCCTAGGAAAATATGATCTTGGCTTGGAGAGAGGGTAGATTTTTTAAAATGTATTGTGAACCCCAGGTTTTCCAGTATGGAAAAGGTGGTCTGTAGATTCTGTTTCAGGATCTGTGGGCTTGGGGCCTGAAAGAGTAGGTCATCCAGGCATGAGAATATCTGGATTCCTAGGAGCCTGCAGTGAGCAATGACTGCAGTCAAGCATTTGTTGAGAGAGACCAAAGGACAAGGCAGAGAACTGAAAATGCCAGGAACCCAAAAACTGGGTGAATAGGGATGTGGAGATAGGCATCTTAAGTTCAGAGATGCCATAAAACCCTGTGGAATGAGCAGAGGGAAAAGGGTCTGGAGAGTAAGCATTCTGAAGGAAGGGACTTTTAAGAATGTGTTGAAATGGGACAAGTCCAGAATTGGCCTTCAGGGGCCATCCTTTCTGGGCATCGGGAGCATCCTTGAATAGAATCCTTTCCAAAGGTGTAAAAGGAGGTCTGGGAAGAGGTGTGTCTATCTCGGGTGGGGGTGGGAGTTTGGGGTACATCCCGAAGTTGGGAGGGGATTGCCAGACCATAAAATATCCATTTCTTATGATGGAAAGGGCCCAGTTGTCTTGGGTAATGCCTTCCCACACCCTGAGAGCTCTAGACAGGTGGAAGGAGAGGGGGAGGGGAATAGATGCAGGGTAGTCACAGACTCCTTGCTCTATCTGAAAAGGGCTGCTTTTGATGAGGAGGGTTCTGAGGAGTCCTGGTCCTCCGAAATCTCTTTCCTCCCCTAGAAAACTTACTGTTCTGATTCTGGGAGTGGCTATGGACAAAGACATAAATAGGACGTGCTGGAGGGATAGATTTATCACTCAGAGACTCCCTATGCTGTGGAATAAAATCCCGGTCCATGTGAGGCAGAGCACCTCGCTGACTCTGTTCAAGAGAAATCTAGACCTGTGGATGGGAGATCAGGAATCATCTCTGTGTCACTGCTGGACAGAGGCACAACAAACTAATGGGCACAGTATTTTTTCATATAAGGGGTGACGTAAGCCACAATAATTTGGGCTAGGCTTATAAATGCCTTAGGGCAGATAGCCTAGTATAAACCTATGAACCTATGAACCTATGAACAGGTTTTGAAGGAAAATTCATGTGGAACTTAGGCACTGGGAAACTAACTATTTTGAGTTCTTTGAATTTTTCTTGTAGGGACTTGAAGAGTGAGACAAGCAGCCAAGCCAAACAGAGAAGTGTTATCTCAAGGGGCATCCATGAGTTTAGATTTGAAATCAGCCTGAAGTGGCTGAAGTCTGAGCCAGGAAAACCTTCTAAGCACAGACCCTATTGCAGCTACCCTAACACAGGCCTCAGCAGCATCACAGCTGCATTTTATAGAATGTTTAAACACTTGAGAAGAGGCTCCTAACAGAGACAGGGCTTAGTTTTTTTTCCCTCTGACTCAGGGAGGTCTGAGACAGCAGCAGTTGCAAGAGGCAATAATTCCATAGACTATTTAGTCGAGCGAGTCTGGTAGTTTATAGCCTTGAAAGCTAAAGTAGCAGAGGTGTAGGTCTTTTCCCCTAGCCTTTCCAAGGTTCTACTTTCCTTGTCTGAATGTAGCAGGAAAATTGAGGGGAGCATTCTGGAAGGCTTGTCAGTAGCAACAGAGATTAACTGCTAGGTCTGCGGCCTAGCATCTGAAAAGAAATTTACAGTTCTCAGGGACTTTGTAAAAACGATCAGGCTTCTTAGGAGCATGGGCCTGAGAATCTGGATTTTGAAAGGCATTGTTGAATGCATCCAAATATGCTGGGTGAACTGGTGGTACTGTAGAAGAACTAGGTAAATTAATTTGTAACAGTTGGTAGCACCTTTTTGTATGTCTGAAATTAGGGGGTACCCCACTTGAAGTGCTTCTCCATTTTCACGACGGTTTTCCCAAAGGAAATTTTTTCCGTGGGGACCCAGTCTGTTCAACCTTTAGCGACATGCTCGTGGCTGCAGCCAAGACGACCTCAGAAACTGGTTCGGTCTGTGGCTCCAAACCAGAGGCCCCAAGTGCCTCTGGGTCAACATGTGCAGCCTTTGTTGGGATGTCGGATGGCAGAGGTGCAGCTGAAGGCATAGACCTAGCTTTCTTGGCCTTATGCTTCAGTGGCTTGGTGTCGGACCCCAGGGTACCCTCCATTTGTTTAGTTAAAAGTTTTAAACATTGTTTTTCTAAATACAAAGCTAAAGAGGAAAGCCTGCTTCTAAGGGTCTTTGGAACAAACAATTGGAAAATACTACACAACATATGGTCATGGTTGGGGCCCAGGAGGAAAAGACAATGCGTATGGCTGCCCTTAAGTGGAATTTGTCTTCCACACTGAGACTTGCCGCTCCTGGATGACATAACAGAAAAAGAACGAAGAAAATGTTCCCCAACAGAGCACTTATCTGAGAAAAGAAGACAAAAACGCTGCAAACTGCAAGACCGACATTTGGTAGCTGGCTTTCTGACTGGCGGCCGAGAAGTTCTGAGGATGATACATGTGTACATCCATTTTATAGCCTACATACGACTGCAGCCTATGCCAGATGTATCACATACCTTACTGTAGTGAAAGACTTTTATATACTGGCCGATGGGATGAGATCTGGCAGGGATATCCCTCAAGTGAAGAATACTGCAGCAATTGAATAGAAGGACATCATACTTGTAACAGCAGCAGCTGAAGCACATCAGAGCTCCATAACAGGTACTAATCCCCA